>NC_139011.1:24630311-25347311 GCF_964374135.1 Grampus griseus
AGTGGTGCTGAACTCTTTTAGCTTTTACTTGTCTATAAAACACTTTATCTCTCTTTCAAATCTGAATGATAGCCTTGCCAGGTAGAGTATTCTTGATTGTAGGTTTTTTCCCTTCATCACTTTGAATATACTGTGCTGCTGACAAGTCAGCTTTTGTCTTATGGGAGTTCTCTTATATCTAATTAGTAGCTTTTCTCTTGCTGCTTTTAAGATTCTCTCTGTATCTTTAATTTTTGCCATTTTAGTTATAATGTGTTTTGGTGTAGATTTCTTTGGGTTCATCTTGTTTGGGACTCTCATTATGTAATGGATGTGGAGGTGGATGTCTCTTTCTTTTCCCAGATCAGGGAAGTTTCCATCTATTATTTCTTCAAATATGGTCTTTGCACCTTCTTCTCTCTTTTCTCCTCCTGAGACCCCTATAATGCAAATGTTATTCTGTTTGATGTTGTCACAGAGGTCTCTTAAGCTACCCTCATTTTTCAAATTCTTTTTTCTGTTAGAATTGGGTGGTTTTTACTCTGTATTCTAGTTCACTGATCTGTTCATCTGTATTATCTAATCTACTGTTGATTCCTTCTATTGCTTTTTTTTTTTCAGTTAGTGTATTCTTCATCTCTGTTTGGTTCTTCTTCACATTTTCTAACTCTGTTAAACTTCTCATTGTGTTCATCCATTCTTCTCTTGAGTTTGGTGAGCATTTTTATGATCATTTCCTTGAACTCTCTATCAGGTAGATTGCTTATCTCCTCTTCCTTTAGTTTTTTATTCTGAATTTTTGTCTTGCTCCTTCATTTGGAACTTATTCCTCTGTCTCCTCATGTTTCCTAATTCTCTGTGTTTATTTCTGTGTATTAGGTAGATCAGTTGTGTTTCCCAGTCTTGGAGAAGTGACCTTATGTAGGAGACATTCTGTGGGGCCCAGAAGCACACTTCCCTGTGGTCACCAGAGCTATATGCTTACGGGTTCCCTTTATGTGAGCTGCATGAGCCCTTCTGTTATGGCAGAGCTGACTAATGTGAACATGCTGGTAGGAAGAACTGGCCCCTGACTGCTGGCCCACTGGTGGGTGGGGCTGGATCCTGGTGCTGCTCGTCATGTAGCCTGAGGGGTCCTGGGACTGGTGCAGTCAAGCTGGTGGGTGGGGCAGAGTCTTGATGTGGCTAGTTACAGGGACTGGGGGAGCCAGGGCTGGTGCTGGCCTGCTGGTGGGTGGGGCCGGGTCTAAGTGTGGCTTGATGTGGGGTCTAGGGGGTCCTAAGGCTGGTGCTGGTGCTAATAGGCTAGAGGGAGGAGTTCCAAATGGTATTCACCAGCACCAGTACCCTTGTGATAGAATTAACTTCCCAAAATGTCAACCATCAGTTTTATGTCCCTGTGGGGAGTCCCACTTTCCTTCTCCAGGATGTCCTCCAAGATTAGCAAGTGAGTCTGACCCAGGCTCCTTTCAAATGACTGTCTTTGTGCTGGGACTCAGAGAATGTGAGATTTTGTACATACCCTTCAAGTGCAGAGCCTCTGTTTTTCCTACAGCCCTCTGACTCTCCTTTATACAAGCCCCACTAGCTTTCAAAGCCAAACATTCTGGGATTTCATCTTCAAACTGAAGGACCCCAGGCTGGAGAGCCTAAGATGGGGCTTGGACCCTTCACTACTTGGGGAGAACGTTTGCAGTTGCAGTTATTTTCCCATTTCTGGGTTGCATACCTAGTGTTGTAGATCTTGACTATACCACGTGTCCACTCTTCCTACCAGTCTCTTGTAGTTCCTACTTTATGTTATTAGTTGTGGAAAATCTTTTCTGCTAGTCTGCAGGTCATTGTCATCAATAGTTACCCTGTAAATAGTTGTAATTTTGGTGTGCCTGAGGGAGGAGGTAAGCTAAGGGTCTTCCTACTCAGCCATCTTGGCCACACCTCTTCTCAGCAACTTTCAAGTATACAATACAGTAGTATTAACTATAGTCATCAGGCTGTACATTAGATCCTCAGAGCTTATTCATCTTATAACTGAAAATTTGTACTCAATGTTTATTCTAAATCTACATCAGAAGGAAAAATAAAACACAACCCTGATATTTGTAATATATAGTAGTTTTGCATTTCTGATTGGTTGGTATAGACAGGTTAGGATTTAATGAATGTAAAAAGTAGAAATCCCTCTAAAATTCTTTAAGATTTATTTTAGCATTATATGCTATTCACCTATAAATGTTCACTTAGATTAAATAGTTCATCACTGACATTCTTTCTAGGTTAACATTCCAGACATAATATGACTCTCCCCTCCTAAGATGTTGAGTAGATACTGAGCTTTACATTACCAGTATGCTTACAAGTAAGAAATTAGTTCCTCTAATTATGTATTCATGAACATTGAGAATGCAAATAAACTATACAACCAAAGAGATATTGAGACTATGAAATCTCTTGAGAAGAAGGCAACACAAATAAAACATCAGCAACAAAAACCAGCCCTATTTTCATTAATTGTAGTTATATAGCAAATTTTTGTACAGTTTTTAGGAATTTAGCATTTGGATTCAAATAGAGAGTGTTTAATCTCATGCCCACTAGATAACATGAGATCAGGAGGAGTCTTAGCAAGTAAGAAACAGATATTTCAAGTGCTTGTCAACTTTGCCAAGGGAAGAGCTTATATCATTACGTTAAGTATTTCATCATATCCCATTTTGTGATTAATGTTACTTTCTCAAAGTAAATATATAAAATATACACATACAGACAGCTCCAGATATATTGTGCCTCAATATTTTTTTCATGAGGCTTCTTTTGTTCATCTCCAGTAACCTTATTCTGCTCCTTGGCATACCAAATCCCTTAGTTTGGTGTCTCAATCAAGACTCTGTTGCCTGAATGTGTCATTCATTTAGTAAACACTTATTAACTGCCTACAGGTGCAATCAGAAATACTGTGATAATCATCCTCAGGAGCTTACAGTATACTGAGGGGAAACAAGGCAGTAGAAGAGAGTAAGATAATAATTGGTAATAAATTACTTTATAGAGATCTTTTAAAAAATTGGAAAATGAGAGGAACACTCTGTTCAGGGTGGAGTGGGATTAGGGCTATCAGGGAAATCTTCCCAGAAGATTGCCAACTTAAATCCTAAAGTAACAGTAGGGATTAGGTAAATGATAGGGGAAGGACCCAGAAAGAAGAACATATAATTTGATTTGAGTTAACAAGATTTTTATTTATTTCTGGAGTGTCCAAACACTCTATTAAACAGCTTTACTATGATAGCTTCCCACTGTAATGGAAGCTGAAGTTTATGCCTTATTTCCATAATTCTCTTTCACCAAAATTCATTGGTAAGTATAGAATAAAAAGAAGCAAAGGAATAAGAAAAAATCAAAGAGATTAGTTAGAACAAAAGATATTCCTCTAAGTCAGTGGTTTTTAATGGAAGAGAGCAAAATTTTACCACCCAGGGGACATTTGGCAACATCCCAGGGGACAATTTTTGACTATCATAAGTTTGGGATGAATGCTAATGGCATCTAGTGGGTAGAAGACAGGGATACTGCTAAACATAGTGCAATGCCAGGACAGCCCCTGCAACAAAATAAATGATTATCTAGTCCAAAATGTCAATAATGTAGAGGCTGCTCTAGAGCACTAAATTTTTTTGTGTCTGGGTTACAATACTTTGTAGCATTTTTTTTTTAATTTTTAGGTTTCTAACTATAACCTTGGAAAGGAATCTTTAACAGTTATGGCTAGAAAGATGCTTATACTGCAGTGCATAGACTTCTGTGGCATGTTATTACCTTATCAACTTCACCCTGTTCCGAGTCCCCAAGATTTGCCAGCTAAGAAATTAATCCTCAAATTTATTCTAAGGTTGGTTATATGTGGGGGTATTGACCTTCTAAACTAAGTACGTGTGCTCCGTTTCTTTCTCTTTCCCTCCCTCCCTGTCTCTCTCTTTACCTCTGTCTCTCTCTCTCTTACACATACGCATACACACACATTGGTGGAAAGTCGGCAAAATATTAATTTAAAATGACATTGAAGGAAGGGACTAAAGAGACATAATTAAATGTAATGTGGTGTCTTGGATTAGATCCTGGAACACAAAAAGAACATTAGTTAAAAAAAAATGATGAAATGCAAAAAAGTCTGGAGTTTAGTTAATCATAATATACCAATGATACTTTCTTAGTTTTGATAAATAAATTATGGTTATGCAATATATTAACATTAGAAGGAACTGGGTAAAATGTACATGGGGAGTGTCTGTATGATTTCTACATCTCTTCTGTGAATCTAAAATTATTCCAAAATAAAAATTGTATTTATAATAAATGACATTGAAGAGGAGAATAAAATAAATAAATTGATAAGGGATTTTTATTGTGAAAGCAATTTTTAAATAACGATTTTCAATTAGAACCATTAAAAGTTTGTTGCAATCTTGTAATTGAAATAGTTTGCAATTATGTTTTCAAACTGTTTCATTGAAATCTATTTGTTTTAATTTTGTATAAAAATGAATATGTGGCTCAGGCATTATAAGTCGGGGTCCAGAAATAGCCTATGGGTGTTTTTGGCTATTATATGTCGATATATTTTAAAGAATTTGACATTTGAAAAAATGAAGATTTCACATGAACTTCCCTTGAAAAGTTAGAACTAGCAATCTTGGCCCAAGTTCAGATGTATCTAAACATTTTTCAGTAGAGGTCTCCTCCTTTATTAAGGGCATTGCTTTCCAGATGGCCACATACACCCTTCTTTTTATATGCCACCCCCAACACAGTTACCAGGTGATCAACTGTATGCCTTTGAGCATGTGATACCTAATTTTGACATTTATATTTCACTCCTTGAAATGAAATAAATATGGGCTTTTTGTATTTTTACTAATTTAAAATCTTTGAGAGATTTAATTAAGATAATTCACCTGTCAACACATCAGGCTGTAGAAATTATTTCCTAGAGTTCCACTTATGAGACCTTTAACCTGTTTCTGGGGCTCAAAATTTTAAAGTTTCATCCAACTTGTTTCAGTATAGCAGACAAAGGATAGATTAATTTTCCTTTTCTATCCAATGTCTACATAATTTAGGACCAATTTATTGGTCCTTTTTTTTTTCTAATGGTAGCTTTGTGCCAAGGCTTCTGTACTTTATATATATATATATATATAAAATATTTTTAAATATAATTTTTAGAACTTTGGCTTGGATTAATATAATAATGCCATCCTACCTGCCAATTTCCTAGGAATAGGAATGAGTTGTGTAAACACAACAAGTGATCTTGGCAGTTGATGTTCTATAGAATCTTATATTTTGTTCCTTGAAATAATTAATAATAATTTTAAAAATATAATTCTTTTGCATAGAGAAATATAGTCTCCTGTATATCATTGTTTCTCATATCCTGGGATTCACTGACTCAATTCCCAGAAGTAGTCTCCTAGTCCTTATTTTTTTTTCTTTCTCTCTCTCTCTTTTTTTTTTTACTTCCTTTATAAAGATCTTGGATGCCACTTTAGAGGAATATTCTACTTGGTGTTGAGCAGTAAAAAGCTTCTCATGAAACCCCATTATTTTGGGAAATGGTTGCCTGTTACATGGTTTTCATACAACCAGGGATTTGTTAAGCCTATTGGTAAGCCTATTGGTATGAATAAAAAGATTGAGGGGCAAAAGATAGTAAGCCTAAAACAAAGTGGTTTAAAAAAAAGGTTTTTTTAAATTTATTTTTTGGCTGCATTGGGTCTTCGTTGCTGCTCAGTCTTTCTCTAGTTGTGGAGAGTGGGGGGTTACTCTTCATTGCGGTGCGCAGGCTTCTCATTGCCGTGGCTTCTCTTGTTGCGGAGCACGGGCTCTAGGCACACGGGCTTCAGTAGTTGTGGCGCATGGGCTTAGTTGCTCTGCAGCATGTGGGATCTTCCCGGACCAGGGCTCGAAACAGCGTGCCCTGCATTGGCAGGCAGATTCTTAACCACTGAGCCACCAGGGAAGTCCTGCTACTTTAAAACTTGCTTAGCAGCATCACAAAGAGCTAAAATCTAGCCACAGTAACTCCTAACAATTCATGAAAGCATATTTTTAGGATTCAAAGAAAATATTAGAACTTGGTTTGGTTGTAGGATATATTTGGAAAAAATAAATTATTTAATTTTTTAAAACTATGCTATATAATCCAGATTTTTTTTTTACGTTTTGTCCTTCTTTGCCATGCCTTAAGCCATCTTGTATTAATGAGTCTTTTAAGGGAAAGTGCTTCATGATCTGACTCCTCTTGCTGTAGTAAGTCTCCCAAATATATACTCTCAAGGGCACCCTATACTTTTCCTTTGTAGCGTTTTTTAAGATTATTTAGTTAATCTTATAGTTGATGTTTCATGTTTGTCTCTATCCTGAAAATGTGAGGTGTGTGGGGAGGCAGGGCCTGGTTTATGACTATATGATCACCAATTCTCATCCTGTTGAGTGATTCGTAGTTCTTTTATAAATAGTATTGGTTGTGTGAATGACTGACTAAATTAATGAGTGAATAAATAAATATGTTGTGACCCTGCATTAAAACTAAATAGAGCAATATAATAAAACAAAACAAAACAACAACAAAAAAACTTAAGTATATGGGGAAAAAAGTACATGACTTGACTTTTTCATTCTTGTCTCCAGGTATCTAGTTTTTACTTTCTTAAATCCATTCTGCATTTGGCACCTGGACTGATCACGTTAAAAATATAGACATAGTTAAGTAAAATGATGTTCTACACCTGCAAACTATCCCTTTAGTTTTGACCAAATATGAATAATCCAGCAACTGCCATAGACTATCATCTATGGCCTTCCTTGAATAGGCATTTACCTCTCCGTCTCCATTTAAAGAATCTCCCCAGCTCCAAACAATCTTAGATTTTTCTGTGAATTACATAGTTTTCTTATACACAATATGTTATTTAGTGCCCCTTTTCCCTCGGCCTGGAAGCCTATCCTGAATTTCTGTTCTAAGTTCACGTGTCGTAACTTTTCAAGATTCAACTCTGACATCATCTCAAGGATGCCTTCTTTAAACTCCCAGGTTGCAAAAATGTCCACTTTTTATGCTCCTATAACACCTGCTTACCTTTATCTAGCACTTATTACACATTATTAAAATAACCTCTTTGTATCTAACTCCTCAAGACTTCAAATCCGTTAAAGAAAGGATCCTATCTTATTCATTTTCTGCATGGAAACATTCTAAGTCAATGTTTTGTGTTGAATAAATATCCTCCATAAAATAATTATAACAAATCATCATCAAATATTCATTTGACCTTCCACTAGGTTGAAAGATTGTCAAAAATTATAAGTGATATCCAATTTCCCTGAGACATTTCTTTGATGAATTGCCTATTTTCCTCGCAGTTTAATTGAAGCGTTTAAATTGTAAACGTTCACCTTTTTTATTTCTTATATTTAGGTATATTTCACTTTATTTAATTATTCATCAATTAAAATTTCTGAAAAGTTTTTTGAGCATTTACTATGTTATACACTAAACCAACTTCATGTCACTTAGAGATAAAATAGTTGCTGACATAAAGGAACATAATTGCTTGTAGGTAAACAAAAAGATAGAGTGTTAAAGCTCTAATACAAATAAGGATATGGGAGAATTAATTTTAGCTAGCAGGTTAAGAGCTAAAAAAGAATATTTGAGATGAAGAAAATAGCATGTGAAAAGCTATGGAAGTAAGTTAGAGCATGGTGCATTTTAAAATTACAAATTGTCAAATGAAGTTCCCTGCCTTTTTAGATGTAGATCAGATAGTCTAACCTCTGATTTCAAAGGAGGTCTAAACATTTCTCCAAAGAAGACATACAGACAGCCAAGAGGCACATGAAAAGATGCTTAACGTTGCTAATTATTAGAGAAATGCAAATCAAAACTATAATGAGATATCACCTCACACCAGTCAGAACGGCCATCATCAAAAAGTCTACAAACAATAAATGCTGGAGAGGGTGCACAGAAAAGGGAACCCTCTTACACTGTTGGTGAGAATGTAAATTGGTGCAGCCACTTTGGAGAACAGTATGGAGGTTCCTTAAAAAACTAAAAATAGAGCTAGCATATGATCCTGCAATCCTATTCCTGGGCATATATCCAGAGAAAAACATGGTTTGAAAGAATACATGCACCCCAATGTTCATCATAACACTGTTTACAATAGCAAGACATGGAAACAACCTAAATGTCCATAGACTGATGAATGGATAAAGAAGATGTGGTACATATATACAATGGAATATTACTCAGCCATTAAGAAGAATGAAATGATGCCATTTGCAGCAACATGGATGGACCTGGAGATTATCATACTGAGTGAAGTAAGGCAGAGAAAGACAGATATCATATGATATCACTTATATGTGGAATCTAAAAAAAAATTATACAAATGAACTTATATACAAAACAGAAACAGACTCACAGACTTAGGGAATGAACTTATGGTTACCAGGGGAAGAGTTGGGGAGGGATAGATTGGGAGTTTGGGATTGACATGTACACACTGCTATATTTAAAATAGATAACCAACAAGGACCTACTATATAGCACAGGAAATGCTGCTCAATATTCTGTAATAACCTAAATGGGAAAAGAATTTGAAAAATAATAGATACTTTTATATATATAACTGAATCACTTTGCTGTACACCTGAAACTAACACAACATTGTTAATCAATGATACTACAATATAAAATAAAAATTAAAAGAATAAAGGAGGGGCTTCCCTGGTGGCGCAGTGGTTGAGAGTCCGCCTGCTGATGCAAGGGACACGGGTTCGTGCCCCGGTCTGGGAAGATCCCACATGCCGCGGAGCGGCTGTGCCCGTGAGCCATGGCCGCTGAGCCTGCGCGTCTGGAACCTGTTGCTCCTCAACGGGAGAGGCCACAACAGTGAGAGGCCCGTGTACCGCAAAAAAAAATAATAATAAATAAATAAATAAAAATTTAAAAAAATAAATAAATAAAGGAGGTCTAAACTCTTCTAAAAGATTTTAGTGAATTTCTTGCTCATAACTGGAAACTTAATGTCTAATGGTTAATTTTGTCTTTAAATTTCTGATTTTTAGATTATTTCTGTTCTACATAAATTCAAGTAGACATTGTCCCCAATTTTATCTAAACAAACAAAAACAATTTTTAAATATGCAGGTGATAACTAGGTAATGACTTGCTTGATTAATCTTCTGGATAATTTAGGAAAAGGAGGGCAGTCTACATCAAAAGTAGCAAACAACTTGAAATTCAATATTACATACACTTATCTGTTAAATTCTTTGTCCAACCAGTTGCTGAAGTGTTTCTTCCTCTGACTTCGTAACTACACACCATCCTCCTACTCACATCATCTTATTCCTTACTCTTCTACTTCCCATTTCTTTTCCACCCTCTTTCCCCACCGGGTGGCCTTAAGAACACTATAGTTTCCATGTATGTTGTGCATGATAATTCATCTGATTCTATCCTACCACCTAATTTGTTTCTCTTACTAACAAACCTAGATTAAGTTGGATTTTCTTTTATTTTCATCATAAAGCATGATAAAATATTAATTCATGTAAATCATTTCAGTTACTGACTTGATGCTATATGTGCTCTCATCCTAATACCAATGGCATGTTTCAGTGAAACAAAGCACAAGGAGAGGCTGTATTATATGTAAACATGACCTTCACGACTAGATTAAACTACTCACAGCTAAGAACTAGGAAAAGAAAACAAAAAATTGCTTACTTTTTTTGCATTGGAAATCTATACGTTTATTTCTCATTTTTAATAGGAATTGCGTTTGCTGGGTTTTAATCAAATTTATCTGATCCTATGGAGTTGGCCCCTTGCTAATTTGAATTCTATCCCTTTCATTAGCATGTCCTCTGTTTTCCAGTTCCCTGCTTTGGGTTCATTTCATTATTATTCCACATTTATATGCGTCCTTTTAGTGAAGACATGGATTAGACTTTCATTCTTATGCAGATGACACTAAGATGTATTTGAAGATTAGTCCTAATTGTTACTCTACTTCTGACATTTTATCAGCTTCTCATGAAGACGTAGAGACTAGGATGTCCAATTAAATGTTATTAAACTGAACTACTTTCTGATAGTTCCAGACACTGATTTAAATAGATTTTATCATTCACTTTCAGATGCGTGTGTGTATGTATGAGTGTGTGTGTGTGTGTTTCATGACCAACAGTCAACAATATGAGAATTCTAATTAATTTGAAGAAATGTTTCTATACCTGTTTGTCTGAAGTTTAATAACAGGTCTTAGTTTAATAATTCAACATTTTTTCAGGTAGTTGAAATTATATACTATATTAAATAATTATTAACAAGTAAAATAAGACCAAAATGAAATTCTGACATATTGAAAGCATTATAACCATATTTCAAGGCATTACTTAAATCTACTTTTCTGGGTTTAAGATTGTTATAGAGGAAACTCCAATGTAGAATTTCACTTCATAATGAAAATAACTCTGTGTGAAACTTTCCAAGCTATTAGCAGTTTCCTCCCCAGAAAAAAAAATGCAAGAGAAAGATAAATTGTTTTTGAACGTAGTCCTTCAAGACATATGCCAAATATCATGCGGAAGGAGTAAAATTTTGACACTTAAGTCATATATCTGTACCTTATTTAATGCAGTTTATTTTCTGTGTGAAAACTCCACAATTTCTATTTATGTCCATTAAGAAAGCAGACACTAGTTCTGGTGGTATTCTTCTCATTTGTCCTGGTTTCCTTTGTCCACTTTGATAATAAATTTCTACCAAGACTTATTCATTGTTCACAGCAAATCTTTTCTGATCCCACTTAAAAATGAATTCCCCAAACCTTTTTCATTTTCAAAGCATTTTTTCTTCATTAGGTTGCTAATAACTTCGTTAAAATTTTTCCTTTAATTTATAAAATATTTTTCACAACTTTAAAAATATTTATTTTCTGTTTGAACTAATATATGTTTTGTATCTCCTATAACTTGTCTTAGAAATTTTTAAATTTCTTGAGCCATTTTCTTTTCTCAGTCATTTTTTCTCAGTAGATTATTTTATATTCAACACATATACATCTGCCAACATGGGGTGTTTATTTGTTTTTGTTTGTTTTCCTTAGAATGTCCCTAAAGCATTTCCATTCAATCATCTCCAATAGTAATGATCACATATTAACTTTAAAAGATGTCTCAAAAAGTGTTACATGGAAATGAATACCGTGTTATTGTTGTACAAGTTCACCCTCAATTTTTTTATAATGTTTATTCTTTATAAGGATTCTATAAAAGCCATAGGAGAAAGACTCCCAAATTACTAGATAAGTGGGGGGGCAAAACATAGAAATAAAACAATTATTTTTTATGTCACTTCATATGAGTAGTCTTTCCTGATCTGTTATCTCCTTCCATAGCCTTTCTTGATCTATTACTTTCATAGCATCTCTTAAATCCAACTTTATCTACTAGTTTAGTATTTCTCTTCTCTTCTAGACTGTAAACTCCATGAGGGCAGAGACCTTGACTGTCTTCTTTACCTTTCAGTGTCTAGCACAGTGCGTCAAACAGAATAATGCACTCATTTAATGTTTTCGGAATATATGAATTTGCAGAATAAGTATTGTATAGCATTTAACTTTCACAAATAAATTAAAATATATCATCTAAAATTAGTATGTAGAATTTATCAGAAAAATTACATTGAAATGGGAAAGTTAATTTTTATTTTCAGTGAACAATTTGATCATTACATTCACTGAACAAAAGTTCTTAACTGTTAGATCTTATTTGTTTCTAGATCTGGAACATATTTGATCAGTAAATAATAAAAATATCAATTTTGCTTTGTGACATTAATAATGTATTGCTATAATATCAGTTTAAATTTTATGTTTATATCAACTTATAAGCTTAATATCAGTTTATATCATAGACATATAAAGTTTTAGGTGCTAGATTCTTACTGAAGTTTACAAAATGATAATAAGTCTGATTCCCTCAAACAACCACCATCGAATATTTCTTATTTATAACATATAGTTTGCTTCACTATCTTGGAATCCAAAATAAATTTACATTTTTAAATAGTTATTAAATGACTGGACATACTATCACAACTCTCTTTTTCCTCTCCTGGGTCTTAGTCCCAGGAGACAGTCTTTTGGAAAGAAAATAATTAAAATCAATCCAACAAAAAACCCACTTTCTGCTTTAATCAGATGTCATAATAAAAACACACGCTATCAACCTTGTTGCAAAGTATAGATAGTAAGGATAGAGTTCAATTACCACTGGTGGTGTTTGGGCAAAGACAGAATAGAAAGAAATTGTGAGTAACGCTTGCCCTAGTTTACCTCTATGAGATCGGGGATAGTTCCCTTTCATGTCTGGGAGGTAACCATACCATGTCTCTCCATGTTCAAGTCCCATTGAATACTAGAAGTTGTCCATCATTAAGTACCAGCACTTATTCAGTTTTAGTCATTTTATGTTTCTCCCTAGCAATATTTATTGTCGTACCTAGCAGGGCCCTATCAGAAACCCTAACACAAATAAGTTTTTTGTTGGTACATCTCCCATAGTCTAAGCCATTCTGATTTGGTGAAGCTCACAAAGTTTGGGCTATTCATACTTATTCATTGTTGTATACATTGATTGTCATACGTTATTAGAACGTCTAATTTTCCAAGTTACAAGTTAAGAGTTTCTAGGAGCAATAGAAACTCTACTAAGTTAAAGTTAATGTCACCTGCTTTGTCTATCACCTCTTGTGTAGCATAAGAAATATAGTTTATTCTGTGGCCAATGTCAAGTTATTCTCAGAAATGATCTAATACTATGAGTCTCATCTCTGAATAATAAGAAAAGAGATCACTGTGGATATTGAAAGATAGAAATGGAAATACTTCTGCTAGGGTAAGATCACAATGTTAATTCACAGGTGAAAGAAAAGGGAAATGTTACAAATACATCAGATTTCAAATTGATTTTTTTTTTACTAAAAAATCCATAATTTCCATGTTTCATACGTCATCAAACCATTTTAATAAAGCTATGTCTCTTGAGATTGGACAACAAAATAGTTTCCAGGCTCTACTAATCTCATTGCATCTATTGGGATAAACCATTAAGAGCACAGAGATAACTGCATAATATAGTGTAAAGTCATTGTATGCCTGTCAGAGAGAATGGGTGATATAGTGTAACTGTCTAAGTTTACAGGTAAAAGAATGAGATTCAGATGGTTTGGATTTGCTCAAGTATGAACACAAAGTAAGTTGAAGATGCAGGGATAGTAAAGATACACAAACTACAAAGCTATTTGGACTTCATCATCATAACTCCGTTAAAGACATAGGCTATCGTGCCCCTCATAACAAAGCATTGTTACTTGCTAGAAATCTTCCAACATACCTAAGACACAGCCTTAGAGCAGGAGACAATAGAGATTAATTGTTCACAGAGCTGTTAGTGAATCCTAGGTGGATGACAATATCCACAAAAGGGTGGTAGCCTAAATTGCCACTACATGCAAAGGAGGTGGGGGGAAGAAAGATAGAAACCAGAAACAAAATCAAATCTTTGTTGTGACTCTCATTATTTTAATCATGGTCTCATTCATTCATTCCTGTATTTAATGAGTATCTACTATGGGCCACACGCTGTTCTAGGCACTGGAGACACCATGGTGAACAAAACCTAGTCCTTGCTCTCATGTAGCTGTCATTCTAATAAGGAAAAGAGACAGTAAACAATGGTATATATATGTGTGTGTACACATGTATGCATGTGTATATACTGTGTGTAAATATGTATATCTCAGTGTATGTAGTGTATGAAGGTGATACTTAAAAATCTAAAGTTTAGATAGGTTAGTCATATAGATTAGTCAGAATAGACTATTTATTAAGAACTGTTTGAGGAGAAACCTATACAAAGTGAGAAAAAAGGCAAGTACTAACATCTTAAAGTGGAAACATTCTCACTGTGTTTAAGGAATTGCAAGTAAGTGAGTGGAAGGAGCTTTAAGGAATTTTCAGATCTTGAGAATATGTTGGAACAGGATCACAATAGTCCCTCAATATTATTAAAAATTCATGAAGATTCTGGAAGGAGAGAGTGAAAGAGATACTTCAGGGTTCACTAGACCCAGAGACCACTACAGACTGGACCCAGCTGGTATATTCCATGCAAAAAGAATATTTAACCTGAGAATTGTATCTTTCTTATTCAACCAAAAAATAAATTTTTTGCTTCTCTTACTTGAGTAGTTCAAACATTATATCCAGCATAAATCTAAATGCCTGGAGGTTACAGTTGAACCAAAACATATTTCATTGTATTTAACCTTTTTCTTAGGTGTTTCTCAAAGCATAGTTAACTCTATGTGCTTGACCTGAGGAAAAAATAGGACTATGGTATATTGATAGACGTTAAGGATTAATTTTGTTTGTTTGTTTTCTGCTACTATACTTACATCATTTTCTTGAAAGGGCATAATCCTCTTAACAGTAGCTCACAGTGTCTCCTTATATATAGGCTCATTTTACTTCAAAAACAAGACTAGAAAAGGATGAATTAGCTATTCTTCTCTGCCTTTTTAAAAATATAGGTGGAACATGAATAAGACATATAGAATATTGTAAAATAACTATATTAGACAACTAAGAGTTAAAATAATCATAGATATATAGACTATATAAAAATTAGCTAATTTGTATCAATTCATTTTAAACTGCTGAAATCAGGATGTTAACATTTTTGTGACAACAAGCCTTCCCATCCAGAACACAACCTGTCTTTTCACTTACACAGGTTTTATTTCATTTCCTTCAGAATGTTTTTTATGGTTCTCTTTATAGAAGTCTTCTACCTTTCTTGCCAAATATGTTTTTCAAAATTACACATTTACTTTGTTGCTTGTGTGAATTGGGTCTTTCCATTTGAATTGCCAATCATTATTTTTATAAAAGAAAACTTTAAATTTTCATATGCATGTTTTCTTCAAAGCCAGTTTACATGACTCTTAAACATAACATAGTATAAATTGTAGACAAATTATTAACTCTTGAGTTTAGGTAGGCAAATTGCATATTGTAAGTAAAAAAATGATACCTTTTTATTTTGTAATCCTTTCCAAATTTTTCCTATTTATTGCATTACCTAGAACTTCTGAGATAATGTTGAATGTTGTCACAGATTTTGAGCATCCATGTTTTATTCTAATCTTTAATGGCAAAAGTTTTCACATTTTATTATATAGTCTAATACTTCTTTTAATTTCGTACATTCATTGTTACATTTAGAAAATTTTCTCCTTTTTCTACTATTTCTGTGTTTCTAAAACTTAAATCAGGAATTTCTGCTTTATTTATCAAACATTTAATAAGCATCTACTGTAATCACATTTATCTTTCACCTTTGTGTTATTAATGCTACATTGAAGAAGAAAATTTGTATCAAAATGATGTATGAGTTCAATATAATTCAATAAGACTACCAATCTTTTTTAAACTTCACAAACTGACATACCAAAAGTTCATGGAAAAGTAGATATTCAAGAATAACAAAGAAAATAATGAAATTGAACAATGACGAGATTTGCAATGTCTATATTAAAAGTGATTAAACAATATGGTATTTCAGAGAAATAATCATAGATAAGTGAATCAATACACAAAATACCAGTTCAGATCCATGTATGGATTTCTGAGAGAAAGTGGGGGTGGAGCATAACATAACATAGTATATATGGCATTTTAAATTGGTGGAGAATAAAACAGAGTTTACTATAAATGCTACTGGGAAAACAGATATCCATATATTGGAAAGTATAATTATCTACCCTACTTCACACCATACAAAAATAATTTCCAGATAAATGAAAAGTTTAAATATAACATAAAATTTGAAAGTATGGGAATTAAACATTAGATGGTGTTTTCAACCTTTTCAACTTTTGAAAACCTAGATTTGAAGAAACCTTTCCTAACCTAGACATAAAACACAGCTACCCTAGAGGAAAATACTGACAGATTTACATGTACTTTTAAAAAAGTTTTCAGAGAAAATTAACTAAAAGCAAAGTTTACAAATTAAAAAAAAAACTGGGAAAATAATTACAACATGCATAAAAAATGGTTAATACTGATAATATGTAGGAAACTTCTGTAAAACCATGAGAAAAGGACAATTGAAACTAGAAAAGTGTACATGAACAGAAAAATCAGAGCAAAAGAAATAGAAATAACAGTAAAAACTTCTGCTAAACCATACTAATAATGTAGAGAATAGGAAATCAAAATGTTATTAACATATTTAATGTAATGACAAAAACACAAATAGATAACACTATTATTTTGGTGAGAATGTGGAGACCTATACTCCTTTATACCATTTTTGAGAGTATACTGAAAAAAAGTGTGGAGTAATTTACACATATTTATCCAATTTTTAAATCCTCACATATCGTAGCTAAGTAAGCCTGTGAAGAATTCATTCTGCCATGATAGCACAAATATAAAGAACACGTATTAGCACAAATATAAAGATATAGGTACTAAGATCTCCATTCCTGGATTATGGTTTTTAGCTGAAAAAATTAAAACAAACTTTCACTAGCATGTGCTGTATAACAAGCAACCACGAAATCTTAGTGGCTTACAAGATAATTTTTCCTTTCAGTTATATTGTATGTTGGTTGCTATGGGTCAGCTGTTGCAAATTGCTCAAATGGCTGGTCTTCTCATTCCCCAACCCAGGATTAGGGAAACCCCTAATTACCATGTGCTATTCTCATAGTTGAAGCCTGTCAAAAATTTTCAATCCATCCATCAGCTACCGTTGCAACTGTGAAATCTATTAAATAAATCTACATATGCTGACCTAGAACAGTATTCATGATACATGAGGGGAAAATAAGTTTCAGAGGAATATGTATAGAATTAGCTCAGTTTCTTAAAACACTCAAACACACAAAAAGCCAAGAATTTTGTAAAAACATGTACACCTACAAAATGAAAATATTTGCAGAAATACAACCTTACTTGTTAAGTGGTTACTCTTTGGTTTGGACAGAAGCAGTCAGGAAGACCAGCATTTTTATGAGTGATTCTTACTTGTCATTTTATGAGTGCTTTTTTCTTTATTTTTATGTGAAAAGAAAATCATTTTCAAAAAAGACAGTTTCCCAGTCTGAAACATATTTTTAAGGATTTTATATCAGCATATAGAGAGCACATATTTTACAGTTCATTTAAGAGCTGTGCCAAAGAACTTGGATATTTGTTCTTTCAGTAAACATTTCTACATCATGAAGGCCAATGCACTAGGAGTTAATGAACAGAGATGATAAACAAGGCCTGTCCACAAAGGACTGTAAGTGTTTGCACATTTTAGAAAACAAAGCATGCCAGAGAATTACCAAGTAGTAAAAGCCACTTGAAGTAGTATGTCAATTAGAAAGATGTTTCTACTAACTTCAAACCAATCATGTGATTGCTCTAAAATTCTTATTGCTATAAAGTTTTTAAGTATTTTATACTGCATTCTTTATCACATCACTAGCACTTAAACACCTTTATGGATATGCCGTTCAAATGATGTGCTGTGAGGACTACAATCCATTACAGAACCCTGAGTGGAAGAATTGGGAACACTTCCTATAGAAAGAAGTGGCACATTGGTTTAACTTTGTTTAAATGAATAGATTTTCCGCAGGCAAATGTAAGAAGGAATAATATTTTAGCCTTGGAGAACAGCATGGAAAAAGTGGAAAACTATAAAAGGTATATATATTCAAAGAAAAAAGATAATTTATTTTTTTCTGGCAGAAGTTGAGTGTATGACAGTATAAGATGGCAGGAAGTTGTATTGGAAAATAAACCTATATCCTTACAGGAATGATTTTATATTCTATTTTAGGCAGTTGGTAATTTATCCTATAGGAAACAGGTCAAGTTTTTATGCAATTAAGTGAAATAATCAAATTTGTATTTTAGAAAGGTAAGAGTAGTAGCACTAAGGAGGATGGAACAGAGAGTGAAAATGAAGTATAGGAAAGGAGTTAAGTAGCTATATCTAGTCTAGGAAAAAGATGATTATGAAGCACTGGGTATTGGGAAAAGAAGAAAGAGAAGGATAAGATGTTTAAGAAGTGGAATACATAGGTCTTGAGGAGTGCATATGTACGCATGGGAAGGAGGTGGAGGGGTTAGTTAAAGTTTTCATTAAACACTTTAAAATATTTCATGGAATTTCCAGTAGACAGAGAAAAAATTTACTCTAGAAATCAAGAGAGATGACAAAATTGGTGATGTAGATTTGAGAGCTGTCAACACAAATGATCATTGTTGCCGTAAAATTGAATTGGAATAACTATTCAGAGAGAGCATTGAACAAAGAGAAAATAGACTGTGAAATAGTTTAATATTATGCTACTTAAAGGTCAGATTGGGAAAAAAATAGAACCAGAACACAGGGTATGGAGCATACTATTCAAAGCAAATAGGCCTAGAATCAAGAGATTCAGGACTATGTAAGGGACAGCTGAGAATTTCAAAGTTGGTCAATACTTTCCATTACTGCTGAGAGATTACATATGTAGAAAAAAATGAAGAGATACTATTAGATTTAGGAGGTCATTTCTGGCATTGTGACAGCCATTTCAACACTGAAACAAGAGAACTTAGACTGAAATACTTTCAAAAGTGAATGGGGGAGAAAAAAATGAAGTAGTGAGCTTGGAAGACTTACGAGAAGTTGCAATATAATGATCTCACTTATATGCGGAATCTAAAATTGACAAACTCATAGAAACAGAGAGTAGAATAGTAATTATCAAAAGTGAGTCTGGCTGGGGCTTCCCTGGTAGCACAGTGGTTGAGAGTCTGCCTGCCGATGGAGGGGGCACGGGTTCATGCCCCGGTCTGGGAGGATCCCACATGCCGCGGAGCAGCTAGGCCCGTGAGCCATGGCTGCTGAGCCTGCGCATCCAGAGCCTGTGCTCTGCAACGGGAGAAGCCACAACAGTGAGAGGCCCGCATACCACACACACACACACACAAAAGTTAGTCTGGAGGTGCTAGGTTAAAGGGAACAAATTTCCAGTTATAAGATGAATAACTTCTGAAGATATAATGTAGAGTATGGTGAATATAGTTAATAATGCTGTATCACATACTTGAAGGTTGCTAAGAGAGTAGATCTTAAACATTTCTCACTACACACACACATGCCCAAGTGGTGATTATGCGAGGTGAATCATCATGTTGTTCACCTTAAACTTACACAATGTTATATGCCAACTATATCTCAATAAAGCTGTAAAAAAGAAACCAAATGTTAAATATTCAGAAATTTTGTGAGGCCTTGACAAAGCTTTGGTAGCCTAAAATCAGCAAGGTACTTTTACTATGGAAATTGGAAATTGAGAAAAATAAAAAAAGTGAACAGGAGAGAAGAAAATGCAGTAATGAACATGGAAGACTTACAAGAAGGGGGTAGTAAATGAAAAAGGGAAGGTTGGTAATTGATGTTGAAGGAAGAAAAATACCATTTGTTAATTTTTCCTTATTATAAAATAACAGTTTTATTGTTTAAAATATAGAAGTCAGACACAAACAAGAGAAAATTAAAAGTAACCAATAAATCACCACAAAGTTGTCTAGAATAGATTCATGCTAAAATATGAGCTAAAGGGGAAAAAAAAAAACTAGCTAAAAAACACTAACGTACTAGAGAGACACAGATTTCATGATAAAAAGATAAGACTTGAAGTTGGAAGACCTGAGCTCGAATCTTGACTATGTTATTTACTAGCTGAGTGATCTTGGACAAGTCAAACAAACTTTTGGGACCTCCATAAACTGATCTTTAAAGTGATTATATGTAAAGTTTTATGTGCATATGAAAATCTATGTTAAACTGTACATGACTTAAAAGTACAATGAATTATTGATGGATTGGAAAAAGATGACTTAGGCAGGATTTTAATGGAATGGGGCAAAAAAATGCATATCAAAAGTAATGCCACCAAGAAACTTTTGTGGTGCTCAAGAAGGAAGTCAAGACATATACAGTGTGGTCAGAAACTCTTTTGTTAATTAGAAGAGAAAAGGGTTAGAAAACTGAGGAAATATTATAACATGACTTTTGTGGGAATTTCTTAAAATTACCTCAGTGTAGCTCTTTTTGTAATCTGAATGGCTCAATTCATAGTTATAAGAACAGAAAAAGTAGTTTTAATATTGATGTTTCAATTATGAGTTTTATGCTATTATGCTATTATGAGTCCTAGTGTACTTAATAAATAGAAAGGAAAACACTATTTAAATTGCTAATCAATCCAAAGATTTGCTTTTTCCTCTTTGTAGAATTTTGTTAACACAATATTGAATAAATATAAGCTCTCACTAATTAAACTAACCTATTTACAGTCAGAGGACAACTTATCATGCTTCACACTTTCATAACTAGTTTTCGATTAATGTTTAAAATATGAGCTTGTGAACTTCAGGGTGTAAAAAACACTCTCATTTCGATGTCACATTAGAATGTCATAATATATATTTCAATGTGGTTATTATTGTGCAATTTTGAATTTAAAGTCTATTTGCAAGTTATTTTATTGCTATGATTTTGCATGTGGCACGTTCACCTTTTAAAATGCAATTTCTCTTTTAGTGAAGACATGTGGCTCTAATCTTCAAGGACCAAGTGGAACCTTTACGTCTCCCAACTTTCCATTCCAGTATGACAGCAATGCACAATGTGTCTGGGTCATCACAGCGGTGAACACCAATAAGGTAACTGAAAACCATCTCTGGTGAAAAAGCATAACCATAAAGACAAAAACAAAGACATCATGAGGGAAGTGCAGTGAAGAAAATTCATACCTAACATATGATTTCTGAAATATTTCCTACTTATCCATTATATAAAACATAAACATACGAGAAATACGGAAAAAATGTTAAATATTGCAGTTCTATCCCAACTAACATATAAACGACAACACATTAAAATTATAAATTAGTGTTTTCTGAGACATGCTTTTGAAGGTTGTAAGTATATGTTTTTTATTTTTAAAGAGGCCATAAATAATGGCTTTTCACTTTATATCTTTCTGCTTGACATATCATTCAGGTATATCATGTTTTTATACATAGCTGCCTTTCCTTTCAGTGTTTCTCTATTGCCACAGATCACATAGCTTTTCTTTATTATAAGAAGTTATTAATGTTCTCTCCACTAATAGAGGATTCATATTATGGGTACTTCTAAAGGTTGAATTGTCTTTCTATTTGACTAAAAATGAATAATACATCTAAATATGTATATGCCACAGTACTTCAAACAAAATTATAATGCTGAATGAACAAAAGAGCAGCTGAAAAATTAGCAAGTTTTCTGTTTCTGTTCTCTCTATCCTGCTTCTCCTTGTAAGGATGTATAGCGAGGACCTAAATAGGAAGAGTCAAAATTCCTCTCAGAATATATGATATCTTATCTGAGTTAGATTAAGGAAAGGTTGGTGGTAGAGTCCATAAAACTGGGTCAGATTTGTAGTTCAAATACTGATTTAGAATTTACCAACTAACAACTTTGATCAGGCTATTTAACCTCTCTGAAATTCAGTTTCTTTATCTATAAAATGTGAGTAATAAGAGCATGTATTTCAAAGTTATGAGAAGTAAGTGAGGTAAAGCATACAGAGTACTTAGCAGAGTTAATGAATACTTAAAAAACATTAACTCGTTATTAGATACAAAGTATACTATTTTCCAGACTGTTTTGGGTTTTATGTTCATAAAACAATCATAAGAGTAGCAGGGTTGTTTTAAAAATCAACTCAGTGGTCAATTACACTTGCCTTATAGGAGAGCCCTGATTTACAACTCATAAGAACTAGGTCAGAAGCCTATGCTCCCCTAAACTAGCTGTATAAACCTTGGGAAAATTACTAAATCTAACTCTTCACCTTCACAAAGGAAATCATTTTACTTACCCAACCCGTGTTGTCAATTCAATTCAATTCAGCAAATGTTTATTTATCAAATACCTTCTCTGTGCAACTTATGGGTTGTTAAGGAAAAAAAATCATGAACTACTTGAGAAAAAATAAGCGCATATTTATTGAACATTTAGTAACATACCAGGTACCATTCACAGCACTTTCCATGAATTATTTAATTTTAAGACTTCCCTTAATAGATAAATAATTTTATGTCTGCATTTAATAAAGAAGATAAATAACGTGTCTGAGATCACATAGGTAGCAAAGGTCAATGCTGTGTACTTTATAAGATGTGTGTTATTTACAGTGACGTATCTCACACTAAGACATAAGTATCTTATACTAAGATAAACATGAAGCAAATTCATTGTAAAGTATGGGAGAAACACATTGTATTAATCTTGTATGGAGATAGAAATCTTTTTTATGTCATAGCAGTTACCTATAATTGTCAGCAAAATGTTGTAATTATCTCCTGCTCTATAAGATGTTTACTTTGCTAAGCTTAACTCATTTTCATTATTGAATTACCTGAAGTTTCACAGAGGCCATCACATTTCTCCTTGCTTTTCTTAACCAATCTACCAAACTTTTATCTATTCTTTCTCTCCATAAAAAAAATCGAATTTATTTTCTAAGGAAGACATAATTACTTTCTTTGCTATTTTTATCAAATAGCTGATTGAGGACATTAATTTTTGATCTGTTGGTTTATATCCATTTTAAGATACCCTGTAAAAATCCAAGTATTTTCAACCATCTCCCACAATTATATTTTACATTGTGGCCCAGTTACACACACACACAGACACACACATACATACATACATACAATGCTAAAAAATAATTTTCCCTTACTACATGAATGCAATTCTCTGTTTTTGATTCTAACTTGTAATCTATTTTTAAAATAGTGGTCATGCCTCACTAAATCAATTTTATGATGCACTACAGGTTATAACTATATATTTTGACAAATACTGTTGGAAGATTTGCTTACATAGATTACCATGTCAGAACTCTTTTGAGAAGACAGTTACTGGCATAAACCACAGGTGCAGAGCTCTCTTAGTTGGTATAAACCCAAATTAACCAAGATACTTAACCCCTCAATATCTATGAGTTTCTTCAAAAATCATTGCTTATGTTTTTCTTTATGTTTGATAACTTAAAAGCAATCATTGGGGAGGGTTCAAGATGGTGGTATTGGAAGATCCTGAACTCAACTCTTCCCACAGATACAACAAATATACAACTACATATGGGATAATTCCCTCTGAAAGGGGCCTGAAAACACAACAGAATCTCCACAACAAAGGGTGAAAGGACAGCCACAAAGGGTAAAGGGACAGTTAGGAGAAACAGAGATGCAGTCATGCCAAGGAAAAACGACACACCCCAGCCACAGCGATTCACAGTCTGGAAGGATCACAAGGTATGGATATTTTCCTTGAGAAACAAGAGATTTGAACTTCACGTCAGGCACCCCAACCCTTAGATCCTTCACAGGAAAGATGAGCCCCTAAAACACATGCTTTGAAAACCAATGGGTAATACATCCAGGAAAACTGTAGAACTACAGTGAATGGAAAACTCACTCTTAAAGGGGTCACATGCAGACTCAGTCAACCTGAAAACCAGCACAAAATCACCAGATTGAAAAGTGATTTCAATCACTTGAAAAGGTCAAAGGTAAAGGGGACTCCCTTACTGATCTTAAAGTGTCTGCTGGAGAGGCAGGAACCAGTTGAGATGCTCTCTGGGGACTAAGACACTGGTGGGAGCCATTTTTGAAATCTCAGGGTACGTTGCTAATACCATCTCTGGAGAGCACCATTTAGGAAATCTCCATCTAACCTGTTACTGCCAGTGGATGTGCCCCACAAAGAGCTCCACCTACTCCTGTGCCTTGGCCAAGCTACAGAACCAGCTGGGATGTGACTCTGCCCAGTGTTCAGCAGCTACCATGACCAGGTCCTGCAGCCAACCATAATAGAGGCCAGCCCTGCCCACCAGCACACTGAAGCAGCAGCAGCTGCAGCCCCTCCACAGCAGGGGAATGCATGCAGTCCACATAGGGGACACCTCTTGAGTGCCTGGCACTTCTGAGCCCTACAGAACATCTACATAAAGTCACTCCTCCAAGACTGGGAGAGGTAGCTGATTTACCTAATACATAGAGACAAATACAGAGAATTAAGCAAAATGAGGAGACAGAGGACTATGTTCCAAGTGAAAGAACAAGACAATGCCTCAGAAAACAAAATAAAGCAGAGTTAAACAATCTACTTTATAAAGAGTTTAAAGTAATAGTCATAAATATTCTCACTGAACACAGGAGAAGAATGGACAGACACAGTGAGAACTTCAACAAAGAGACAGAAAATATGAGGAAATACCAAACAGAAGTTATAACTGAACTGAAAAATACACTATAGGGGTTCAAAAACAAGTTGGATGAGGTAGAAGAATGAATAAGCAAGCTGGAAGACAAGTCAATGGAACTCACCCAGACAGAACAGCAAAATGAATAAAGAATTTAAAAAACTGAATACATCTTAAGAAACCTTTGGGACAAGATCAACAGGAATAACAACATTTGTGTTATAGTGGTCCCAGAAGGAAAAAAATGAGAAAAAATATTGAAGAAATAATGGCTGAAAATTTTCATAATCTGGAGAGGAAACAGACATCAAGGTCTAGAAAGCAGAGAGAATTCTGAATTAGATGGACCCAAAGAGACACATAACAAGACACATTATAATTAAAAATGGTAAAAGTCAAGGACAAAGAGAGAATACTAAAAGCAGCAAGAGAAAAACAACCTGTTACATGTAAGGGAAACCCCATAAGGCTATCCGCAGTTTTTTGTTTTCTTTTGTTTTTTTCAGCAGAAATCCTACAGGCCAAAAGGAGTGGCATGACATATTTAAAGTGCTGAAAGGAAAAAACAACCAACCAAGAATTCTGCAATAACATACCCAGGAAGGTTACCATTCAGAATTGAAAGAGAGATTAAGAGTTTCCCAGGGAAGCATAAGCTAAAGAACTTCACCACCACTAAACTGTCCCTGAGAGAAATGTTAAAGGACCTTCTTTAGGCTGAAAATAAACAGCAGTAATTAAATAATAAGAAAACAATGTAAAAATCCACTGGAAAAGGTAAATATATAACAAAGGTAGTATATCAATTACTTATAAAGCAAGCATGAGGATTAAAAGACAAAAGTAGGGGCTTCCCTGGTGGTGCAGTGGTTGAGAGTCCGCCTGCTGATGCAGGGCACATGGGTTCGTGCCCCGGTCCGGGAAGATCCCACATGCCGCGGAGCGGCTGGGCCCGTGAGCCATGGCCGCTGAGCCTGCGCGTCTGGAGCCTGTTCTCCGCAACGGGAGAGGCCACAACAGTGAGAGGCCCACGTACCGCAAAAAAAAAACAAAAAAAAAAAAACAAAAGTAGTAAAATTAACTAAAATTACAATAGTTAGTTAAGGGGTGCATAAAAAGATGTAAAGTGTGTCATCAAAAGTGTAAAACACTTGGGGAAGTGAAAATATACAGCTTTGGAATGTGTTCAAATTTAAGTTCCTAACAATTTAAGACAAACTGCTATTTAATTAGAATGTAGTATGTGAGCCTCATGATAATCACAAGGAAAAAACATAAAGTAAGTACACAAAAAAATGAACAGAAATTTAAAAATAATGCTAAAGAAAACAACCAAAACCCAAGGAAAAGAGAGAGGAAGAAAAGAACAGAGAAAAACTACAGAAACCAGAAAACAATTACCAAAGTGGCAATAAGTACATACCTATCAATAATTACTTTAAATGTAAATGGATGAAATTTTCCAATGAAAAGACCTAGGGAGAATAAATGGATTAAAAAAAAAAAAAAAGACCCATCTGTATGCTGCCTACAAGTGACTCACTTCAGGAGTAAGAACACACACAAACTAAAGGTGAAGGGTTGGAAAAAGATATTCCATGCAAATGGAAATGAAAAGAAAGCTGATATGATACTCATATCAGAAAAAGTAGACTTTAAAATAAAGATGATAATAAAAGACAAGGGCATTACATAATGATAACAGAGCCAGTCCACCAAGAAGATATAACATTTATAAATGTATATGTACCTAACATACACCAAGATATATAAAGCAAATATTAGCAGACTTAAAAGGAGAAATTGAAAGCAATACAGTAATAGTAAGGGACTTGAGCACCCCAGTTACATCAATGGATAGATCATCCTGGCAGACAATCAATAAGGAAACAATAGACCTAAACAACACCTTACACCAAATTAAGTCCGTAATAGGTATATAGAACAGTCCATCCAAAATCAGCAGAATACAAATTCTTGTCAAGTGCACATGGAACATTCTCCAGGTTAGTTCACATGTTAAGGGCCCAAAACAAGTCACAATACATTCAAGATTTTTTTTGCCGTATGCGGGCCTCTCACTGTTGTGGCCTCTCCCGTTGTGGAGCACAGGCTCCGGATGCGCAGGCTCAAGCGGCCATGGCTCATGGGCCCAGCCGCTCCGCGGCATGTGGGATCTTACAGGACCGGGGCACGAACCCGCATCCCCTGAATCGGCAGGTGGACTCTCAACCACTGCGCCACCACGGAAGCCAGAGCCTGGTGTCTTCTAGAAACTAAAAAGATGACAGCGTTCCTGTGGCATAGTGGGTAAAGAGAAGAATGTAAGAAATGGAGGCTATAGAGCTGATTAAAGCTCGGATCATACAGGGCCCTCTGCGATCCATCCAAAAATGTAATGAGAAGCATGATATCTCTTACTTCATTTAGATATCTCTTAAGTGTCACTTTCTCTCCCCTGAATCACTGACCGCCTCCATCTCTATCTCCTTGCTTTATTTTTTTTATAGCATCTTGTAACACATCAGTATTTGAAGATCTCATATTGTATGGTATTATATGCTGCTTCTCTATCTTTTGTATACTTCCCCAAGAAGGGAGGAAAGTTTGTCTATATCCCCAGCACTAGAATAGCACCTGGTAAAGAGTAGGCTCTAAATACAAATTTATAGAATGAATTAAACAAATTAAAAGTTTTTAGGAAGAAGATTTATCTGATTTGTGTTTCAACATAACATCCAAAATTTTCAAAAGAGGCTTATTAATTGAAGTGCAGTTCACAAAACAGCAAATAGTATAAATATCTCTCCCTCCTCTTTTCCCAACCACTCGTCCCGAAGAATATTCATTCATGGACCAGCAATCTTTCTTCCTGGATAACTGGCAAACAGTGAGTTCAGTGGCAAATAATTCCTCTTATACCCTAACTTCTTGGGCTTCTACCTAAATTGCTTACTCAAGAAGATAATTTTGGAAGTAAACAAGGTCTTCCATAAATATTAACTGTTAAAGATTCATTAACACTTGAAGAAATTACATAAGCAAAAATAAAGTTAACAACAAAGACCATGAATTGAGAAGCTAATATCTTGCATCCTTCCTCTTTGGTATCAAGGAAAAACAATAAAAATAAACTGAGAATGGGAATTAGAATCCACTGTATGGTTCATTTATATACAAAAATGTATAGTATCTCTCTACCATGTTGTATGTTTAGCCATTTTAAACTAATCTCATTTTTTAATAAAGCTTCAAGTCAAAGGTTCTCTGCATAAAAATAGTATAGATGAATAAATGGAGAGATAGGTATTCTGGATCAGACTGACGTCATTATTAATGAGTGACAAAACCCAGCAAAATAGTGCTTCTTACCAAATTCACTTTAATGAGACGTACTCATATTTGTTTAAAATTTGTTTCAATATGTACAACCTAACATGTACAAATTTGTAATGAATATCCTCCTAAAACCAGCAACCGTATCTGCAAGCATTTTCTTCAAAATTTGTAACTTCAAGTTGATCATTTATATATATTATGAAATTTAAATTATAGCCTCCAGTAGCAAAACATGAATAAATGACAGAAAGAACCAATGGTTTTGTACAGTTTTGTTATAGATTTAATATTTGATGCATTTTTCATTTTGTGTAGTTTCTTCCCTTCAGTGAAACATTTGTAGTGCCATATTTAATGTCATTGTTACATACCAGCAACCCCCTAAAGGGGAAGAGCAGTGCACAAATACAAAAGGCATAGAAAAATAAACAAAGCTGAAAGCTTTTATCGTTCCATCAGTATCTTACTGTGTCTCCAGATTCCCCTCCTGTCTCTGAAATATGAGCCTTTGTAAGAATTGAAACTATTAACCTGATTCTGGCAGCAAAGTGGATGAACCTAGAGAATTCCCTAGGCTGGCACTCCTCATTTTTGAATGGTCTAGTCCAAGAGTCTTGGAATACATCTTCTGTCGTAAAATATATAATATTATAGTGTATAATCCTTCTAGAATATGAGAGATTAACTTCTTCCTCTAAAATGAGATTACTTTCAAATAAATAAATGTTGGGTTTATATGTGCTATATTTAAACCTTTTTTATCTTACAGTATTTGTTACACAAATTTCATGTAAATTTACCTTTTTATAAAAATAGGCAAATTAGGATGATTACTAATTAAACAGTTATTGAACACTAATTTTCCATGTACACATGTAATACATATCATACACAATACATATCACAAAACAGTAAAATTTTAGGATTATTCTGAAATACATGATATTTTGGACAAACGGGTTGAATATTCTGCTTTGTCTGAATTAGACTATACCCAATAAAATTTGATAAAATAGTCCTATGAGGCATCGATTTTTGAGTGAGCTTTTGACTAGTGCTTCTATATGTATGAAAAGAGAAAAAGGGAAAAAGGACTACAATCATTTTTTTTGGCAGGGGGGGTAAAAAATCTAGATTGAGTCCACTCTTCTCCATCCCTACTTTTACAGCTCAAGTTTAGTCCCTCGATCTCTCTAACTGCCCTACTCCACTTCAAATACAGATTGTTCCTGCTGCCAAAGTGAGCATATGAAAAGCAAATAAAACCCTGTCAGCACACCACTCAAAACTCATTATTTGCTGCTACTCATTTATAAGATAAAGTTCAAAGTCCTTAACATGATACAGCTCCTACCTCCATTTTTCTGCTACTCATTTATAAGATAAAGTTCAAAGTCCTTAACATGATACAGCTCCTACCTCCATTTTTAGCCTTCCTTCAGAAACAAAAAGAATATTTCTTTCTACTGTGCCATTTTTTATGCTCTCACAGTGTTCTTCCCCAGTTCCCATATTGGGGATTTTCTCTTGGGGAATTTTACTCTTTAATTGGATTGGGCAGCTCTTATCTCTGCCCATGTTAACCCTGTGTGTCCATATCCCAAAGCACTTAACACAGGGTATTGTATTTATCTTGTTTATGTCTTGTCTCCAAATTGGACTGTGATCGCTAAGGTCTGAGACATGTATGAATAAGGAAGCTCTTTAATTATATGTCAAATTGATTGTGTAATATAGCATTACATACCTTAAGCTTTGTATGCAAAGCTTATACTTTGTATATTTTGTATTTATGCATTCTGGATTTCCTCACTGGTAAGAAATATACTTGTTAATAACAGAGTGAATTATAGTCATTCTGAAATGAGCTTAATAGAGAAAATATTATTTTCTTCCAGAAAAGATAAATTTCTAGCAGCATAGATTTTGGGGAAGAAACTCTCCTCCTTAAATCACAGTGGGGTTGCCAGAAATAGAACTTCATCCTCAAGATCCATTGTGAACAGATGTCAACATTTATTTTATGATTAGCTAATAATAACTGCCATTTATTGAAGGCCTACTGTATATCAAGCACAGTATATTCTGTTTTACAAACTAATGTAATACCTACTTCAACCTTAGGAATTATGAATTATAAACACTCTTTTATAGTTATGAGACTTCCCCAAAATAACGTAACGTTCCATGACAGAGAGAGACTTAAACCATATCTTTGCCTGTACCCTTATATTATCTTGTCTCACTAATGTGATTAGCTTGGTATTAATATTAAAGCATCATTAATTTGTTTAGTTAAATATCATCAAAGCTTCATTTAATTCCAATACTAGTTATATTGGTGCAAATTGGCCAATACAGAGAATAGTGACTGGAGAAATACTAAGAAATTTCATCAGCTTCCAGATTTATTTTGAGGCAAAAAAATACAGACTTTATCATGGAAGATAAAATCGCTTATACCAATCCATGCTTTCTGTATTTTTTCCCCCAAGGAATTGACACAATGTTTGCTACTTGTCAGATTTCAGAAATTATCTTCTCTTGCCATAACTATTTAAAACATGAGGCATATGTGCAACATCAAAGAACTTACTTAGAAGTTATGCTATTATATATCAGGTATTTGGCAGACAGAAGGTATTTCCTAAGTTGCAGACGTTTACTATGCAAATGCAGAATAGTGTGAAGTTTGAGCACTTGGATTGTCACATCAGGGGAGTCTGAGATTGAATTTAGTCCCATCACTTTTAGCCAAATAAACACAGACAAATTACTGGGCAAAACATTTTGTAAAACTTATAATTGAATCTACTGATGTATCCACTAGAATGTTTTCAGTTTAAGTATGGGAAAGATATGGTTTAAATAATAAGAAAATGCATTATTTAGCACAACATACTATCCAGAGGTACGCAAGTCTCAGACATACAGTAGAAACATCCATCTCTTGGCTCTGGGCATCTCCATGTGTTAGCTTTGTCCTTAAACTACATATTGCAAGATGGTTGCAGTAGCTCTAGTCAGTACATCCAGATCCAGTCACCTCCAAAGCAGACTGATTCTTTGTGTTCATTTGAGCATGAAGAAATATTTTCCCAAAAGCACCCCACGCCCAGATGATTGCTCCTCGCCTTCCACTGACTGACCAGAATTAAGTGACATAGTAAGATCTAATCTTATCCGTGACAAATGAAATGGAACTGCTAATATTGGCATAGACTCATTAGGAGCCATTCCATGGAACTTGGTATGGGATCAGCAGTCCCTAAAGCATAAGAATGTACACAGAAAGATACATAACTGAGCAAAATCAATGTCCTGTTCGGAAGAGAAAAGTCCAGAGTGAACAAGTAAGATGGCTGTTGGATAAGTAATAATAGTTTCTGCCACAATCCACCCGTTTTGTTATCAAATGTTCATCCAGATGCATAGTTCTTTCCCTACGCTCACTTTGAAAAATGTTTACATGAAAAAATGCTGTCTTCATTAATAGAGAAAACCAAAAATCTTAGCCAGTTACGTACAACTCTAGTATCTCCAAGTATTGTGCTGGCTTCTCCATTATATCCAGATTTAGTTCCTCATTATCTAGAGGCCTATAGCCAATAGACAGTTATCATCACATCCCAAATACATGTGATATCTGTCATAGTTGAAACTTCAGAGGTCAGTCATTGGTTCATAGATCAATATCATATCCTGCTGGTTAAGAAGACTGGTGAAGACTACCTTCGATGGAAGGGGGATGAGTTCCTTGATCAGCCTGGAATGTAGCAGAACCCATTTTACCTCACTAGAACTTCACTTTGTCATAGTCGGATATGGCTTCTGGTTCTGACTTGTGGGAAGATTTTTTTCTGTTGGATAATGCTGCCCTAGGACATCAGTGCCATTACATGTTACAACTACTGTTGCTTCTAAAACTGGATGTTTCTGCTGCTTTTGCCACCCTCTGCCAGAATCCATGGTTCGGGGAGCTTAGGTTTCATGCCTACACTCTGGTTGCAGTTAATGATGAGGAAGATAACATCTAACCATGCTGGGAAGTATACTATGCTTCCTACCAAGCCTCCTAATTTTGCAGACACGAGGATATTCAGCTTCTGAGTGGCCAAACTAATATATAAATGGACGCTACCTATAGTTTTAGGGTTAAAATGAAGCAGTGCATATGTGGCACTGAGCCCAGGACTCACACAATATAAATGTTTGCCAATTTAAACAAATTTCATGGGTAAAAGATACAAAGTGTATAAATGGGGATTCCACATGACTTCATAAAACAATGATGGAGAAGTCATGGTTTTAAACCCTCTGTGAATGATGGAGAGAATGACAATTATGAAACATAGGTCCTATACCAGTTCTATCAAAATACCTTGTGAAAACCCATGTCTTAAGCCTTATGGGAAATGGATCTACTAACCATTTAATATTTAATATTATTTACAGATTTCTCACTTCTGGAAAGCCAATGTTAATATGCATGAGATTACTGTTAATTGATTACATTAGTAGCTTAAATTTTTTAACATAGCCCTCAATTAGCAACATCATATAGTAATTTGGAATCAGCACTTTACAAGTGGAAGCCAAGAGTATGGCTTATTTGGTTAAAAAATCAAGACAATTATTTTATATTTAGGGGCATATTTTATTATCACAACTTTTGCTTCAACAGTCCTATGACCTAAATGCAGGTCTTTTTCCCACCCACAAATGATTAGGAACAAATACGAAAGGCAAAATATATGACGTTCCTTTCTCTTCTAATATGCTTTATATTCTTCCTATTTTCCTACTAAATGTTTCAGCCCTACTGCCAACTATATATGTAGAGAAAGTAGTTATATTACACTGATGAGTACTGATTTTTTTAATTACCTTTTCATTTCATTTTCATATTATACAAAGATAAAGGGATGGAAAGTGGATATTTTCTCCTCCATGTTACAGGAGAATCCAGAAAAAGAAAATTTCACATCACACTCCTGATGTTACTTATTACATTTTTGTGTGAAAAAAATGTTTTGTTGTTTTGGTTTTGTTTTTACAAATTACTTTTATACATTCTACTGTTTTTATTTTTTTTATTTTTGGAAATATCTCAATGTACCATTTTTGAATTTTACTGTAATGCTTTACTTATGTTAATGTCTCCAGCTGAGGCCAAAGTAGTTTTTATTCTTTTTATGCATAAATTTTACTTCTAAAGAACCAGTCCAGCGCTCTCCTGGTGGCGCGGTGGTTCAGAATCTGTCTGCCGATGCAGGAGACACGGGTTCGTGCCCCGGTCTGGGAAGATCCCACATGCCGTGAAGTGGCTGGGCCCGTGAGCCACGGCCGCTGAGCCTGCGCGTCCGGAGCCTGTGCTCCGCAGCGGGAGAGGCAACAACAGTGAGAGGCCCGCGTACTGCAAAAAAAAAAAAGAAGAAAAAAGAAGAACCAGTCCAGTAATGACGTTTAAACTAAGCATATAAGAATCAAATTAAAATGAATGTGTTCTACAAATTCAGTCAGACTATTTTAGCTTCTCAGTGATTCAGTGTCATTGAAACTGTTCAAGAATTATAAGTGTCTAAAATTTCAGTGACAGCTCAGTGGTTAAGTGCTTATCTGAAAATGTATGGATTTAGTTAGTAATTAATTCATCACATAGTTTAAAATGAAGTCGAGTTCTCATTGTTGCATATATACATGCATGAACCTCAGTTACAATTCAGGCAAAATAAAATCTATCATTAAATGGGTATCCAAATTTTTTGAGACATGACTAAACAATAATGACTATCAAGGGTTTGGCATAGAAATAGCAATCAACCAGTCACTTATTACATTCTTAGTTTGTATCTACTAGCCTATTAGACTTTTAAAGCCATTTAATAAGTGACGTTCCCTAATTTTAAATGCAATGCACTCATGGCTCTATTGTGAAGTGGCTTGAGGTAAAGTGGATCATGTCATTAATCTTTTGAAAGGATGACAGATGAAGTACTCTGAAAGGCCCTCCCACTGAAATACAAGAAACACATTTTTCAGTGCATTGTTGGTTCACAATAAAGAAAATCTATAAGACTATGCATGCATACCATACAAACACAAGTACAATTATGCGTATATAATTAAAAGAAGAATGAACTGAAATGAAAGTAGGAGATGAAATGTAAAGAAAGCTTGGTTTTCCTTGTGGCAAATGGCAATAAGTCTCTGGAATTAGGAGACTAAGACTGAGGCCCAGTCTCTTTGGATCTATAGGTGAAGAAGCTGAACTTGAAACTTTAGTATTTAGCTAAAAGCCTCACCAGATGTTAAACTGCCACCAGCTTGGTAGTAACCCTTGGATCCAGTTAGCAGAAAATGAATGAAATTATACCCAGTTTAAGATCTTCAAGATTCTCACAGCTGAAGCCCTAATAAAAATGGGTTTATTGTTAAATATAACTAAACACATAGGAAAACAAGCCACCATGAGTGAGTTACTAGAAATAAGAAACAGTTTCTTCAGGAAATTAGGACATGCAAAAGCCCTCCAGTATATGGTGGAATTTAGAAAGTCACATGCATGCCCATGGCAAGACACATGCTGAGGGAGACCAGAGAAAACCCTAAGCTTTCACCACTATCTGATCTATAGGCTTAATGCAAGCAGCAAGTGAAGGCTAAGACAAAATTATAAATGGTCTGGCTAGGTATTAAAGAATATCCTATCACTGAGCCAGTCCTCAAAGACTGGGAGAGGTCTTACTATGATCTGAATGCTTCTGTCCCTTCAGAATTCATAATCCAAATGCTCAGTGTGATGGTATTAGGAGGTGGGGCCTTTGGGAGGTCCTGAGGGTGGAGACCTCATGAGTAGGATTAGCGTTCTTGTAAGAGAGACCCCAAAGGGCTCCCTAGACCCTTCTGCTGGTGTTAGGTTACAACAAAAAGATGGCCTTCTGTGAACCAGGAAACTCTCTCACCGTACACTGAATCAACCGCGCCTTGATCTTGGACTTCCCAGCCTCGAGAACTGTGATAAATAAATTTCTATTGTTTATATGCCACCCAGTTTATGGTATTTTGTTATAGCAGCCCAAGCATGCTGAAATGGATATTTTTTTAATCTCCTTGAATTTAAAGAAATTCCAGTTAAAACATTGGATGGACACAAGTCTTCAAAAATCAAGAACAGCAAACCCTGGGGAAGGAAGAGACTCTGATTTCCAGAATTACCATGTTATAATATTCAAATGGATAGTTTTCAGAAACAACAGTGAGATCACAAAGTATGCAAAGAAACAGGAGAATATGGCCATTGAAAGGAACAAAATAAATTGACAGAAAATATCCCTGAAGACATTGAGTCATTGAACTTATTAGACAAAGTTTTAAAACAACTGTATTAATTATGCTCAAGCAGCATGGACAAAATTAAAGGGAATGATGAAAATGATATATGAATAAAATGAGAATATCGATAAAGAGATAGAAATTATAAAAAAGAAACCAAATAGAAATTCTGGAGCTTTAAACCATAATAACTGAAATTTTAAAAACCTAGAGGTTTTGAGAGCAGGTTTGATCAGCAGAAGAAAGAATTAGTAAGCTTGAAGATAGGACAATTGAAATTATTCAGTCTGAAGAACAGAAAAAGAAAAGAAAAAAGGTGAAAAAAGTGAAAGGAGCCTAGGTACCTGTGGAATATGAGCAAACGGACCAACAAATGTATTTTATGACTCTCAGGAGGAGAAGATAGAAATAATGGTACAGAAAGAATATTTGAAGGAATAATGACCAGAAAGATCACAAATTTGAGAGAGACATGAATCTACCCATCCAGGAAGCTCAACAAACTCTATGTAAGATAAGCTTAAAGTGATCCATGTAAGATAAGCTTAAAGTGATCCATACCTAAACATATTATAGTCAAATGGTTGAAAGGTAAAAACAAAGAGAATCTTGAAAGCAGCAGGTGAAAAGTGACTCTTTAAGTACAACAAATCCTAAAAAATATTAACAGCTGATTTCAAAAAAGAAAAAGAAACTGAGAAGCAAGTGAGACAATATCTTTAAGCATTGAAAACAAAACTGTCAACCAAGAATTCTATATCTATCTGTCAAAACTCTCCTTCAAGGATGAAAGATAAATCAAGATATTCCCAGATAAACAAAAGCTAAGAGAGCACAGAACTAAACCCACCCGTCTGTGAGCAATTAATTTTTGACAAAGGTGCCAAAAACATTCAATGGTGAAAGAATACAGGCATACCTTGGAGATAATTGTGTGTTCAGTTCTAGACCACCACAATAAAACGAATACCACAATAAAGCAAGTCTCACAATTCTTTTGTAGTATGTATAATAGTTATGTTTACAGTATACTGTAGTCTATTAAGTGTGCAACAACATTGTGCCTAAAAAAACAGTGTACAGATCTTAATTAAAAAATACTTTATGGGAGGTAGGGGAGGGAAGGATTGGGAGTTTGAGATTAACAGATGGAAACTAGTATATATAGGATGGATAAACAAAGTCCTACTGTATAGCACAGGGAACTATATTCAATATCCTGTGATAAACCATAATGGAACAGAATATGAAAAAGAATATGTATAACTGAGTCACTTTGCTGTACAGAAGAAATTAACACTACATTGTAAATCAACTGTACTTCAATAAATTTTTTAAAAACTAATAAAATACTAAGGAATAAATTTAACCAAGGAGGTAAAAGATCTGTACACTAAAAACTATTAAAACTATTTTAAAAATGCTAACCATAATCTGAGCCTGCAGTGAGTCATAATCATTTAGCTGGTGGAGTCTTTCCTTGATATTGATGGCTGATGAATGATCAGGGTGGTGGTGCTGATGGTTGGGGTGGCTGTAGCAATTTTTTTTTTTTTCTTAAAGAATCAATTTTATTTATTTAGTTTTGGTTGCATTGGGTCTTCGTTGCTGCACACGGGCTTTCTGTAGTTCTGGCAAGCGGGGGCTACTCTTCACTGCGGTGTGCAGGCTTCTCATTGTGGTGGCCTCTCCTGTTGGGGAGCACAGGCTCCAGGTGTGTGGGCTTCAGTAGCTGTAGCACACAGGCTCAGCAGCTCTGGCTCATGGGCTCCAGAGGGTAGGCTCAGTAGTTGTGGCGCACGGGCTTAGTTGCTCCGCAGCATGTGGGGTCCTCCCAGACCAGGGATCGAAGCCGTGTCCCCTGCATTGGCAGGCAGATTCCTAACCACTGCACCACTAGGGGAGTCCCTGTAGCAATTTCTTAAAATAAAACATTAATGAAGTTTGCCACATTGATTAACTCTTCCCTTTCACCAGTGATTTCTCTGTAGCAGGCACTATGCTTTGATAGCATTTTATCCACAGTTGAACTTTCAAAATAGGAGTCAGTTCTCTCAAATGCTACTACTGCTTTATCAAGTAAGTTTATATAATATTCTAAATCCTTTGCTGTCATTTCAACAATCTTCACAACATCTTCACCAAGAGGAGATTCCATCACATTCTTTGCTCATCCACAAGAAGCAACTCTCATCTGTTAAAAGTTTTACCATGAAATTGCAGCAATTCAGTCCCATCTTCAGGCTCCACTTCTAATTATAATTCTCTTGCTATTTTCACCACAGCTGCGGTGACTTCCTCCACTGAAGTTTTGAACCCCTCAAAGTCCTCCATGAGGGTTGGAATCAACTTCTTTCAAACTTCTATTGTTGATATTTTGCTCTTTCCGTGAATCCCAGATGTTCTTAATGGCATCTAGAATGGTGAATCCTTTACAGAAAGGTTTTAATTTACTTTGCCCAGATCCATCAGAGGAACCACCATCTATGGCAGATACAGTCTTACAGAATGTGTTAATTAAATAATAAGACTTGAAAGTCAGAATTACTCCTTGATCCATGGGCTGCAGAATGGATGTTGTTTAGCAGACATGACAACATTAATCTTGTTTTACAGGTTCATCAGGGCTCTTGAGTGACCAGGTGCATTGTCAATAAACAATCATATTTTTAAAGGAATCTTTTTCTTTCCTGAGCAGTAGGTCTCAAAAGTGGGCTGAAAATATTCCATAAACTATGTTGTAAACAGATGTGCTATTTCCAGGCTTTATTGTTCCATTTATAGAGCACAGGCAGAGTAGATTTAGCATAATTCTTAAGATTCCTAAGGTTTTCAGAACAGTAAATCAGCATTGGCTTCAAGTCAGCTACATATACCCTTAACAAGAGAGTCAGCCTGTCTTTTGAAGATTTGAAGTCAGGCATTGACTTCTCTGTAGCTGTGAAAGTCCTAGATGGTGTCTTCTTCCAATATAGGCTGTTTTGTCTACACTGAAAATCTGTTGATTAGTGTAGCCACATTCATTAATTTTCTTACCAAGATCTGGGTAACTTGCTGCAGCTTCTGCTGTTCACCTTGTACTTTTATGTTATGGAGATGGCTTTTTTTCCTTAAACCTCATGAACCAATCTCTGCTAGCTTCAGACTTTTCTTTGCAGCTTACTTACCTCTCTGAGCCTTCATAGATTTGAGGAGAGTTAGGGCCTTACTCTAAATTAGGCTTTTACTTAAGAGAACGTTGTGACTTGTTTGAACTTCCTTCTAGACCACTAAAACTTCCTCCATATCAGCAGTAAGGCTATTTCACTTTCTTATCATTCATATGTTCACTAGAGTAGCACTTTTAATTTCCTTCAAGAACAGTTTCTTTGCATTTACAACTTGCAACTGATGCAGCACGCCTACCTTTCGGCCTGTCTCGACTTTCGAAATGCATGCATTTCTCACTAAGCTTAATCATTTCTAGCTTTTGATTTAAAGTGTGGGAGGTGGGACTCCTCTTTACACTTGAACACTTAGAAGCCACTGTAGGGTCATTAGTTGCCCTAATTTCAATATTATTGTGTCTTAGGTAATAGGGATGCCCAAAGAGATAGAGAAAGATGGGGGAACAGCCTGTCAGTGGAGCACTTAGAACACACACAACATTTATCATTTAAGTGTGCAGTCTTATGTGGGTGTGGATTGTGGCTCCCCAAAACCATTACAAAGAAACATCAAAAGTCACTGAGCACAGATCACCATAATAAATGTAATAGTAATGAAAAAGTTTGAAATATTGTGAGAAGTATCAAAACATGACACAGCCACAAAGTATGCAAATGCTGTTTAAAAAATGGTGCTGATATACTTGCTTGACCACAGTTTTGCCACAAAACTTCAATTTGTACAAAATACAATATCTGCCAATCACAATAAAGCAAAGTGCAATAAGGCAAGGTTTGCCTATAGTTGTTTCAATAAATGGTGCTTGTAAAATTGGATAGCCACATGCAGAAGAATGAAATTTGATCTTTACTTGCACTGTATACAACAGTTAAATCAAAATGGATCAAAAACCTAAATTTAAGCGCTTAAACTATAAAATTCATAGAAGAAAACATAGAAAAAAATTGTATGATATGGGATTTTGCAATGGTTTCTTAAATATGACACCAAAAGCGCAGGGAACAAAATAAAAAATAGGTAAACTGAACTTCATTACATTAAAACTTTGTGGTGTCAAAGAACACTATCACAAGAGCAGAAAGACAATTCACATAATGGGAGAAAATATTTGCAACTAATATATCTGATAGGGGATTAATATCTAGAATATGTAAAGAGCTGTTAAACTCAACAACAATAAAACAAATGACTTAATTTTAAAAGGGGTAAAAGAGAAAAATAAATAAAAAGGGGTAAATGACTTGAATAGACAGTTACCAAAGAAGATACACAAATGGTTAATAAGTACATGAAAAAATGCTCAATATCATTAATTAGAGAGACGCAATTATATCCACAGTAAGATACCACTTTACACCTACCAGAATGGGTATGATAAAAACAAAACAGAAAATAACATGTGGTGAGGATATGGAGAAATTGGAACCCTTATGAATGGCCGGTGGAAATTTAAAATGTTCAGAAGCTCTGGAAAGCAGCTTGGCAGTTCTTCAAAATGTTAAATATATGACCCAGTAATTTCACTCTGAAAACAGGGATTCAAATAAGTACTTTTACACCATCATAATAGCAATATTCACCATAGATAAAAGATAGAAACACCCTAAGTGTCCATCAACAGAGTAATGGTTACACCAAATTAGGTGTATACATACAATGGACTATTATTCAGCCATAAAAAGGAATGAAGTTCTGATACATGCTATAATGTAGATGAACCTCAAAGACTTTTCTTAGTGAAGTAAATCAGACACAAAAAGGGAAATATTGTGTTTTTCCACTTACATAAAATATCTAGAATATGAAAATTTGTAGAGACAGAAAGTATGTTGGAAGTTACCAGGAGATGGGGGAAAGAGGAAAATGGGGAGTTATTGTTATGGCTTAATGGTAACAAGGTTTTGGTTTGGAAAACTTTTGGAAAAAGATGGTGATGGTTGCATAGCATTGTGAATATATTGATAATTAATGCCACTGAATTGTACACTTAAAAATAGCTAATATTGATTTTTTAATATATATTATAGTTAGCACAATAAAAAATAGTAAACAAAAATAGAGAAGACATATAATGTTAGAAATAGAAATAGGACAAGAGTACAGACAACATAGGCTAAAAGAAAGCAAATAATTATATGACAATAAATTTGAAAACTTTTTCAGCATTGACATGTTTCTATGAAAATTAAAATAACTTTGAGTCAAGAAGTAAAAAACAGAAAACCTGAAAAAGAACATAAATGACAAACATATGAAAAAAGAACTTAATTACTAATGAAGAAAATGCAAAAGAAAAGTCATTTTTTACACCCTCTAGATTGGTAGAAATAATGAAACCTAATGCACACAAGTTGTAGGCATTTAAATTGGTAAAATAATTTCCAAATCATATGGCACAATATTATGAAATATAATTTTTGCTTTGTTATTATCCAGAAATTGCACTCATAAGTACATATATAAGCTAGTACTTGTACATTTGAGCCAGAAAATATTTAAGATTGGTTGTAACCATGTTGCTTTTGATAGCAAAAAAATGGGAACAACTTAATCTCTATTAACAGGCAATTATTAATTGAGAATACTTACATTTAACTCAGTGTAGAACAGGGAAACATTTACTTTTAAATTGTAGCCATGTAAAATTCAGTGTTTTTATATATTCTGCATTTAAACCTGACCAAAACAGTGGCTTTAATTAATGCTAGTAAAAAATGATTTAAAAATCAAGAAATAGACATAATCAAAAATTTGTTTTTTTGTTACGAAGCTAAAAAGAGTCAGGGTATGAAATCCCTCATTTTCTTAAGAATTTCTTTTTATGATACCAAAGTAACAATTATAAAAATTAGTTTTTAAATAATAATTTAAAAAATTTTCAAGCTTTTTTTCATTTATTCTCTAGTACTATTGGTAATCTCAGCCATTCATTTTCTTTAACTCATGTTGAATAATACTTTATTATAAATTATTTTTTGCTCAAGCCATGATTATATATAGGATGATATTTATGTAATTTCTTCTTATATGGATTCTTGATTTATTATTCTTTAATGTTGGGTTTCTAATTTAAGAATTGCAATTTAACTAAATATGAATTTTTACATAGATATATAAACAATAAATGAATGCATGAGTATATTTTGGTAAGAATTAATATTAATTTTTTGTTATGGTATAATGTGTCTCCCAAAGAATTGTGCTCCTAGTTTTGCCAGCAAAATATAATATATATGAGGGATTCTGTTACCAAAGGATACACAAAAATAAACCTGATGCCTTTAAATTTAGTGATCTAGATTCAAATTTAGCTCTAACATTTTTTAAGCTTTACTATTTCATAGAAGTAGTATACTCTGTGTTTTTCTGTGCTAGCTTATAAAAATATATGCAAATGTAACCACTCTTCAGGTACCTATACATTTTCATAAAGCCTTCTTAAATTAGATTTGCATTCAGATTCCTCAAATAAGAGTGTCCTATAAACAGAAGCCATGCCATTTCACTGAAAAATTATTACAGAAGATACAATAGAGTAAATAAAAATTATGTTATAATGATTGATAGGAATAGTCTCACATGATCTCCTGCCATAGTTTGAAATTCTTATACAGATAATTATAGATCTATAGATATATAGTATGTCCACAGTGCATTTTTGTTTGCTTTTATTATATAATGAAATATACTTGAGATGTTTGTTTCTGTTTATTGCTAGGTTATCCAGATAAATTTTGAAGAATTCGATCTGGAAATTGGCTATGACACCTTGACAATTGGTGACGGGAGCGAAGTTGGAGACCCAAGGACAGTGCTCCAAGTGTAAGTTCTCAATGTTTCTTTCTTGACTTAGCCTATTAGGTCTTTATAAAATTGTATGAAATTTTACTTTTTTTTCTTTCATTGATTCTTCCTACTATCACCAACAGAAGAAGCATACTACCTTAGTTATGATCATCAACCTGCAAATAGTATATTTATTAGTCTTTCTTCAGTGGTGCTTAAGGTGCTTGATCCAAACACAGTTACTTAAGAATCCATTTCCAGAAAGGAACTCATTGGCAAAAGAGGCCTAGGGTGAAATTGCAGAGTGGCTGATTGGCCTTATTTTGGAAAATACCTTTGCCCTCACAGAGTTTTAGAATAGACTGGAAAAAACAATCATGAAATTGATCCCAGAGACAATAATAAAGACCTGGTCATCAAGATCTGTAGTTGAGAGTTTATCAGTGGTTTGATGTGAAGTAGTTAGCAATGAACAGCTCTCAGAGTTGAGCTAATATACTGAAAAGGTTCTTAATGTGAACAAAAAGAATGAACATAAATTGAGAAAAGGGAAATGTTAGGAACTTACCGCCAAATCCTTGGGTATCCATTCCAATAATCTACCTCTGGTAGTGGCAAGAAGAAATGTCCAGGGCATGTATATATTTTTTTTCTGTGATGAACCTCAAAAGGTTATGATATGCTTTCTCTCAGTATTCCTTTCATAACTGTTGGTTTGCAATACAGGCTTTATCAGTGAGGTGTTTCTCAAAAATGGGGTCTTTTGCATCACAATTACCTGGTGCACTTTTTAAAATGTAGATTTCTGGACCCCTCCCATTATGTCTATTAATGTTTGCTTTATATATTTAGGTGGTCCTACGTTGGGTGCATAGATATTTACAGATGCTATATCCTCTTGTTGGATTGATCCCTTTAACATTATGTGATGCTCTTTGTCTTTTGTTACAGTCTTTATTTTAAAGTATATTTTATCTTATGTAAGTACTGCTACCCCAGCTTTCTTTTTATTTTTGTTTGCATGAAACATTTTTTTTCATTCCTTCAATTTTGGTCTGTGTGTGTTTAGATCTGAAGTGAGTCTCTTATAAGCAGCATATAGATGGGTCTTGGGTTTTTTTGTTTGTTTGATGATTGTTTAATGATTTTCTTTAGTATCATGTTTGGATTTTTTTGTCTTTATTTTCTCTGTATCTATTATAGGCTTTTGGTTTGTGGTTACCATAAGGTTCATATATAACTATTTATATATGGAAAAGTTTATTTTATGTTAATAGTCACTTAAGTTCAAATGCATTCTACAAATACTACATTTTTATTCCCTGATTCCACATTTTATGTCTTTTACATCATGTTTTACATCTTTTTATTTTGTGTCTTCTCTAATTATTGTATAGGTTTTTTTTTTTAACTTTTTCATTTAACCTTCACACAGGTTTTATAAGTGATTGATCCACTACCATTACTATATATTTGCCTTTTCCAGTGAGAATTTTAGTTTCATGTGTTTTCTTATTAATTAGTGCCATTTCATTTCAACTTATAGAAGTCCCTTTAACATTTCTTGCAGGGCCAGTTTAGTGGTGGTGAAATCCTTTAGATTTTGCTTGTCTGGGAAACTCTTTATCTCACTTTCAATTCTGAATGATAACCTTGCTGGATACAATATTCTTGGTTGTAAATTTTTGTTTGTTTGTTTTATTTTGTTTCAGCACTTTGAATATATCATGCTGCTCCATTCTGGTCTGCAAAGTTTCTGCTGAAAAAATTGCTTCCATTATATTAACTAGTTGGTTTCCTCTTACTGCTTTTAGTACTCTCTCTTTAATTTTTGACATTTTACCTATAATGTGTCTCTTTGTAGGTCTCTTTGGAGTCATCTTGTTTGGGACTCTCTGTGCTTCCTGGATCTGGATATCTGTTTCCTTTCTAGGATAGGGAAGTTTTCAGCCAGTATTTCTTCAAATACATTTGTTCCCCATTCTCTCTTTCTTCTACTTCTGGGATCCCTATAAAGCAAATATTCTTGTGCTTGATGTTGTCCTTAAGCTATCCATATTTAATTTTTTTCCCCTTTTTGTTCTGATTGGGTGATTTCCATTACCCTGTCTTCCAGATTGCTAATCCTTCTTCTGTATCATCTTATATGCTAGTGATTCCCTTTAGTGTATTTTTCATTTAATTTATGTTACTCATGTTATTTCATTCTTTAGCTGTGATTGATTCTTTCTTATATTTTTTTAACTCTTTGTTGAAGTTCTCACTGTGTTCATCCATTCTTCTCCTGAGTTCAGTGAGCACTTTTATGACCATCATTTTGAATTCTTTACCGGATAAATTACTTATCTTCATATCATTAAGGTTTTTTTTTTCTGATGTTTTGTTTTTTCTTTTGTTTGGAGCATATTTTGTCACCTCATTTTGCCTAATTCTCTGTGTCTGTTTCTATATATTAGGCAAAACTGCTACCTCTATCAGTCTTGAAGTAGTGACTTTGTGTAGGTGATGATCCTTCTCATTCAACCCTGCCCTAGATCTTTGTTGTCTCTTAAATCTTTTTGGTTGTATATACTGCCTTATTTATTCCTGATTTGCCCTGCTGTTCAGCATGTGCCAAGACTTGTCAGTGTTCCAAAGAAAGGAATTCAGTGATCACCTAGTTTCAGGCTGATTGGATGCCAGACCCTCAGGCAGAAGCTTTTAAAGTTTGCAAATATATACAGTCCTGAGGGGCTGCACTTGTAATCCCTGCTGACCTCCAAACCTCTCCTCCTCTTTCCTTTCCTTTTCTTTTTAATTTTACAAGAAGTTCTCATAGTACTGTTATTGCAGAATCCTGTAATAACACCAAAGATTTACCTTATGTGTACATTGTAGACCCAATACTATTCCATCTTAGTTGTTGTCTTTTCAGGAAAAAAAAAAATCCCTTCTCTTCTTACTTATCTTTATGCATTCTTGACCTCAACTTCAACTTCTCTCCTCCACCTACTACATGGATATCATTGATCAACCACAATTTTGTTGTTTATCTCTGAGCCTACTACAATTCCACTTTGTGCTTCCTAAGATAATGATGGACAAAGAGCCATTGCTTTACATGTTCTGTATATTTGTTTATGTTGTTCAAATTATTTGTAACTCCAACCCCCTAAAACTACTCAGCATTTTTATCAGGATGATGTACCTGGTAGACATTTCACCACGCTAGACTAATATCTTTCAGAAATTATATATAGTTCCTCCTAGATTTCTTTGTGGTTTTGTACCTGATAGTTTGGATTTCATTATACTGTAATATTGTATTAGAAATTGACAGCCACAGAACTAATATGATCAGTAAGTATGTTTTTCGGTTGTTGTTTGGGAAGTGCAGTCATCCCTTGGTATCCACGGGGTATTGTTTCCAGGAACTGTCACATATATCACAATCTGCACATGCCCAAATCCCATAGTCAGCCCTCCATATCCATAGTTCCACATACATGGGTTCAACCAACCATGGATTGTGTAGTACTGTAGTATTTACTGGAAAAAAAAATCCATGTATAAGTGGACCTGTGCAGTTCAAACCCATGTTCTTCAAGGGTCAACTATACAGTGTTTTAAATAATTGAAAATTACATATAAAAAATCTGAATTTATTGTTTCTTTCGACAGACTGGCAACACTAGGACTGGATTATCACATGGCAAAATTTGCTGGAACTCTCTTCTGCCCTCTTTAGAGAGCCCATAGGTTCTCATGGCCCTTCAACCTTGTCTCGTTTTTCACTTGAGCATCTAAGAACCCTTGCATTGCCTGCCTGGGCCTATAGGCATGTGACACATGATACAACACAAAATTTGGTTTATTCCTTAAATTTATTATTTATTATTTCCCAAATAATACATATATTTGTTCCTTTATCTGACACTTTAGAAAAGTTGAAGTTTCTTGGGCATTAATGATAATATAGCAAATTTTGTAAGTTATCCTCACACATTCTGAGACCTATCTTTCTACATGTTTATTTGATAGATCACATTATATGTACTTCAAAAATGAGACTGTAAAACATGTATGTGATGGAACATATTTTCCTTTTTTCTGCTTAAGATAGAGGACTAGATTTCAGGTTTAGATTCTTCAAAGCATGGACAGGGAAAGGCAGGATAGCTAGTCAGTTGACTGAAGAATATTTCTTAAACATCTTTTTTACTATATCTACCACTAAGTAAAACTTAGCATTTCAGAATCTAATGAAATAATAGATGTCATCTTGTACAACTAATATCCCAGATCAGGGATGCTGTATACTCCTTTAGCCACTGCCTTAAAGAATCTATGAGATAATTAATATCACAAAACTACAAGCAGAAAGGTTATAGACATACAAATTTACAGTAATCTAATAAGACACAGAAGGAAAATATCAAAATTATTATCTTAAATACCCAACCATTAGAAATGGTAAGCATAAAAGAGTACATTTATTGGGATTAAACAGTAATCTGTACAGTCCCACATGCTAAAAGAAAAAAATAATATTATGTTTGAACCATATAATTTAATCTATTCTAATGTTAAAAAATTATGTAGACAATAATGAATTCTGATATACCTGTTGATATTTTCTTCATAGAATAAATTATTGTATTAATAACACAGAATGGTTATTAATTATTATTTTCAAAAGAATACCAAGTTTCCAAATGGATTTCCCTATACTATCATATTCAAAGTTGACATCGAGTACTTCACCTCCAGTGGAAATAAAAATTAAAGCTTTATTCTGTGACCATTACTTTTTAGACTGTTCAATCATTGGATCTAAATTGGTCCCTTAGTGAGAGTGTGGGAGGACTAAGAGAGAGTAAGAAAGATAATACATTATGTTTAAATAACCAGAAGACTATGAGATGAGCGCATGAGTGCGCGCGCGCGCACACACACACACACACGCACACACACACACACCCAAACACACACACACACACACACATTTTATATGCAGACATCATAATCATATATTATGTTTTTGCAAAACTCAAAGTAAGAAGAATTAAGGCAATGATATTTACTATATAATTTTAAGTACTAAGAGGAAAACCCCTTTATATTTTAAATATAGCCATACACTTTCTTAAAAATGAACTCTTCGCTAATCACAAGAACCTCTTTGTAAACATGCCACAGTCCTTCAGTTTCTGCACACCTTCTTTTAAGAATTTTGACCTCAGTTGCTTCAAAAAGATCTAGTAAAATTTTTATTAGTGTATTTTCTGTGCTTTTCAAAATTCTTATCAAGTGCAGATAATGTCTCTATTTCCTTTTATTTTGGGAGACAGGGTGAATAAATTTTTTAAGTGATTTTTATAATCCTGTGTTGTATGAATTGGATCAAGTAGCAGATGACATGAGAAGTATTGGATAATTAAATGAAAGAAATAGGTTCACAATTGATTTTTTTTTTTTTTTTGAGGATGATCCCAAAGTTAGGTAGGCAACATAAGACCAGATAAAGAGCAAATACGTTAATGAAAAGAGGTCTTATGACCTGAATGAATAGTCAAGTGGAAATAGCTGTATTTTACAGACTAAGCTTCTGCTGCTGGTAGAATAAATGAAGAAAAAAACATTACATTTTCCTTTTCTCACATTCCTGTCATCATATTGTCCCTAGTTTACACAGTAGTTCTATTTCATTACTTGTTATAATTCCTTCACTCTGAGAAGTTGTATTAATTTTGAAAAATCTGTGATTTTTTTTATATTTGTCTGTCTGTAACCAGAAATGTGTTTCTTAAACCTGCTTTTCTTCCTCAGAACACAATTACACATTTCTGAAAATATAACTTTCTTTTCCTTGAGTAAGTGTGACTACAACAGAACTAGGTAGCACCTACCTCCTAGAGGTGTTCGAATAAAAGCTGTCTGACTAGCTAACAGAGATTTTACAAACTTGAAGTTAGGTCAAAGTTTCCTCTGAACTCTAAGAGTCTGTGATAAGAGAACCCACTGGATTTGTATCTACCAAAGAAGCTGATATAAATTTGAGTGTACCTGAGACATATTTTTTAATAAGTTTAGCTTTCTCAACAGCAGGCCCACTCATCTGGACATTTGCAAGGCTCAGAGTAAGAATACAGACAGAATCTCACATATCAAATGTCTAAATATTAAAAGTTATAAATTAAGCTACATATTGTTAAATACAATATGTTCCATCCTCCTACCTTGACAAATACACTTTCATAACAACCTAGAAGGACAAGTTTAAATTTAGAATTCTGGGACTTGTGTGATTTTCTTGTTGGGACATGAAGGTGTAGGAAAGTGGTCCCAGCCCCAGCCTGCACCTGGCCACCCTCTATTCCCAAACTCAGCTCCATCCTTCACGTTACATGTAGACTTCCCAGCCTACACATTCAAGCTGCCACACCTCCCTGCAAACACTGCCCACTGGGTCTAAGAGTGCACATATGGGTCATGTGTTCTGACCCTGAGAATGTGGACCTGGAAAAGAGGCCTATGAAGGTTCAGGTAGCAGGAAATTCCAGGGTACCAGGTACCAATGAGTTGTGGAACAGTAGTTTTTAAACAAACTATAAAATAGAAGATTTGTTTTTATTTTTAATTCGTCTTGAAATGATACTTATACAAAGTGAAAAAAAAATTTCTAGGAAAATGAAATAAAAGCACATATAAATACATTCCAAGTTTTTTTATTATGAAATTCACCAGACAGAATTACTCTTTCAAGTTACTCTAGAAGTTTGAAAGATTTACTCCCAATTTCAGTTCTTACCACATTGTGGGCTGGAAATTAGTCTAGGATCTCATAGGTGAAGTGAGCAGGCACATCCCTGGGCAAGAGGTGGGCTACAGAATGGTCAGACGAAGGGATCAGGGAAGGGACCTCTCTTGCCCAAGTTTAAAAACAGTATTGCATATGGCATGGTTAATGGTCAAGAACGTATAAAAAAAAAAAACCCAAAAAAAACAGTTGAAGGGAATTTATTTTAAATAATGTTCTTCTAATGGGTAAAATTAGTCTCCATTTAGGCATTTTATTTGGCAAACTGTTTACTCATCTACATGTTCCTTTTTGCTTTTCTCTTAAGTGTGATCCATGTTCCAGAGACTAACTTTCGGCACTAAAACTATCTTTTCAATAAATTTATTTTAAAATATTAAATAGCCGAAAGTCAGAAACATAGTAAAACACAGAAAATATGTTCATTTAACAGAGAGCCGTGTAATCTCATATTTGAAAGTATTTTAAAGGAGGATGAATTCAGCCTATATATTTAAGTTTATAAGTTCTGATTAGTTTAATAAACACAGGATACCTCATTTTTTAAAATATTTAACCAGATAAGGAACATCCCAGCCTATTCTATTTAGGTCATAGGATTGAATTAAGCATTGGAAGTAAAGGGTGTTTTCGCTTCCAATTTTCCTTCAATATTTAGATTCTAAAAGTTAAAATCAATTGTCATATTCTCTTCAATAAAAAAATGTATCCATATGGTCATAACATGTTCAACAGCTAAAATAGTCCTCCAAAAATGAATTATGAAAAGCTTTAAAAAATAATTCTTATAATTTCTTCCCCTTAAGTACAAAGTATGTCAGTTTTGCAATTCAGTAACTTATAAATAATCTCAGTGTGCCATATCTCTTTACCTTGAAATTTTGGTTCTGAAGAAATACTCATGACACAGTTATAAGCAATAAATTTATTAAGTAACAGAGAATACACTGTAATTGGACATCGTGTGCAGTACTAAGTACTCCATATAATTTTATCAGATGAAAATTCCTAAAATTATGTGAATTTAAGCTGCAAACTTAAATTCACAATTCAAAGATTTATTGCTTCAGCCATTTGCTGTCTCGTACTGTATTGCTTATTTGTGGCCTTTTCTTTCTCACTCTCATGCTCGTTAATTTTCTCTCCACTGGACTTACTTGAAGGGCATTTTTTTTTCCTCCAGTTTGAGGTAGGATTTTTCATTCATGGCAGCTTCATGGTGGTATAGTGACAAGTGTCAATAGAGATCAGAATATAAACTTGACCAGTTGATAATAATTCAGATAATGGATTTGAACAATCATGTTAATATCTTTTAAAGACTGTTAAAAGAAGTTTTTTCTCACAGATTGTTTTACATGTGCTATTTTCACACTTATATATAAATTCACCTGATGGTAAAAATGGATGTAATAAATTTGAGAGAACTAACAGTGATGATAGTACAATTACAGGCATTGAATACACTTCCAACCCTCATTTCGTTGCATAAAGAAGGGAGGAGTTGTTGATTACTTGTCCACCCTTCTCATCTGTATGGCATCAAACTGAAATAGTTAAAAATGCATTCTATGAGAAATGTGATTCTCTTTCCTTTTCCTACATTTTCTCTCACACACTTTGCTGTTCCATTAAGGGAGTCACAGTAACACTATAAAGAATAATTAAGTGAACCGTTGTAAAATAAAAAATAGAAAGAAAACTCTTCTTTTCCAAGATGCTCCTGGAAATTTTATGAGTATACATTGATATTGGATAACATTGTATTTGAACAAACGTGTTACAGAAGGTGAAAAAAAATGTTGTCTTAGATATCCAAACATGGTTCTATCCTATGACTATCAAATTCTGATTTGTTCTGAAAAATTTTATAATGTAAAATCTCATTCTCAGATATATGTTAATATGGGCTAACAACACTGTTCCCTGGGAACTCTTCTTTTTATTTTATTTTAATTATTTATTTTTTAACACCTTTATTGGCATATAATTGCTTTACAATTGTGTGTTAGTTTCTGCTTTATAATGAAGTGTATCAGCTATACATATACATATATCCCCATATCTCCTTCCTCTTGCATCTCCCTCCCACCCTCCCTATCCCACCCCTCTAGGTGGTTACAAAACACTGAGCTGATCTCCCTGTGCTGTGCAAGCTGATCTCCCTGTGCGATGAGGCTGCTTCCCACTAGCTATCTATTTTACATTTGTAGTATATATAAATCCATGCCAATCTCTGACTTCGTCCCAGCTTACCCTTCCCCCTCCCCGTGTCCTCAAGTCCATTCTCTACGTCTGCATCTTTATTCCTGTCCTGCCCCTAGGTTCTTCAGAACATTTTTTTTTTTTTTTAGATTCCATATATATGTGTTAGCATACAGTATTTGTTTTTCTCTTTCTAACTTCACTCTGTGTGACAGGCTCTAGGTCTATCCACCTCACTACAAATAATTCAATTTCATTTCTTTTTAATGGTTGAATAATATTCCACTGTATATATATGACACATCTTCTTTATCCATTCATCTGTTGATGGACACTTAGGTTGCTTCCATGTCCTGGCTATTGTAAATAGAGATGCAGTGAACATTGTGGTACATGACTCTTTGAATTATGGTTTTGTCAGGGTATATGACCAATAGTGGGATTGCTGGGTCGTATGGTAATTCTATTCATAGTTTTTTTGAGGAACCTCTATACAGTTCTCCATAGTGGCTGTATCAATTTACATTCCCACCAACAGTGCAAGAGGGTTCCCTTTTCTCCACATCCTCTCCAGCATGTATGGTTTGTAGATTTTTTTGACGATGGCCATTCTGACTGGTGTGAGGTGATACCTCATTGTAGTTTTGATTTTCATTTCTCTAATAATTAGTGATGTTGAGCATTCTTTCATGTATTTGTTGGCAATCTGTATATCTTCTTTGGAGAAATGTCTATTTCGGTCTCTGCCCATGTTTGGATTGGGTTGTTTGTTTTTTTGGTATTGAGCCGCATAAGCTGCTTGTAAATTTTGGAGATTATTCCTTTGTCAGTTCCTTCATTTGCAAATATTTTCTCCCATTTTGAGGGTTGTCTTTTCATCTTATTTATGGTTTCCTTTGGTATGCAAAAGCTTTTAAGTTTCATTAGGTCCCATTTTTTTATTTTTGGTTTTATTCACATTTCTCTAGGAGGTGTGTCAAAAAGGATCTTGCTGTGATTTATGTCATATAGTGTTCTGCCTATGTTTTCCTCTAAGAGTTTATAGTGTCTGGCCTTACATTTAGGTCTTTAATCCATTTTGAATTTATTTTTGTGTATGGTGTTAGGGAGTGTTCTAATTTCCTTCTTTTACATGTAGCTGTCCAGTTTTCCCAGCACCACTTATTGAAGAGACTGTCTTTTCTCCATTGTATATTCTTGCCTCCTTTATCAAAAATAAGGTGACCATATGTGCATGGGTTTATCTCTGGGCTTTCTATCCTGTTTCATTCATCTATATTTCTTCTTTTTATTTTAAATACGCACACACACATGCAAACTCTACTTTGTGTTACTATATTTTAAATAAATATTTTCTTTATTTTAATATTTAATAAATAATATTCGTACTAGATTTATAGAAAAGGTAGCTGTTTTTTATGTTCATATATTATTATTGCTCTCAGCTCATTGGTGCATATGTTTTAAAGAGCTACTTTGTTGAAGATATATTATTTTATAAAATTTTTCAACAGTTTACTCTTTCAAAATGCCACCTTGGTACAAAACTGCTATATGTGATATTTGCCTTGAGCAAACGCTCTTACAACCAGGGACTTACAACTTCTCAAATTTGCTCTTGTACCGTCCCCTGTTAATAATGAAAATCTAAATACCAACCGACCCCATGGGCTAATGAAAGAAGGGAATATACTAAATATAGCAACAAGGCAATATTGTTAGAGATTGATGGCCACAGTATAAAAAGGACTTAGAAAAATTGACTATTCAGAATAATCTTTCACCCCTATATGAAAGTTATCAAAAACAAAACAAAAAAATATTGGGTTGGCCAAAACCTTTGTTCGTTTTTTTCCCTAAGATGGCTCTAGTAGCACTTAGTTGTCTTTAACTTCATTCGAAACCATTTTGTTAGATTGTATTGTCACAGCTGTCATATCAGTGTGCATTTTAAAAAAAAACTTATCAAAATTGGAAAATTTTTGTATAGCTATTTTAATATTTAAGATGGAAGAAAAAAAGCAACATTTTGGCATATTATGCTTTATTATTTCAAGAAAGATAAAAACACAACTGAAATGCAAAAAAAGATCTGTGCAGTGTATGTAGCAGGAGCTGTGACTGATCGAATGTGTCAAAAGTGGTTTGCAAAGTTTCTTTCTGGAGATTTCTCGCTGGACAATGCTCCATGGTCGGGTAGACCAGTTGAAGATGATGGTGATGAAATCGAGACATTAATTGAGAACAGTCAACATTATACCACACGGGAGATGCTATACTCAAAATATCCAAATAGCTGACATACTCAAAATATCCAGCTCAAGTGTTGAAAATCATTTACACCAGCTTGGTTATGTTAATCACTTTGATATTTGGGTTCCACATAATTAAGAGAAAAAAAACCTTATTGACCATATTTCCGCATGTGATTCTCTGATTCTTTACTTAAATGTAATGAAAACGTTACGTTTTTGAAACGAATTGTGATGGGCAATGAAAAATGGTTACTGTACAATAATGTGGAATGGGAGAGATCGCGGGGCAAGTGAAATGAACCACCACCAACCACACCAAAAGGCCGGTGTTCATCCAAAGAAGGTGATGTTGTGTATATGGTGAGATTGGAAGGGAGTCCTCTATTATGAGCTCCTTCTGGAAAATGAAACAATTAATTCCAACAAGTACTGCTCCCAATTAGGCCAACTGAAAGCAGCACTTGACGAAAAGCATCCAGAATTAGTTAACAGAACCGCATAATCTTCCATCAGGTTAATGCAAGACTGTGCATGTTTCTTTGATCACCAGGCAAAAACTGTTACAGATTGACTGGGAAGTTCTGATTCATTTTCTGTATTCACCAGGCATTGCCCCTTCAGATTTACATTTATTGATATTTCAGTCTTTACAAAATTCTGTTAATGGAAAAAATTTCAATTCCCTGGAAGACTATAAAAGGCACCTGGAACAGTTCTTTGCTCAAAAAGAAAAAAATGTTTTGGGAATATAGAATTATGAAATTGCCTGAAAAATGTCAGAAGGTAGTGGAACAAAATGATGAATGCATTTTCAATAAATTTCTTGGTGAAAATGAAAAATGTGTCTTTTATTTTTACTTAAAAACAAAGGAACTTTTTGGCCAATCTGATATCTTCTCACTGCTCTTATTTCTGCCTTGCACTCCTCCTTGCCCTCCTCCATTACACTCACACACACACACCCACACACACACTCATACACACTCACAATCATTTTAGGTTCCTCGATTGCAGAGATTGTTTACTACTCATCTTGGATTTCCCAAAATACCTAACACAGAGCCTGTGTTAACATTGTTAGGTGTGGCATGAATTATAATGGGAGCAGAAAAATTGCTCTACATCAAGACACATCTACTGAAACATGTCAGCAGATGGGGTATCTTTGCAGACAATGGCAAAGACATACCACAGGCAGTAGAGAGCTATGCAGGTCTATGTGGTGTCAGTGCATTCAGGCTACTATTAAAAAAAAAAAAAGATAAAAGGATAGACTGGGTGGTTTATAAACAACATAAATGTATTCTTCGCAGTTCTAGAGTCTGGAATTCAGAGATCATGGTGCCAGCAGATTCGGTGTCTGCTAACAACCCGCTTTCCAGTTCATAGGTGGCCATCTTTTTACTGTGTCCTCATATAGCAGATGGGGTCAGGGATCTCTCTGGGTCCTCTTTTATAAGGGCACAATCACATTGAGGAGCGCTCTGCCTTCATGACCTAATCACCTATCAAAGTCCTCACCTTCAAATACCCTAACATTGGAGATTAGGTTTCAACATGTAAGTTTTGGCAGCAGGGGGACATTTAGTCTCTAGCACCAGAGTTTCAACAGCACTTACTAATACCACATGCAAGAAAAACAATCAAACTGACAGTAGCAATTATCTCATCGTGTGGACAAAATTTGATGCATAGTCATTCAAATGACTTGCTAGTGGGCAATAATAAATAAATGCTCTTGGAATTTCAGAATTACTTTAGGCTGCAGTATAAAATAATCTCTGTGACATTTGATTACTAGCAACAAAAATGTTAAATATAAGGGATAGTTTATTTTTATGGTTCTTCATTATTTCTTCATTGTGACGATAGTTACATTTTCGACTGGGAGAACATGGATGATTTTACTAAAACAAGAAGGCAGTTTACTGTTTTACTTTGGTTTGTTTTGTGAAAACACTGATGGTTTTACTGCAATTTAAGCAATTACTATGGTTTTGTTTGGGGTTTTTCGTGGGGTTTTTTTTGGCATTGGATTCAATTGGATCAAATTGTCTAAACTAAAGAAGCTTTCAGTTGGTATTTTTTCTCTTTTTATCAGGAATATTTGTAATATGGTAGGCATTTTGAAAGCGGCTGTAGGAAAGAAATTAGGACAAAATATAGAAAGGGTATGTAAATAAATACATTAGCGTTCTTCCCACAAAAGCACAGCACTTTGTTAGAATGCTAAATATTGGGTTGGCCATAAAGTTCTTTTGTGTTTTTTGTAAGCAATTATGGAAAACCCAAACAAACTTTTTGGCCAACCCAATATTTGACTGAAGTATCCACAGATGAGTACAAAGATGTATGTGCTGAGGTCTTGACCTTAAAATTCTTCTAAACACAAGTGTTGAGGGGCTTCCCTGGTGGCGCAGTGGTTGAGAGTCCGCCTGCCGATGCAGGGGACACGGGTTCGTGCCCCGGTCCGGGAAGATCCCACATGCCGCGGAGCGGCTAGGCCCGTGAGCCATGACCGCTGAGCCTGCGTGTCCGGAGTCTGTGCTCCGCAACGGGAGAGGCCACAACATTGAGAGGCCTGCGTACACCCCCCACCAAAAAAACAAACAAGTGTTGAAATAGACATCTTTTTGCATCTGTAATAACTGTTCCAAAGACTCTCACACACATTATGCTTTAGAATTAACCAATAAATTAAAACTTCTGAAGTCCAACACCATAAATGAAGTAAAAACCACAATTATTCACTACTCAGTTACCTAATTGAATTAACATTTATGTAGTCCCATCATTCCACAGTACTTCATGTATTTTTATTTTTAAAACTCTATGTTGTTCGTCTAGTATTTTGATCCACTTTCTTTTCTATTTTATTTGCTTTTAAAATTTTGTTTCAGACTTACTGAGGTATAATTGATGAATAAAAATGTAAAGCATTTTAAATTATACAACGTGGATATATGTATACTTTGTGAAAGGATTCCCCCCCATCAAGTTAATTAACACATCTATCACCTCACATATTTACCTTTTTTTTTTTTTTTTCTGGTGAGAACATTTAAGTTCTACTTCTTCTAGCAAATTTCAGTTATAGAGTTCACTGTTATCAACTATAGTTATCATGTTACACATTAGACTTTCAGATCTTATTCATCTTATAACTGAAAGTATGTACACTTATACCAACCTCTGCCTATTTCCCCCACTCCCCAATACCTGGCAACTCTCTTGTTTCTATGAATTAATACTCTCTCTCTTTTTTATTTTTTTAGGTTCCACATATGTGATTCCATACAGTATTTGTCTTTCTCTATATGACTTAGTGTCACTTATCCTAATGCCCTCCAGTTTCACCCATGTTGTTGCAAATGACAGAATTTATTTCCTTTTTAAGGCTGAACGATATGTGTGTGTGTGCACGCATAAATTTTCTTGATCTATTCATCTACTGACAGACGCTTAGGTTGTTTCCATAGCCCTGTTATTGTGAATAATGCTGCAGTGAAGACGGGATTATAGATAACTCTTTGAGATAATGGTTTCATTTCATTTGGATATCTCTAGCAGGAAGTGGGATTGCTGAATCTTAGGGTATTTCTGTTTTTAATTTCTTGAGGAACCTCTATACTGTTTCATAGGGGCTGTAACGGTTTACATTCTGAACAACAGTGTACAAGGGTTCCTTTTTCTCCACATTCCCACCAGCATTTGTTACTTCTTACCTTTTTGTGAATAGCCATCCTAACAGGTGTGAGTGAGGTGATAACACTTTTTTTTAATTTAATTTAATTTATTTTTTTATACAGCAGGTTCTTATTTGTCATCCATTTTATACACATTAGTGTATACATGTCAATCCCAATCTCCCAATTCATCACACTGCCACCCCCAACCCCCGCCGCGTTCCCCCCTTGGTGTCCATACGTTTGTTCTCTACTTATGTGTCTCAATTTCTGCTCTGCAAACCGGTTCATCTGTACCATTTTCTAGGTTCCACATATATGTGTTAATATATGATATTTGTTTTTCTCTTTCTGACTTATTTCACTGTGTATGACAGTCTCTAGATTCATCCATGTCTCTACAAATGACCCAATTTCATTCCTTTTTATGGCTGAGTAATATTCCATTGTATACATGTACCACACCTTCTTTATCCATTTGTCTGTCGATGGGCATTTAGTTTGCCTCTATGACCTGGCTATTGTAAATAGTGCTGCAATGAACATTGGGGTGCATGTGTCTTTTTGAATTATGGTTTTCTCTGGGTATATGCCCAGTAGTGGGATTGTTGGGTCATATGGTAATTCTATTTTTAGTTTTTTAAGGAACCTCCATACCGTTCTCCATAGTGGCTGTATCAATTTACATTCCCACCAACAGTGCAAGAGGGCTCCATTTTCTCCACGCCCTCTCCAGCATTTGTTGCTTGTAGATTTTCTGATGATACCCATTCTAATTGGTGTTACGTAATACCTCATTGTAATTTTGATTTGCATTTCTCTAACAATTAGTGACACTGAGCAGCTTTTCATTTGCTTCTTGGACATCTGTATGTCTTCCTTGGAGAAATGTCTACTTAGGTCTTCTGCCCATTTTTGGATTAGGTTGTTTGTTTTTTTAATATTGAGCTGCATGGGCTATTTATATATTTTGGAGATTAATCCTTTGTCTGTTGATTCATTTGCAAATATTTTCTCCCATTCTGAGTGTTGTCTTTTCGTCTTGTTTATGGTTTCCTTTGCTGTGCAGAAGCTTTTTAAGTTTCATTAGGTCCCATTTGTTTAGTTTTGTTTTTATTTCCATTACTGTAGGAGATAGATCAAAAAATATCTTGCTGTGATTTATGTGAAAGAATGTTCTTCCTATGTTTCCCTCTAAGCGTTTTACAGTGCCTGGTCTTACATTTAGGTCTCCAATCCATTTCGAGTTTATTTTTCTGTATGGTGTTAAGGAGTGTTCTAATTTCATTCTTTTACATGTAGCTGACCAGTTTTCCCAGCACCACTTACTGAAGAGACTGTCTTTTCTCCATTGTATATCCTTGCCTCCTTTGTCATAGATTAGTTCACCATAGGTGAATGGGTTTTTTCTCTGGGCGTTCTGTCCTATTCCATTGATCTATATTTCTGTTTTTGTGCCAGTGCCATATTGTGTTGATTACTGTAGCTTTGTAGTATAGTCTGAAGTCAGGGAGCCTGATTCCCCCAGCTCCACTTTTTTCCCTCAAGACTGCTTTGGCTACGTCTCCATACAAATTTTAAGATTTTTTGTTCTAGGTCTGTAAAAAAATGCCATTGGTAATTTGATAGGGACTGCATTGAATCTGTAGATTGCTTTGGGGAGTATAGTCATTTTTACAGTATTGATTCTTCCGATCCAGGAACATGGTATATATCTCCATCTGTTGGTATCATCTTTAATTTCTTTCATCAGTGTCTTACAGTTTTCTGCATACAGGTCTTTTGTCTCCCTAGGTAGGTTTATTCCTAGGTATTTTATTCTTTTTGTTACAATGGTAAATAGGAGTGTTTCCTTAATTTCTCTTGCAGATTTTTCATCATTAGTGTATAGGAATGCAAGAGATTTCTGTGCATTAATTTTGTATCCTGCAACATTACCAAATTCATTGATTAGCTCTAGTAGTTTTTGGTGGCATCTTTAGGATTCTCTATGTATAGTATCATGTCATCTGCAAACAGAGACAGTTTTAATTCTTCTCCAATTTGTATTCCTTTTATTTCTTTTTCTTCTTTGATTGCTGTGGCAAGGACTTCAAAACTATGTTGAATAATAGTAGTGAGAGTTGACATCCTTGTCTTGTTCCTGATCTTAGAGGAAATGCTTTCAGTTTTTCACCATTGAGAATGATGTTTGCTCTGGGTTTGTCATATATGGCCTTTATTATGTTGAGGTAGGTTCCCTCTCTGCCTACTTTCTGGGGAGTTTTTATCATAAATCAGTGTTGAATTTTGTCAAAAACTTTTTCTGCATTTATTGAGATGATCATATCGTTTTTCTTCTTCAATTTGTTAATATGGTGTATCACATTGATTGATTTGCGTATATTGAAGAATCCTTGCATCCCTGGGATAAATCCCACTTGATCATGGTGTATGATCCTTTTAATGTGTTGTTGGATTCTGTTTGCTAGTATTTTGTTGAGGATTTTTGCATCTATATTCATCAGTGATATTGGTCTGTAATTTTCTTTTGTTGTCATATCTTTTTCTGGTTTTGGTATCAGGCTGATGGTGGCCTCATAGAATGAGTTTGGGAGTTTTCCTTCCTCTGCAATTTTTTGGAAGAGTTTGAGAAGCATGGGTGTTATCTCTTCTTTAAATGTTTGATAGAATTCACCTGTGAAGCTCTCTGGTCCTGGACTTTGTGTGTTGGAAGATTTTTAATCACAGGTTCAGTTTCATTACTTGTGATTGGTCTGTGCATATTTTCTATTTCTTCCTGGTTCAGTCTTGGAAGGCTATATCTTTCTAAGAATTTGTCCATTTCTTCCAGGTTGTGCATTTTATTGGCATACAGTTGCTTGTAGTAATCTCTTAGGATGCTTTGTATTTCTGTGGTGTCTGTTGTAATGTCTCCTTTTTCATTTTTAATTTTATTGATTTGAGTCCTCTCTCTCTTTTTCTTGATCAGTGTGGCTAATGGTTTATCAATTTTGTTTATCTTCTCAAAGAACCAGCTTTTAGTTTTATTGATCTTTGGTATTGTTTTCTTTGTTTCAATTTCATTTACTTCTGCTATGATCTTGATGACTTCTTTCCTTCTGCTAACTTTGGGTTTTGTTTGTTCTTCTTTCTCTAGTTCCTTTAGGTGTAATGTTAGATTTTTTATTTGAGGTTTTTTCTTGTTTTTGAGGTAGGCTTGTATAGCCATAAACTTCCCTCTTAGAACTGCTTTTGCTGCATCCCATAGGTTTTGGATCATCGTGTTTTCATTGTCATTTTTCTCTAGGTATTTTTTGATTTCCTCTTTTACTTCTTCAATTATCTCTTGGTTATTTAGTAACATATTGTTTAGCCTCCATGTGTTTGTGTTTTTTACGTTTTTTTCCCTGTAATTGATTTCTAATCTCATAGCGTTGTGGTCAGAAAAGATGCTTGATGTGATTTCAATTGTCTTTAATTTCCTGAGGCTTGATTTGTGACCCAAGATATTATCTATCCTGGAGAATGTTCTGTGTGCACTTGAGAAGAAAGTATAATCTGCTGTTTTTGGATGGAATGTCCTATAAATATCAATTAAATCTATCTGGTCTATTTAAACCTTGTGTTTCCTTATTAATTTTCATTTTGGATGATCTGTCCATTGGTGTAAGTGAGGTGTTAAAGTCCCCCACTATTATTATGTTACTGTTGATTTCCTCTTTTATAGCTGTTAGCAGTTGCCTTATGTATTGAGGTGCTCCTATGTTGGGTTCATGTATATTTATAATCGTTATATCTTCTTATTGGATTGATCCCTTGATCGTCATGTAGTGTCCTTCCTTGTCTCTTGTAACATTCTTTATTTTAAGGTCTATTTTACCTGATATGAGTATTGCTACTCCAGCTTTCTTTTGATTTCCCTTTGTATGGAATATCTTTTTCCATCCCCTCACTTTCAGTGTGAATGTGTCCCTAGGTCTGAAGTAGGTCTCTTTTAGATAGCATATATATGGGCCTTGTTTTTGTAACCATTCAGCAAGCCTGTGTCTTTTGGTTGGAGCATTTAATCTCTTCACGTTTTAGGTCATTATCGATATGTATGTTCCTATTACCATTTTCTTAATTGTTTTCATTTTGTTTTTGTAGGTCCTTTTCTTCTCTTGTTTTTCCCACTTAGGTTCCTTTAGTATTTGCCGTAGAGCTGGTTTGGTGGTGCTGAATTCTCTTAGCTTTTGCTTGTCTGTAAAGCTTTTGACTTTTCCATCGAATCTGAATGAGATCCTTGCCAGGTAGAGTAATCTTGGTTGTAGGTTCTTCCCTTTCATCACTGTAAGTATATCATGCCACTCTGGTCTGGCTTGTAGAGTTTCTGCTGAGAAATCAACTGTTAACCTTATGGGATTTCCCTTGTATGTTATTTGTCATTTTTCCCTTGCTGCTTTCAATAATTTTTCTTTGCTGTTAATTTTTGGTAATTTGATTAATATGTGTTTCAGCGTGTTTCTCCTTGGGTTTATCCTGTATGGGACTCTCTGCACTTCCTTGACTTGGGAGGCTATTTCCTTTCCCATGTTAGGGATTTTTTGACTCTAATCTCTTCAAGTATTTTCTTGGGTTCTTTCTCTGTCTCTTCTCCTCCTGGAACCCCTATAATGCGAATGTTTCTGCATTTAATGTTGTCCCAGAGGTCTCTTAGGCTGTCTTCATTTCTTTTCATTTGTTTGTTTTTTTTCTGTTCCCCATCAGTGAATTCCACCATTCTGTCTTCTAGGTCACTTATCTGTTTTTCTGCCTCACTTATTCTGCTATTGATTCCTTCTAGTGTATTTTTCATTTCATTTATTATATTGTTCATCTCTCTTTATTTGTTCTTTAATGCTTCTATATCTTTGTTAAACATTTCTTGCATCTTCTCGATCTTTGCCTCCATTCTCTCTCCAAGGTCCTGTATCATCTTCACTATCATTATTCTGATTTCTCTTTCTGGAAGATTGCCTATCTCCATTTCATTTAGTTGTTTTTCTGGGGTTTTATCTTGCTTCTTCATCTGGTACATAGCCCTCTGCCTTTTCATCTTGTCTATTTTTCTGTGAATGTGGTTTTCCTTCCGCAGGTTGCAGGATTGTATTTCTTCTTCCTTTTGCTGTCTACCCTCTTGGTGATAACACTTTTTGATGTCACCCTAATGGTGATATTTCAGGGGTTTTTTTAATCTAATTTTTGCAGCCATCATCATCATCCTTAGTTAATTTCATGTATCCAGAAATGAAGGTATACATCATCCTTGATAGCTCTGTATTAGAAGAAAGAATATTAAATGCATTTATATAAAAGGCAAAAGTTACATACTTGTACAATACAAAAAATATGTTCCAATGTAGGACTATAGTTGTTATTTCTAATGGATACACCCATAATGCTTAGAGTGATTATAAGGAAAATCAGGCATTGAGCATATTTGAAATTTAATAGATCTTCTCTTTTATTTTATATTGTACTTGAGAGCTTGAGGAATATTTCTGAGTGCATTTATTTAGGGCTTTTAATCTTTTATTTTAGCATGAAGGGACTAACTAAGAAGCTTAGAATGCACTATGAATGCTGAGGTTACACAGCTTGTAAATAAACACATATTAAAGAAGTTTTTAATTTAAGTTTACTGATAACTGGTTCAAAAAATGTATTAAAAACATGTTAAAACTATTTGAAGACTCTTTTCGGAGTTTTTCTTGAGAATGGTATAAGACTCCCTCCTCTGTGACCCAGAAGCACCCCTTATTGTCAGGGATGGGGGTTGAATAAAAAGTTGTCTTAAGCAGTTTTAGTCTAAACCAAGGTCTTTGAAAGGATATCGAGATTAATTAGCCATTGACGCTGGATGCAAAGAGCAGAGTTTTAAGTGACATACCATTGTTGAGAAAATGCAAATATCGATATAAAGTCACTTACCAACCCAGTGAATCCTTCCCAGAAAGTAAAGAAAAGAATGAATTAGTTTTACTATTGAAAATGGATTAAATCAGACCATGATGCACATGATAGGCAATCTGCTAAAGAGACTGCAAAAGGAGAAAAAAAAACTAACCCATTTATATAGACAAGTAGATATAATCATTTCACATGTTAATTGTCCTTATCAAAAGAAAAAGGATAGTGCATTATGTTGTTTATAAACCACCTGGTCTCTCCTATCTTTTTTTTTTTTTTTTAAATAGTAACCTGAATGCACTATCCTTGTCTTCTTTATGACAAGAAGGAAGTTACATCCTGAAGCCAAGCACCTAAGCTTTAACTCTCACAGAAACAGGTGACAGGGCACCATCCATCTTTATGTTCACATTTCAAAGAGATGACTCCAATGGCCTCCAAGTGAGACATTCTTGGGGTGCAAAACTGGTAAGAGGTTTATTTAGCTTTTAAAACATTTACATACATCTGAAAGAAAAAGAGAAAGCAATCATTTGTAATTGCAAGTTTTCTAAAAGAAATGCTAAAGAGAGGTGGGAGGGGAGGAGAGTTATTTTTCCCTTTTGTTATTAGGGAAATTTTGGATTTTTTTTAGATTTGCGTTTGCACTTACAATTTTTCTTTTTGTGACTATTTTATAATAAAGCTACAATTTTCTATTTATCTCTATTGCTGTTTCTGCTTTATCTTGGCAATTTGCACTCATCTAAATATACAGCAAGTCCACAGTAAAATACAAAGCAAAGCAATTGTCAGGGTTACAATAAGATGAATTTAAAAATTCAGTGCAATATTAGCCTTTACGTTTATTGTACCAGTGGTGAATGGTTAAAGCACATTTTTGATTAGCAATGGTCAAAATTTTTCTTTCATCATACATTAATTTTACAAACTGTTGTGATGTGTATATTGCTTACACTTTCAAATGATTAACAATATGAGTATTATTTTGTAGTTTCATATGAAATATTACCTGATTCAGTTTTGTGGAGTAGCTTCATTCTGGAGCCTGAATCTAAATTTTTAGCTAAGTGTTTTCCTTCACAGGCCCAGTAAATTTCTCCTAGTTCTCATCAATCACATAAGTAACATTATATTTATGAGATGATCTGGGCCCTTCAGTAATTATTCATCTTTCAAAATAATTTTTTCTAGACAGGAAACACAAAAATACTCAGAACCATGATTTAGTATTATTATGAGGCACCTATTGAAGGCACATACTGAACTTACAGTGTTTAGTATACATGACTCTAAGTGTTGTAAGTCTTGAGGACAAACCCAGACTGTGGACCATTTTTTGCCTGAGTCCAAATCAATAATTGTATTATTATAAAAATCAGTTAAATCTATATGATTAATAAACATCCACTTTTTAAACATATATATGTATATATATATTCTTTTTTATATTATTTTCCATTATAGGTTATTATAAGATGTTGAGTATATAGTTCCCTGTGCTAGATAGTAGGTCCTTGTTGGTTACCTATTTCATATACAGTAGTGTGTACATTTTAATCAAAACTCCTAATTTATCCCTCCCCACCCCCTTTCCCCTTTGGTAACCATAGTTTTTTTTTCTATTTCTCTCTTGTAAATAAATTCATTCATTTTATTCCACATATATGTGATATCATAAGAAATTTGCCTTTGTCTGACTTACTTCACTTAGTATGATAATCTCTAGGTCCATCCATGTTGCTGCAAGTGACATTATTTCATTCTTTTTTATGTCTGAGTAATATTCCATTGTATATACATATATTTATATATATTTTCTATTGTTCTATATATATATAACAATAAATAAATAACAATAAATAACTATATATATATACACACCGTATCTTCTTTATCTTTTCATCTGTCGATGGACACTTAGGTTGCTTCCATGTCTTGGCTGTGCAGACAGTGCTGCTATGAATGTTGTTGGGGTGCATATATTTTTTCTATAGTTTTCTCCAGATATATGTCCAGGAGTGGGATTGCTGGATCATATGGTAGCTCTATTTTTAGTCTTTTAAGAAAACTTCATGTTGTTCTCCACAGTGGCTGCACCAATTTACATTCCCACCAACAGTGTAGGAGGGTTCCTTTTTCTCCACACCCTCTCCAGCATTTATTATTTGTAGACTTTTTGTTGATGGCCATTCTGACCAGTGTAAGGTGATACCTCTTTGCAGTTTTGGTTTCCATTTCTCTAATAATTAGCAATGTTGAGCATCTTTTCATGTGCCTATTAGCCATCTGTATGTCTTTTTTGGAGAAATGTCTATTAAGGTCTTATGCCCAGTTTTTGATTGGGTTGTTAGTTTGTCTTTTGATATGGAGCAGTATGAGCTGTTTGTATATTTTGGAGATTAATCCCTTTTCGGTTGCTCCATTTGCAAATATTTTCTCCCAGTCTGAGGGTTGTCTTTTTGTCTTGTTTATGGTTTCCTTTGCTGTGCAAAAACTTTTAAGTTTAATTTGATCTTTTTTTTTTTTTTTTTTTGCGGTACATGTGGCCTCTCCCGTTGTGGAGCACAGGCTTTGGACGCGCAGGCTCAGCGGCCATGGCTCACGGGCCCAGCCGCTCCATGGCATGTGGGATCTTCCCAGACCAGGGCACGAACCCATGTCTCCTGCATCGGGAGGCAGACTCTCAACCACTGCGCCACCAGGGAAGTCCTGATCCCATTTTTTAATTTTTGTTTTTATTTCCATTACACAAGGAGATGGATACAAAAAAATATTGCTGCGATTTGTGTCAAAAAGTGTTGTGCCTATGTTTTCCTCTAGAAGTTTTATAGCATCCAGTCTTACATTAAGGTCTTTAAACCACTTTGAGTTTATTTTTATATGTGATGTTAGAGAATCTTCTAATTTCATTCCTTTACATGTAGCTGTTCAGTTTTCCCAGCACCACTTGTTGAAGAGACTGTCATTTCTCCATTGTATATTCTTACCTCCTTTGTTGTAGATTAATTGACCATAAGTGCATGGGTTTATTTTCAGGCTTTCTATCCTGTTCCACTGATTGATGTGTCTGTTTTTGTGCAAGTACCATACTATTCTGATGACTGTAGCTTTGTAGTACAGTCTGAAGTCAGGGAGCCTGATTCTTCCAGCTCTGTTCATCTTTCTCAATATTACTTTAGCTGTTTGGGGTCTTTTTTGTTTCTGTACACATTTTCAGGAGGATAGGTGTTAACTCTTCTCTAAATGTTTGGTAGAATTTGCCTGTGAAACCATCTGGCCCTTGCCTTTTATTTGTTGGGAGTTTTTAAATTACTGATTCAATTTCAGTACTGGCAATTGGTGTGTTCATATTTTCTGCTTCTTCCTCGTTCAGTCTTGGGAGATTGTACGTTTCTCAGAATTTATCCATTTCTTCTAGGTTGTCCATTTTATTGGCATATAGTTGCTTGTGGTAGTCTCTTATGATCCTTTGTATTTCTGTGGTGTCAGTTGTAACTTCTCTTTCATTTCTGATTTTGTTGATTTGGGCCCTCTCTTTTTGCTTGGTGAGTCTGGCTAAAGGTTTTTCAATTTTGTTTATCTTTTCAAAGAACCATCTTTTAATGTTTTTAATTTCATTGATCTTTTCTATTGTTTTCTTAGTCTCTAATTCATTTATTTCTGCTCTGATCTTTATAATTTCTTCCTTTCTACTAACTTTGGGTTGTGTTTGTGTTTCTCTAGTTGCTATAGGTGTAAGTTTGGGTTGTTTATTTGAGATTTTTCTTATGTCCTGAAGTAAGCTTGCATCACTATAAACTTCCCTGTTAGAACTGCTTTTGCTGGGTCCCATAGGTTTTGGATTGTCATGTTTTCATTTTCATTTGTCTCTAGGTATTTTTCGATTTCCTCTTTGATTTCTTTAATGATCCATTGGTTGTTTAGTAGCATATCATTTAGCCTCCATGTGTTTGAATAAATATCCACTTTTGTTTATTTATCTGTACCTGGACTGGAAGGAACTTGTATCTCAAAGTTAATCAAGAGGGCTTCCCTGATGGCGCAACGGTTGAGAGTCCGCCTGCCGATGCAGGGGACACGGGTTCGTGCCCCAGTCCAGGAAGATCCCACATGCCACGGAGCAGCTAGGCCCGTGAGCCGTGGCCGCTGAGCCTGCGCGTCCGGAGCCTGTGCTCCGCAATGGGAGAGGCCACAACGGTGAGAGGCCCGCGTAACGCAAAAAAAAAAAAAAAAAAAAAAAAAGTTAATCAAGAGACTTTACGCCTGTCTACTGCAGTCTTAAACTATGAATGCCAGATTTCTGTTTCTCTTATGTGATAGTTTTCCTGCTGCATCTTCCTTGCAATCAAACTAGTAAACACAACTGTTTGTGTGTGTGTGTGTGTGTGTGTGTGTGTGTCAAATTTAGATACTGAGTATCTGGATGTATATCAGTTACTTTTACTTTGATATTATAAAAAAATTGGTAAGATGGCCTCAGTTTTACTCTGCCAATAATTGGATTCTTGGATTTGTAAGACCAGATCATGTCTATACTGTTATAAGAGAGAAATTATGTCAGGCCAGTTAAACAGTCAGGGAGGACTTTATTCAAGACTATTGCAATAGGGGCAAAGACTAATGAGGGTCAAGACTACTGTTATAGGGAAGACAAACTGAACTCAACTCTTCTGGACAAGGTGGGATGGTGTTTAAATGCTGGGGTGAGCTAGTAGAAAAGTACTGGAAAACTTTAGGTGGGAGATTAGTCAATATTAATATGTCATCTGTGTTTGCTAGTAGTTACTTAGCAAAGTTGGGCTCTTCGCTTCCACAGAGTCAGGAAAACAGGAATGCTATCTCCTTTGATGATTTTATTTCAGATCTATGGCTTCCAAGTCCTTGAGAGAGACATTCCTGGTTGTAGAAGATTTACACCTCAAAGGGCAGAAAAAGGATTTACAATTGCAAGTTTTCTAAAGTAAATTCTTCCATTTTCCTCAGTCTTTCCTTCTGGCTTTCCAAATCATTTTTAATTTTACTCTTAGAATGACGTCCATCCAGTAAATACCAATAATTAATTTGCTTATAATGTGGACCTCCTAAATCCCTCATAAATTTTGAAAGACTGTATTCTCATAAGTATTCCAAATGTGACAGAGATAGTAGTTGTTTAAGAACTGCAGGCAACATTCCTGGCTTCCCATATTTTTCCATCATCAAAGCTAATCATGATCCTGAAGGGATTTTAGAGCCCAATTTACCCATGCTTACTCAATAGAAAAATCTTAAATTTGCAGAGGGTGGTTCATCTAGCTAGTATTCCAAAAGAGCAGAGCACTAGGAGGGAGACTTTTTATAATTTAGGGTCTCTTAAACTACTGTTATGTGGCCGTAAGAACTTCATCTGGTCCACTTAATTTTGGAACTGCCATTTGCATCCCACCCTCATCACCAAATTGTTGGAGAAATATAATTAACAAAAAAATCTCCTGCCAACCCAGTCAAGACTCTCCATAAAAGTAGAAAGAGTGAAACAGTTTTAATATTGAATAAGCATTCAACTAGACTGTGATGGACATCATAGGCAATCTGCTAAAGAGATTGCAAAGAGAACTAAATCTTACCCTTTATATATCAGGCAGATACAATCTATTTACATACATGTTAATTGACCGTATCAAAAGGGAAAATAGAACTTCTCCTGTCTTTATGAAAAGCAGGAAATTAACATCATGGAGCTATATGCCTAGGCTTAAACTCCCACAGAAACAGGGAGACAGGGTGACATTTTCCTTGATGTTCACATTTCAAAGAGGTAGCACTAAGGCCTGCAAGAAAGTCATTCATGTAGTGCAAAAATTGACAAGAGGCTTATTTAGCTTAAAAGATTTACATACATCTGTAACAAACATTATAATTTATAATTTCAAGTTTCGTAAGAGAAATGCTAGAGAGAAAGGGGAATTTTTCTTTACCTTCTGATATCGGGGAAATGTTTAATTTAATCCTTTTTTTTTTAGATTTATATTTACCCTTATACCACCAATGGGTTGTGGGAACTGGTAGAATCACGGCCAATAGAACAAATTGGCAGTGGAACGATTAGTCTATATATGTTAGCTGTTCTTTATGAAATACTGACAAACTTATGTGTGCTAGAGGTTTTGGGCTGGTAAAAGAGTTCAGGATTGAATGGATATAGGAGGGTATAATAAAGAGGAATGATTTAATCTCATCATATTCACTATGAGATAGATTGTTGGCATATTTGATATGGTATAGCTGATGCACATCCTATAGTTTTAAGCTCTCATGCCCATTTCATAATGGATTTACTTTACTTTCTTTCATGTCTCTGAGCTTGAGTCCTCACTCTTGCCCATAAACCTGTCTCTTTACCATAGCTCAAAAGACTAGTTCTTTTGAACTCATCAATTTGAAAATTGAAAGTTCACATGCCACAAAGTTTTCAAACGATAATGCGTATGTGTATGTATATGAATACATACAGATATACACATATGTTACAAAGGAGAATGTATGTGTTCGTATCTTTTACATTATAATAATTTTAAATTTGCTTTGGCAAGAAGAAAGTGAATGTAGTCTAAAATTCTATAATATCTTATAGTATCTTTATATCTCACACTATTCCTTAATATTATTCACAATCCCATAATTAAATCATAATATTTAACTGGGTTCATTTGTGATGGATTCCCATAAATTCTGTAACACTGGGCACTGCTGGCATAGCTGTATTGCTAATGCAGTCTGCTGATAATGTTCTATAGTTTTGGTGGCTGACCAGTGAGCAGGACATTCTGCTGCCATGGTGGCTTCAAGGATACAGTCCTCCATGTTGCCCTCTGCTGGTCTAATTATAGTATAGCCTCCATCCAGGACACTGCTCTCTTAGGGTACCCTTTTTATTAGGAAGGGAAACTTTATACCTTCTCTCCTCGTGCAATTTTTCAGAAATCTTCATGGTTCTACCAATAAAGTAGGTAAACACTTAAGAATTTCTGCTTTTACAAACTTATTTTTAAGTATGTAATTTAGAAGTCCTAGTCATTATGGATATTTTACTCAGCAGTGAATCCATTTTTTTTTTCTCTTTGTATTCTTGACAGACTTTTCCCCTCAAGATCTTATTTACTCATTTGCTTTCCGGCTTTATATGACCCTTGGCTTCAGTTCAAATATGTGACTAAAACATTATTAATGACAAAGGAAACATTAAGTAATTTCCCCTGTTAGGGTTATAAAATTGAGCATTACTGAATGAGATTATTAATGCCTAGATTCAGTGATGCAATAGCAGAATATCCTTTAAAATAAAATTATTCCCAGTACAACATACATGACATGACTAGCCTAACATCAGTATTGCGAATGTTTATATTATACTCCTTGCCATTTTATTGTTTTGCACAGTACTTAAATATTTTTCACAATGTTTCTTTAGAACACAGTTCTATGAAACCTGAATGTCAAAATGAAGTACATTCCTGGTGTTAAAAAAACAAGTTAAAGATTTTTATAGATTCTTTTTTTCTTTTCAGTTCAAAAAGAAGTGTAAGATTTTCAATGATCTAAAATTTAGTATCTTGGCACTGTTGGTGGGAATGTAAATTGATACAGCCACTATGGAGAACAGTATGGAGGTTCCTTAAAACACTAAAAATATAACTACTATACGACCCAGCAATCCCACTACTGGACATATACCCTGAGAAAACCATAATTCAAAAAGAGTCATATACCACAATATTCATTGCATCTCTATTTACAATAGCCAGGACATGGAAACAACCTAAGTGTCCATCGACAGATGAATGGATAAAGAAGATGTGGCACATATATACAATGGAATATTATTCAGCCATTAAAGAGAAACGAAAATGATTTGTAGTGAGGTGGGTGGACCTAGATCCTGTCATACAGAGTGAAGTTAGAAAGAGAAAAACAAATACAGTATGCTAACACATATATATAGAATCTTAAAAAAAAAAAGTTTCTGAAGAACCTAGGGGCAGGACAGGAATAAAAATGCAGACGTAGAGAATGGACTTGAGGACACGGGGAGGGGGAAAGGTAATCTGGGACAAAGTGAGAGAGTGACATGGACATAGATACACTACCAAATGTAAAATACATAGCTAGTGGGAAACAGCCACATAGCACAGGAGGGAGATCAGCTCAGTGCTTTGTGACCACTTAGAGGGGTGGGATAGGGAGGGTGGGAGGCAGACACAAGAGGGAGGAGATATGGGGCTATATGTATATGTATAGCTGATTCACTTTGTTATAAAGCAGAAACTAACACACCATTGTAAAGCAATTATACTCCAATAAAGATGTTAAAAAAAAATAAGAGGGCAAATACATTTTTGGAAATTGTGGAAATGAAAAAAAAAACAAGGAAACGTAGGAAGTATCAAAGAATAAAAAGATAAGCAGATAGACATCTAGAAATGAAAAGGAGTAAGAAATAGGTGTAGAACTTTCTAGAGCAGAAAGAGGCTCCAGGTCCTAACCCTGCCGTCCCTTCTCCTAAATGTGTGAAGCTACTTCAGGCAAAATGTCCCTGTACCAACAGGCACATGAAGAGATGCTCAACATCACTAACTATTAGAGAAATGCAAATCAAAAGTACCTTGAGGTACCACATCATCAAAAAATCAACAAACAATAAATGTGGGAGACAGTGTGGAGAAAAGGGAACCCTCTTGCCCTGTTGGTGGGAATGTAAATTAGTACAATCATTATAGAGAACAATATGGAGGTTCCTTAAAAAACTAAAACTAGAACTACCATATGATCCAGCAATCCCACTCCTGGGCATATATCTGGAGAAAACCATAATTCAAAAAGATACACACACCCCAGTGTTCGTTGCAGTAATATTTACAGTAGCCAGGACATGGAAGCAACCTAAATGTCCATTCACACAGGAGCGGATAAGAAGATGTGGTACACATATGCAATAGATTACTACTCAGCTATAAAAAAAAAAGAATGAGATAATGTCATTTGCAGCAACATGGATGGACCTAGAGATTGTCATACTGAATGAAGTAAGTCAGACAGAGAAAGACAAATATCCTATGATATCGTTTACAAGTGGAATCTAAAAAAATTGGTACAAATGAACTTATTTACAAAACAGAAATAGAGTCACAGATGTAGAAAACAGTTTATGGTTACGGGGGGTGAAGACGGAGGAGGGATAAATTGGGAGATTGGGATTGACATATACACACTACTATATATAAAAATATAACTAACAAGGACCTGCTGTATAGCACATGGAACTCTACTCAGTACTCTGTAATGACCTATATGGGAAAGGAATCTAAAAAAGAGTGGATATGTGTATATGTATAACTGCTTCACTGCTGTACAGCAGAAACTAACACAACATTGTAAATCAACTAGACTCCAATAAAATTTTAAAAAATAAATAAATTAAAAAAATAAAATTTAGCATCTTGCCTCGGGGATATGAAAGATCTAACCTAGTTAAACACATAAAATAGTACTTGTTTATAATAAACCTTGATCACTAAATTATGTTGTTTGTTCTGTTATAACAACACAGTCTTATAAGTTTATCTGACAGCTGTTTGCTTCTAGCCAAGAAAGTATTGAGAAACATATCTGTCTCATAATTTGCATACAGAGGGTATTTTAATAATCCATTTCTCCCTTCTCTGTCCATCCGTTTTTAGGCTGACTGGAAGCTTTGTGCCAGACTTGATAGTAAGCATGAGTAGCCAAATGTGGCTGCACCTTCAAACAGATGAAAGTGTCGGATCTATTGGCTTCAAGGTTAACTACAAAGGTATGATAAATTGCTACTTTGGGAAATACGTTATCTTAATAAAACCAGAGAATACTTTTAAATTCAAGTTTAATTGTATCTATAAAATAAAAGTTTTCCAGCATATAAGAATGTATTTCAACAAAATACTTGCCTCTTTAAATTAACTATAAATGTTGATTTCACTTTTCTTTAAATAAAATTGTTTTTTTTTTCCCTTTAAAATGTATATATTTTGCATACCTAATCTCTCCCTCAGTCCACTATACAGTGCCTGTGCTTTAGGCACTCTGGACTCCTAGCCTTTCCCAGAATAGACAATGTGATTTTATAAACTTTATACAAATTGCCTGGCAAAAAATCTACTAATTATTAAATACTTAAATACAAAGTAAAGACTTAATTTCTTAAAGAATCCAGGGTACCAATTATTACTATTTTTATTTTTATTTTGTAATTCGTCAGTGTATCTCTCAGATCAAATACATGGTATCAGTGTTCAGATTATCAACTCCTATGTAAATTACAGATCACAAAAGTGTTAAATTGCTACTGCCTATCCCAATATTGATAGTTTTGCAGATTAATGATGAATTACATGTGTGTAACACAATCTTTTGTTTTAGTTCCATTTATAAGAGAGAGATGCAAACATTGTGAAATCATATCTTTGACACACAATTAACTTTTTTTAATTAATTAATTAATTATTTTTGGCTGTGTTCGGTCTTCGTTTCTGTGTGAGGACTTTCTCTAGTTGTGGCAAGCGGGGTCCACTCTTCATCGCGGTGCATGGGCCTCTCACTATCGCGGCCTCTCTTGTTGCGGAGCACAGGCTCCAGACGCTCAGGCTCAGTAGTTGTGGCTCACGGGTCTAGTTGCTCTGTGGCATGTGGGATCTTCCCAGACCAGGGCTCGAACCCGTGTCCCCTGCATTGGCAGCAGATTCTCAACCACTGAGCCACCAGGGAAGCCCACAATTAACTTTTTTTTAAGTCAAATAGAGACAGTGGATATACAGGTATACACACAATGGACATATTAGAAAAGCAATTTTGAAATTCTGACTGAAAATATGTATATGTTATTAAGTTAAGTTAAATTCTATGCTTTAAAAGATAAAAATGTGAAAGAGACCATCAGAAAGTTATGCTGCTTGAATTTATTTTTTCTATTGTAAAAGTCATTATTCTCTATCTTATCAATTAAACAATGGATTATTAAGTAGACAGAATTCTATTACTTGCATAATAATAATTTTTAAACAGACTTTATTTTTTCAGACATCGGCTTGCCATGCCTTTGTATCCTGGCACGGGGAAATGAATGCATGATGTTGTCAGGGAGACAGGACACATGCATTCTGTGTTTTTAACTTGAGACTAAATTTGGTACTATATTAATTTGAATAGTTCAGGAAATCTGTATAAATGTCAGTTTAAAAAAATAAAAAGGTTAGCCTGATTATGATTTAAATATATTCTTCCTCCATTTAAAATCCACATCTATCCCCAGTAAATAAAACAAAGTTACAGAGTTTAAAGAATGGTCAGCTTCTGTTGCAAATATCTATGTCTTGATTGTTTTCTTTTTCCTTACTTTTCCCCTGTAAATTATAATCCTCTTGGCTTTATTATTTTCTTCACCCTAAGAAATTTAAACTGTTAGAAAGTCTAGAGTGATTTAAACCTTAGAAACTGTATTAATCATTAACGACAATGCTTCAGCAAAGAACCCAGTTATTAAAGCTCACGAACAGTTTAGAGCCGCAGGGGAGACCTGTCGATATTTACAACTCTTGAACTGCTCTCCATTCCACTGCAGTTCAAGAGCTGGAAGTACCTTGTAAAGTAGCACAATTAAACATTATTTTGTTTTGTTTTCTGCTCAGATTTCAACAAATAATTTTAAAATATATGTACTGCCTAAGGATCTGCTATGTGCCAGCTACTGAATGAGTTGTTGAGTATAGAAAGAACAGCCAGGGACTTCCCCCAGTGGTACAGTGGTTAAGACTCCATGCTCCACTGCAGGGGCTGGGGTTGGATCCCTGGTCGGAGAACTAAGATAGGATCCTGATCACCACGTGGTGTGGCCAAAAGGAAAAGAAACAACAGCCGGATATTTTCTCTCTTAGGAAGATCATAATATAGTGACAGAGAAAAATATATCCAACTATCCATATACAGATATCCACCAAAGTGAGATTTGAAACAAACCAACCCAGGAGATTCTAAATGAATAATTCCCTTATTCTTTCCCTCCCTTCAATCTGGTCTCTTTCAGTCTAACATCCACACTGCTAATGATGATCTCCCAGCAGCAGGGAGGTGATCATATTACACTACAGCGTAAAATGTTTCCAAAATTTTTATTGCCTAAAGATGAAGTGCAGAAGCTCCACAGATCTTATCTTCCACCTTTTTTCTCCCTACAATCCAGTTTTATAAAATGATCCATAATTCTCTGAACCCAGCAAGTTGTTTCACACTTCTCCTTACACTCAATAAATTCTATCTGGATCCGTATTCTATTTCTAACTCAGCATCACATCACTCATGCTGTGAGACAATGTTCAAATATTTCTTCTTCTGTGAAGCCTTCCTTAACTCCCCCCATTACAAAAGAACACTTACTCTGTTTTATAAACGCTGTATCGTATATACTACCTAACCAGATGAAATGCATCATATTCATCTTTATATTTCCATTAGCAACCCCCTGCTATATCATCATAGGTAATTAATGATTGTTCAATAAAACTGAACAAATGAGTTGACCTATATAATATGATTTAATACAGGGTAAAGTATGTCCTCAAAAGTTTAGTTTTCCTACTGTGAAAATCGTGTTTTTGCATCCTCCATAATATAAAACCTGAGCTCAAAGTTGAAGTAGGGTTCATTTTGAGAAGTTTCAAATTTTGATGTGCAGATAACTTTAGCAGCTTCGCCTACTAAAAATAATTTTCATAATTACCATGCTCTCTGTTAAGTAGTCTGTTGGTTCTAAATGGAACACCTGCTAAAAAAAAACTTTCCAGATTTGATCTAAAGATATCTTTTTCTTATCATCCATAGATTTTGCATGAGATAGCATTAAAAGTGGATCTCCTGTAAATTAAATTTTTGTTTTATTGTACATTTTGTCTTTGAGAGTAAGAGAGAACTTAGCTATAAAACCACTTTGTCATTTTTACTCAAAGGTAAATATTTAGGAAATTTAATTTTTTTCTATGGCTATAAGTCTCTTCATATCCTTTCCTGGATTAATTTTGATTATTTATATTTTGTTAGAAATTTTTCTAGGATATAGATAATAGTTTTCAAATATTGACATTTCATACATAGTTTATTTATTAAAAAACTTTTCTTAAAAAATTAGTAAAGATATCTTATCCAAATTATTTATGGCATAAATTAATTCAAAAGAGTAAATACTTTTTCTCACTCTGTTTGCCAGCATCTGCTTTCTTGCTTGCCCAGCAATCCTTCCACTTTCTTCTAAGAGCTGAACTACTTTAGGCTTGATGAACTTTATCTCTTCCACTTCTGTATGGCTCTATAGGTTTGGGCTGAACTAATCAAAATTCCTTTTGATATGGTTAACAGTTTAGGATCTGGGGCAATTGATACAGATTGCAGGTGAAAGAAAATCTCTTTTTTGAGGTGGTATATTAAGGATTATTTAACTTGGTGCCTACTGGTGGTCAACTTTTGTTGCCGGCAGAACCAGCAGATGGAAAAAATGAAAAACAGTATTGTAGAAAAACTTGAAACTCCTAAGTGCCTGAAGGGAATACTAGACCTTGGTTTTCCAATTGTATAAGGCTATAAACTCTTCCTTGTTTAAGCCATGGTGAGTTCAGTTTATGTCACTTATAGCTAATTAAGCCCTGATTAACACACTTGCCATCTCATTGTTATTTAATTCTTTCAACATAGAAAAAAAGGGAAGATCTATATTACAGTTCATTGCTTGCAGAATCAGATATATTTCTTTCTTTATTTTAATTTTTTTTTTTTTTTAGGGTGGAAAAACACCATGGATGGGTCCAGGGACAATGTGTACTCATAGAAAGGAACAGTTATATTTGAGAAAGTAATATTCAATACATTCTTTACTTTTTTTCTGGAAAGGAAACATAGAAATATTAGAGTTCTGTAATCACCTTCTACTAACAGTGTACATCCATAATGGGCAACATTCTTTATTAATCTTAGGACCCGTGCCTTACTGCCATTATTTATGAATTAAATTTTGGTCCCAGTTGTTTTTTTTTTTTTTTTTTTAATTCTCAAATCATATCATGAGATTTTTGAGATGTTTTGAAAATAACATCAATTCCTTGGTTCCTACATGGCTAATTATGACACTGAGACATAATCTTGTTTAGTTATCACTGAAATCATGTTGCAGGATAATGGAAAAAAGTATGTAAAATGTTTTTGATTATTTTCTCTTTCTTAAGATTTCTGTTATGAATACTTCAGAAATTGACCCACATATATACAGTCAGTTGATTTTCAGAAAAGGTGCTAAAGAATTCAATGGGGAAAGGATATTCTTTTTTTTTTTTATGAGTAATACTGAAACAGTTGTATACCCACGTGCCAAAAAAAGCAAAAAAAAAAAACCCAAAAAACAAAAAAACCCTCAACCCTCCCTTAACTCACACAGTACACAGAAGTTAACTTGAAATGGATTATAGACCTAAATATAAGAGCTAAAGCTACAAAACTTTTTGGGGAAAAAAAAAAAAAAAAAACTAGCAGAAAAGCATAGTTAGCTTGGCTTAGGGAAAATTTTCTTAGCTAGCAGACCAAAAACATATTATATGCTATGGACCAAATGTTTGTGTCCCCCCACAAAATTCATATGTTGAAGCCCTAACCCTTAATGTGATGGTTTGGAGGTGGAGCATTAGGGAGATAATTAGAGTTAAATGAGGTCATGAGGGGGAACCTACATGATGGTTTAGTGACCTATAAGAAGAGACACCAGAGAGCCTACTCTCTCTCCTCAAGTACTCACAATGAGAAAAGGCCATGTGAGTAAACAGAGAGAAGGTGCTTGTCTGTGAGCCAGGAAGAGGGTCCTCACCAGAACCTGACCATGCTAGCACCCTGATCTTGAGCATCCCAATAGAGAACTTGTATACAGAGTATATAATGAATTTTAATAACTCAATAATAGGGTAAAGAAAATAATCCAATTTAAAATTGGTAAAAGAACTGGCCATCCACTTGACCAAAAAAGAGATACAGATGGCTCAAAAGCATTTGGAAAAAATGTTCAACATCATCATCATAAAGGCAATGCAAATTAAAACCACAAGGAGATACCACTATGTACCCACTGTATGGTGAAGATTAAAAGTATTGACCTGCGGAGGAAGTGGAATAACTAGACTTCAAACACTGTTGGTGGGAACATAAAATGTTATAATCACTTTTGAAAACAGTTTGACAATTTCTTAAACAGATACCTACCATACGACCCAGCCATTTTGCTCCTCGACATTTTCCCAAGGGAAATGAAAGCAAATGTCTATACAAAGACTTGTATAAGTATACATAGCATATATATTTTTAAAAATCTCCCCAAACTGGAAGAAATTTAAATATTTATCCATAGGTGAGTATATAAACAGAATGGGGTACTACTCATCAATAAAAAGGAAAAATCTATTAACATATGCAGAACATGGATAAAGATCAAAATTATCATGCTCAGTGAAAAGAGCCAGACCAAAAAAAAACAAAAACACAGTATATCCTGCATAATTCTATTTATACAAAATTCTAGAAAATGCTAACTAAAACTCGTAGTAACAGAAAGCAGATTATTTTTGGGGCATTGGAGGAATTGATTACCAAGGGGCCAGAGAAGCATTCTGTGGTAGATAGATAAATGTTCATTACTTTGGCTATGGTAATGATTCACAGGTGTATACATATGTTAAAATTAATCAAACTGCACCTTTTACATATGGTCAGTTTATTGTTTGTCAGTTATATCCCAATGAAGCTGTAAACAAATTTCTGTGCTAACATTACCAAGTAATGTTTCAAAATGAATACTAATATAAGCTGTTTTATTTTTAATGGTATTATTATTTTGAGAGAAATAAGAAAAAGATTATGAGGAAAATGTTTTGATAGTTTTTGACAAGAGGGCAAGAACAATGTTTCATTTAAAATAACTTTAAGTAGAAGAGAGAATAGCATGTTCTCGGAATTTATTTTTGAAGTGCTTAAGTGGTTGTACTTTGCAGATTTCAAGTTTTTCTTTTTTCTTTTTAGTAGGTTGAGGTATTACAAACAAGAGTGTCAGTGATATAATAGAGATTATAACAAGGTAAATTTATACCCAAGGAGCAAAAGAAGTGCTGAAAATTGCATTCATTTTTCTGTTTTTTCATTAAAACATTTTTAGTCTTAAGAAAGGTGGTACAAAGTAAAAATTTGTTATAATCAATTACTTATTTCTTAATCCTGCTGGTACCTGCCTAAGAAAACCTGACTTGTTCTTGTGAGGGACTGAGTTTTATTTAAACTGAACACATTCTTTTTTTTCTCCAATTATATGAGATTTTAAAATTTTGTTCCACTTATATGTTTTTTTCCATCTCTTTATTAGGATATTTCTCCAAAATCACCATTCGTAGAATCCCAAGATTAAGCCTTGTTATATTTCTGATTAGAGTCAGTTAAAAAAAGAATTAATCATATAAGGATATTTATATAGTGTAGATATACAATGGTATCTGGCAAAAGAGCTAATGGTGGGTGTAGGTTTTTGTCCTTTTAGTTAGTACAGTGAAACAAAGATTCTGCACAATCCATCATTATACTCCCATAGTACTTACCACAATTCAAATGGATGGTCCAATAAATATATCAAACTGTAATCTGCAAAAAAGCTCACTGAGATTAATGCTAAACCAAAATGGCTTTTAGTATTAAAGAATTACTATGTTATTAGCAATTGATTCTTTTTTTTTGCATTACACGGGCCTCTCAGTGTTGTGGCCTCTCCCGTTGCGGAGCACAGGCTCCGGACACGCAGGCTCAGCGGCCATGGCTCACGGGCCTAGCCGCTCCGCGGCATGTGGGATCTTCCCAGACCGGGGCACGAACCTGTGTCCCCTGCATCGGCAGACGGACTCTCAACCACTGCGCCACCAGGGAAGCCCTAGCAATTGATTCTTAAATATTTAATTTTAAAACTATACTTTAAAGCAGAAAATTAATAATGAATGAATGATAAATAAAGATCTTTAGAGACTTTGTTAGAAATTTATGAATCCCCCAAATCTTCCCACGTGTTGTATTTCTTAGTTTTCCAATGCTATAAAATCAAATTAGTGAAATAAAATTATGTAAGGCACAGTTATATCATTTTTTTAATTTATAAATATTTCCTATTTCCCCATATCCTGTTCTTTAACTCAAGTGAATTCAATTTAATGAGATCAAAGTCATCTAAAGAACATATTTAGATGATGATTTAACAGACTCTTAAAATGCACTCTGTAAATAATGAAAATAATTTTTAATTATACTGAAAAATAAACTTTTTAGTTTTTTAGGAACTAAATTATTTGTAATATACAAACATAATATTAGCGTGTTACAGAGATATATTTCAGTGTTTGTGTGATTAGATTGGAATCTAAGTTCATTTGTATGAATAACTATTTTCCTCTAAGGTATGCCATGTACATCACTGATTCAATACTTGCTGAAAGGAAAGTTTATCTTTAAAACGAGCTTGGACAAAATAGTCTCTGCATTTACTTTGAGTTCTAACATTCTTTTATTAGATTTGGTAAATTAAATATTGATATGTTTATTATACGGTCCAAGAATATTACACTCAATATCCATTCCTTATAGTACACTGATACGCTATCAGCGGGACATGCTTTGTGTGAGTTCTCAAGATAAACTCCTCTCTCAGAATCTCCTCCAGATGTGACACCTCTCTATCTGGTGGTGGTCTGCTAACACAGAACCAGTGAGCCCCCTTGGATTTTCTCATTATTGTCTTTTGAGATATTTCTTCTCTTCATATCATTTTCATTTTCTTTAAGAAATCTTGTAATCTGTTAAAAGTGTTTCTCTTTCTTGGAAAAACTACTAAGTAACACATAGTATTATATGTGGGATTTTCATGATAACATTTCAATCTGCTCTCAGAATAAAGACAACTGTTAAGTATAACCCATGGAAACTTTACTAGAATAAGTATTATTATTTTCATTGTTGCTTTTTATTAGCTTAAAGGATTTATTCTATTTTTACATTCAATACATCAAGTTTCTTCAGAAAACTACTGCTCCTAAAATATTCAATTTGACTTTATCACAGTCTGCTGTGAGGACTAAGCTTTTTGTTTCTATACCCCCAGAATGAGAATGAGTGGCAGTAGAATATTAAAAGTCATGTCTATTTAAAAATATTCATTGAGTTTCAACTATGTGCCTAGGCATCATGAAGAGGATAGGGTACATAGCAAAAAATAAGAGACTTAGTCACTGCTTTCAGTCTAATGGGACAAAGACTGACAGTTAACAAATAATTGTAAATGTAAAGAGTGCTAAAAATGAAAGAGAGAATGTGCTTTTGGGAGACTATAACAAGGCACCTAATGCAGGCCTCGAGGAGACCTTTCCTGAGGAAGTGAACATGGACTGAGACCTGAAGCTGTGTAGGAGTTACTGAGGCTGGAAGCTGGACAGCATGACCAGTGTGTATAGATGACAAGTTACATTTGAGGAGTTGTTAGAATTCCTGGATGTGTAGCAGAAATGGAAAGAGAAAAAGCTATGGTGTAGTCCTGGATAAGACTGGAGAGATGGGAAGGAAGGAGCAGGTTATGCTTTGCTGCAAAAGACACATATGAATCTGTGAGACTGAAAGATATTCATTTTCTCCATGGAAGCAAAAGATCATTCCACCCACTCCCAGGTAGACAGCTTTTCCAATTTTCCCCTTAGGACAGGGACTAGTATTTACTTAAATAATGGAATCATAGAACATTGGAGCTGGGAGAGACTTTTGAGGTAATTGAATCAATTATACTCATTTCTTCCAAGATGAGGAAATTGAGTCCCATAAAGATCGATTTTTCTCACAGTCATTATAGGCAGTGCCTGAGCCCAAAGTGGAGCTATGAGCTATTGCTTCTGAGAGGGTCACTTTCCCTTGCACTACATTGCTTCACACTTCATATTTCTCCATAGATCCAAGGTATATATAGTTGGCTGATTGACAAATACACTTTTGTAGGTTGTACAGGGCCTTTATCAAATAATCTATAATCATCACAATTTCTAATCAAATTAATGTGTCTTTTCCCTCAATGCCAGTAATAATTTAATTTTATACATATTATATTCATGGTTATTCATTGTATCCACCTTAACTGGGGAAGATATTTCAAATGAAAGTGAAGTATCAATGCAAGTAAAAGAATCATTGGAGACTAAAATGTTTTTCCTTATCGGTTATAAGCAGAAGGTAAGATGTGAGATATGTGAGGTATTTATATTTTAGAACTTGATGTTTAATGGCAGAGGAGAACAAAGTTATTTGTTTGATTAAATAAAATCTCAATGTTATTTTTGCTTATCTCAACTGAGAAAGAAATCTTGATTAAACCTATCAGAACTAAAACTATTCAGAATTTTGGAATAGTGCCAATCTGACTATGTGCAAAGAGGTACCTGTTTATATAAATTGTTTTCTGAATGTGGTACTATATCATTTCTTGGACACAGTGGTAATCTTAACCATTCTCAAACTCATTAGCTTATACAACAATTATTTATTTTCACAAGTCTGTGCATAGGCTGAGGGTGTGCTGATCTAGGCTGAGTTTGAATTCATGCCTCATTCATTCTTCTGACACCAGTGCCCTAGACCAGATATGGTGTTTTCTTGACAATGACAGAAGTGCATAGGATAAAAATTCAACCAAACAGACATGTTTAAAGATCTCCTTGCTTCTTGTCTGCTAAAATTCATTGGCCAAATCAAGTCAGTTGGCAAGCCCAGATTTAAAGAGGTAGGAAAGTGAATTCCGCCCAAAAAAGTGGGAGAAGAGAGTAAATGTTTTTAAACAATCTAGTTTGCAACAAGTGCTAACGCTCTCTCTCTATTTATATATAAAGTACATATACGTATATAGGCAAAAGGTATATATATACACATATATACATATATATATATATACATATATATATATATAACCTGTGCTTTTGTCTGTACCTGGCCACCACCAACCAGATGACCAGTGAGTGGTACAGAGGTGACCGAGCCTGGTGCCAGCATTGTCCCCAGGTAGCTCCCCAGGAGGAAGCTCAGCACCACAACAAAGCCCAACAGGAAGACAATCCTCGGGAAGGTCAGGAATATACATAAACACACACACACACACACACACACACAGACATACACATACATACATACATGGTTGACTCTTGGACAACACGGGTCTTGAACAGTGCAGGTCCACTTATACAAGGGATTTTTTCATTAATAAATACTAAGGTATTACACAATCTGTGGTTGGTTGAATCCATAGATATGAAAACGCAGATACAAAGGAACCACATATATGGAGGAACTATCTACACAAAGTACCAACTATAACTTATACTTGGATTTTTTTTTACTGCATGGAGGGTAGGTGCCCCTAACTCCCACATTATTAAGGATCAGTTATATATCTTCCACCCTCAATAAGAAGACAGTTTAGTTTGGAATAAAGTCACATATGCTGATCGTTGCAGTGGTCTAAACAAGATGATACAGAACTGGACAAGGGATGTTACTTCTGAAATGAAAAGTTAAGGATGAAGTGGGGATTGAAGTTAAGAGTTCTCTCTGAAAAGAGAAAAAGAAAACACACCTTAATGACAGTATATAAAAGAGATATAGCAAGAAAATATATAAAGAAATGGAGGTGCTCATAGTAGTCAAAAACCTGCAAAATATATTTTGGCAAGAAAATATATTTCAATGCTGTTGTGTATATTGTTCCTCATTGTAAATATCATGCATGTTTACCAAACTTAAATAACTCCCGTGGTATCTTCATTTCATGTCAACTTTTAACAGTAACATAAGAAGGATTGGAACATCTATAAAAATAATAATAAGACTTTCTATTGAAAGAAAAAATGGAAATATTTTGGCAAAATATACCAAATGAATGTTGGCCATCAGGGCATTTCCCATGTTTAATAATAAGGTGTGATGATATTCAGGTATTAAAAGCATGAGATTTTGAGTCAAACATAGTGTTGAATTTAGGTTTGTTGACTTCTGAGTCAGACAAAGTGTTTATTTCAGGTTTGTTGCCTGCTCATTGGAGACCTTGGGGAAGTGTTTTAATCTTTTGAAGTCTCAGCTTCCTCATCTGTAAAATGATAAGAATGAGTTTTTACCTTAATGGAATGTTGTAAGAATTAATGAGAAAATGTACTTAAAGTCTTATATTTATAATATTATTATTACACAGAAAATATATCTATTATATAGCTACATAAAATACCACATTTTATAAAGTTTTTATTTTTTCACATCATGTGGATTACTCAAAAAATTTTCTATCATATTCTGGGAAGTGCAACATTTATTTAGTTTGTCTTCAAATAAGTCAAACATGGAAGAATATTTTAGTGTGATTAAAATAGAACCCAGGGCTTCCCTGGTGGCGCAGTGGTTGAGAGTCCGCCTGCCGATGCAGGGGACACGGGTTCGTGCCCCAGTCTGGGAAGATCCCACATGCCGTGGAGCGGCTGGGCCCGTGAGCCATGGCCGCTGAGCCTGTGCGTCCGGAGCCTGTGCTCCGCAACGGGAGAGGCCACAACAGTGAGAGGCCCGCGTACCGCAAAAATAAATAAATAAAAATAAATAAATAAATAAATAAAATAGAACCCAACTAGTAATAACAGAATTTGAAGTTAAAAATACATTATTGTTTATGCTAACACCTTCTAAAATGAAATACTTTGGTATAAATCTAACAAAAAATATATAATACCTATATGGTGAAAATTATAAAACTCTGATAAAAGATGCCAAAGAAGAACTAAATGAAGAGATATTCTATGTTCATGAATAGGAAAACTTAGTATTGTCAAGGTATCAGTTTTTCCCAACTTGTTCTATAGATTCAACACAATTCTAACCAAAATCTCAGCAACTTATTTTATGGAGATTGACAAACTGATTCAAAAGTCTATATGGAGAGGCAAAAAAGCAAACCAAACAAAACAGAATAGTCAACTCAGTTTTGAAGAAGAACAAAGTGAGAAGACTGACATTACTTGGCTTCAAGACTTATGTAAAGTTACAGTAATCAACACAGTGTGGTAGTGGTGAAGGAATAAACAAATAGATCAATGAAACAGAATAGAGAACCCAGAAAAAAGATTCACTGATCTGTGCTAAGGAGCACAGGCAGTACAATGGAGCAAAGATGGTCTTTTCAACAAAAGGTGTGGAAACAACTGGAAACCTACATGCAAAAATAAAAAAAATAAATAAAAAAAAAGAAGGAACAGACCTTACACCCTTCACAAAAATTAACTCGAAATGGGTTGTCAACCTAAATGTAAAATGCAAAACTATATCACTACTAGAAGATAATGTAGGAGAAAATCTAGATAACTTTGAGTATGGTGATGACTTTTTAGATATAGCATCAAAGGCACAACCCATGAAAGAAGTAATAGATAAGCTGAACTTCATTAAAATTAAAAACTTATGCTCTGCAAAAGACAACGTAAAAAGAATGAGAAGATGGGCTACAGAATGGTAAAAAACATTTTGCAAAAGACACATCTGATAAAGGACTATTATTAAAAAAAACACAAATAGTTCTTAAAACTCAACAATAAGTAAATTAACAACTCAATTTAAGAAGGGTGTGTACCACTACACACCTAGTAGAATGGCCAAAATCTAAAACAATGACAAAACCAAATGCTTATGAGGATGTGGAACAAGAACTCTCATTCATTGCTGATGGGATTGCAATGTGGTACAACCACTTTGGAAGACAGTTGTCAGTTCCTTACAAAATGAAACATATTCTTAAATATATGATTCTGCAATCACACTCTTTAGTATTTATCTACCAAAATGAAATGAAAACTTATATCCACACAAAGACTACATATGTATATTTATAGTAGCTTTATTCGTAATTATCAAAACTTGCAGCAACCAAGATGTTCTTCAGTAGGTGAATGGATAAATAAACCGTGATACATCCAGACAATGGAATACTATTCAGCCCTGAAAGAAAATTTGCTATTAAGCCATACAAAGACATGGAGGAAACTTAAATGTGTATTACTCAATAAAGGAAGCCAATCTGAAAAGGCTATGTACTGTATAATTCCAGCTATATCTCTTTCTGGAAAAGGCAACACTGTGGAGATAGTAAAAATCTCAGTAGTTGCCAGGAATTGTGCTCTGAATAGACCGAGCACAGAGGACTTTTAAGGCAGTGAACCTATTCTGTATGATACTACAGTGATAGATACATGTTCTTGCACACTTGTCAAAACCCATAGAATGTTTAACACCAACAGTGAAATCTAATATAAACTCTAGACTTTAGATGATGATGTGTCAGTGTAGGTTCATCAGTGTGGTACATGGAGTGGGTGAGGCTGTGTGTGTGTGGTATGGAGTAAATGGGAATTCTATGCTTTCCACTCAATTTTGCAGTCAACCTAAAACTTCTCTAATTTTTTTTAAATTTAAAAAATAATAAGTTAAAAAAAATGAAACCCAATAGTACTCCCAAAGATGTCTAGAAACAGTTATAAAATGGTAGTATTTTATATTAATAGAAGTATTTGAAATCTTTTTTTCTTTAACATTTATTTATTTAGGCTGCACCAGGTCTTAGTTGTGGCATGCGGGATCTTCCTTACAGCATGCAGACTTCTTAGTTGTGGCATGCTGACTCTTAGTTATGTCATGTAAACTCCTAGTTGCAGCTTGGATGTGGGATCTAGTTCCCCAATCAGTGATTGAACCCAGACCCCCTGCATTGGGAGCTCAAAGTCCTACCCACTGGACCACTAGGGAAGTCCCGAGTATTTGAAATCTTTAGGTGTTTTTTCCCACTGATTGGTTTAATATTGTTTTCTAATTTGGTCTACTATTCAGTTCCCATGGTTACTTTCCAGGCTAGGGGGAAAAAAAAAAAAGAAAAAGAAAGAAAGAAAAAAAAAAACTTTCTAAGGGCATCAGCAGGCAGTATATTCTGGCCAGTACCCTCTACTGTCATCCATATTGATTGTAGGTTTCACAACATCTCATACTACATTAAGTTCATTTCAGAGAAAAACTTTGACTCAAATTTACTTGAAAAAAACACTCAAAATAATAATATTATCATTTCTGCTTGATATATCCATTGTAGTAATAGGGAGATGTAATATTCTCTCTGTCTTTTAATTACATAATGAAATCAAGTCACCAGTTTGGGGCATTTTCAAAACAATTCCTCAAATAGAAGAAAATCTGTTTTATTCTGTTCCTTTGAAGAACAAGAGACATTTTGATTAATCTTTTCATAAATATCTTGATTTACACTTTTTGAAATAATCGTGTTGTCTATGCTCACAAATTTTATGGTTCTTAAATCATCAACAACTAATATTTGCACCCATCTGCATATGAAACTATGCAGATATCTAACTATGTTAGATAATTAAATGGACACCCTAAACAGGATGAAATGACTCATACAAATATAAAAATTCAAATAACACATACACTGTAAAATAGAGTATAAAATAAAGAATTAAATTGGCAGCCAATATCTATTTACATTAGGCATATTTTTTTTCTTGTTTATGCTTTGTGTGCTATGAAATTATGTGGGAAGGGAAATATCTTGCTTCTGTTTAAGGGAAGAACCTACCAAAGCCTGGGAAAGTTTTCTGAATTTTTACACATATTTAAAAGATATTGTATGATCACAACATTTGTGTATCTTTTTCTTTCAGAGGGGGGAAGTACAACATCTCCAAATTTGGTCAGAAAAGATGTATAACCTTCTTAATTTTTGTATTTTTTTTAGCTTAAAATAAGAAAATTGAAGTGGAAACATAAAATACCAACTAATGTGCAAAGGCTGTTTACATGCTAAATCATCAGATCCAAAGCCACAGTTATGTTTAGGGTCCTTTTCCAGAATAAGTTGGAAGGTCAATAAAAACGTAGGATGAGATTTGAAATAAAATAAATTATACTGTCATCAGTCTTTACACCAGTGAATCAGCTAAAAATCCTTACCCATGAGTTTATTTTTCAACTAGCCCTGTCTTAGAATTAACAGACAAAGTCTTCTGAGGGAAACATAATGAAACAATGTAATATTCATTGCTCTAGGACTGAAGCCTAATTTTAAAATTAATTTAAATGTTTATTAACATTCAGGAATATATAATAGGATTTTTGGTCAAGCTCACACTGCCTCAAATCTGTTGCTCACAATGTGTTTTAAGGCAATACTCCCATCACCTTTTGATCTGAAGATAGGAGATCGAAGTCCAGCTAAATGGAGAATGCAAGACATCCTACAAAACATGCCTACTATAATGAGATTTGGAAATCTGACCTAGCCTAGATGATGGGATTTGGACAGCAACATACCAAAGATAAATGAAAACAAATAAATTATGTCTTTCTGAAAGACATAAAATTCAAATTCTCATCACCTAAGTCTCAGCCAATTTGAAGTTTATATTTAAAAGCTGATCCTATTTTCCTAAGAAAAATAATTTGGTGGAGTGTGTGTGTGTGTGTGTGTGTGTGTGCATGCACATGCACACAAGCATGTGTGTATGTATTCAATATTTGGCAAAATTGATAGGGGAAGAAAACTAAGAAATATGAGTCAATAAAGGAGAAAAATGTAATAATGATAAAAGAATAGTCACATGGGTTAGAACACTGTTTTATTGTATCCAGTGCACTCCTTTTGGTAATGTAAATTACAAGAGTATGGTCATTGTGCATACACAGTGCTGCTGTTATGCCTCCCATAGTTTAGATAAGGAGCCAATAGGAAAATGGAAATTGGACTCTCTTACTCTCTAAAAGATAAGCTGACCTCTGCAAATCTACTCTCTCCATATGTGGCTTACTTGGAACTGTCAGGAAAGGCACAGTATTAACATTGCTTGCATACCAATTACACACCAAACATCATGCTAGAAGTTGGAAATATTATCATTTAATCTTCACGTATGCAAATAATTTCAGTATGTTAAGTGCAACGTTTAAATAATCATGTGACTTGAGGTCCACTCAATTGTCAATAATAATCCGTGCATTTTGTTTGCCTCTAACTAGTTCTATAATGAAAAAGTCTATGTGAATATTTAAATATATTAATTTATTCACAAACATTTATATAGCAATATTAAATATAAAAGAACAATGGTTTTAGTTTACTTCAAAAAAACCTTTAATTTATAAATTATTCTTAAGAATAGAAGTAAAAGCTAAGGAATTAAAAATTATAAATGCTTTATTTAGTGATACGTTAAATTATAATTTGTATTCTTCATCCATGTATTCATTCAATTAACATTTGTTCAATACCTCTAGCTTATAGATTTACATTATGAGAGTTGCTGTGGGCATGAACTCTTCTTTTAAGGCAATCCCTGCCTTGTCAGTTAAGAGGTAGACATAGACATAAACAAATAAAAATGCACTGTCTTGAATGTAATAATAGAGGCTTGTACTAATCACAGTGATAGCACAGAGGAGAAAGTTAATAATTTGACAAGGGACAAGGTATCAGGGCAGGCTTTAGATAGGAGGTAATATCAGGTCAACAAAGTTGGAGATGTATGCACATCCTAGACAGAGTAAAGAGCATAGGCAAATGTACAAGAATCCTGAAACACCTGGCTGAAAGGGGTCAACTACAAGTGGTTATTATTTCTGAAGCATAATGGTAAGAAGGAAATGGCACCAGCAGATGAGACGAGATGACCTTGAGGCTATAGGTAGACTGTGAAGGGGTTTAAGTAGTGGGTAATATTCTATTATTTATATTTGGATAAGATTATTCTGATAATTGTAGAGAAGAGAAATCAAAGGGAAAAGTAAATTAAGCTATCAATCATCCAGAAAAGAGATAAGCCCAAACCCAAAATAATGGCAAAAGAGCTTGTAAGAAGACTGTAGAATCTGGAGACCTTTCTGGGACAAAATTGGCAGACCCCGGAATCTAAACAGATGCTGTGAGAGTAGTGTTGAAATAGAGGGGATAATCAAAGATAACACCCAGCTTTCTGCTTGAGTGACTGGTGAACAGCTGTGACGTTAAGGAAATGTGTTGCAGGGAAGAAGGATCTGATGTAAATGTAGGGGAATAAAATACATTTAGGCTTGTTGCATATAATTTCACGGTGAGACATCAAATTGGAGCTGTTAATATTGCAGCTGGAACTCAAGAAAAAGATCTGTGCTCTTTATTTGGGAGGCTGGTTCTTTAGTATGGTAGATTCTCGTGGGAAGATTTGAAGAACAAGTAGTTACTATCAGCTAAAATGTAGTGATTATAATGTACATTAGTATGCTATAGAATAAGGTCCAAAATCCAGAAAGGCATTTATAAACTCTTGGTAGATTTGGTGGTAATTAGGTAACTGGAAACTCAACAATGCACACAAGTGTCCCTGAGAAAACTGTAAGACATGGGATCATGGAGAGCCACCATAAGCAGGAATAGATATGCTGTCAGGTATCAGAAGTAAATGACTAATGATGGGTTTGCATGCAGAGAAATATATCGGTATGGAGCAGAGGGGAGAATTAAGGATGTTTGGGTTTTCATACCTGATGGCTTCTGTTTTCTTTAAATTAGGAAACAAAGTGTGCTTAGAACATTTACAATAAGAGGACAAGGGGATGAGGAGGGTACCAAGATGAATGCAGCTGTTCTAGCCTCACAGCACCTTAGATCCAGTGGTAACAATAAAGGCTGTCCTGCTTTCCTGAAAGCTCAAACGAAATCCTCCCTTCTTTTTTTTTTTGTTGTTGTTGTTGTCGTATTCGGCAGAAAATACAATATGTTATTATTCTATCCATGATTTCACCCTTATTTTAAACTTAGCTCTAAAATTAAAATAAATTTTTCACAATCAGTTCTTTGCCAAACTTTTTCCAGGCATCTCTTTGTTAGACAAAGCTCTGCTCTTAGTACATTCTTTAGAAGGGCACATGTGTACAATATTCTATCAGTTCTTCATGTTCGAGACTATATATATATACAGTCTATACATGTATAATTTTTATATATATATATATATTTTTCTAACTTGAAGGACAGCTTAGTTGGACATAATATCCTGTGAGTACATTCTATTCCCTTAACTTTCTTGAAAGTGCTCGTCCACTGTTGCCTTACTTTGCATGCTGTTTTGGAAAACTCTGATACCAATCTCATTCTTGTGACTTTGTGAGTTATTTCAATTTACTGCCTGGAGGCCCTCAAGGATTTTTTTTTTTTTTCTTTAAGTAAAAGATTCATTACAATTTTTTGTTTGTTTGAAAGATTCAGTCTTAGAGGTGACTGTAACCATGTTGGCTTTCACTGGCGCTGGTAGGTCTAGACTTGAAAGGTCAAATCTAGACTTCAGGCTTCTTTTATATTTGGAAAATTTCTTAGATTATACATGTAAATATACATTTTGTTCCACTGTTTGATTTTCTTCTTCAGGAGTACTAAATTAACTTGTGCTGTTTATCTGTCTTTCATTTCAACTACTTCCGCTTCTGATCCATTTTACTTCTGTATTTCATTTTCATTCACTTGAATTCTTTTTCTTTTTCTTAACATTTTTATTGGAGTGTAATTGCTTTACAATGGTGTGTTAGTTTCTGCTTTATAACAAAGTGAATCAGTTATACGTATACATATATCCCCATATGTCTTCCTCTTGCGTCTCCCTCCCTCCCACCCTCCCTATCTCACTCTTCTAGCTGGTCACAAAGCACGAAGCTGATCTCCCTGTGCTATGCGGCTGCTTCCCACTAGCTATCTATTTTACATTTGGTAGTGTATATATGTCCATATATACACTACCACTCTCTCACTTTGTCCCAGCTTACCCTTCCCCCTCACCGTGCCCTCAAGTCCATTTTCTATGTCTCCGTCTTTATTCCTGCCCTGCCACTAGGTTCATCAGTACCATTTTCTTTTTTCAGATTCCATAAATATGTGTTAGCATACAGTATTTGTTTTTCTCTTTCTGACTTACTTCACTCTGTATGACAGACTCTAGGTCCATCCGTCTCACTACAAATAACTCAATTTTGTTTCTTGAATTCTGTTTTATTCCCTGCTTTTATTCAATGTCCTTTATAAAATTTTCATTTGAATCTTTCTCTCTTGGATTCCTTGTTTATTTATCTTCACTTCTAGTATAATGTTATCATTTTCTTCTCTTTCCTTAGTTAAATCAACTTTTGTTTTATTATAGACTGTCTTATGTCCATTTATAGTCCTACTATTTATTATCTGATTCAAGGATGTTTTTAATATCCCTAGTTCATCATTTGAGTATATTTAATTTAATTTGGGGTGTTGTATTACAATTTTATTGAACTGCATGATTGTTTTCAGAGGAAAATTTTATCATCAAAAATGTGTTGATTCCCATTTCTGATTTATCACAGTAGTTTTGTATAGATGTGGTTTTTCTTATTTCTGTTCATTTCATGGACAGTATTCCTGGTTTGAGAATGCTCTCTTCTGTCCTCTTTTTTACAGTTTCTTTTATGGATGGTGTTGGTGGGGGTAAGAGAAGGATGCCATTTTGTTTCTCTCTGTTTCTTCAGGATTCTTTATTTTTTACTTTTTTTTTATATAAAATTATTTTCCTTCCTTGCCTCATTTTTTTGTTGAATACTATTCTTTCACTAAATGTGTGTCTCTTTCATGATTATTGCTCTCTGAGACTGCTACTTCTAGTCCCACACAATTTAAATCCCCTTCATTTAATCAGTGCTGTTAACAACTAAGCCCAAGTGCTGTGTTTAGTATTTTGACACTTATTGTTTGACTTGCTCTTTCTGGTGATGATTTCACCTGTGCTTTGTTTATGTCCTCTGTGCCTTTTTACTCTTTTTTTTTTTTTTTTAACAGACATTCTTAAGCTTACCTTCTTTACTCTGTGTTCACAGTCATGCAGTTGAACTCTGTAGGAATTTTTTTTCTCTATTTATAGACAAGTAGGAGTGCAGTATTCTGAAGGGACAGGTCATACATGGTTTTATTTCATCCTTGGTTATTTATATAGTTTTTAGGGCATTGAAGGGTAGATTCAGAAGCAGGCAGCCACCATTGTTCTCCTGACATAATCATATAGTCTTGACAGTTAGAGTTGACACAGATTTTGCAGGTCATCAGATTGAAAACTGTAACTTACAGATGAGAAAACAGGAGGTTAGAGAAGTAAATAAGTTGGTCAGAGTCAAATGGCTGTTTCAGGTAGGATATGACTGAATTCTGAGTTTCCTTACTCTGAATTCCTGTTTTCTTTCCCAATATAGTGTGTTACTTCTAAAAAAATAAATACAAATCAATAATTTTGGCATTGATAGGATACCTTAAATGATGAATGTCAAGATAACAATTGAATAATAAAATAGTGATAGATATTTTGGAACTAATTAGGTGAATATTTTCAGTACCTTTACAATGAGTGAGCAAGGCAACCCTCAATGAACATGAAACACCATTTACCTGAAGGAGGTGAGGAGTTGTTCTTGTTGTTTTTTAATGTACCTGAAATATGTTGAGAATTGAAAGACTACTTGTATTTCAGTAATATTTGCAATAATTTGAAAACTACAACTGTGCTTGTGTGCTAAGTTATTATTTATAAAACTGTTCCACTTCACTATCTTCAATGTAGAACTTTCTTCGGGTAAAAATCTAATGTAAGTTTGATTCATTGTAGTCATTGGTTACACATGAGAGTAATAGGTTTAAAATACTATGCAGTGCTTTCTAGGTCATCAGTGTTATATATTTCTTTATTTTAGTCAGATGTTCATTAACTGTGGAAGATTGATAAATGCCAATTTTATGTAAATAAAAACAAAACTATATATAGGTAAATATATATGTGTATGTTAAACACTTTACAGGTTTATCTAGTTAAATAATTTGTCCTTAATTATGAGAAAATATTATGTAATTTTTACAATTTTTATATGATTCTGATTCTAGCCAAAATAAAAGTTTATTTTATTTACTTTTTTAAGTTGAGGTAACGTTGGTTTATAACACTATATGTTCTGTGTGTACGTTATATTTTGACTTCTGTATACACTACAGCGTGCTCACCAGCCAAAGTTTAGTTTCCATCTATCACCATACAGTTGATCTTTTTTACCCATTTTTCCTTCACCCCATCCCCCTTTCCCTCTGGTAACCACTACTTTGCTTTCTGTATCTATGTGTCTGTTTTTATTTGGTTTGTTATTTTATTTTATTTTTATATTCTACATATGAGTGAAATCATGTAGTATTTGTCTTTCTCCTTCTCCCTTTTCCCTCTCTTCTCCTTCTGGGATACCCATTATCCTAATGCTGCCCTTCTTAATAGAGTCAGATAGTTCATATAGAATTTATTCTTTTTTAAAGATCTTAATTCTCTCTCCTTTTCTACCAGTATAATTTCTAGATTTCTATCTTCAAGCTCACTAATTCTGTCTTCTGTATGGTCTGCTCTATTTCCAGTGCTTTCTAATGCATTGAGTTCTTCAGCTCCAGAATTTTTTTTTTTATTTTTAGAGTTTCAGTCTCTTTGGTAAAGTATTCATTCTGTTCATTAATTTATTTCTGAGCTCATTGGATTGCCTTTCTTAGTTTTCTTGAAGCTTGTTAAGTTTCTTCATGTCGGCTATTTTGAATTCTCTTTCAGTGAGATTGCAATATTTCATGACTTTGGTTTCTGGAGAATAATCATTTTCTTCTTTTGATACCACATTACTGTGTTTCTTCATGGTGCATGATGAGTTTAGTTGTTTTTCTGCCGGCCCATTTGAAGTAGTGAACACCTTGCTTGTTTAGATAAAACCCCCCACACTCCCTGCAGCTTGATTTTATTTGCTGGGTTATAATTAGAGGTTTTTCTTTTGTTTTCCAGTAGGTGGCACCATAGCACAAGTTTTTGGTTTCTCTTACCTGTGCTGCCTCTGGTTATATTTGAGAATCTGCACTTTCCACCCTCCAGGGCATCTGCCAGAGAACTGTTGCCTGGTGACCTCTTTGTCACTGTTTTGCCTCTGGGGTCATTGGTACCTTGCTGCTGCTGGTGTTGCTAGCATCACTGCCTGGGGCAGCAGGATAGTGGATGTCTCTTCTGCATGGGGGTGGGGGTGGGGGAGGGGTGATTTTCCTGAGTCACTGGCTCCACTGCTGCAGGAGAGGTGGAGGGGGAGAGCTGGGGTTGTGCGGATACCTCTTTGGGGTTGCTGGGCTTGTGAGCACCACCACTGCCAGCAGAGGGGCTGGTGTCACATGCACCTCTGCAGCTGAAAGCTTGGGATTGCAGGCCCAACTGCCGCTGCTGCCTGATTCCCTGTGACCATGGGTATGGATGTGGCTGGAAGGCCAGAGTCACATGCATTGCCTTCCCTGATGCTACCAGGTTCTCTGGGGCTAGAGGGCTCAGCAGTCTTGGCCATCCATCTGGTGTCACAGGCACCATCTCCACTGTTCCCCTGGTTCCACCACCTCTATGTGTCCCAGTCAACCCACCTTTAGATGTATGGATGTGTGGAATTCTCCAGTGTTCTGGTATGTTGGGTAGAGACACCTTTGTTGAGTTATGGATGTTTTACTGGTTGTAGATTGAAGGGAAGAGAGAATGTCTTATGCCACCATGATGCTGATGTCACTTCTCAGAAAACTCTTTTATTGACTCTGAAAAAGTCAAATGAGGATACATTAAAAGACAGCCAAAACATATGATTAAATGAAACTTCATCTAAAATTGTAATTTCTAAGGTGCAACTCATCACACGTATTATCAGCAAATTATGTCTCGTGAAGATTGCAATCATGGACTGCATAATGAATGCTCACAGATATATCTTTTCTAACATTTTTATAAGATTCATAAGATTTAAAATTTAGCACCATAAATTGATGATGAAAAATTTGAACACTGAAAAGTAATTGCCTTTTACCTCTCTGAAAAGTGACTAACATTAAAGTGTTTCCATAGAACAGAAAATTTCCTTTGTGGCCATAAGAATGTCTGCAAGGGACAGTGGTAGGAGATGATGTCACAGAGATAGTTAGCAAAAGTGGAGGGAGCTGTGTTTAGATCACGTAGGTCTTAATAGGGTTTGAATTATACCCAGAATTGGGAAGTCATTGTAGGGTTTTGAGCAGAAGAGTAAACATGTATTTTATATTTTCTAAGGATCACTCTGGCTGTTGTGTTAAAAAAAAAAAGCACCTTAAGAAGACAAACAGGGAAATTAGTTAAGGGGCTATTGCAAGAGTACAGGTGAGAGATCATTGTGGATTTGAAAAAATTGGTAACTGTGAGAAGAGTTAAGACTGTGAGAAGAACAGGTTCAGGGACAAATATCAAAAATTCTGTTTTACATATAATAAATTTGAAATGCCTACTGATATTCAAGGAAGCATGTGGAGTAGGTGGTTGTATATACAAATCAATAACTTAGAGTAGAAGTTGTCACAGATGATCTACTGTGTCAGATGCTACTGAGAAATCAAGGAAGGTGAAAGCTGAAAAATGACTACTAATTTGACAGAATGAGTGACTTGACAAAGCATGATGGGAATGACTTTTTGAGTGCTTGATAGAAGAGGAATTAGAGGCAATAAGTAACAGACAACTCTGTAGAAGGATAATAGTTGGAGGGAAATGTGGGACAAAAGGAGGTTTTCGATTGTTTTGTTTTTACATGGGAGATATTCAGTTAATTCTCATGCTGATGTGGATAATCTTGTACAGTGCTACTCAAAATACTGGTCCATAAAGTATGTCTGAGAAGTCCACCAAGAGATAGTAAGTTTGTGCCAGAATGTAAATAAATGCACCACTTTTATTGACAGAGCCTCACTATGGAGAAAAAAAAAAATGTCAGGTGAATTAAACAGTATGTTTAAGGACATAATTGTTTTACATTTTGGGAAAAGTCCTTATTTTGTAGCAGATTAGTAACAAACATTTTGTGGGTTTTAGTTTAGTAGCAAAGTGGGAGGGAGAAAATTGTTGAAACAATAAAGAAAAGAGACATATAGAGAATGGTAGCTGCATCCTGCTATTGCTAGCCCAAGGAACTGCACTGTTTGTTAGTTTTATCAAACTCTGTCCACACCCAGGTTCAAGGTGCCATTTGTTGCCTGCCAGGATCCTGACTGCTATATTTATCAAACCTTTATTAATGCCTTCTGGGCATCAAACTCTCCTGTCAGATAAATAGGTAGGTAGTTATGTTAGTTAGCAGATAGATAGATAGATAAATAGATAGATAGATTAGATAGATAGAGACAGATAGATATTGATAGATAGGTGTCATTGTAAATCATTTAAGTTTTGGTTGAAAGAAGGAAGAACAGAAACTATGTGAAATTTCTTTGCAAAACACTACCTTCTTACTCCTGGCTGTGCATTAAAACCACCTGGGGCACTTTAATAATATACCCCTTCTCAGGAGACAGAGTCTGATTTTATTTATCTAAAGTGGATTCAGAGATTAGCATTCTTAAGTTTCCCTAGGGGATTCTAATGTACAGCCAGGCTTAGGAACTAGTTTAATAAGGATTCAGAGATATAAAAGCCTTGCTGAGTGAACTCCAAGAAATAACAGTATAGCAGAGGGAAAAGGCCGTGTAAATAAATAGCTTCATTCAGTGGACATTAAACAGAAAGGTCATTTATGAAAATAATTTAAATTGATATTATTGATAAAATTATGAGTCCATATTTAAGTAGATAATCATATGCAAATTACTTGGACATCTATACAACTGGTTATTTAAAATAACAGTAATCATAATAGCCATACTTACAATGCAATTAGTAGGTATGAAGCATGAATCTAGTGCTATACTTATATTAACTCTAATATAAACTCCATACAATCCTAATGGCCTAGGTATTGTTACTAACCAGTTTTTACAGATGAGGAAACTGAGGCACAGAGAAGTTAAGTAACTTGTATATGGCCACATAACTATTTTATGTTGTTTCACACTGCCTTTATGCATTTCTGCTGCCAAAATTAACCACTCTCCCTTTGCAAGTTAGCCCAATGTCAAATCATTATAGTATCATTTCTAAGATGTTGTCTTTTGCTGTCTTTTGCTTAAGCAAACTTAACTTGCTTCCATACTGTCCTCTTCAATTCTTTGTTCATGTACAGCTTCATAATCTCTTATTTTCTCCAAAATTCTTCCTGCACATTTTTTATCTTCTTACTTTATTTTTATTTCAGGAATCCCAAAGTTTTCTATAGCAGGCAAATTATCAAAGATTACTCTACCATTTATTGTACATTCCTGTGATATAGGCCCTAATTAATTGTCTATTATTCCTGACTTCCCTTAGTCTTTACAAAAGGCTTGAAAGCTAAGACATTACTTACATTTTGCAGCTGCTTTAAAGGTTCATTATCTTGCCCAAGGTCACAGATCTAATAAGTGGTTGAACTGGAATTTAAACCCCCCAGTTCTAATTCCAGAATTCTTAACGACTGCAATTTGCTGTGCCATTAGAAGGACTGATCTCTCAAGTTAGAACATAAGTTCTATCTCTTTGGTGCTACTTGTCCCTTTGCCCATGGCCAGAACAAAGTGGCCAGCTATCAAAGAAAATCAGCCTTTCTCCCCCTGGGGCCATGAAGAGCAGCAAAAATGCTTTCTCAGGGCTTTTCTTTTACCATTTACTGTCTACTGTATGAAGTAGTAAAGATGCTGAGTTTTAAAAAGTGGCAGTATAGCCTTCATTAATAAATGTTCTCAGGTATGAGTTGCTGAGACATCTTTGTTTATAGCAGCAACCTATTGATATTTTATAAATATATATATTTTTTCATCATCAAAATATATCATATAACTTACCAAATTCAAATTCCTAGAAGATACAAAAACAAAGAAATGCATAGGAAAGCATAAAAAAGAAGTTGATTTCTGGTCCTGGATTTAGAGAGAGATCTTGGGTTTACGTCAAGTGTTATGTTTCATCTGTCTTTATAACTTCTGACCAAATATGTATATATATATTGCAAGTGTACTCTTCTTCTGAAAAATTTAATTGCCATTCATTTTCCTAGTGTGGAGTAACATGGATTAGATTCAAGTCAAGTAGGTTAAATTTTTCTATCTTACATTGTTTAAACTGTGTAAGTTTTTTTCTCACAAAGTAAGGCTGTGTCCCTGACTCCTTCCTCCCTGGTGGAGGATAGACAGAGATGAGAACTGTTCTCCAATACAATCACTGATCCTACAGAAATGTTTTCATCATAGAAAACTTAGTAAAGGGAAGGCCAAAGGAAATGAGAGCAGTATGGGGTGGGCTAGATAATAGGCATGAAAGAAACAGAATACTTCAGAGAAGAGTTTGTGGTCTAATCACTCAGACTTAGAGGCAACAGAGAACTCTAGATGGACCACTAGTTTCCTTCAGAAATTATTAGCTAGTGGTACTAGTTCAAGCTTGTAACAGTTCCTGATTTTTAATGAGCATTTGAAAAATATATCCAGGAGATGTGTCTGATTAGAAATAAAGGACAATAGAGAGAGATCCAGACACAAAGAGGAGAGCTGTCATAAATTAACAAAGTCTTACCAATGAGAAATTAGAATAGAAACTTGGGAGCAGGGTGCATGGGGAAAAAAAAAAAAAAGGCAGCAAGTAAGTACTTAGCCATGGTAAGCCCTTTGAAAATGCTCACTGAGTGAAGAATGAATAAATAGTGAGGAGAGAGAATGGACATATGCAGTATAAATTAGGTTGAGAAACTGCAGCGTGTTGCTCATGTGGAAAGCCAGGGACTCTAATCACCTTCCACACACTGGATCGCATTGGCTCACTTTTCAATTGTCCAAGAAAAAATATGTCCTGACTCAGACTTGATTAAAAAATCAGTCTCATACATTCAACCACTTCATGATCGTATTCACCTTAGTGTCATCCTAAACCCCTCACTTTTTCTCAGTCCCCACATCTACTGTTTCACTAATTCCTCCTGCCGCTGCTTGTTACCTATTTCTCAGATCCATCCCCTTGTTAGTATTCTTTCAGCCGGTGTCTCAGTACCTCAGCATTTCACGCCTGGACATTTAAAACATCTTCCCTTCTGGTTTACCTGTCCTCTTCAAAGCATCCCCTTCATTGCTCAGAGTAAATATCTGAAATATAAATCTTGCCCAGTTATTCTCCTTCATGACACCTTTATTGTCTAGCATTTATCTCTTGAGTAAAATCCAGTATCTTCATCAAGGTATTAAAGGTTCTCCATGATTAAACCTTAATGACCCTCTTTTCCTCACTTCCTCCATTACCTATCATTTACTATATGCACCAATGATATTTTGTTTCTGGAACAAGTCATGTTATTTTCGATCTTCTTTCCTTGTCCATCTTATATAGTTGTCCTGGAATGCCCTTCCCTCACATATTATTCAGGAACTTCTGCTCTCCCTTTTATCCAACCACAGCTACTATGCTTCCCTGAGTCTGAACTATTCTGCACAGATTTGTTTGCTAACCTCTTTTGTAAAGGTACTGTAATTTTCAAACGTACTAATGCAAACAGCAAATATTTTAAATTGATTGTTTTGAACATATAAAATATTAAAAAATATGTTCAAGATTGTAACAGTACAGACTTCCCTACTAATTAATAAAAGGAATTAAGTTGGCTATATTCCACAAATTGTTTTCACCAGTCTTTTGCTATTCTTTTATTTACCATTGTTACATTAACAATATATGTTTTTAAGAAGAATCACCATTGTGTAACAGTATACAACAAAATATCATCTTCACCACATTTTAATACCTCAGATAATGATCATTTATATGTGTGTGAGTGTAAATATATATATAGTATAGAATATCATAGTGTAGACTCAGATATAAAGGCAGAAGGGGCCAGGGCTAATGTGCTTATCTTATCATATTTTATCTGTTCAAAGAACAAATAAATATATAAAGACTAAATTATATTAAGTCACTTCTAATGATAAAACAAAAGGTTTCATAAATTTCTTAATTATAGCTACTTAACCATTACTTTATAGGAGAAATACCAAATGAAAAAGTTTTGAACACATAGTCTCCAAATTTATCATTAAGCATAAATATGATAAATTGAAAATTTAAACAAATATACTTTTATTTAAGAGTAAGATAAACTTAGGCTAAATTACTTTTAATCAAAATACAAGCTCAAGAATTTTTAGAAAAATGTAACTTGTCTTGATCCAGAAACTTACTTTTTGGGATACTTTTCTTCTTCTTTGCCTTGTTCTAATTTTGATATTTTTATTAAACCTTCAAAGAACTGTATATTGCTTTTATATAAAATTATGAACAGCATATTTAAAAATTTTTGCTTATAAATGAAAATGTTCTCTTTACATTCATTCAACAAATCCTTTAAATCTCCCTTAGTAAGCAAATATAACAATGGAAGCCATGAATGTATTTCTGAAAGATGTTTTTCCCATTAAAATTCCCATTTCTTAGTTCATTTTAACAGCTTAGAACTTGCTAAAATGTCACTTGTGTTACTTCTGTTGGAAGTGTTTCTTTTTTAAAGCCATGTAGCAAAATAATTATATCTGAAGATATAAAAAGTTTAAACCTTCAGTGAAATTCAATATTTTCAGCTGCCTTTAAATGAGAAGGGAAAGGCTTAGTTGCAATTTTCTAAAATATAGGGCCACTAGCAAGAAAAAAAAGAAAAACAACAACAATAAAAAAACATAAGAATTTCCTGTGTGGGAAAATCAGAGAAGCATCTATACTTCATAATCCTGTCCAGAGCCCAATGTATATTAATGTAACACTTTGAAAGTAATATAGTTCCCACATGAAACAGGATTATTCTCTATACCCCAAATTATATTTCTGTTCATTTGAAAGCAAAATTTGTTTGCACAAATTTCAATAATTACTTAAAATTACTTAAAAATAATTTAAATAAAAATAAATTACTTAAATTTACTTAAATTTAATTTACTTAATTTAATTTACTTAAATTTAATTTACTTAAATTAAATTTACTTAAATTACATTTACTTAAATTTTTACTTAAATTTATTTAAATTTACTTAAATTAATTTACTTAAATTAAATTTTACTTAAATTAATTTACTTAAATTAAATTTACTTAAATTTAATTTAAGTAAAAATAAATTACTTAAAAATAATTACTTAAAAATTACATAAAAATTGAATTTAATAGAAAACATTTCCATTTTATTTTTTTATTTTTTTGGCCACACCACACAGCTTGTAGGATCTTAGTTCCTCGACCAGGGATAGAACCTGTGCTCCCAATGGTAGAAGCGCAGGGTCCTAACCACTGGACTGCCTTTTATTTTAAATCAAAATAATTAACATATAATAGATACAGTTTTTCTGGACTAAAAATAGAAATAAAGGTCCTTATTTTCAGATACATTATTTTGGCATGTGGATTCAGAGTTATGATAGATGACACATTGTTATTTAGATAATGTGGTCAGGCTATTAAATTTCAAGTAATATTTGTGGTATTAATAAAATATATTGTGGGGACAAAGGAAGGAGAAAAATTTACTGTTGATTCTGTTAAATATATTTGATAGGGTTTTTCCCTATAAAATATATCCCTCGCCTCTTTCTTGAACTCCATGTCAAATTGTTAATATTTTCGTCAGGTTGTACAACAAATCTTTAAGATCAACATGTCCAAAACAAAGTCTTTACATTTTACTAAAACCTTATTTTCATATTCTCTACCCCCCACCATGATGACTCATCTACTTCAGAATCATCTTCTTCAGAAACTTAAGAATCATCTTCTTCTCAACCTCCCATCCATTCTTTTTCTCAATTACTTGTTTAAATGATCCCATCTCTTAGAAAGAGGGATATACCTTTATCTCATCTCAGCCATTTATTCTTTTTGTTTTTTTACTTGACTCACTATAGTCTTCTAACTGGTCTCTTATGTCCCTAGTATATGCCTTCTTCATTCCAAATTTATCTTTATAAAGCATAAATTTGATCATGTAATTTTCTGCTTCACTAACACAAACCAGCCAAAAGCCAACCAACCAATTAAGAAAAACAAAAAACTTTGATAAATCTGTGTCGATTATATTATGTGAAATCAGTTTAGGAAATTAATTTTAAATAATATATAGTAAAGTATAAACTTCTTGGAATGTCATATTGAAGCTTTTATAATTTGCCTACTACTTATTTTCAGTATGTTTACAAACAACATGGAAAACAACGAAGAATCTGGCAATTTAATTAAATGAAAGTCAGATAAAGAGCTCTACTGAATACTTATTTTCTAAATACAAGCAGTTAAAGGTGTTGACACTTTACCTCTGTAGCCCTCAGCACATTTAGCATAGTACCATGGACAGAACAGCTGTTTGGTAATAGTATGTATTTGAATGAGAAGTAAAATATTTGCCCAAAGAACTTAGCAAGAACCTCACTTAATAAAATAGTTTTTAGTTCAGAAATATGTGCATAATCAAAAACACAGAAATGCCATCTGGTGGTAACTTACGCAAAGCAGCTGCATTAAATGACTTCTACTGCTAATAGAAGGTAAACCAGAAGTTTGGGGTTGACAATATAACTTTTCAAGCAAAAAGTCATATTAAAGGTAAATAATTATAAATACACTATTGTTCACATAGTTCACCTTGTTAACTAAAACATTCACCTTCAGGATATTTGGCTGGAGTCAAGTAGAGTTTCACTGATGATACAATGGAGCCAATCTCATTAACTATAACTTCCAAGTGCGATACATACATATACACATGCATGGAATATGATGTATTAATACAGTAGCACTTGTATACAAATGAAACAAATATGAGGGCATGCTCAAAAATGTTTTACCAATACAAGTATATAATCAAAAATATTTCTATATTGTGGTTGTAAACGTGTGAACTAAACACAGAAGAAGAAGAAAAAAACTTTTTGTAAGTATTTTTAACAACTTCCTAAATAGCTTTGATACAAAGTTACAGGAGCCAGAATTCCATATAATACCAATGTCTTACTTTATAATTGGGTATGAATAAAATAAGGTAAGATTCATAATGAAAAATATTTCTAGATCTTACCTGTAGTATAGATTTCAGTAGTTTATTTGAAGCCAAAATATTCAATTCCCAAGTCAGACAGTAAAAGAAAAGGGTGAAAAGATTAAATTAGCTATGTATTTTTTACATATATTCTACATATATTTATAAACATATATGTTTATATGTTTTACAACATATTTATTTATAATATCAAAATTAATTGCAGTCTTCTTCAACTAGAATCAGTTTATTTAGGAATTCCATTGGCGATCTCCTTTTTTGTAGGTGATTGAGGTATTTCTATTCAGCAGCACATTTAATGAGAAATAAATGAAACTAGGGCATGGTCCCTCCAGTAAGTGCATCGTGAGTTGGCTCCATGTTAGTAAATAAATTAGAAGAGTGAATGAGGTCATTTGAAGATGTCCCACGGTTAATTGAAACAGAGATTGCATCTACTTCTTTAAAACAAGACATGGGTGACTTCTTAATCAGCCCTCCACTTTTTTCTTATGGAAATTCCTGTACTAGAAAATGGCACGACTCTGGGGAGAAATTTGTTTGAATAATCACAGCTTCACAAAGGAGAATATTGTTCAGTACTGAGGTTTTAAAGAAGGAGAGATTTTTTCCAGTAACAGATACTGTTAGCAATGCCTCATAAGACTTTTAAATCAAACACATTGAAATTAGGACTCTCAGGGGTCCACTGAGCCATTCCCCTAAAAGAGCAGCACTGGTCTGACTATTCCTGCTGAAGCTGGAGATTAATGCTGAGATTTGGGAGGAAATATGACTACAGAAATGTAAAAACACTTTAAGTTACAAATTATTTTAAAAACTCATTGAAGTTCAAGAAAAAATATAACAATAAATTATTATTTTCTTAATTTATACAATACTCGTTTGGCCCCCAAACAATGCAATATTCACTGTTAGTTTAATAGGCTTCAATTTCCATTAGCAGTATTTAAATTCCTTTATGTTAATGAATGATCTGCATTTACACATAATAGCTTTTAATAAAAGTTATGGACTAAACCTTTTAGTGATTAATAATCTAATATTTAGGTGTAGTGCTAAGGATAAAAAAGAAAATAAAAACTGACATTTCATTTTGTCCCAACAAGTAACTGAAGTTAAGTATCTGCCTGAGATCGTCTTAGTCTACTCTAAAAGGAGAGTGAGCAATTCTACCGCCAACCTCTGACTGCTCTTGAAGACCAAAAGGCAGACTTACGCTTTCATCTACTTCTGCTAGAAAAAAAGTTTTACTCCTGGAAGTTTTCATGTAGAATCTGCATGTTACATTGGTTATTTGTGGCCATGTCATATTCTCAAGTTATTTTTAACAAAATTGATGATAGAATAGTGTCATATGCCAGGGATGGGAGGTATTTGTGGGATAGCAGTGAGTGCAGTGGTTAAGAGTTTAATATTGGAATCAGATGGCATGGTTTGGATTTGGATCCCAATACTTATTTGCAGTGTGACCTTCATAAAGTTACTTACTTTGCTTACATTTCATTATCTGTAATATATGGTTAATAATAGTATCTCATAGTGCCATTGAAAGGAACACATTTAAAGTACTTAGGAAAGTGCCTGGCACATACAACACTAAAATAAATAATAGCTATTATTCTCAGAATAATAATTATTACTACAAGACATAATTTTCCTCAAAAAAAGAATTTCTTGCAGTCAAAATTTTATTACGACTAAGAAAATTACAGTGAATAGCATAAATGTTATTAAGAGCAAATAACACATTTTACAATAATAGTTTGAAAATAAAATCAACTTATGGTGTTCAAATTGAATAACATAAAGAACCCTGTATATTAATCAAATACAGAATGGATATACTATCACAGTAATTGTTATTCAGTAGTTACTCTTTAAACATTGCCAACAAAGATCTTATCATCTAGTAGGAACCAAATAAAATTCATAATATTAGTTGTACATAATTCAATACAATGTAAATTTTATGAATCTGTCATTAGGGCTTTCTTTATCATTCTGAAATTGAGTTCTGATCCTAGTAGAGAATTTTTATGTAATATCATAACTAATTGTAATGAAGCTATCACTAACCTTTCAGTAGCGCAGACAGCTTCATCTAGGATAGGTCATCAAAGACAAGTGATATTTGTACCATTTAATACAATGGGCAAAGCCTCCTTTATCTCACAGTTGTTTACTTCATTGATTCTGCCCTCCTTCCTGAAAATCAGAACCAGTAGGGATTTTGATTAATTCCTTCAGTTGTATATTTAGGTCTTTATCCCTAACTTGTCTTAAACAAATATATCCACAAGATAGCTAGCTAGCTAGCTAGATAGATAGATAGACAGACAGACAGGTAGACAGACTACAAGAATCATGGGTACTTGAAGTAACAAGTCATTCTCGTTCTCTAATAATTCAAGTAAAACATCTTTTCTTTAATGGGAAAAAAAATAAGCAAAAAAACTCGTTGAGACACTCTAGTAAAAAACCTTCTGTACACCAGTATGATACATTATTATTCATTGTTTCAATGTACTAAAATTTGCTACAATTTAAAAGTTGAAATAAATAAGTTGGGTGGGGGTCAAAATATAAGATGCTTCCAAAATGTAAAATCAAAAATAGAATTAAAAACTTCAAGGCATCCTTTCCACAATTCAAAAAAAAAAAATGAATTTTGCATTCCAGTGTAGCATATGCGCAACTCAGAACATGATGTCGAGGCAATTATGTTATTAACTGTTTTCTAAGAAAAGCAGATGGTAAAATAAATTACGTTCTTGAGAATTTTTCTTAGACTTCCTATTTCTAGAGAGCATTCTTCCATGAAGAATTAAAACAGAGTTAGTGAAAGGGCTCCCATTTTGTCGCTTAATGGAGAAATGTTTACCTGTCCACATTACCAGTGAAATTTTGCTATTCTGGATTTATTATTTTGGGTAAAAATCCAGTCTTTAAAACAGGAACGCCTAAGGATAATTTTAAGTTTTCATTGGTTTTATTTGGGTACCAGAGAAGAGAAAGGTCTGCAGCTGGTCCAGACACCTGTTGGGAGTCTGCTCTTATAAGTTTAATGAGCTGTTCTAAAATATGCATTGAGTATAGACTTGGAACAAATAACCAATATGTTATACAGGTATCCCCACTTTTTATTTTATTTTATTTATTTTTTATACAGCAGGTTCTTATTAGTTATCTAATTTATACATATTAGTGTATATATGTCAATCCCAATCTCCCAATTCATCCCACCGCCACCACCACCCCAACTTTTCAAACGTTTGCTTCACGCCACTTCATTTTCATGAAAGATCTACATTAGTACCTGTTTTCACTAACCAAAAGAAACCTGAAGAGGATTTTTCACTTTTACGAAAAGAAGTAAAAGATGAAAATGGCGTTCAGCATTGTTTTTCAGTTAGCTGTTGTAGAGGCAATGTGCACCCTGGGCAGTGAGAGTGACACCACCAAGCTCCTTTCCTGGGAACTACGCTCAGCATCTCAGCGTCAAGCTGCCACAGCTTTGAACTATGTCTGTTGCATCTATGCTTTATCTCAGTATATTTTGTGCATCTATTAGTAAGATGTGTCCTAAGGTAATTGCTTCTTCGCTTTACTCTCTATGGCTTACAAAGTGTTTCATAGGATTGCTTTGTTTTTGGATAGTGGGGGAAACCTGTACCCCTCTTTTCACATAGCCAGAACACAGTCTTGGACACTGAGGGTTGAAAGTGAAGTGGTACCCCTCACTATTACACCTAAGAAATCACTCACAAAATATGTGTTTCTAATCTCCACAGCTCTGAGCTCTGCTAGTTGAGGTCTTACTTCCTAAGAGGACAAAGGAAGTCCACTAGGGGATGCAACAATTCCGATTTTCTTGTGGCGGAGATTGTACCCTGACTGTATTCAGCTTCTTAAACCACCCATCAACAGGCAAATAAAGGATTTACTGTATTGGCTGTGGTGATTGACCCTGATTATAAACGGGAGATAGAGTTGCTGGTGTACCTTGGGATCAAGAAGGAGTATGTATGGAAGCCAGTAGATTTTGTAGGCTGCCAATGAATACTTTGCACAGAAATAAATTAATGAAAAATTACAGCAGATATCAACAGGTTCATAAATGGCTCAGACACTTCAATAAAGATTTTGGTCATATCATCATGACCAGCTGAAGTGGTGGCTGAGGGAAAAATATGAAACACATGGTGAAGAAAGAAATATAGACACCAAAAATGGCTTTGTAAACAATTGCAGGAAAAGAAAAAGAATGGGATAACTATCAGTATTTTCTCCCTTGCTTTGTTATGGACATGTTTGCATACATATAGACCAGTTTTTGTTCTTTCTTCTTCTATTTCTCTACAATTTAATATAAGGCACGTTGGTGGTGGTTAGCCTTGTCATATAGGCTTTAAGATGTCAAGAGGCTTTGTGACTGAGCTAGGTGATGGGAACTAACAGTAACTGCTGCGGAAGTGCATCTTTCCTTTGGAGGAGAGAATAAACATGTCTTCATCTATTTAAAGACAGACTCCCCTGTTCAGTATTGATTTCTCCAATGGGAGGCACTCACAAGAGACTTTATGGCAAAAAAGAAGCAAAAGCTGCTGTCCCTCAACAGGCAGGTGGGTTCAGGGGCTTCATCAAATGGCAGATACATAGTTTTACCAGAGGTTTCACGGCCTTCTCCCTGAAAATTGCCTCCTTTGAGGGTTACACACAGCTGGGATTGTCAGCAGCAATTCCCAGTGATTCTTGCACTTTCTGATTTACTGAATGCTGGAAGCCGCTTCCCTGTCCTATCACTCTCCAGGCTCTTCTCTGGTTTTGTAAACTTTTGATTTCCTATATTAATCCTTCTTGTCTCAATAACAGAGAAGTTTCTCTTTTCCCATTAGAACTCTGTCTGATACAGTAATTACTATATTTTCTCCTAACAAACACTTGAAATTACTGCTCTGAGGAAAATGAAAGCTTCTCTTCTCAACATAATTCATATCCCTAAAATCTCAGCTTCTCCCCATATTTTGGATAAAACTGTAGGTTTGTGTATTTTGAAAGGAGATCTAAAGTGACTTTTATCTCCACTAATATAATAGCTCTCACTGTGATAGAGGAAGACTAGAGTTGATTACATCCTGACTTAGACCTCCATTCAGCATTTTCTTCTTTTTGAATCAGGTCCCTCCACCACTTTGTACTGTGTCTATCCCGAGTGAACGAAGAATCCAGTGCTCATATAATCTGTCAAATACCAGTATGTATACTTCCCATCACTCTCGCCTACTTTCCAACAGCTTTCTATCAAGTGTGCTGTACTTTCTGCATGTGCACCTTGTATTATTCATCAAACTTTTCTCCTATCCAGCCTTTCTCCAACCACACAGGCCCATTCTTCCCAAAACTACTTTAATATTTCAAGATAAGTTTTGGCAATTTATGTTCATTTTTTTTTTCCTTCATAAGGACCACAGACAAAGGCAATTTAGTCAATTAAAAACTAGATGATTTGTAAGCACAAAGAAAGTTGGGATAGTGAGTGGAACTCTTAAGTCTCAGTGTCTTTAAAACTTCTTATATATTGGGGGTGAACAAACTCTTTGCTGGTACTACATAAGTTGACAAGGTGTAAAGTGTGTATAGGCATTTCCTACGGTAACTCCTAACAGCAGTTTATTCGCTCTGCTCCCATTCTATATAGATCTCCTCTAATACTTCCTTAATGTTCTTTCCACTAACAGGTCATTTATAGAATCATTTAAACGATGTTATACATTCAGGAAGAGTTCCTGGTGCATAGAGGCTCTTGAGCTGTTTCTGCACACCACTTTTTTTCACATGTTTATAATGAGACCTTTTTTCCCCCAATTTAATTCAACTTTATTTAACAGCATTGCCTAAGTATCAGCCATTGCCCTGGAATACAATTATGTTCATCCTTTGCAGAAATAGTAAAAGAGATACATTTCTCCTATAAATGTATTACTTTAAATTTTACTTAGTCTTTCTTTGTAAAACTGAATTATTTTAATTATAAAAGCAATACATGCTTTTATATTAAAAAATAAAGATATTTTTAAAATAACATTAAACAGAAGAAAATATTGGGTTGGCCAGAAAGTTCGTTCAGGTTTTTCTATAATGTGGGAAAAAACCTGAACGAACTTTCTGGCCAACCCAATATCTGTGGCTCCCATTCATCTCCAAACCTTTGCCCCAAAGTAACAGGTTTTTCATTTAATATTTTTATTTTTAATACCACTTACCACCATAACTTTATACCTAAACCTACACCTCTACTTGTTGATTTATCAGAGTTATGTAGTAACTTTTGACACCAGCAATGAAAACTATGAAATTAATGTGCTTTACTTCTCATCTTAGCCACTCCATTTTCCAACTGAAATAAGTGTATAGACATTTTTAGTTTTTTTAATTACATATGGTACTTAAAAACTTATTTTAAAACATTTTTATCAAGGAAAAAAAATCAAGGAATAAGTACACATGGTTGCAAGAACTGACGAGCTTATGATAAAAAGAGTACTAATCTCTCCTTCTTACCCCACAGGGAACATTGTAAATCTATTTTTATTTTCAGTTTTCTGGGTGCTGTTACCTCAACAATTCTAGATAAATAAATATATACCTCTATTATTTTATATATTTTTAGATTATATATATATATATATATATAGACTCTCTGGGGGAAAAAAAAAAATTAGAATATCACTCACTTACCCTACCCTCTTTCTTTTCTTTGTCTCCTCCTAATGGGAACAAAAAAAAAAAAAAAAAAAAGAGAACAATGCCTTGAAAGCCAATGAAGAAAGTATATCAAAGAGAAGTGTGTATAACCAGTAGGATTATATTGCATGATAGGTAATGAGAGAAGGACTAAGAATTTATCATTGAATTTTATAAGATGAAAGATATTGGTGTTTATTACAACAGCAGCTTTTATGGAGTTGTTGGGGAAGAGGTTGATTAGAGTGGTTTTAAGAGAGCGAGAGGTGAGGAGTTGGAGACATGGATTATTGACTGTTCTTTTCAGAAGACTGACTGCAAAAAAGACTAGAGAAATGGAGTAGTAGTTGGTGGGGGACACAAAATCAAGAGAAGTATTGTTTTAAAGTTCAGAGAAACACTAGCATTTTTTAACCCTGTTGGGTATGAACTAGAGAGTGAAAAAAATTATGATGTAGTAGAGAAAGGAGAATCGCTGGAATGATGTTCTTGATTAGGAGAAAACATAGATGATCTAGTGCTCAAGAGGATAGGAGATGGTAGGTGGGTAAATGGAATGATGAGAGTCTGTAAAATTTTCTTTTTGATTGATTTGGATTTCTCAGTGAAGTAGGAAATAAGGTTACCACTTGTGACTTTGTAAGGCCAGTAACAGAAGATGTAAAATAATTATCCAGGATAATATAGACCCACATCATTACTGCCCATAGGTTACAAATGATTGTGATTTGAAGCAAGATTTCCTTTTGACTGGAAAAAAGAAAAGAAAAGAAACTACTTAGTTTGGAGGGATATAATATTTTGAATAGATATTTTGTAATTAAAAAATAAAACCCTAGGGAGGGTGGGAGGGAGGGAGATGCAAGAGGGAAGAGATATGGGAACATATGTATATGTGTAACTGATTTACTTTGTTATAAAGCAGAAACTAACACACCATTGTAAAGCAATTATACCCCAATAAAGATGTTAAAAAAAAAAAAAAGCCAAAGAATATTTGCAAGTAGAAAAGAAAATTAAAATTACATGTGAATATCTTAACACCTCATACACAGATTAAGAGACTTAATTGATGGGCTTATATTTCAAGTCAGTAATTTTTATCCAGAGTACTAGAGTTTTTAAATAAGAATGGAGAGACAGGTTACAGGCATAATTGTGTGTATGTTTTCAGAAAGATAGAATATTTTTAGTAAACATCAGAATAATCTTTTCTTTTTAAACAATAAGAGCTACTACTTTTACTGGTCTTCTGTGAATAGAACATTTTTTTAAAAAAACTTGCTTTTGCAATAGAAAAAATCAAGTTGCTTAACACAATAGCATGTAAACCCTGTCATTGGCTCTCTTACCTCATCTCATACTACGCTACCCTTGGATCATTCTGTTTCAGCCACAGTGGCCTTTTTATTGTTACATGAATATGCCAAGCACCTACATACCTTAAGGATTTATACTTACTCTTCTCTCAACCTGCATATATGCTTATATTTCACGTACTCTCACTGTTAAAAATTTTACTGTCATAAACAAAGCACCTATGCTCTCTCATTTCCTGCATTGTTTTACTTCATAGAACTTATTACCATCAAGAAATTATGTTTCACTTATTTGTGTATAAACTTTCTCCTCCCATGTGAATATGTAAAGCCGGGATTTCAGTCTTTTTGATTTGTTATTCCCAGCACCAAGAATCATGTGTTACATGATAGTCAATAAAATTATAGAATTGAAAAAAAAATCAAACAATTAGGTACTCAAAAGGTAATTATTTTTCTTTTTATTATGATTTCTGGCAAACTTAACAATTACACATTCCCTTTTTAACATCATATAAGGCTGTCTTGTGCCATGACTGGATTTTGTTTTGTTTTTGTAACATAGACCATCCTCTGTGTACCTCCTTGTGTGCTTGCAGAAAGCTCATTTTTAGTATCCTTTTATGAATTGTACTGTCAGGAGGTTTTTTTTCATTCAACATACTTGTAAATTGTTTATGAATAATTATCGCTGGGTATTTTCATTCCTTTCTGGTTTTGATGCACAGTAACTTATTAGTTAACCCTCCGCCCTGAGTATATTCTAGTCTTGGTGTAGCATTCTATAGTACTTCTCTGTGACTATCAGAGAAAGATTTTAGGCTTCTTTTGGTAGAAAGAAAATTCTTGGCAAGGACTGAGTTTTTAATAGAGCCACGAATAGACCATCCATTCTCATGTTTGAATCAAAGACAACATGAAACTTCATATATAAAGCCACTCAATACCCACTCCCCACCTCCCCAGTTTTAGCTGCTGAGGCATATTGCTGTCCCACTACCACGTAGGCTACAGTGCTACACAATAATATTTATTTATTGAATAAAATTAATACTAATGTGTTTCTTTTGTCCCCAAAACTAATTCTAACTTCTAAAGAGTCTTTTGTTGTTATTGTTATTTTTACTATTTCTTCCAAAAATCTTTAGGACCTTTATCCAAGGGAACAGAACTGGAGGAGAGTGAGGGCCACCAGTTTCTAGTACAGATTTTGGATTGAGGTTAATTTTTTTTATCTCTTTTTTTATTTGCAATAAATTTCTGCAGAATCAACCTCAAAGAGGATTGTATATGATACCCTCCTCTGTAACCAACATGATATTTGTATTGCTCTTTAGTTTAGATGGCATGGTAATATAACTAATATTTATTCATCTTACAAAAATTGATAGTGGAAACAGATAGTGGAAACATATATCCCCATATCCCCTCCCTCTTGAGCCTCCCTCCCACCCTCCCTATCCCACCCCTCCAGGTTGTCACAAAGCAGCAAGCTGATCTCCCTGTGCTATGCTGTTGCTTCCCACTAACTGTTTTACATTGGGTAGTGTATATAAGTCGCTGCTACTCTCACTTCACCCCAGCTTCCCCCTCCCCACCCCGTGTCCTCAAGTCCATTCTCTATGTCTCCGTCTTTATTCCTGCCCTGCCATTAAGTTCATCAGTACCATTTTCTTTTTTCAGATTCCATAAATATGCGTTAGCATACAGTATTTGTTTTTCTCTTTCTGACTTACTTCACTCTGTATGACAGACTCTAGGTCCATCCACCTCACTACAGATAACTCAATTTCATTTCTTTTTATGGCTGAGTAATATTCCATTGTATATAGCACATCCTAATTCTTGATTCAACTCTACTAGCTGTGTGATCTTGGAAAAGATCAACATAAACCTCAATTTTTTTTCAGCTTCAAGACTGGGTAACATATAAGATTTATTTTATAGGTAATGAGGTAATACACATAAAACACATAGCATAATTCTTGAGAAAAAATAAGTATTATCTTATTATTATATATTATTGATTGATATGTATATGATCAAAAACATGACTATTGTCAAAGAGCACTGCTTTTAGTTGCATTATGGAAAAACTGTTTAAGAAGCTGTGCGAAATGCACTTGTGGATTTATTCGTTTATCATAGGCTTCACTGCTAAGTTGAGAATGGAAGCTGAATTGTTAAAACAAGAAGTTTAAAAGGTAAGAGAACAAATGATTAAATTTTTAGGCAACTGACTTAAGAAAAGAAAATAAAGAAAGTATACATGCATACAAATTATAGACCCTTGAGAATAAAATATTGAAATTAGGCCAACTAATAACCCTGCAGTGGCCTCTAAGTGTTAACGTGAAAGGAAGAGTGACAGTCTCTCATTTTAAATCAAAAGCTAGAAACGATTAAGCTTACTGAGAAGGCTATAGAAGGTCATGACAGGCCAAAAGCTAGGCCTCTTGCACCAGTTAGCCAAGTTGTGAATGCAAAAGAAAGGTTCTAGAAGATAGTTAAAAGTGTTACTCCAGTGAATACCCAAATGATAAGGAAAGTGAAACAACCTTATTGCTGGTAATGGAGCAGGTTTTAGTGCTCTGGAGAGAAGTTCAAACCAGTCACAACATTCTCTTAAGCCCAAACCTAATCCAGAACAGGGCCCTAACTTTCTTCAAGTCTGTGAAGGCTGAGAGAGGTAAAGAAGCTGCAGAAGAAAAGTTTGAAGTTAGCAGAGGCTGTTCATGAGGTTTACGGAAAGAAGCTGTCTCCGTAACATAAAAGTGCAAGGTGAAGCAGCAAGTACTGATGCAGAAGCTGCAGCAGGTAATTTAGAAGATCTATCTAAGATAATCAGTGAAGGTGGCTACACTAAATAACAGATTTTCAGTACAGACAAAACAGCCTTATATTGGAAGAAGATGCTGTCTATGACTTTCATAGCTAGAGTGGAGAAGTCAACGCCTGGCTTCAAAGCTTCAAAGGACAGGCTGACCCTCTTGTTAGGGGTAAATGCAGCTGGTGACTTAAAGCCAGTGCTGATTTACCATTCTGAAAATCCGAGGGCTCTTAAGAATTATGCTAAATCTACTCAGCGTGTGCTCTATGAATGGAACGACAGAGCCTAAAAATAGCACATCTGCTTACAACATGGATTGCTGAATATTTTCAATCTCACTGTTGAGACCTACTGCTCAGGGAAAAAAAAAAAAAAAGTTCCTTTAAAAATACTACTGTTCGGGGCTTCCCTGGTGGTGCAGTGGTTGGGAGTCCGCCTGCCGGTGCAGGGGACATGGGTTCGTGCCCCGGTCCGGGAGGATACCACATGCCGCGGAGCGGCTGGGCCCGTGAGCCATGGCCGCTGAGCCTGCGCGTCCGGAGCTTGTGCTCCGCAACGGGAGAGGCCACAACAGTGAGAGGCCCAAGTACAGCAAAAAAAAAAAAAAAAAAAAAAAAATACTACTGTTCATTGGCAATGGACCTGGTCACCCAAGAGCTCTGATGGAGGTGTACAACAAGATGAATGTAGTTTTCATGTCTGCTAACACAACATCCATTCTGCAGCCCATGGATCAAGGAGTAATTTTGACTTTCAAGTCTTATTATTTAAGAAATACATTTGAAAAGGCTATAGCTGCCATAAATAGTGATTCATCTGATGGATCTGGGGAAAGTAAATTGAAAACCTTCTGGAAAGGAGTCATCATTCTAGATGCCATTAAAAACATTTGTGGTCTTCAGCGCTGCCCTTTCAGGGGTTGGGGCTGGAAGTGACGCCAGGCTGAGCAGCAACAATAGTTTTCCACATGTGCGTAGGGTGCCAGGGTCAGGATATTAGAAATGAATACTCCCCAGTCAGTTTTCATCTTTGAAACCTGCATTTTAACGGTAACCGAATTAATTTTGACCTCAGAAAGTTACTATGGTATCTTAGGTGTGCCAAAGTCAGCATCAGAGTGCCAAATCAAGACGGCCTTTCACAAGTTGGCCATGAAGTGCCATCCTGATAAAAATAAGAGACCTGATGCTGAAGCAAAATTCAGAGAGATTGAAGAAGCATATGAAACACTCTCAGATGCTAATAGACGAAAAGAATATGATACACTTGGACATAGTGCTCTTACTAATGGTAAAGGACAAAGAGCTAGTGGAAGTCCTTCTGAGCAGTCATTTAACTTCAATTTTGATGACTTATTTAAAGACTTTGTTTTTTTTGGTCAAAACCAAAACACTCGGTCCAAGAAGTGTTTTGCAGATCACTTCCAGACATGCCAGGATGGTTCCAGTAGACTAAGGCACCATTTCCAGGAGTTTTCTTTTGGAGGTGGGTTGTTTGATGACATGCTCGAAGATATGGAGAAAATGTTTTCTTTTAGTGGTTTTGACACTGCCACGAATCGACATACAGTACAGACTGAAAATAGATTCCACGGATCTAGCACGCACTATAGGACTGCCACTCAACAAAGAGGAAATATGGTTACTACATACACTGACTGTTCAGGACAGTATTTAGTCCTTTTTCTGTTGTCATTAAACCAAACTAGTTGACTCTTCTTCAGGATCTTTGATGCAGAACCAATTTTTTGTGAACTATTTTGACAAGTGCATGATTTCACTTAATTTGACATAGCTATTAAATATATTTAAATTGTTTTTGACAAATTCAGCAACATTCAGTTAGTAGAGGAATAGCTAATTATTAAATTCCCTGATTATGCAAGGTTCTTTAAGAAAAGATTATAATTCTGCCTGGTCTTTTTTCTCTACCTGCCCTTGGACTTATTAACATGACCAGTTTTATTACCAAGGAAAGAATGAGTTTGCCGATAAATATTTAAAGGTTAAATTTTAAAAGTTATTGTAGATTTAAATTGTGTGAACTTGAATGCTTTTTTTTGAGTGAAACCTTTGCTAATTTAAAATTGCGTGCTCTGTAGCATCTCTGACTCGGGTTGCAAAATGTATGTCAAACTGTATAATTGAGTCGTTCAGCAAAGTATAGCAAGCAGTATCTTGGTTAATTTCTACTGAAAGCTTCAAAAAGGTATGGTTGAATATTTACCACAGAACCATGCAGAAGAATTGGAGTAAAGGAAGTGATTGTATTGCTCATAGACATTTAGACTGAAAGAAAGTTGAAAACTTAATATTGCCAAGAGATTGTTAAGTGGCTAATGATTTCATCCCTGGCTAATAATTTTGTAGTAGTGAAATCATAGCTGTTTTATACATTTTTTCACATTTCTTTCTTAATTGTTGGTGCTCTAGGTCTTAGTATGAATTTATGTATTTTTTTGTGTGTATGGTTTTTTCCTCTTTGCACTCATCTTTAGAGATTAACTAATACCTCATTCTGTTTATAAAAACAGCCAGTAATTTCTGTGCAACCTTATTATGTGCAAAATTTTTAAATCCTAAGAAATGTGTGCTTTTGTTTTCAGATAGACTTATTTCTTTTTTTTCCCTTGAATTTTATTTTATTTATTTTTTTATACAGCAGGTTCTTATTAGTCATACATTTTATACACATCCATGTATACATGTCAATCGCAATCACCCAATTCATTACACCACCACCACCACCACCCCTGCCGCTTTCCCCCCTTGGTGTCCATACGTTTGTTCTCTACATTTGTGTCTCAATTTCTGCCCTTCAAACTGGTTCATCTGTACCATTTTTCTAGATTCCACATATACGCGTTAATGATATTTGTTTTTCTTTTTCTGACTTACTTCACTCGGTATGACAGTCTCTAGATTCATCTGTGTCTCTATAAATGACACAATTTTGTTCCTTTTTATGGCTGAGTAATATTCCATTGTATATATTTACCACATTTCTTATCCATTTGTCAGTCAATGTGCATTTAGGTTGCTGCCATGACCTGGCTATTGTAAATAGTGCTGCAATGAACATTGGGGTGCATGTGTCTTTTTGAATTATGTTTTTCTCTGGGTATATGCCCAGGAGTGGGATTATTGGGTCATATGGTAATTCTATTTTTAGTGTTTTGAGGAACCTCCATACTGTTCTCCATAGTGTCTGTATCAATTTACATTCCCACCAACAGTGCAAGAGGGTTCCCTTTTCTCCACACCCTCTCCAGCATTTGTTGTTTGTAGATTTTCTGATGATGCCCATTCTAACTGGTGTGAGGTGATACCTCATTGTAGTTTTGATTTGAATTTCTCTAATGATTAGTGAAGTTGAGAAGCTTTTCATGTGCTTTTTGGCCATCTGTATGTCTTCTTTGGAGAAATGTCTATTTAGGTCTTCTGCCCATTTTTGGATTGGGTTGTGTGTTTTTTTAATATTGATCTGCATGAGCTGTTTATATATTTTGGAGATTAATCCTTTGTCCATTGATTCATTTGCAAATATTTTCTGCCATTCTGTGGCTTGTCTTTTCAGCTTGTTTGTAATTTCCTTTGCTTTGGAAAAGCTTTGAAGTTTCATTAGGTCCCATTTGTTTATTTTTGTTTTTATTTCCATTTCTCTAGGAGGTGGATCAAGAAAGATTTTGCTGTGATTTATGTCAAAGAGTGTTCTTTCTATGTTTTCCACTAAGAGTTTTATAGTGGCCAGCCTTATATTTAGGTCTCTAATCCATTTTGAGTTTATTTTTGTGTATGGTGTTAGGGAGTGTTCTAATTTCATTCTTTTACATGTAGCTGTCCAGATTTCCCAGCACCACTTATTGAAGAGACTGTCTTTTCTCCATTGTATATCCTTGCGTCCTTTGTCATAGATTAGTTGATCATAGGTGTGTGTGGGTTTATCTCTGGGCTTTCTGTCCTGTTCCATTGATCTATATTTCTGTTTTTGTGCCAGTACCATATTGTCTTGATTACTGTAGCTTTGTAATATAGTCTGAAGTCAGGGAGTCTTGATTCCTCCAGCTCCGTTTTTTTCCCTCAAGACTGCTTTGGCTATTCGGGGTCTTTTGTGTCTCCATACAAATTTTAAGATTGTTTGTTCTTGTTCTGTAAAATATGCCATTGGTAATTTGATAGGAATTGCATTGAATCTGTAGCTTGCTTTGGGTAGTATAGTCATTTTCACAATATTGATTCTTCCAATCCAAGAACATGGTTTATCTCTCCATCTGTTTGTATAATCTTTAATTTCTTTCATCAGTGTCTTATAATTTTCTGCATACAGGTCTTTTGTCTCCCTAGGTAGGTTTATTCCTAGGTATTTTATCCTTTTTGTTGTGGTGGTAAATGGGAGTGTTTCCTTAATTTCTCTTGCAGATTTTTCATCATTAGTGTATAGGAATGCAAGAGATTTCTGTGCATTAATTTTGTATCCTGCAACTTTATCAAATTCATTGATTAGCTCCTGGAGTTTTCTGCTGGCATCTTTAGGATTCTCTATGTATAGTATCATGTCATCTGCAGAGTGACAGTTTTACTTCTCCTTTTCCAATTTGGATTCCTTTTATTTCTTTTTCTTCTCTGATTGCTGTGGCTAGGACTTCCAAAACTATGTTGAATAATAGTGGTGAGAGTGGACATCCTTGTCTTGTTCCTGATCTTAGAGGAAATGCTTTCAGTTTTTCACCATTGAGAATGATGCTTGCAGTGGGTTTGTCGTATATAGCCTTTATTATGTTGAGGTAGGTTCCCTCTCTGCTTACTTTCTGGAGAGTTTTTATCATAAATGGGTGTTGAATTTTGTCAAAAGCTTTTTCTGCATCTATTGAGATGATCATGTGGTTTTTCTTCTTCAATTTGTTAATATGGTGTATCACATTGATTGATTTGCATATATTGAAGAATCCTTGCATCCCTGTGATAAATCCCAATTGATCATGGTGTATGATCCTTTTAATGTGTTGTTGGATTCTGTTTGCTAGTATTTTGTTGAGAATTTTTGCATTTATATTCATCAGTGATATTGGTCTGTAATTTTCTTTTTTTGTAGTATCTTTGTCTGGTTTTGGTATCAGAGTGATGGTAGCCTCATAGAATGAGTTTGAGAGTGTTCCTTCCTCTGCAATTTTTTGGAAGAGTTTGAGAAGTCTGGGTGTTAGCTCTTTTCTAAATGATTGATAGAATTTCACCTGTGAAGCCATCTGGTCCTGGACTTTGGTTTGTTGGAATATTTTAAATCACAGTTTCAATTTCATTGCTTGTGATTGGTCTGTTCATTTCTTCCTGGTTCAGTCTTGGAAGGTTATACCTTTCTAAGAATGTGTCCATTTCTTCCAGGTTGTCCATTTCATTGGCATAGAGTTGCTTGTAGTAGTCTCTTAGGATGCTTTGTATTTCTGTGGTGTCTGTTGTAATTTCTCCTTTTTCATTTCTAATTTTATTGATTTGAGTCCTCTCCCTCTTTTTCTTGATGAGTCTGGCTAATGGTTTATCAATTTTGTTTATCTTCTCAAAGAACTAGCTTTTAGTTTTATTGATCTTTGCTATTGTTTTCTTTGTTTCTATTTCATTCATTTCTTCTCTTATATTTATGATTTCTTTCCTTCTGCTAACTTTGGGTTTTGTTTGTTCTTCTTTCTCTAGTTCTTTTAGGTGTAAGCTTAGATTGTTTATTTGAGATTGTTCTTGTTTCTTGAGGTAGGTTTGTATAGCTATAAACTTCCCTCTTGGAACTGCTTTTGTTGCATCCCATAGGTTTTGGATCGTTGTGTTTTCATTGTCATTCGTCTCTAGGTATTTTTTTATTTCCTCTTTGATTTCTTCAGTGATCTCTTGCTTATTTAGTAACATATTGTCTCTAGGTATTTTTTTATTTCCTGTTTTATTTCTTCAGTGATCTCTTGGGTTTTTAGTAACGTATTGTTTAGCTTCCATGTGTTTCTGTTTTTTATATTGTTTTCCCTGTAATTGATTTCTAATCTCATAGTGTTTTAGTGAAAAAAGATGCTTGATATGATTTCATTTTTCTTAAATTTACTGAGCCTTGATCTGTGACCCAAAATATAATCTATCCTGGAGAATGTTCCGTGTGCACTTGAGAAGAATGTGTAATCTGCTCTTTTGGGATGCAATGTCCTATAGATATCAGTTAAATCTACCTGGTCTCTTGTGTCATTTAAAGCTTGTGTTTCCTTATTAATTTTCTGTTTCAGATTATCTGTCCATTGGTGTAAGTGTGGTGTTAAAGTCCCCCACTATTATTGTGTTAATGTCGATTTCCCCTTTTATAAATGTTAGCAGTTACCATATGTATTGAGGTGCTCCTATGTTGGGTGCATATATATTTATAATTGTTATATCTTCTTCTTGGATTGACACCTTGATCATTATGTGGTGTCCTTCCTTGTCTCTTGTAACATTCTTTATTTTAAAGTCTATTTTTTCTGATATGAGTATTGCTACTCCAGCTATCTTTTGATTTCCATTTTCATGGAATATCTCTTTCCATCCCCTCACTTTCAGTCTGAATGTGTCCCTAGGTCTGAAGTAGGTCTCTTGTAGACAACATATATATGGGTCTTGTTTTTGTATACATTCAGCAAGCCTCTGTCTTTTGGTTTGGAGCATTTAATCCATTCACGTTTAAGGTAATTATCGATATGTATGTTCTTATTACCATTTTCTTAATTGGTTTGCGTTTGTTTTTGTAGGTCCTTTTCTTCCCTTGTTTTTCCCACTTAAAGAAGTTCCTTTAGCATTTGTTGTAGAGCTGGTTTGGTAGTGCTCAATTCTCTTAGCTTTGGCTTTTCTGTAAAGCTTTTGATTTTACATCGAATCTGAATGAGATACTTGCCAGGTAGAGTAATCTTGGTTGTAGGTTCTTCCGTTTCATCACTTTAAATATGTCATGCCACTCCCTTCTGGCTTGTAGAGTTTCTGCTGAGACATCAGCTGTTAACCTTATGGGAGTTCCCTTGTATGTTATTTGTCATTTTTCCCTTGCTGCTTGCAATAATTTTTCTTTAATTTTTGCCAATTTGATTACTATGTGTCTCAGCATGTTTCTCCTTGGGTTTATCCTGTATGGGACTCTCTTTGCTTCCTGGACTTGGGTGGCTATTTCCTTTCCCATGTTAGGGAAGTTTTCGAGTATAATCTCTTCAAATATTTTCTCGGGTCCTTTCTCTCTCTCTTCTCCTTCTGGGACCCCTATAATGCGAATGTTGTTGTGTTTAACATTGTCCCAGCGGTCTCTTAGTCTGTCTTCATTTCTTTTCATTCTTTTGTCTTTATTGTGTTCTGCAGCAGTGAATTCCACCATTCTCTCTTCCAGGTTACTTATCTGTTCTTCTGCCTCAGTTATTCTGTTATTGATTCCTTCTCATGTATTTTTCATTTCAATTATTGTATTGTTCATCTCTGTTTGTTCTTTAATTCTTCTAGACCTTTGTTAAACATTTCTTGCATCTTTTTGATCTTTGCCTCCATTCTTCTTCCGAGGTCCTGCATCATCTTCACTATCATTGTTCTGAATTCTTTTTCTGGAATGTTGCCTATCTCCACTTCATTTAGTTCTTTTTCTGGGGGTTTATCTTGTTCTTTCATCTGGTATATAGCCCTGTGCCTTTTCATTTTGTCTTTCGGTGAATGTGGTTTTTATTCCACAGGCTGCAGGATTGTATTTCTTCTTGCTTCTGCTGTCTGTCCTCTTGTGGATGAGGCTAAGAGGCTTGTGCAAGTTTCCTGATGGGAGGGACTGGTGTTGGGTAGCGCTGGCTGTTGCTCCGGTAAAACTTTAATCCACTTGTCTGCTGGTGGGTGCTGCTGGGTTCCCTCCCTGTTGATTGTTTTGCCTGAGGCAGCCCAACACTGCAGCCTACCTGGGCTGTTGGTGGGGCTAATGGTGGACTCTGGGAGGGCTCACGCCAAGGAGTACTTCCAGAACTTCTGTTGCCAGTCTTCTCCTCCTCACAGTGAGCCACAGCCATCCCCTGCCTCTGCAGGTGACCCCCCCAACACTAGCAGGTAGGTCTGGTTCAGTCTCCTGTGGGGTCACTACTCCTTCCCCTGGGTCCCAATGCACACACTACTTTGTGTGTGCCCTCCATGAATGGAGTCTCTGTTTCTCCCAGTCCTGTTGATGTCCTGCAATCAAATCCTACTAGTCTTCAAAGTCTGATTCTCTAGGAATTCCTCCTCCCTTTGCCGGACCCCCAGGTTGGGATGCCTGATGTGGGGCTCAGAACCTTCACTGAAGTGGGTTGACTTCTGTGGTATAAGTGTTCTCCAGTTTGTGAGTCACCCACCCAGCAGTTATGGGATTTGATTTTATTGTGATTGCGCCTGTCCTACCATCTCATTGTGGCTTCTCCTTTGTCTTTGGATGTGGGGTATCTGTTTTGGTGAGTTCCAGTGTCTTCTGTTGATGATTGCTCAAAAGTTAGTTGTGATTCCAGTTCTCTCGCAAGAGGGAGTGAGAGCGGACTTATTTCTTTAGTTCCACACTTTTCCATGTTATACTCCATATGAGTATTAATCCTGTGGATACGTATTAAAACTAGTAAATATCTCATACAACTTTGTGTGTGAAAGAAATATAATATTTACAATATGAAAAATATATGTGATTCATGGGAAGAGCAAAACATCACCATTAACAGGAGTTTGGAATAAGTTGATTCCAACTCTCATGGAGGACTTTAAGAATTTCAGAACTTCAGTGGAAGAAGTCACTGAAGATATGGTGAAAATAGCAAGAGAACTAGTATTAGAAGAGGAGCCTGAAGATGGGACTGAATTGCTCCAATTTCATGATATGCTTTAACAAATGAGAAGTTGCTTCTTATGGATGAGCAAAGAAAGTCTTTCTTGAGATGGAATCTACTCCTGGTAAAGATGCTGTGAAGATTCTTGAAATGACAGTAATGGATTTCAAATATTACATCAACTTAGTTGATAAAGCAGCAGCAGGGTTTGAGAGAAGTGACACAATTTTTGAAAGAGGTTCTCTGGGCAAAATGCTATCAAACAGCATCATATGCTACAGAGAAGTCATTGGTGAAAAGATGAGTCAATCGATGCAGAAAACTTTATTGTTGTCTTATTTTAAGAAATGGCCACAGCCACTCCAACCATCAGCAACCACCACCCTGATCTGTCAGCAGCCGTCAAATTCAAGGCAAGACTCTGCACCAGCAAATATTATGGTTAGCATTTTTTAGCAATAAAGTACTTTTAATTAAAATATGTAAATTTTTTAGACATAATGCTATGGCTGGATATGGTTCTCCAGGAAAGAGTGCTGGAATTCTACACGGGTAGCTACTATAAACTCTACCACAATCAAGAGGATAGGAAATTAAGCAGCATCCTCTGAAAACCCTAAGGACAAAGACATACCACTGTAACTAAAGTGAGCGACCAGATAGCCAAGACTGGGAAGCTTCTTCCATTGGAGTTGCTTTTTCAACACCCATAAAGCTTGAAAAGTGATTGCTGTAAAAATGCTGGGAGGTAGGGGCGGCAGGTAGTGCACATCTCTAAAGCCTTTACTTGTCAGCAGAAAAAAATCAGTCAAAAGCATCAGTAGATTGGTATTTTCCTTCTGCCAGATATCTCACAATACATATAATTGGTATAATTTAATTAGCATACAGAATTATAGCTGCAAGGGAACCTGGTAAATATAGTTTTTACCTTTCTGGATCCTGCTGCACTGAAAAGGTAAATTAGAAATTTGTGGGAATAAACACTGAAAACCAAGTGACCATATCACCACACATTGATTTATTTTCCCTATGAAAAGCAAAATGGTTATTAAGAAAAAAATTAGCAAAATTTTTCTTTAGGTCTTATTTCTTTCTCATCTTCCTTTTGTGATTTAGGAGCTAAGCATGTTCTCAGAAGTCATAAAATAAATGCCCTACCTTATCTAGAATCATTTTGTTTATTAATTATTATTAGTGTATTTCTTAAGGACTATGAAGTTTTTCAGTAGAATATAAAAATATTTGAAGTCTGTAAAAAATTAAAACAACTTCAAAATACAAAAGGAAAACCTGGAATTGACATTAGTCAGTTTTTATTTGGATATCTACATATATTCATTTTATATTAACTTCATTAATTATACAATCTCATATTCAAGAAAGGTTTATTACTATGAAAGCAATGTGTTGGCTAAAGTTCTTATTTCCCAAGCATTCCTGAGTATCCATGATGATTTTGAAAAAAATCATAGCCAAGTGTAATAAATTATATAGTATTAAAAAGGTCAAAATCAATATTATACAAATCTTACCTTTTAGGGAAAAAATGCATAAACATATTGTTGTGTATTATAATTGGAATGTATGGCATATTATTGAGACTATTTTCTTCCTTTTAAAGAAACACAAGCCTACTAACAAATTAAGCCAATTTACAATTTATCAATTTGTTCCACATATGTTCTGCAACAGCTGATCAGGCTCAGCTTTATAAAGCTGTGCTCACTTTTGCTCCAGCTACTGTATGTACTGCATCCTCCTTTCATTCCCCAATGCACACCATTTTCAGAGCTGTATTTCTAAATCAGAGATGTGGCCAGGTCATTTACCTGCTTGAAAACCTTGAATAACTTCATAATGTGCCCAGGATAAATCCAGGCTCCTCAGTGTGGCTCCCTGAACCATTTTCTCTAGCCAGACCTGCCTGCATACCTTTCCTGCACTACACCTTACCCATTCCTGTGTCTGTCCTTGTGTTTGTGATGCTGTCTGCACTTGGAAATGTGTCTTTATTCTAATTTGGCTGACTACTCTTCACCCTTTAAATCACCCAATTCTGTGAGGCTTTATCATATCATCTATGCCCAAAGTCATTTTATTTGGTAATTAAAAACAAGTAACCAACTAAATAAATAGAACAGAGTAATGAAAACATAATTCCTATACTAAAGACAGTTCTATTCTCCCTTTTAATTCTCCATGTGAAATTATGACTTACTGTCATGACTTTTATAATTACAGTAATTGAATCAAGATAGGTATTTTAAATTTGTGAATGTATTTACTGAATGATAAACACTGTATTTTAGTAACAAGAAACTTTCCTCCAGTGTTCTTCACTTAAAGAAATGAGTTAAAAGTTAGAAATAAATTACTTAGCTTGAATTGTACTATTATAATATATATGCATTAATATATCCAAAAATGACATGGGAATTATGTATTGTGTGTAAAGCATTATTCTTCAAAGACTGATGATATTCATAAACTTCCTTCTGATTTAGAAATTCTTGGATTCAGTTTAGGCTGTCAATAATATTCCTTCAGCAATAATCTTTCAACATAACAAAGACAGCTGTTTGTAGTGTGGACAAATTGCTGCAGTATGTTCAACACGCTGAAATTTCTAAAAGTACATCTGAAACAGATTTTTTATTTTATTTATTTATTTTTGGCTACATTGGGTCTTCGTTGCTGCACCCGGCCTCCCTCCAGTTGTGGAGAGCGGGGGCCACTCCTTGCCGCGGTGCGTGGGTTTCTCATTGTGGCGGCTTCTCTTATTGTGGAGCACAGGCTCTAGGCGCATGGGCTTCAGTAGTTGTGGGACACAGGCTCAGCAGCTGCGGCTCACAGGCTCTAGAGCGCAGACTCAGTAGTTGTGGCACATGGGCTTAGTTGCTCTGCAGCATGTGGGATCTTCCCGGACCAGGGGCTCAAACCCGTGTCCTCTGCATTGGCAGGCAGATTCTTAACCACTGTGCCACCAGGGAAGCCCTGAAACAGATTTTTTAAATGCTCATTTCTTTTTAGTTCTCTTCTTTAAAATGAAAATCTTTTCATAAAGATAAATTTAGTCTGCTGTATATAATAACATTGCCTAAAAGACCATTTCATATATTTAAGATTCTTTTCAGGAAATGATTTTACTTAGCAGTTATATAATATTTGCTTACTTGTATATCTATTTATATTATCTTGTTTAATCATTTGTTTGTAATGAAATATCATGGCATAAGGGGCAGGTAATTGTTTTACTTGACATATTCCAGGAGGTATACAAAATTGAACCAAATATTTATCACAGTGATTTTTATTTATATAATGCAGGCATTCTGGAGAAAAAGCATATGGTAAAGGCAGTTTATTTTCCTTTTAAAGAAATACATTTTTTAAAGTCCAATGTACATTTTAAATATTAAATGAAGTTTCACACTACCAAAGAGCTTTCACGATTTTACATTTTTCTAAAAATCAAAAAGAAACCACATGATATTTGAAAAGGGGAAATTGTTAATTTCAACACCTTTTCATTCCTCTTCCTCTACCTAATCATCCTTCAAGTTGCTTCTCTTGAATCTTGTAAATTCTCTAAAAATGTAAGCATATTAATCTTGTTTTAAAATAAGACAAAAATCAGTTGAGGAGGTTTAGATAGTATATTTCTTTAAGGTTTCTAAAATGTAAGTAATTAGTTTATTTTTGCTATCAGCCAATAAATGCAAAAATATCTAGCCTGTTGCTTAGAATATAGAAAACATAAATAAATAATCATGGCCATAGGTGCACAGTCCAAAATACTCTTATGTGTGAAGTGAGTTATCATTAAGAGAAGATTTTTATTATCCAATCTAATTTCATTTTTAAACTGAATTTTAAACTTACTAACAGTAAATTCTTTACATGGATAAGCTTATCAGTAATAATGGCAATGATGTTTTATTATGTATGGCATAACAGAAAGCATTCTGGCACTACCATTTACAGGTTTGGTGGCATTGATAAGTCCTTTATTCTCTCTGAAACATACTTCAGTTTCCCCTTCTGTAAATGGAAAAGACAAGGAAGCTTGTTAGAATTAAATGAGATAGTCAATATGGATGAAAGCATCATATACACTGAAAGATACTATATAAATATTCTTCTTATTCATATCATTATTTTTAAAATTTTGTTTTAAACTGCATCACATCCATCAATTTCTCACATTAGTTACTACAGTAAAAAGTTTTTGCCTCTTAAATATAAATCCATGGGAATAATTCCAAATGAATCAGTTTAAAGTATTGCTACTTATAAAAATGTACTCTTTAGTTACACTTACTAAGTAGTATGGATCAAAATGATTTAAAATTATATATGGGAGAGATGTCACTGCAGTTTAACTAAATTTTCACAAAAAATTAAAATATCAATTCTGATATTTCCAAAAGGATTCTTTGAAGTGTTTCTGTGTATATACACAGTCACAAGAAAATATTAATCCCAGTGATTGAGATGTTATTACTTTGTTTCCTTATTGAAAAGTGACTCAATACATAGCTTTATTTAGAAATCAAAGTGATTCTTCACTAAGACCGAAGTAATCTTTGTATGAATTAAAACTAGTCATTAAGAAATTCTATATCCAGCTCTCCTCCTTTGAAAATAATTGTCACTATGTGTTTTTTTTTTTTTTTTTCTGGGAGAGTTTAAGCTTTAATAACTTTGCCATATCCTTAACAATATGAAGAACTTTTAAACTATTTTCTACTGCAAGTTTATTTGCTTTTGTGTATTAAGATTTGGTTTGCCATTATTTTCAGCATAGTTTTTGTTCTTTTTTCCAACCACATGTACACATAAGCACTCACACACAAGTACATGTACATGTGTACACACAGGCACTTATATGAATATGTACTAAATATGCCTTTATGTCCAGTAGCACCAGGTGCATGTTTTGCCAGGCCCAGTGCAAAATGAAAATGTTGGATCTCTTGTTCAAAATAATTAAGAATTTCAAGATGGCAGAAGAAAAAAAAAGCATTAAACCGAAAGTGAGGCTTTTCTGAGAGTGGGGCCCAGTGTGATTGCACAGGTCACACATCCACTAAGCAGGCCAGGCTGTTCACATTCTCTGCAGGAAAACTATGCAATCTTCATAAGTAGTTAGCCTTCATTTTCATTTCCTTGCTATTGAATCTGTTATGTATGAGGAGGGAAAATGGTAATAAAATACCAGTTAGTGCTATTAATGTTACTCTATGATCTAGTATAGCTATAGGTTATACACTTTTTTTTAACTCCTCAAGAGTAGAATATGGATCATGTTTCTATTCCCTGAACTTGGGTATAGTAAAATCAAACAATTGTCTTTGTACCAGTTAGTAAATGACTTTTCTCATCGGTTAAATTTCTGAAGTGTTACACAGTTAAGTGATAGGCAAGAAAAAATATCTATTTCTTAAAATACAATATCCAAACTGTACTTTCAACCCATTGTACAGACTTCCCTCTCATGGGAAGAAAAAAGCCTTAAAACTTTCTACCTAGCATAAGGACTAAACTCTAATCAAGTAACTTAAGCATCGATTTCCTGAACAGATGTATTTTGTGTATATCCTATTTGCATTTAGAATAACCTGTCAGACATTTTTGGACTCTGGGGATAACAGAAAAGGAGGCACTAATAATGAAATGTTGCATTATACGCCTATGCAAAAATAATTTCAATATGAAAGTGTTACTACACTATTTTATAATTTTAAAAGAATTTTACCAGAAATCTGAGTCCTCTTCAATCAACTCTATATCAGCTTTAGTATATATGCACTAAATTATATGTATATTATGTGGCAGATGGGTATGGATGGGGTAAAGGTAGGAAATTAAGTGGTAACACAATCTGTCTTATACCTGAACCTCTTGAAAACAGAAACATATGTCATCTTAAAGGTCTTTTTTTTCCACTATCTCAGAGGAAATTATACCTGTTTTTGTCAAGCCTGTTGATTCCATTGCTTTTCATTTCTTATGAGACCACCCTTCATCAATTTTCTCTTATTTCACAAATATCTTTAAAAATTTTCACCGGCTTCTTTCATTTTAATTTCTATTCATTCCTCAACCCATTACAACTCGTGTACTCTACCTAAATTGCCTGAATTACTCAAATAATCTTTTTTTGCCTCCTTTTTTTAAAATTATAGACAGATAACATGAGATGTACTCTTGACAAAAAGTGTCCAGCACTGTCAACTATAAGCACAGTGTTGCACAGCAGATCTCTAAAACTTACTCATCTTGCATAACTGAAACTTTAAACCTGTTGAACAGCAACTTACCATCCCCCATCCCCACCCCAGCCCTGGCAGCCACCGTGCTACTTTCTGCTTCTATGAGCTTATTTTAGATGCCTCATATAAGTGGAATCATATCCTGTTAGTCCTTCTGAGACTGGCTTATTTCACTTAGCAAAATGTTCTAAAGGTTCACCCAGGATGTCATATATGGCAGGATTTTCTTCTTTTTTATTTCATTGTATGTATATACCACATTTTCTTTATCCATGAATCCATTAATGGACATTTATGGTTGATTCCATATCTTGGCTATTGTAAATAATGCTGCAATGAACATGGGAATGCGTATATCTCTTAAAGATCCTAGTTACAATTCTGTTGGATAGATACTCAGAAGTGGGATTGCTAAAATACACAAAGAATGAGTCAAATGCTGGCTTGTTCTTTTGGACTTTTGTTTTTGAAAAATAATATTAAGTGCAATAAAATATCCTTCACTTCACATTTGACTTGCACAGTGTGATCACAACGAGAGCCATTTTTGAGAAAAACTATTTAATGGTTTCCCACTTTTCTCAAGGGCCTCTCAAAGCTGAAATTCAAATATGTCTCTTCTGAAGTACCTAGTGTGTTATTATTTTGCAAGACTTACAAAATTTACTTTCCAAAAATTTTGCACTAAAGAAGCTATTCACTAGTGTTAAATTATTGGAATTCTTGCATAATAATAATTATATAAGTGGTCAGCTCATTGGTGAATAATTTTGTATTATGGGTATTGCTTTGTTATGTGAAGATTTTTACTGAACACTTACATACCAAGGACTTCCCTGAATAATTGGATGCAAACATCTGCATCTTTTGATCCACTACTTGGAAGGATTATTTAATCAGTCTTTGAGATGCAAACTTCAAATGTATAAAATGGATGGTTAGTCATTTTAAATATTAGTAGACTTTCTACTTCAAAAATGCCAGACTGACATAAGCACTTATGGAACCCTGGGCTAATCTCCCCTCCCCTCAACATTCATCTGCAGCAGTGATACCACAATTTATAAACCAAGGTCAGGTTATATCACTGTACACTTACATGTTCATTACTGATCAAGACTGTTTTTCATCTAGCTATCAAAGTATCATCAGAATGCAATCATAGTTCTAAGAATAGGAGATGAGTTTATACAATAATTTACATTAATAAATAATCTACTTCAGACACTAAATGTTTTAATCTGCAGTAAAGATCTGCATGGGTGGAAATATAAGCTATAGTAATGGATTCATAAACTCACTACTTGGAAAAGGTCAAGAAAGGTTTTTCTTCATTGTTATCGTATTCCTTAACTGCATAAATGAGATATACAGCTAAAGCTTCCTTTAGAATAGTAGGAATTAGTCCTAAGGAATCAGGGTCACTCGTTATGAAGTCTATATTTGGTTTTGGCACATCCAGCAGCTTTATTATGTATCTCATCACTTCCATTTTTCTTTTGCCTCATTGTTGAGGTGACAGTGTAGTTTATTGTTCAAACCAGGGCACTTCTGAGAATGATATGGGATGCTATTAATAACAACAGTGACACCATAGGCATAAACTTAAACTGTCCAGGGCAAGCCAGGACTTACGTTAACCTGTCATAGCACTTTTCCCTTTAAAATTTCTGTTTCAAGTTCTATCCTTTACCTTTCAAGAAAATCTGCCTTTAGCTATGGATCACTTTACAGTGTCCAGCACTTGTCTATGGCCATGGCACCCTGAACACGCCTGATCTCATCTCAAGTGTCAAACATCAATAAGTAATCAATATATTACCTCTGAAAAGCTTCAGCATTTGTAACAAAAGACTAAAGCCTTAAAGAGATGAAGCTCTAGTTTAGGTAATTCCAAAAATCTTCCAGAGAGGGAGTATGTCATAAATGGTGCTAATTAAATGCTTGCTTCTCCACCTATTACTAAATTTGGTATCCTGTCAAGTTCTCAAAAGTTTCCAGAAATAATATGCCCTTTTATATGCAGTGTTTTCTTATATCTACATTTGCATATGCCTTCCCTTCAAGCAAATTGTGCTAGATACAGAAAGCTGCCCAGTGGTTCATCCAATTAATTATTTCTGCCTTACTTCAAGTCTTATCTCTCCCCTAGATTTTTAGTTCCATTGATGCTTACCTTAACCTTTCTAAAAGTGAGCACGAGGTAAATATTTAACAATATTAAAGTATTTTCAAAACATCTTAAAGAGAAAACAATTAAAATGTGAAAGTAAATTTTTGCAAAAGTGATTCAGCTATTTCTATGAGCTTGTTAGATGAAAAACCTCTAATTTCTGTCAGGGAACTAGTTGCTGGCATGGGTCCAGGGATTTCCTTCCATTCTTCACTGACTAAAATATGCTCATTCATTTATTCATTTGCCTATTCAATAGAGTTTACTGTAGTCAAGCACTACACTAAAAATATAAACTGTATAAGACAGTACAGTTTCTATCTCATAGCCCAGCAGGGGAGATAAATACACAACGTTGAATTAACAATATTATAGAGTTAACCATAACTCTATAGAACAGCAAAGAGAAGAAAATCAAAGAACACCAAATAGGCAGATCTTCACAGAGTTCATAGACCAGTGGAATCCTGAAGCGTTGAGTACATTTACCAAGCAGAGAAATGGAGAAATTATACTGCAAGCTGAGGGGAGTTCTCATAAGGACACAGAAGCACAGAGAATGTGGTGGTCAGGAGGCTGCAAGCAGGCGCCTGTGACTAGAATGCCAGGAACCCATGGTGTGGGCCTGTTAGGCAGATAGGTCAGAATGTGAATGGATCTAGAAAACACAGGAAGGGGTTTTAACTAAGAGTTACCAAGATTTAACAAAAACATTTATGAAGAAAGCTAATTCTGTTAGCAGTGTAAAAAACAGTTATAGAAATATGGGGAAAAATTGTTGAGGTCCTAAGGGAAATCTGTCAGTGACAAGGGGTTGGTGTTTAACTCATCCAAAAGCAATGAGACCATTTATTCATTCATTCTACATATATTGTATACTTACATGCCCATATTATGCTAGCTGGTAGGCTTCCAAACGTGAATTAGCTACTAAAGTATAATTTAAACAGAAGAGGACTTGAACACAGTCTGTTTTCATAAAATTGAGATATGGTCTCAGTTTCCTGGGTACCTTGGTTCTTAAGGTATATAATTTAAAATTTTAGATTTTGATAGTGCATGGATGAGGATTTGTGTTAAAGTCACACATCTTAACCCACAACTAATTCCTGCCCAAGGAGTCAAAGCTGGGTGATAAATCAATAAAAACAGCAAAAAGTATTATGTTATTCTTGGCAGATTTCTCCACGAGGTGAGTGAGAGTGTGACAGTGATCAATATTAGAGTGGCTGTGCCTGAAACATATATTTTCCTAAAATGACATTGACCCAATAGACCCAGACCTCTCATTCAGGGAGAAAGCTGACCTTAAGTTCTGAGCACCTTTTAGCAGCCTGAAGGTTACAAGTATTGGTTTACATGTTCTCTCTTTCACCTGGACTACAAGCTGCTTGTCAGAAAGAATTGTCTCTTTATTTACCTTTGTATTTAGTCTAGCACACAACACTGGAACATAAAATTGTAAAATATTTGTCAGTGAAAATTAAGATAAATGGATATCTGAGATATGAATACAGAATACTTCTAATTAACACTTATTTGGAAAACTCTGATCCAGAATTTTTTTCATTATTAGCAAGATCAGAACCTCCCATTGGGATTTAATATACTCAAGTTGTTTGTTTCCTGGATTGTTGGGGGCGAGAAAAGCCAAATTTACACCTAATTTTCTCCTCCACTCACATTGTGCTTTTCTAACTTTTCTAGGATTTTCTGTAGATGTGTTTGTTTTATTTATCAGCAGACTTAGATAATAACCATTATCTAATACAGCTCATATTTAACTGTAAATAGGACAAGCCAGATTTGTAGAGTAATTGGGATGTTTTAATAGAAAGTATTTTTATTTTTTTACTCAAGGATTTCTCTCAGAGTTAGACACTTTTGTCCCAGAAAACAATTTTTTTTTTTTTAAATTTATGTATGTTCTCTGCCACCACCAGAGGGACTTTCAAAACAAGACACAAAAAGAGAACTGTCCAGTGAACTCTTCCTTCCTTCTAAATTCAGGGACCTTTCACAGTACAGCCTTTTCCTTGGAAGCTGTAAACAGTACAAAGGCATGACTATAACACAGGGAGGTACTTTATTAAAAATTTTTTTCTCTTATGAATTATCATTTCAAATATAACTGTATCCTCAGGAATTTCATGTCATTTGTAATTTATTCTTGTTTAGCACTTAACAGTTCTAATTTATTAAAATATTTATGTATCTGAATTCTCTTCACTACATGGTAAACTTCTTTAGATCAACTTCTAATCTTTATTCCCGGAATATTATCTCACAAAGGGCTGGTACAAAGTAGTTGTTTGCCAAATATCTGGTGAGTGAATTATTTTTTGCTACTCATATTTGAAAATAGTTAGCTACTTCCTCTGGAAGTACAAAAATAGTTAGCTACTTCCTCTGGAAGTACAAAAAATATTCACATATTAAATTGATTTTGAGAGGAAGATCTCTTCCAAGTTTGAAAATCATTTAGAAAAATTCAGTATCACTCAAACCATGACTTGGGATTGTTCTTAAAGTATCAAACCTTCTGAGTTAATAATTTAACCATAAAATATTTAATTTCAAAGAGAAAAAAAGATATAGTAAGAAATCAGTGCAACTTTAACTTGTGTATTCATTATAATTTGAGTAATGGTAATTCTTAAAAAGTTTTTTGAGCACTTTCTATTTGTTAAACATCCTTCTAAATGTTTTACATGGAAATATTTTCAATAAATCATCACAAAAACCTTGTGAATTCAGCCCTGACTAGAAGAACTAATGGTCTATCATTTCTTTGATCAAATAACTCACTAAATCATTTGATTTCTGAATAGCAATTGCAATTCTGCTGCAGAAATCTTATTTTTTTTTAATTTTGCAGAGATAACAGCTTTCCAAACACTTTAAAATTTCATGACCATCTAAATTATTTTTTTGCCAATTTACTAGTATTTAACATGACCTTAACCCATACCCACTCCATCTACCTGCTGTCCCCCTTATAATTAACCCCCTTTACTTCCTTTTCTTTTCTTCATCTTAAGATATATTATATATGTATATATATTCTTTCTCTTTCTTGTCTGTCTCCTCTTTTCCTCCCTCCTATTCTTTCAAGACTTTTAGCTTATATACATACATTATTTTCTCTTTCTCTTAAACTGTAAATTATAATGTTAATTTATTTGATCCATTCTTTCATCCCCAAGTAGCCAACTTGCATTTACTTAAGGTTTCTTCCAAAGGTCTGTCTTTTAATTGATTTGTTTTACTGTTAAATAAGGTATTTGTAGCTCCTTCGGGGTGTTCAATAACTTGGCAGTCTTCCATGTAGCCTCCGTAGGCAATATCAAAAGAAAACTCCTGGAGGAATAATAGTGATGAAATGCCCATGCGGCATATGCATTTTCTCATGTCTAGAGTACTCTGGAGAAATTAATTAAGCCTCAAGCACCCCTGTGAGGTGTTACTATTATCTGCCTTTTAGGTGTGTTCAAATCTCAACATGTTCACTAACATTTCTGCCCAGTGTCAAAGAAAAGTGTTAGTTTCATACTAAGATTAGCATTTAATTATTATTGTTTAAAGTCAATATTGTTCTTTTGCTGCTGCATCTCTCACTGGTGTTCTCTCTCTAAATCTTTCTCTCTTTTTTCTCTCTCTGAATAGTACTAACATAATCTCATTACCATATGACTAAAAGCTCTTTTCATAATATATTTACCAAAGTAGTAAATACATATATTCTAAAGTTTTTTAATTATTTCAATACCAATTACTTTATAATTTACAAATCACTTACCTTTTTATCTCTTTCTCCAGTTTTACTTTTTAAAGTTGTTCAACCCATTTTTGCATAATTAGGATTTATCCTTATTTTTAATTGTACAGTCTACATTTAGAAGTACTGTGTTCCTATGGACACCAAGGGGGGAAAGTGGTGGCAGGGGTGGTGGTGGGATGAAGTGGGAGATTGAGATTGACATGTATACACTGATATGTATAAAATAGATAACTAAGAAGAACCTGCTGTATAAAAAATAAATAAAATAAAATTCAAAGAAGTACTGTATTCCTTAATTAGTAGTTTTATTGATATTAATAGATGATATTTCTTTATAAAAGACTTCAGGTTTATTTAAAAAATAACTAACAAGCACTTATGTGTAAAACTATATATTAAAATTCTTATTTATTTAGCCAAAATAGAAATACAAAAACATTTTAAATTGTGAAATAAAGTATGCATCAATCTAATGACCTATTCAATCTGGAGTGGCATGATTATATCTATTTTTTTTTATTTTATATTTTACATTTTTGCTGAATAAGGGGAAGGACAGTCATGTATTCTTTGGGGGAAGAACTATTATTACTTTATTAGGACATAATATCGTTTACTATATCTACTTCCAAGTATGTTCCATGGTAGGGAAGTGAAGTCATCCTCCTTGAGGGCTAGTTGATGACATTTAAAAGCTCAAACACATTCTTAACTGAAAAAGGGTAAAATAAAACTTATTGTATATTTTAAAAACACATATTGAAAGGAATCCTACCCTTTACTTGATCAAGTGTGAGTTGAGATAAAATATATTTTCTTTTAATATACATTTAGTTTATTGTAAGATACACATTTGTAAGTTCTTACTAACTACATATAAGGTTACATCGATGAGTTTTAATATCTTTTTTGACAGCCAAACTTTATAGAGTTAATCCTTGCTCTCCTAAGTGAAGATTGAATTAAAATAATTTGTGAAAATTATTGTTTTACATGCAGAGCTTCTAAAATAAATCTATTGGGACAATGTCTATTCTTGGTTAATGTCATCCCAAATTAATCTAATTAAATAAGTACACAAATGTAAAAGGAACAAAACCATTAAAATTAGTGAATACTAGCCTCTTTCAGTATATAATTTCCTCACTCTCTTCCCATCTTAGTTGAGGGAGAACTTAACAGGTTTTGAGGCTGTCTCTGTGTTAAATTAGTTTCTGCTGATACAACTTTATTCTTTGCATCATGATAGCAAGAGAATACTGAATCCGCTGTTTATCTCTCTTGCAGAGTTGGGAATTCAAGAGTATAGCTGAAAAATCAATTCCACCTGATAAAAGATGAGCAATATTTCCATTGTTTCTGCTACTGTCATCACTCCACCAAAAGAAAAAAAAAAAGTCTTTGAAATTAATCAACATGACTGGACTTCCCATGCACTGACCATGAGTCAGAATTATAGTGGCATTGGCAAAAAGACAAGGCAACATCCCAAACACATTCCTGCTTGTCTTGTAAATTAATATTTGTAACATCATGGACAAGACCTAGACAAGTTTTCAAGGCATAGCCCCATTAGTTCTTGAATAGCACTGACTCCTACTCTTGATATATAGCTTTCAGGATTGACAATTTTCTTTCAATTATCTGACTTGTGAATATACTTTATATTACGTAACTACCTTTAATTCTGATAATTTAATTCAAGTCAATGAACAAGTGTTCATTGAGCATGTTATTGCAAATTGTCGCCTGAAGAAATAGGTCAGGAATATTTTTCTGAAACAAAAATCTCTAATGAAGGTGGCTAGAAAACAGCTATGAAAAAAGCTGTAGCAAATGCGATAGGGATTGGCATTTGATATTACCTTTGTTACCCTGAAACAAGAAAACAACCAGCTATTTTACCAGCAAAATGGGTTTATTTGTGAGCAGCAAAGAATTGCAATTTGGTAAAACAAAGGCAAACCACCTGTAGGTCTGGTAAAACAAAGGAGAGGAAGCTCTTTTGTAAAGAAGGTAGATTGCGAGGGGCTATTGGAGAAAATTGAGCTCAAAGTATAGTGACTTTTCATTGGCTGAGTTGTGACAGCCTTTCTTTGGCTGAGCTGTTGCCAGACAAGGAGAAAACCTTTCTTTTTTCTGCTGGTGGTAGTCAAGTAGTGTCGCTTCCTGCCAGAGATGCAAGGTGCATGTCTTTTTGTTGGAATCTGTATTGACCTCTAGGGATACACATGTGAGAAGTCCCTCTTCTGGCCTTCCAACTCCATTTTAGTGAGGTTTCCTAATAAGCCTAAGTTTCTGTAACTTTATAGAAAGTTTTCACAATTCAGGCTGTAGATGTATATTTGAAGAGTTACAAAATAATATTATAACTAGTACAAATTACAAAGATGTATTCAACAAAAACTTTTAAAACTTAATTTGTTGAAAATGCTCTTCTATCAGTGTTGTTATTCTTAATTTGTAAGTCTTCAATGTTACGGTGCTATCTAACACGTAAACTCATAGTGATGGAAAATGAAGCATTAGTTGTAGGAAACCAAGATTTGTATTCATATAATGTATCAATACAGATGTAGAATTCAAAATAGTGCACAGCTTTCTGATGAATATTCTGTGCTATTTGATGTCGTGCCAATAGTATGACTTTTCTCAGTGGGTTATTATTTTTTTTATTGCTTTTCATCTGTAGATGCAGTCATAGTAGAAATTCAGTAACTCGGGAGAACTTGAAGCACTTACTTCACTTTTAGAGTAGATCCATCCTCTTAAAATAAGATTACCAGTGACACTGATGTGGCAGCCCAGGACAGTAACATCAGGTGTCTATAATGAGTACTTTCTATTTCATGTCACAAAGAAAAATAATAATACTACCCCAGTGGGATTAATTCAATGACAGGGATTAATTTAATTTATTTTTTTAAACTTCCTGAACAGCTAAATAATTAAGGGGTCAGATAAACCTTGATTTGGTGTTTGAGTTTCTGAATAGAAGTTGCTCGTCACCCACTGTTCCTTGTTTTCATTTCCTTGGTGTCACCTCCATCCTTAGGTATTTTTACCTGTATAGTCTCAAGAGCACTGCCAGCAGTTTCCTGGGCTATGCCTGTCCAGATATATTTACAGTGGGAAATAGCACACCCATTTTCTTGATCAAAGGCAAACCCCAGATTTAAATTATTTACTTGACTTGTGTCATGTGTCCTTCACTGAATCAATTACGTGACAAAGTAACAGACAGTACTAATTTGCTTTAGTCCTGTTAGCAATTCCACAACTAGATTTGGGGGGTGAGAATGGGGTGCAGTCAGCTTTACTTAAATACCATGAGCAAGTTAATAGAAGTTGATTTTCCCATATCAATATCAGGATATGTTTGTGCACACACACACACACACACACAAAATGGGCAAATAATGCTAGGGGGATTTTTTTTAAAGCCAAAACAAAAGCAAATATCCATTCCCCACTATGCATTACAATATCCATTGAAAAATCAAACTTCAGAACTTACAACTGTCACACCACTATAAGCTGTATAAATAATCATATATACAAACCTAAATGAAGATGACCCATATTAAAACTCTAATATCTCATTTCCTTCACTTACTCCCAAGCATCGTTTGCCATCATGCCATTTTGGCCACATAGGAAATGTTACTATTATCACCAATAATTATACTTCCTGTGGCATTTCTACTGCAAGCTTCCAGTCAGTGACCTTATTTCTTCCCTTCTAGCTTTCTTATTTTAGCACTTCGCAAGAAGTATAATCCCAATTTATTGAGAAATCCAATTTATTTTTCTTTAATTCTTTTACTATTCATCATCACTGTCTCATGTTTTGTTTCCATTTTAGATTCCAGTTTAGTCCTTTATTATAACCAATCTCTTCCAAAACCATTAAATTGCCTTCTTTACTTCTCACTGTTTCTGTAGTACCATACTTATCGAGAAATATTCCAGTCCTGGTTGAAAGCAAATATCCTCTTTCCACAGAACCTGACCAAGTAAATATACTTCATATCCATAACTATGCAACCCAAATGTTAATTTAATATTATAAGATGATGCATTTCACTCGTGTATTAGTTTCTTAAGGACACTAGTTTCTTAGTGTGACAAATTACCGCAAACTTGTTGGCTTAAAACAATAGAAATTTATTCTCTCAGTTTTGGAGGCAAAAAGTCTGAAATCTGGCAAGGTTGTGATTCCTTCAGGGGCTTTGTAAAGAGGAGATGTTTTTCCTTGTCTCTTCCAGCTTCTATTGACTGCCCCAGCTTGTCTAAACTAATAGCCACATCACTTCACATTCTGCCTTCATCTTCACATTGCCTTTTCTGTGTGTCTGTATTATTTCTCTTTGCCTCTCTCTTATAAGGACACTTAGGGTGGCATGTAGGACTCACCCAGATAATTTAAGGTAATCTTCTCCTCTCAAAATCTTTAACTTAATTATGTCTGCATATACTCTTTTTCCAAATAAAGTAACGGTTACAAGTTCCAGAGATTTGGGTAGCTTTTTTGAGGGGGGAAGATTTAGGGGGGCCTACCACAACTAAGTTCCTTCTTTCCCACACTCTAAGACCACTGTTTCATACCTTCTAAAGTTTCAGATTCCTCACACACATCAGTACCAGTTGATAATCTAAGCTCATACTCCGTTAGGAAACTAGAAGCAATTAGTCAGAAACATCTCAGCTTCCTGTCACCATATCTATACAGCTAGTGGTATCACTACCCTTCTTATCTCTCCTCCTTCCTGTGAAATGAAAGACTGCCCTGCTCCCAGGTCCCTGCTCAAAGACCAATGCCTGTTCTTCATGCCTTCCCACCTTTCGAGTCCTGTACTTTTATTCACTGTTAGTGGGAATATAATGTAACTAACTAACTAACTAACTAACTAAATAAATAAATAAATTTAGCCAATACAGCAAAACAAACCAAAAAAGTTAATAACTTTTTTTTAAAAATAAATTTACTTATGTATTTATTTATTTTTGTCTGCATTGGGTCTTTGTTTCTGCACATGGGCTTCTCTCTAGTTGCGGAGAACAGGGGCTACTGTTCGTTGCGGTGCTCGGGCTTCTCATTGCGGTGGTTTCTCATTGCAGAGCACGGGCTCTAGGCGCGCGGGCTTCAGTAGTTGTGGCTCGCGGGCCCTAGAGCACAGGCTCAGTAGTTGCGGCGCACAGGCTTAGTTGCTCCGCGGCATGTGGGATCTTCCCGGACCAGGGCTCGAACCCATGTCCCCTGCACTGGCAGGTGGATTCTTAACCACTGCGCCACCAGGGAAGCCAAAAGTTCATAACTTTTAACTTCGTATTTTACTTCTAGGAATCTGTCCCACAGAAATATTGTTTTGCAAAAATAAAAATATGTGCTTGTTCTTCAAAGCATTACTTATAATATAAAAAGTAAACAAATTTCTAAATTCTCTCAGTTTGGAAATTTTTAATAATTAAATTAAAATAAAGTGCAATTAAAAATAATGTGATTTTGTATATATAAACATGGATGATTGTTCATAATTGTTGAAAGAATCAAGTAGCAAAAGCTGCTTATAGCATGGTATCATTCATGTTCAAAACAAAAGAAAAAATATATATATATACATGTAGGACAAGATCTGAAGGAATAAAGGCATGTTAACAGTGCTCATTCATATGAATGGAAATATACAAAGGGTTTGATTGTGTACATACCTGTTTTCTTTTGTTTTTAACAATTAACCCCCATTGACTCTGGTATATATGTAGTGTATTTTAATTTTTTGTTATTTTTAGTTATTATAAGCAGATAAAATACATCTAACTCAAATATTCTTTGTTCACTGTTTTGGAACTTTATGTTACCTCTGTTTTTTATTGTTCAATTTTCCAAGTCATTCATCTAATAAATTTACTTGTACTGTTTGGTTGTCATAATCAGTTTATTGTCTTGAGAGCACTTTCTCTAATCTTAATGGAGGGGAATTTGGGCTGAACCTGCCAAAACTTAATGCTTCCAGATGATCTGCATTTTCTATCATATGACTACTCCCAATTAACCATAGTGTTAATGCTTTTTTTTTTTTCTTTATGATAAATAACAAGAAAATGCTTGTCAGAAAAGGAAGTTAGCACTACACCAGATAATTTCAAATTGATGCCAACACAAGAGTTTACCATCTGGAAAATATGACAAATCAAATTCTCAATACTAAGATTTAATGATCTGACTTTTTAAAAATCACCTTTTTGGTTAATTAAATGACTTCCCATATAGTAAATACAAATTTTAAACATTTAAAAACTACCATTTAGAATCCAATAATATTTCACTATTACATTTCCTTTTGAATAAGAGTTTACTTTCAGAAAACTAATATAAAATAGACTAATGCTATAGAATCAATCCTAAATTTTAAAAATCATATGTTGTAAAATAATTGATATTATACAGTACCATTAATGTAAAAATGGAAACAATTACATTTTCATTCTATCATTTTAAATTATATATTGGCTGATGGTAAGCATTTTTAAAAAGCCAATTTTCAAAGTGGGAAGGAAAATTATGCCATTTCTACTGAAGTCATTAAGAATCTTGAAGCAGTATATAACACCCTCCAAGAATAGTCCTTGGAGTTTAAATGCTCAATCATCCTCTGTGTTAGTTTAATTCAACAGAAAATATCTTGTTCACATGCTAAACATAGTTGGAAAGAAGCCACAGAAGATTATGATTGCTCAATAAGAGAGATCCTTTGTGTTTGTGTTATTTAGCTCATAATCTCATATCTGTAGCACTACAACCAATTAATTATATTCAGTTGGTGGAAAATCAGATGCAGTCCACAATGTATCTCTCTGACAAATTGTTGCTGGGGATTTTATATACAGCCTTAACATAGTATATGAAAAACTCATTGTAAATAAAATGATTCTTCAAAGTAATTATACATTTTTATAGTTTCAGCATGGATCCAATGTATATTTTGAATTAAGAAAATTGCAGATTTAACAGCATATGAGACTTGTTAATACTATCTGTGTCTTTTTACTTTAGAAATACTACCTGAAGAATAATACCAAACAAATTAGTCAAAGTAGCACAGTCATTTTGTCTTTAATTCTTTATTTCTTTATTTGGTCATAACCAAAATTAGGGAATAAAGTGAGTTTTAATCAGCAATTTTCTCTTGAATATCATCCTCATTGGTTCTTCTCTTTATCCATTTGATGTAGTATCATTTTGTTGCCTCGTGTTATTAATTAAGCATTATATTTAATACCATTTATCAAATCACTCTTTTCTCTGCATCTTTCACTTTAATTTAACCAGGGATCTAGTTTTTTTTATTATCTTCAATTGCTTTATTGTCTTATCTATGCAAATAAAGGTATGGGATAAAGAAGATTTCAAGACAGTAAAGACTAAAATCTTGCTGGTTGTATGAGCAATGATTCCTCTTCCAAAATACAACCTGAATCTAAACTCCACATCAAATCAACAAATACTGTTGTGTCAGTATACTATGCACATGCACGAGACACTGCTCAGTATTATGCTTACAAAGAATAAGTGACACACTCTTTAATATCTGCACCTCCTCCAGCTACCTTCCTGTCTTAGTCGAATTGGGTTGTTCTAACAAAAATATTATAGAATGGGGAGCTTATAAACCACAGAAATTTATTCCTCAAAGTCCTGGGGGCTGGGAAGTCCAAGATCAAGGTACTGGTAGATGTCTGGTGAGAGCCTTTTTCCGAGTTGTAGACCGCTGAATTCTCGCTGTGTCCTCACATGGCAGAAGAAGCAAGGTAGCTCTCTGGAGTGTCTTTTATAAGGAGATTGATCCCATTCATGAAGGCTTTGTCCTCATCACTTAATCACTTCCAAAAGGCCCCTCCTCCTAATGCCATCACTTTCATTCTTTTTTTTTTTCAATTTTAATCCTAGGATGAGTTTATTTTTTTAATTTTTTAAATTAATTTTTTAGAGTATAGTTGATTTACAATGCTGTGTTAGTTTCGGGTGTACAGCAAAGTGAATCAGTTATACATATACATATATTCACTCTTTTTCTAGATTCTTTTCCCATGTAGGACATTACAGAGTATTGAGTAGAGTTCCCTGTGCTATACAGTAGGTCCTTATTAGTTATCTATTTTATATATTGTAGTGTGCATATGTCAATCCCAATCTCCAAATTTGTCCCTCCCCTCCTTCCCCCGCCCCGGTAACCATAAGTTTGTTTTCTACATCTGTAACTCTTTTTCTGTTTTGTACATAATTTCATTTGTACCCATTTTTTAGATTCCACATGTGAGTAATAGTAATATCATATATTTGTCTCTCTCTGTCTGATTTACTTCACTCAGTATGACAATCTCCAGGTCTATCCATGTTGCTGCAAATGGCATTATTTCATTCTTTTTTATGGCTGAGAAATATTCCACTGTATATAGGTACCACATCTTCTTTATCCATTCCTCTGTTGATGGACATTTAGGTTTCTTCCATGTCCTGGATATTGTAAATAGTGCTGCAGTGAACACCAGGGTGCATTTATCTTTTTGAATTATGGTTTTCTCCGGATATATGCCCAGGAGTGGGATTGCTGGATCATATGGTAGCTCTATTTTTAGTTTTTTTTTTTTTTTAAGGAACCTCCATACTGTTCTCTAGTGGCTGTATCAATTTACATTCCCACCAACAGTGTAGGAGGGTTCCCTTTTCTCCATACTCTCTCCATCATAATTATTGTTTGTAGCTTTCTTGATGATAGCCATTCTGACTGGTGTGAGGTGATACCTCATTATAATTTTGATTTGCATTTCTCTAATAATTAGTGATGTTGAGCATCTTTTCATGTGCTTTTTAGCCATCTGTATTTCTTCTTTGGAGAAATGTCTATTTCATCTTATGCTCAATTTTTGATCGGGTTGTTTGGTTTTTTTGACATAGAGCTGCATGAGCTGTTTGTATATTTTAGAGATTAGTCCCTTGTCCGTTGCTTCGTTTGCAAATATTTTATCCCATTCTGAGGGTTGTCTTTTTGTTTTGTTTATGGCTTCCTTTGTGGTGCAAAAACTTTTAAGTTTAATTAGGTCTCAGTATATTTTTGTTTTTGTTTTCATTACTCTAGAGGGAGATTGAAAAAGATCATGCTGCCATTTATGTCAAAGAGTATTCTGCCTATGTTTTCCTCTAAGAGTTTTATATATCCAGCCTTACATTTAGGTCTTTAATTCATTTTGAGTTTATTTTTGTCTATGGTGTTAGGGAGTGTTCTAATGTCATTCTTTTACATGTAGCTGTCCAGTTTTCCCAGCACCACTTATTGAAGAGGCTGTCTGTCTTTTTTCCAATGTATACTCTTGCCTCCTTTGTCAAAGATAAGGTGACCATAGATGCGTGAGTTTATCTCTGGACTTTCTATCCTGTTCTATTGAGCTATATTTCTGTTTTTGTGCCAGTACCATACTGTTTTGATTACTGTAGCTTTGTAGTATTGTCTGAAGTCAGGGAGCCTGATTCCTTCAGCTCTGCTTTTCTTTCTCAAGATTGCTTTGGCTATTTTGGATCTTCTGTCTTTCCATACAAATTGTGAAATGTTTTGTTCTAGTTCTGTGAAAAATGCCATTGGTAGTTTGATAGGGATTGCATTGAATCTGTAGATTGCTTTGGGTAGTATAGTCATTTTCACAATATTGATTCTTGTAATCCAAGAACATGTTATATCTCTCCATCTTTTTGTGTCTTCTTTTGTTTCTTTCATCAGCATCTTATGGTTTTTGGAGTACAGGTCTTTTTTTGGAGTACAGGTCTTTTGTCTCCTCAGGTAGGTTTATTCCTAGGTATTTTATTCTTTTTGATGTGATGGTAAATGGGATTGTTTCCTTGATTTCTCTTTCTGATCTTTTGTTGTTAGTGTATAGGAATACAAGAGATTTCTATTAATTTTGTATCCTACAACTTTACCAAATTCATTGATCAGCTCTAGTAGTTTTCTGGTAGCATCTTTCCATCACTTTCAAGATTCAAATTTAAACATACGAACTTTTGGAGAACAGAAACACTCAGACCATGGTACTCCTCCCTGCTTTGCCACTGCTTTCTTTGCTCTGCATAAATTATTTTGATTATTGGCCCAAATCATTGTCATTGCCTAAATAGTAAGAATGTATATTAAGCCTAGGAGGAAGCAGAGGTGATATGCTAGTTAATATCATGTCCTAGCCAACCTGAACAATAGTTATATAAAACTGCTAATATCTCTCAACAGGAATTAGTGGCCTGCATGCTCACAACAGTCATGTATAGGTTGCAATTTCATATTTCTTCCCCTTTCATGCCTAAGTCTCCTTTTGCTAGTTAAAAATTAATAAGAAATAAACCTTTTATGACTTGAAATCCAAATTAACTCAAACTTTATAATTTACATAGTAGTTGATTGAAAAATGCTTTGAATGGTTTTTTGTCTGTTCTAAATTAGGTATGTAATTTTGAGGTACTATATCTTGATGTTGCAAAAGCAAATAAAAGTAGTTGCTGGTCAGTTCCTTTTAATATATGCAAAAAAAAATGTATTTCAGTTGTGTTAGAAACTAATTTGTATAAATACGTTGTGCAAAAATGATTTAGAGGGCTTCCCTGGTGGTGCAGTGGTTGAGAGTCCGCCTGCCGATGCAGGGGACACGGGTTCGTGCCCCAGTCTTGGAAGATCCCACATGCCGCGGAGCAGCTAGGCCCGTGAGCCATGGCCGCTGAGCCTGCGCGTCCGGAGCCTGTGCTCCGCAACGGGAGAGGCCACAACAGTGAGAGGCCCGCGTACTGGAAAAAAAAAAAAAAAGATTTAGATTTCATGGATTGGGATTTAATTGGCTTCCGTTTGTACTACTATGGGTGAGTTAAGAATCTAATTAACATTCACATGTTTCCCTTTAGTGTTCATCTTATTTTAGATGACATTAATTATATGTCATATCTACCACCAGATCTATACAGATATCAAAGTTTTACCTATTCATGGTATCTTCCTGACCGTTACTATAAATGAAATACCAATGCTTCTACCTAAAGCCAGTTCTTTTACTAGTAAGCTAAATCCCACTGCCTCTAACTTACTCCAGAACATTGCTCCAGCCAGTCTCCCCTCTTTCTCCTTCATAATAAAACTTTCTGTCTCTATGGGATCATTCCCATGCTCATACAAACATGGATTTATTTTCCCTCCATAAAAAAGGGGAAAAAAAAAAAACTTATTTTGATTCTGCTTCACCTGCTGCCTATTATTACCCCATATATTTGCTTCTCTTTGCTGCAAAATTTCTCAGCAGAGTTTATCATTCTTGCTTATCTCTGATTTGCCTTTTCTCATAGTCTCTTAAATTCATTGTTTCAAACAGGTTTTCACTACCACCATGATATTAAAACTTCTTTTGTCAAAGTCAAAAATATCTTCCACATTGCTGTGTCTAACAGTAGATTTGATGTACGCATTGCTGGGGAGGGGGAAATTTCTACCTCTACTCCTTTTGAGTTCTTGTGGATGGACTAATAATAAAATTGACACAAGAGAGATTAACAGGAGAAAAAGAAACACATTTTAATTTGTGCACATGGAGGTCTCATAGAAACAGGACCTAAGAAGTGGCAAAGCAGGCAGTTTTTATACTTTTTAGACAAAGAAACAGTGAATTTGTGAGTGATCAGGACAAAGAAACTTAGGCTTTGAGTACTTAATTAGTTAAACGAGTTTGTTTTTGGGAAGGCACCTTTTACATGAGAGATTTATTTTCTGCTTTCAGGGAGACAGAGAAGAGGGGTAAGAATTTACCTCTTACAGTGGCCATTTCTTAAGTAACTTCAATTCAAAATAATCAATTAACCATTGAGGCATATTTTAGGGCAACCTGCCCTGGGCCTCAACAACATCTTACTTGACAAATCAGCAGTATTTAAGTCACCATTAAATGTTTAGTTTTCATCTCTACTTTTATTAATTTGTCTTCCAGAACACTACATTCTCTGAGTTCTCTGTCTACCAAACTGTTTCTCCTCCTCTGCCCAATCATGTAATGTTATAGTCCTTTGTCCTATTCTCTTCTCTAACTCACTACCTCGGTGATTTCATCTGGCTGTATATTTTAAATACCATCCATGTGGCAACTCGCATTGCCACCTCCTTCTGGAGCTCCAGACACTCATCTGGTTTCTTGATATTTCCATTTGGATACCTAACAGACTTCCCAAACTCAACTGAATTGATTTCCTACCAAACTGCTTTACCTAACCAGTAGTTGTGGCTCGCAGGCTCTAGAGCACAGGCTCAGTAGTTGCGGTGCACCGGCCTAGTTGCTCTGTGGCATGTGGGATCTTCCTGGACCAGGGCTCAAACCCGCATGCCCCGCACTGGCAGACGGATTCCCAACTACTGTGCCACCAGGGAAGCTTGTTAAAAAAACAACATTTAACTGAGTAATTTTTCTTTATTTCTTTAGTAGGTCCAAGTTTATTTTATTTTATTTTTATTTTTTTTAAACATCTTTATTGGAGTATAATTGCTTTACAATGGTGTGTTCATTTCTGCTTTATAATGAAGTTAACCAGCTATACATATACATGTCTCCCAATATCTCCTCCCTCTTGTGACTCCCTCCCACCCTCCCTATCCCATCCCTCTAGGTGGTCACAAAGCACCGAGCTGATCTCCTTGCGCTATGCAGCTGCTTCCCACTAGCTATCTGTTTTACATTTGGGAGTGTATATATGTCCATGCCATTCTCTCACTTTGTTCCAGCTTACTCTTCCCCATGCCCGTGTCCTCAAGTCCATTCTTTAGTAGGTCTGTGTCTTTATTCCCTTCTTGCCCCTAGGTTCTTCATGACCATTTTTGTTGTTGTTGTTTTTGTTTTTAGATTACATATATATGTGTTAGCTTATGGTATTTGTTTTTCACTTTCTGACTTACTTCACTCTGTATGACAGACTCTAGGTCCATCCAACTCACTACAAATAACTCAGTTTTGTTCCTTTTTATGGCTGAGTAATATTCCATTGTATATATGTGTCACATCTTTTTTATCCATTCATCTGTTGATGGACACCTAGGTTGCTTCCATGTCCTGGCTATTGTAAGTAGAGCTGCAATGAACATTGTGGTACATGACTCTTTTTGAATTACGGTTTTCTCAGGGTATATGCCCAGTAGTGGGATTGCTGGGTCATATGGTAGTTCTATTTTTAGTTTTTTAAGGAACCTCCATATTGTTCTGCATAGTGACTGTATCAATTTACATTCCCACCAACAGTGCAAGAGGGTTCCCTTTTCTCCACACCCTCTCCAGCATTTATTGTTTGTAGATTTTTTGATGATGGCCATTCTGACCAGTGTGAGATGATATCTCATTGTAGTTTTGATTTGCATTTCTCTAATGATTAATGATGTTGAGCATTCTTACATGTGTTTGTTGGCAATGTGTATATCTTCTTTGGAGAAATGTCTATTTAGGTCTTCTGCCCATTTTTGGATTGGGTTGTTTGTTTTTTGCTATTGAGCTGCATGAGCTGCTTGTAAATTTTTGAGATTAATCCTTTGTCAGTTGCTTCATTTGCAAATATTTTCTCCCATTCTGAGGGTTGTCTTTTCATCTTTTTTTATGGTTTCCTTTGCTGTGCAAAAGCTTTTAAATTTCATTAGATCCCATTTGTTTATTTTTGTTTTTATTTCCATTTCTCTAGGAGGTGGGTCAAAAAGGATCTTGCTGTGACTTATGTCGTAGAGTGTTCTTCCTATGTTTTCCTCTAAGAGTTTGATAGTGTCTGGCCTTACATTTAGGTCTTTAATCCATTTTGAGTTTATTTTTGTGTATGGTGTTAGGGAGTATTCTAAATTCCTTCTTTTACATGTAGCTGTCCCGTTTTCCCAGCAACACTTATTGAAGAGGCTGTCTTTTCTCCACTGTATATTCTTGCCTCCTTTATCAAACATAAGGTGACCACATGTGCGTGGGTTTATATCTGGGCTTTCTATCCTGTTCCATTGATCTATCTTTCTGTTTTTGTGCCATACCATACTGTCTTGATTACTGTAGCTTTGTAGTATAGTCTGAAGTCCAGAAGCCTGATTCCTCCAGCTCCATTTTTCTTTCTCAAGATTGCTTTGGCTATTCGGGGTCTTTTGTGTTTCCATACAAATTGTGAAATTTTTTGTTCTAGTTCTGTGAAAAATGCCATTCATAGTTTGATAGAGATTGCATTGAATCTGTAGATTGCTTTGGATAGTATAGTCATTTTCACAATGTTGATTCTTCCAATCCAAGAACATGGTCTATCTCTCCACCTATTTGTATCATCTTTAGTTTCTTTCATCAGTGTCATAGTTTTCTGCATACTAACTGAGTAAATTTAAAGATCTTATTGGCTTTATTCAGTGATTTATGAATTGGGCAGCATCTGATGTAGTAGATAGAAAGGAGCTCCGAGGAGCTGTACAAAATGAAAGACTTATAGGCAGAAGGGAGCAAGGACAAGGAAGTTGTACTAGTCAAAAAAACAGATTGGTTTTGGTGATGGTTTATCAGGTACATTACCTAACTAGTGCTGATCAAGTAATTCCTGATTGATTGGCTTAAGATTCCATTTCTAGGAGATCTGAAACTGTAATTAAGACTTGGTTTGATAATGTGGGGCTTAGCACAAGTGACTCTGTTTTGAGCCTAATGTCTCATTTTTAACATGCTTTTGTAAAATAAATATGAAATGTCTGTTATTGAAGACATATAGTTATAGTGTGGGTATCTATATTTATCTTAGTGTTGATGTATGACTTTGACTTTACACATGCATATGAGAATTCATAAAGCAAATAATACCTGTGTACATGATTTACACAGTAGATTTATTCTGGAGAATTTGAGCATGAATCATGTTAGAATTTTAAGAATGCTTACAAGTTAAAGTAAAATTTGTATCATTTCTTTTAAAATATAAATATTTAGTTTGCCATTTATATAAATCTGCTTTAAAATATTTTCTTGATTAATTTATGGAAAGGTTAAAAATTCTGATTTCAAAAGAGAATTTAAGTTCTAAAGGTAGGATTAATTTAAACTTGTATAATTAAAACTCCTTTAGTTTTTTATCAGACTTTTTTTATTCAATTATATGGTGATTGAAAGGCCATTTGGAAGAGTCAAGTGGCTGTTCATGAAAAATATCTTCTTTTTTTTTAACATGGATAATATATGAAAAAGAATCATGTGGCTAGAAGACAATTTATGGCTTATCTAGTCTATATTATACGTTAAAGAACTCTACTATAGCCACTCCAAGCAAGAAACTATATATATATATATATATATATATATATATATATATATTTTATTGCTGTATAATGTAAGAATACTCATGAAGTAATGGATTATTTAGGCTTTGCATCCTTCACAATAGTCCACTGTATATTTCTCCAATTTTCCTTGTATTTCTCCCATATCCAGTTCTTTCACCACCAAACCTTAATACAAAAACAAAACAAAACCTTTAAAAATAGAAGTACTTTCCAATAAGAAAAAAATATATATAATTCTGTATGTGGTTGTTGTTGGGAAAATAAAATTAAAAACAAAATCTCCTGCTAACCCAGAAAACCTCACCATAGAAACTGTAGGCAAAGGAAATTGTTTTATTATTTAATAAGCATTATGCCAGGATCATAGGCAATCCATGAAAGAGATTGCAAAGACAGAAGGACATTTTATGCTTTCATATAGTCAGTTAGATATAATCCATTCATACATGTTCTAAAGATAAATGATAAATAGTCCTTAAGTAAATGGACTGGACAGCACCATTTGCCACACATAATTCATCCTAAATTCACCTGTAATTGGAATGACTATCCGTGTTAGCTTTACCCAAAGGAAAAATAAACCCCTCATATTTTTATGACAGGAGGTAGTTTTTCAACTTGGAGTGAGGTGCCCACCAAAGTTAGGTTCCCTCCTTCCCGCAGAAAGGGGGAGATAGGGGTGCTGTCTTCCCTGATTATTACATCTCAAAGAGATGGCTTAGAGGTTCTTGTGGAAACATCCCTAAACTTTGAGACTGACGAGTGGCTTATGTAGCATTTGAAAAGTTTTATACACATTTGAAAAAGTCAGAAAGAACTCACAATTCCAAGTTTTCTACAGTGAAAGCTCTAAGGTAAACGAAGGTGAGAGGGAGTCTCTTCTATTTTCAACCGGGAGAACTAAACCTCTTTAAAATTTTTATCTGCATTTAGACTGTCCCTTCAGTTTCTAATAAACAAGACTTTCTCTTTATTAAGATTTGTTCTGTCCAATGCATACTTCCAATTTCATAGTAGATAGTAGAACAGAAAACCAAAATTCTTGCTTTGAGAGGAAGGATAAACTTTAAAGAAGCTTCAAGAAAGAAAACTAGAATTTTATGAAACTCTTTTCTTTCTTGATTTCAGTACTTTTTTTCTGTTTCTCTGAGCTGTAATTCCTACTCAGAATTATGTTGAACTAAATACCTGTCATTAAAAAACAGGTTCTTATTCTGATTTTCTTACTTGTTAATCACATCCCCATTCTTCCACTAATCCCTGCTCAAAATGTATACACCCTTTCCCAAGGGTAGTAAGCTGTAGAAACAATTCCCAAGAGATAGTTTGTGAACACATGACTCTGGAGTCAAATAAACTTTAGAAAGTCTGTGTTACTTTGCAATGTAAAAGTCATATTTATTAGTGGTCCATTAAATAATTTTAATAAGTTAGAATCAGCATTTTTTTAAATAAACAGAATGGAATGGAATATAAAGTGCCAGAGGATACTGCTTATAGTATGCTCATGGAGTTATGCATTGTTCTATGAAACATATTTTGCAGTTATTTTTATGTGTGTATGTTGGTGTGTATATATAAATAAACTGTACTGGAGTCATTGAAAATAAATTAAGACCGTGCACGTGAAAACAAACAGTGATCATTTATTCAGAGCTTACTGTACCAAGGGAGTCAGCGACCATCACTTGCTTTTAGCAGAAACTTTAAGGCAGTCAATAGAGTGGGAAACCTTTACAGTGAGAGAGAGAGAGAAAGAGGGAGGGAGAGAGAGAGAAGGAGGAGAGGATGAAAGGAAGGAAAGAGAAGGGAAAGAGGGAGGAAGAGAGGAGGGGAGGAAGGAAGGGAGGGAAGCAAGCAAGCAAGCAAGCAAACCAGGCCTCCAGTTTGCTCTGATGGAAATTATTGGTAAGGGGAACCTGGAGGTGTGCTAGCTAGAAGCAGAACATCTTATCTGATTCATCTGAGCAGCATATTTGGCTTTCTCTGATTGATTCTGAGTTGGAGGTGGGAACAAAAATGAGGGAAGTTGGCTGTCTTTGACCAGTTCTGACTGTTCTTGACCGATTGCTGCAGAGGTTGTATTCTGGCTCCCTGGACTTCTCATGTGGGTCAGGTTCTCTTGTCATATATAGTCTGGCCATTTTCCATGTGTATATTCAGTCTACCAGATTAAAAAAAAAAAGTTTTAAACTCATAGCCATATACTATATACCCCTTTTAAACTTTCACAATGGAGATTAATACATTAAAGGATTGAAAATTGCTACCTAAATTCATTTAACATTCTCCAAAGTATATCATAAATTCTTTTGACTATTAAGCCCCCTTTTTATTCCAGAATCCTTCTTAACTCAAGGAACCCATGCTTTAGAAAATATTTTTTATAATAATTTTCAACGTTTAGTCTTCCTTCCGTACTTCACACTTCAAATAACTCACAGGTTTTATCATTTGTCTTTCACTGGCATTTTTCACCTCTGTTTTGGTCACAACTCTGATACTCTTTACTTTTCTTGAATTATTCCAATGTCTAGCTCCAGATTTTTCACTTGAATCTGCTTTTCTCATAGATTGCAGGTTAGTTTTAAGTGTTACTTCTTTACTCCAAAATCTTTAGTCTTCTCCATTCTCACACTATCAATTCTACTCTGAAAAGATACAAAAAGTTGTACTTTGAAAATTAGTCATTCATCTTACTACTTGAGATGAGTTAAAATTCAGATAACTTGTAAGAAGTTACATGATAATTCAAATTCAAACTAAAATATATATGATGGATATAGGGTCCTCTCCTGAAAATAGAACTCCCAGAGCTTGAAATATAGACTAAGACAATGGAGAAGTGGTTATCATAGTAGCCTCAGAGACCCAAATTATATGAAGAAATCAGCCCCAGAGACCTAATGTTATGTTTTATTTGTTGTTTTCATATCTATCATTAGTGCTCCAAAATGCCTGATTAAATGTTATGTTTATCTCCTTGAGCAAACACCCAGGCCCATTCATCTAGGAGCTCCCCAGTTGAGCACATACTGGTGCTCAATACCTGTTCTTTGACTGAAAGAGCTTATGTGGATAGTCCCAGGACTTAATTCCGTAAAGGGCTAATACTATATCAACGTTATTATTTTTAGAACAAAAGCCATATTCTGTTCATTTGTTGCACTCTGGATTTTTTCAATGTTGTCTTTTATAATAATAAGAGTGGTTGATTCTTCTTACTTGCTTTATAGATATACCTGCAAATAATTTATGTCCTTTGACCATCTGGTAGATACAGTAAGAGCAAGAATGTTTAGAAGTCTTTGAATGATGTTCTTAGGCTAACAGTTATGGTACTTTCAAAAGAAAGATCCATTTACTTTGATTGCTATTATAGTTCAAAAAATATTGATCTATCCCTGCTTGCAAACTCTTTTAAACATGTAGCTACAGAGATTTAGACAAAAATCTGTATTTCACTTTGGTCTTTCATTCACTGTACTTCAAAAGAAAATAGTTAAAGAATAGATGGGTTAAGTGAGGTTGAAGTGAACAATGCTATACTGAGTCTTCTTATAAAAAGGAATGCTTCCTGATACTTCCATTTTTCTGCTCCAGTATTAGACTTTAAGTCCCAAAGGGAGTGAGGTCATGTCTCTTTAATTGACTCTGTAGCATATTTCATTTATTTCACAAGAGATTAGTGTGTCTGCTATGTGTGGAATATTTGGGGGGTGTCCATCATCAAAATGCTTATCAATAGCTTATCTCTGCTTAGAATAAAGTCAAAGGTCTCTCAGAGTGTACACAGGGTCCCCTCATCTCCCATCCTCATCTCTTACCTTACCCTTCTTGCACCCTAACTCCAGCCATACTGAGTTACTTGAATTTCTCCAAATGTGATGTTTCACACTGTCATCCTTTGATCAAACTGTTTCCTCTACCTGAAATGTCACAAACTACCACACACACTATACCGCAACCCCAATCACACACATCCTTGCAGATCTGCCTAATTTTACTTCATATTTCAGTTTATAGAATCATTTTGCCTTTCAGCTCCTAAGCAGAATTATTCATTTTCTCCTCATGTTTTGCATATATCTTATTGTAAAACTACATTATTTATCATACTTTTATATGTATCTGCATACTTGTCTTTTCCTGGTAAGCAGTGATAGATTGTCTTACCTCTACATTCCCAATGTTTGGGATATAGTACAATTCTAATACGTTTTTCTTGAATGAACATACTAATAGAGGATTGAATGAACAAATGAAAGAATGAATGTATATAAATGAGCAAGGTCGCTGTCCCTGAAAAAATTGATAATGACACTATCTATAGTTAGCTGGGTTACTGGTTGATGGCATCAACTGATTTGAGATGTTTATTATAAAAATGCCCTTGAGCGTATTACTGGGTTTCCTAATCTCAATCAGCCCTCCTCATTGTCCTTTTGCCACAGACCCTGTACTTAGTTGCTAATTTAAGGCAAATGCTAAGAAAGTATTTTGAAGGACCCTAAGTATAAACAGTGGGTCAAGTTTTAAGGATACTACCTCAGGGCAAGTCAGGAAGGAGGGATTACTTGTCACTTTTACATTTCATCTTCAAATATATAGGAAATGCACTTAACTTTTCAAATCATTTTGAAGTTTTAAAACATTTACATTTTGTGGCATAGGTGCTGACGAGAGCATAGTTCATTCTCTTTTACTTAAAAATATGTGTCAAGAAATTTAAAAAATATCTAGATATAGATAGATATAGATAGATAGACATAGATCTCTATCTATCTATATATCCTGAAGTCAGTTGTTTGGCAGCTCTTATGTACCATGAGTTCTTTTTGTTTTTGTTGTTTTTTACATCTTTATTGGAGTATAATTGCTTTACAGTGGTGTGTTAGTTTCTGCTTTATAACAAAGTGAATCAGTTATACATATGTTCCCATAATCTCTTCCCTCTTGCATCTCCCTCCCTCCCACCCTCCCTATCCCACCCCTCCAGGTGGTCACAAAGCACCAAGCTGATCTCCCTGTGCTATGCGGCTGCTTCCCACTAGCTATCTACCTTACGTTTGGTAGTGTATATATGTCCATGCCTCTCTCTCACTTTGTCACAGCTTACCCTTACCCTTCCCCATATCCTCAAGTCCATTCTCTAGTAGGTCTGTGTCTTTATTCCTGTCTTAACGCTAGGTTCTTCATGACATTTTTTTTTTCTTAAATTCCATATATAGGTGTTAGCATACGATATTTGTCATTCTCTTTCTGACTTACTTCACTCTGTATGACAGACTCTAGGTCTATCCACCTCATTACAAATAGCTAAATTTTGTTTTTTTTATGGCTGAGTAATATTCCATTGTATATATGTGCCACATCTTCTTTATCCATTCATCTGATAATGGACTCTTAGGTTGTTTCCATCTCCGGGCTATTGTAAATAGAGCTGCAATGAACATTTTGGTACATGACTTTTTTTGAATTATGGTTTTCTCAGGGTATATGCCCAGTAGTGGGATTGCTGGGTCATATGGTAGTTCTGTTTGTAGTTTTTTAAGGAACCTCCATACCGTTCTCCATAGTGGCTGTACCAATCTAGAAACAATAAATACTGGAGAGGATGTGGAGAAAAGGGAACACTCTTGCACTGCTGGTGGGAATGTGAATTGGTATACCATGTGTTTTTTTTTTTAAGGACCAAGATAATGACATATATCTTTTTGTGTCCATAGTTCCTAGCACAACTTTTGGTACATAGTGGATCCTTAGTAAAAACTGAACTGAGATTAATTGATTATACTAAGTTAGTAAGACTAGCCTTTAAATTCCCTGAACTAAGATACTTCATTATCATCAGGAACATCAAGAAGTGTTTTTTTTTTTCTTTAATTGATTCCTACCTAGTCTCATTAAATTGTTTTGTACAATCAAATAAATGTATATACTAGGGAACTACTTGGTTAAGCATTATTAATGTTCTCAGTTTTGAAGTTGTTTCATTGTGGTGTTTTTTATCTTTTTTTTATCTATTTACTTTTATTTCTTTCATTTAATTTTAAAAATTTTATTTATTTCTCTTTAATTAAATGAGAGGATACTTACTCATTTTTGAAAAACAACCTTGGTCCCACTCTCTTGTATCCCAACAAGTTCTCTTGAAAGAGAGAAAGAGGGTGTAGTTATAATTGTTAAGTAGGGTCTTACCCAAAACCCCAGGAAAGCCATGGCCAGAAAAAAGTCTGATAAATAACTGTGTAGGAGGAAAATATTACATAATACGGGTTCATGTAGGTTCCATACCTATTGTCTTAGGTTGTTTTTTCATTTTTGTTTTGGTTTTGTTTTGGTTTGGTTTGGTTTGGTTGCTCTAACAAAATACCAGAGATGGCAGAGATGGGGTAGTTTATAAAAAATAGAAATTTATTTCTCACAGTTCTAGAAGCTGAAAGTCCAAGATCAAGGCTCCAGCATGGTCAACATGAGAGTTTTCTTCTTGGTCCACAGCTGCTGCCTTCTTGCTGTGTCCTCCTCACACGTGGAAGGGGAGAAAGGGTCACTCTGGAGCCTCTTTCCTAAGAACACTAATCCTATTTATAAGGGCTCTGCCTTCATGACCTAACCACCTCCCAAAGTCCCCACCTCTTAATGGCATCATCTTTGAATTTCGCCGGAATGCATTCAGACCATGGCAACTGTGAAGGCTTGGAAATTCATTGTATACACAGACATTAACTATAGCCCCCTCAGTTATCCTCCAAATTTGAGACCTGGGCATGAAGATGACAGAATATAAATGGTTTGCCATCTCCAAATTAATGATATGTCAAATAGCATCATATTTAGAACCAAAGAAAAGCTCATTGTTTTTATCACAAGTTCCTAATTCTATTGGACATATTAAGGTGTTCAATAATTTTTAAGGTGAAATATGTTTAAGAATTGAGTAGGGTTTGTTTGTTTGTTTATTTGTTTTGAGTGCCTCTGTTTGCTATACAGTATATGCCAAAACAGTATATTATTTAATTACTTGCTGCAAGATGTTCTTCTACACCAGCCCTATGCAAAATGGTAAAATTTGGGAGTCTTTTCTTAGGATAAAAATTCTGGATTTTTTATTAAATGGTTGTAGCTAATCTGAAGCTTTTATTTATTTTTTTAAAAAATTGGGGTATAGTTGCTCTACAATGTTGTGTTAGTTTCTGTTGTGCAGCGAAATGAATCAGCTATATGTATGCATATATCCCCTCCCTCTTGGACCTCCCTCCCACCCCCCTCCCATCCCTTCCATCTAGGTCACCACAGAGCACAGAGCTGAGCTCCCTGCGCTATACAGCAGGTTCCCACTAGCTATCTGTTTTACACATGGCAATGCGCATACTTTTTAATGTCAGTGTTTTCATCATGATTGTAAAACACTTTACACATTATTGCAAATATGTCCTTCATTACTTTGCCTGGGAAGTTATAGCTTTCCATCTCAAAATTTCCTTAAACGTTGACTGTAGTCTCATTTGTCTGAGATCCTTGAAGGTGAGACAGAGTTTAACTCACAAGGTCTTTTTTAGCTGCATGTTTCTATATTTCACTACCTTTGTAAGCCTGTTGCTAAGGTAATGAGACTCCCAAGAGGCTTCTTAACATTAAGAATCAGCAAAACTGCAAGTTTTACAGATCACTTTCTTTTAACCTACACAGTTCCTCTGTGAAGTATTTAAATTACAGTGTCAACTGTTGTCAGGTCAGAGATTGATTAATGAGAATTTCCATGTCACTTTAAGGCTAGATGTTAGTTTTTGGCTGGAAATCTGATTGAATTTAAAATTAGAGTCTATTACTTTAGGCATCAAGGATCAAAGTTATTTGATCACTAAAAAAAGGTGTTGAAAGAGTCCTGCTCTACAAATTTCAACCACTGCCATTTAAACCTTATTTCCTATTTTATTCTCAACTCACTGCAGGAGAGCCTTCCCAAGTGCTCTGCTTAAGTTTCATCTGACCTCCCACCCTCATTTATTTCAGTACCTCTTCTCCAGTTTCTGATTTCTTTGCCTCCACAGCAGGGAGAAACAGCAGAACCAGGTTGGTACTCCATGGGTGCCAGCCTCTTAGCCTGGGAATGGATACTCATTCTGTTCTCTCCAAATTTAGTTGTGAATGATGCACAGTATTTAGGTGACTCCCACCGGAGGCAACATTTGTTAAAGAAATCTCACCCCCACTTTATATTCCAAGAAACAAAATATCATAAGATAATAAAATCCAGAATCAGTAGGATGCTAACTAAGTTCTTCTGGTGTTGCATTGAGTTTTCAATGGTAAGTTGTATTCTATCAGTCAGGAACAATGCAGGTAACAAATGGCACTTTCACACTGGCCATGTGTGGGCAGATCTTAAGGAAACCAACAAGGGGCTATGCAGTATCCATGGCTGGTGACAGTGGGGAGCCATTATCACTTTCGTAGAGCTCAGAGGATTGCTGTATGGAAAGGACAGCCTGACATAAGCGTGCCTTTCAGTAAAAAAGAACACAGCCATTCCATGTTGATCCGGCAGAGAAGAAGATGGGGGAAAATACCTCTACTGCACTCTCCTCCCAGCCTTCTCATCTTCTCTCCTGCCAGTGTGGTCTGTTTCCGGACCACTGGTTACACAAACAGAAAGTCGAGTAGTATAGGAGCCTGTCTGTTATGGGTCGATGTGGTTCAGCCTTTACTCCCAACCTCGGGTCACAAAACTCTGGGCAGTAGAGGGTAAAGAATTGTTCTTGAGGGGTAAACAAAATATCTAGCACAAATTTCCTGCAATTGTAAGACAACTATAAAATTTAAATCATTCAAAAGACATAGCTGGAATGTGTTACTCTATGATTTTCTGTATATATAGTTCTCTATGGGAATTTGTGATCGCCTATATCGTTTACTAATAGAACCACATACTTTTGTATGCTAATTTTTATTACCTTCTTTCTTTCTTGATATATTCCACAACGATTCTTGACCATCGGGCTCTGAGAGAAGGTATAGTGCATAAGTACTCATATTCTGGAACCACCATCTGCGTTCAAATTCCAGGTCTGCCGTTTAAAATTGTGTCACTCTAGGCAAGTTACTTATCTCTTTGGGGTGCATAGGGTTGTGTCAAGGTTAAATGTAACAAGTGCTTAGACCTTTGCCTGACACATAAATGATATATGAATATTTGTCATCACTGTGTGTATAGACACTTGAAATGTGAAGTGGAATAAAAACTCATGGGAAGAGACAAATGAGTGAATAAATTATTATAGTAAAATGTATGGACCAATGTAAGTATTCCTAAGGCCTATAGAATCCCAAAGAAGAAGTAAGTGACTACAGTTACAAGCTTAGGGCAGTCTTTATGGAAGAGGTATAGTGTGACCTTGAGAGACGTATAGGAATTTCCCCAGGTGTTACAAACTGGCTGTCTTCTGTCCCAGCTGAGATGTCATGCCTTAGGTCATGTAGGTGTGAAAGGGAACAGCGAGTGTCTTGACATGCCAGACACTTTGGAGGCTAGTAGGAAAATGGTGGCAGACTGGGTAGGAAAAACAGGAAAGGCTTAGATCATAAAGGTCTTCCATAGTAAGGAATTTGAAGAGATCTGAATAGTTTTAAAATCACGCTGATACCATAAAGGTGAGATTGGTGTGTTGAAGCATTCAAGACAAAAACCTCTCTTAAAATTAATGTTTCTGTCTTTTCTGCTCCAATACTGGAATCAAGTTCATATGTTTCTTTCCTGCATTATTCCAGTGCCTGGCTCACAGTATTCTATCCGTCCTTTCTCTCAAGCAACATTGAACAATGGAAAAGAGCGTGGTCATTGGCGTCAAGTAGATGTTGAATAGAAACTCAATTGAGCTATTTCTACATATTTGACTTTGGTTAGCCTCTCAGAACCTCATTTTTTCACCTATGGAATAAATAGTGCCTTGCTCTCAGTGTTGCAATAAGAGATACATGAGTAAACAGAGTTATAGTATTTAGCAAACCTCCTATCAAATAGTCTCTCAATAATGGCAGCTAATAATCTTATCGTTCTGAGACCTTTAGATAGCCTAGTCCCTTACCTTGTTTACTAATTGTTTGCCAGTTTTAGGTCACTTATCTTAGTTTTGGTTCTCTAGGAAACAAAGGCTGAGGAGAAGCTTATGGACTAATGAGGAGTGCAATTCCAAAATAGCAAAAGAGTAAATTAGAAAATCAACATTGATATAGCACTACCAAAAAATTCACAGACCTCATTCAAATTTCACTACCCCAAAATGTCTCTTTTTCCTTTCTTGTCAGGATTCAACCCATGAAGTTTCAGTGCATTTACTTGTTGTGTCTCTTTCATTTCCTTCAATCTGAATGAGTTCCTCATTTTTTCCCTGTCTGTCATGACCCTGATAGCTTTAAAGAATACAGGCCTTTCATTCTGGAATATGTCCCTTAATCTGAGTCCATCCAATCTTTCCTCATATCCAGACTTCAACTATGCATTCTTTTTTTTTTTTAATATTTATTTATTTATCTGGCTGCATCAGGGTCTTAGTTGCGGCATGCAGGATCCTCCCACGTGGTGCAAAGGCTTCTCTCTAGTTGTGGCACGTGGGCTTAGTTGCCTCACAGTATGTGGGGTCTTAGTTCCCTGACCAGGGATCGAACCCGTGTCCCCTGCATTGGAAGGCAGATTCTTTACCACAGGACCACCAGGGAAGTACCCTCAGCCATGCATTCTTGACAGAAATGATGCTCCTTGTTTTAGTGCATTGCATCAGGAGGCAATGTCACTATAATTCACACTGGTTATGTGATCCTTGATCACCTAGTAAAATTAGTGCCTTCTGGGATTTTTCATGGTAACATGACCAGTTTCACCTTTTGGATTCTCTTCACCAGAATCCAAAATCGCTGTGAGGCTGTCAAATGTTGATTTTTTATTTTTAATAATTCCACATTTTTTTAACTGTCATTCTACATGGAGACAGAGTGTTCTCTTCCATTTATTTACCCATTTATTTATATCAGATGGATTTATGCATTTGAATTTTATTCAATTAGTTGTAATCCATCATTATCGTTGTTTTGATGATTAAGCTGCCCTAGAATGGCTAGTGTAGCTCCTTCAGGCTGACCTCTGTCTTTTCGATGTGTCCCCATCATTCTTTAAGCACTTTTCTTGACAGAACAAGTGTTCCAGTTTTGTCTTGTACTTTTCCTTGACCAACCCTGGAAGCAGACTTCCTGGTTCCCTTTAGTGAAGAATGGGATTTGGACACCAAAATGTGGGCACTCATGTACTTGTTGCTATGAGTACTTATTGCTTTTAGTACTCAGTGGATGAGGCTAGAAAATATATGTGCATTATGTGTGACATAATACACACAGTCATCTCTATCTATGTATATCTATATTTTAAACATTAATTAACACCAATTTCTCCAATTTTAGTTCAACCCCTCAGAATTTTGTAGCCTTCCCTTTTTCCACATCCCCTTTTTGATAGTGAGAAGTCTAGTTACCCTTATCCTCAATACATTTATGATTTGCACAGTCCCATAATATATACTTAATCTTACAACCTTACTGGCTGCTTCCTTGGCCTTGTTTCTACTTGTTTGGCCTCTAGCCACACTGTCACTTACTTGACCTCACTACCTCCTCAACTCCTGATACCACCATCACTGCCTCTGCTATAGGCTGAATATTTGGTCCCCCTAAAGTTCACACTTTGAAACCTAATCCCCAATGTGATGATATTTGGAGGTAGGGCCTTTGGGAGGTGACTAAGTGATGAGAGTGGAGCCTGATAAATGGAATTAGTACCCCAGGAGCTCCCTTGCCCCTTGTCTACCATGTGAGACCACAGCAAAAAGACATATGTCTGTGAACCAGGAAATCGGCCCTCTCCAGATAGCAAATCTGCTGACACCTTAATGTTGGACTTCCCAACTTTCAGAACTGTGAGAAACAAATTTCTGTTGTTTACAAACCACTCAGTCTATGGTATTCTCTTATAGTATCTTAAATGGACTCAGACAGCCTCCTAACCCCAACCAAGCCACCCCACCTAAAGAAAGGAAAGGGAAAAGACTTTGTATCTTTTCTGATACTGCTCTTCTCCTTCCACCTGGGATACCTTTCCTTCCTTACTCTTCCCCAGTTCACACAGTGAAATAACTCTAAGATAGTTCAAGGGTCACCTCTTCTGTGAAACCTTTACCAATTTGCCAACCACCGATTCAAGGGGACTTTGCTGTACCTCCTTTGTGCCCTCATTTAAGGCATAGGCTATATCTTATTTGTCTTTATATCCCTAGTGGCTAGTATTATTTTTGAAACATATTAGAAACTAAATAAATGTTTCATAAGTGGGTAATTAATGAATGGAAATTTCTTTGCAATAATTTGGTGATTAAGACTTTAGCTTCAGAAAGACCCTAAACTCTACTATTCATAAGTTTTGTGAAATTAGGCAAGTTAACATCTTGTCTGTTTTGGCTGTTATAACAAAAATACTATAGACTGGGTGGCTTATAAACAACAAACATTACAGTCTGGAAACTAGGAAGTCCATGATCAAGGTGCTGGCAGATTCAGTGTTTGGTGAGAGCCTATTTCCTGGTTCACAGATGGCTGTCCTCTCCCTATGTCCTCACATGGCAGGATAGGCAAGGAGCCTTTTGAAGTCCTCTTTTATAAGGGCAGAGATGCCATTCATGAGGGCTCCACCCTCATGACTTAATCACCTCCCAAAGACTACCTCCAAATATCATCACATCAGGGATTATGTTTCACCATATGAATTTTGGGGGGACACAAATATTCAGCCTATAGCATTAATTAACTTCTCTGACCTTTATTTTTCTTGTTAGTAAATGGAGATGACAATAGTTCCATCATATGGCTGTTATGAGGATTAAATTATATAACGAATGTGTTTAAAAAATATTTTCACAATGTCAATACAATTTCAATGTTCAACAAATGATAGCAGCTATTATTAATAATTGATTTTTGTACAAAACTCTATTATAATACTGATATGTTGCATATGAATTATTTGTTCAGATATTAGTCTTGCCTCCTGGATAGAAAAAAAATTTCAAAGGCAATGATATACAGTAGGTATGTGTTTATTTTCCTTACTGCCTATTGTCTTTCAGTCTAAGAGAGTATTGCAGCTTCAAAATTACACCTTCATTTGAAAATATATTCTTAATTTAAAGAATTTTGTATTAAAGGAACAAAGAAAAATATAAGGTTTCAAAATAGTATAATAGAGTAAGCACTTATTCTCAGTGCTAACCCAAAGATGATAGAAAACATATTAAAAAGAAATACACTGATGCTGAAGAATAGGAAGAGAACATTTCATTTATTATAAGGCCATAGGGGATCTCTGAGATAAATAAATATAAATAAACATATATATATATGGAATATAGAGGTAAGCTGAGAATTTCATAAACCAATGCCTCCATTGGCTGCTGTTGCTGTAGCTTCTGCCAAGGAAGCCATTGTTCATCAGGGCCAGAAGCCACCACGGAAGAGGCCACTGGCAATCCTGAGAAACTGTAGTAATTGCTACAGAGGAAAATATTTCAGCTACAGAGCCAAATGCCCAGAAATGGAATCAGAGTCAAATGCAGTTATCAAGAGGGGTCTTCATCCCAACTCAGGATGAAGACCATAAAAGTGGACTGCACCACAGATCAACAGAAGAGATAATTTATACCTAGAAGTATGACATGATTCTGACATTAGAAGAAATAAGCCTGAAGTTTACAGAAGCAAGCAAATAAAAACATTTATTTGACAGCTGGTTCAAAACCAACTAATTTGTTCCTCCCCCAAATAAATTCCTCCTGCACTTTTCATCGTAAGTTTGACAACCATTATGATTCACCAAATATATTTTCAAATATGCTGCTTCAGAAGAAACTTTAGTCTGCTGCTCTTGAAGCAAACTTCTGCCTGTACCCAAGGAAACAGTAAAAAGAAAAAAAAAATTGTACTAGATATCCTCACAAAAATAAAGGGGGGAATTGTATCCATGAACAAATAATAGGAGGTTATGAAATAATAAAAAGTAATAAATCATTAAATATTCAAGAAATGATAACATAATTTTTCAGTATATAGGTTGAATTAGAATTAGATAAAAGTACACAGTGAATTAATAAATTTGAATTTATAATATATATACATATTTTACATATATAATACTTCTAGAATGCAGAATAGAGAATTTTTTAAATGAAAATTTGAAAGATCGAGCAACATGAAGGCTAAATCTGAAAGCTCTGATGTTTAATGTGAAAGAGTTCCAGAGAGATGAGTGTGTATACAAAATAATATTTTAAAAGAAATAATGGTAACAATTTCTTAGAACTGAAAAAAAAGAAGTTACAGGTTATTTGACAGCAGAAATCTATCAAGTACCAAGTTAAAAAAAAAAATTTAAGAACCAGTACCTAGGTAGATGATAGTGACATTTAAAAACAGCAAGTCTAAAAAAGAATCCTAACAACTATGGGAAGGGAAGAGAGGGAGCAGGGAACAGGTTAATTACAAAGAGAATTAAAATCAGTTTGTTATATTTTTTTATCAGGAATACTGGATGGATAAAAGACCAGGGAAAAATATCTTCAAAATGCTGAGGGAAAATAATTTTGAATTAAAATTCTATACCTTACCGATTATCACTCAATATTGAGGGCAAAAGAAAGACATTTCAGTTGAAGAATAACCTAGTCTTTCAATAACAGAAACAATTTCAGTAAGGTATAAGAGGAATAAAATTTTCTGAGCCTAACAACAATGTCATGCCACCATCACCTAGCACTTTAGCCCTGCTATTCCCTGCGCATCATCCCACCCCCCACCAGAGCATCCATCACCTTCTAAAATAACACTTTTTATTTATTATTATTTGTGAACTTCCAATGGAATATACACCACCGAAGAGCAGGAATTATTGTCTGTTTATTCATTGATCTAGTCCACATAGTACCTAGAAGAGAATCTGGCCCATCATGGGTTCTCAAATAAATATTTGCTAAATAAATTGAACGACACAATGCAGTTTGAACTATGTAATGAGCTTGATTCAGCTACCAGGAAATGTGGCAAAATTCATACTCTGTTTGGAACTTGAACAAAGTTCTTTTTTTTTTAATTTTTGAATTTTGTTTTATTTATTTTTTTTATACAGCAGGTTCTTATTAGTTATCCATTTTATACATATTAGTGTATATATGTCAATGCCAATCTCCCAATTCATCACACCACCTCCGCTGCTTTCCCCCCGTGGTGTCCATATGTTTGTTCTCTACATCTGTGTCTCAATTTCTGCCCTGCAAACTGGTTCATCTGTACCATCGTTCTATGTTCCACATATATGCATTAATATATGATATTTGTTTTTCTCTTTCTGACTTATGTCACACTGTATGACAGTCTCTAGATTCATCCACGTCTCTACAAATGAGACAACTTCGTTCCTTTTTATGGCTGAGTGATATTCCATTTTATATATGTACCACATCTTCTTTATCCATTAGTCTGTCTATGGGCATTTAGGTTGCTTCCATGACCTGACTATTGTAAAGAGTGCTGCAGTGAACATTGGGGTGCATGTGTCTTTTTGAATTATGGTTTTCTCTGGGTATATGCCCAGGAGTGGGATTGCTGGGTCATATTATATTTCTATTTTTAGTCTTTTAAGGAACCTCCATACTGCTCTCCATAGTGGCTGTATCAATTTACATTCCCACCAACAGTGCAAGAGGGTTCCCTTTTCTCCACACCCTCTCCAGCATTTATTGTTTGTAGATTTTCTGATGATGGCCATTCTAACCGGTGTGAGGTGATACCTTATGTAGTTTTGATTTGCATTTCTCTAATAATTAGTGATGTTGAGCAGCTTTACATGTGCATCTTGGCCATCTGTATGTCTTCTTTGGAGAAATGTCTATTTAGGTCTTCTGCCCATTTTTGGATTGGGTTGTTTGTTTTTTAATATTGAGCTGCATGAGCTGTTTGTATATTTTGGAGATTAATCCTTTGTCCATTGATTCGTTTGCAAATATTTTCTCCCATTCTGAGGGTTGTCTTTTTGGCTTGTTTGTAGTGTCCTTTATAGCTGTTAGCAGTTGCCTTATGCATTGAGGTGCTCCTATGTTGGGTGCATATATATTTATAATTGTTACATCTTCTTCTTGGATGGATTTCCATTTCCATGGAATATATTTTTCCATCCCCTCACTTTTCGGTCTATATGTGTCCCAGGTCTGAAGTGGGTCTCTTGAAGACAGCATATATATGGGTCTTGTTTTTGTATCCATTCAGCGAGCCCCTGTCTTTTAGTTGGAGCATTTAATCCATTCACATTTAAGGTAATTATCGATATGCATGTTCCTATTACCATTTTCTTAATTGTTTTGGGTTTGTTTTTGTAGGTCCTTTTCTTCTCTTGTGTTTCCCACTTAGAGGAGTTCCTTTAGCATTTGTTGTAGAGCTGGTTTGGTGGTGCTCAATTCTCTTAGGTTTTGCTTCTCTGTAAAGCTTTTGATTTCTCCATCAAATCTGAGTGAGATTCTTGCCAGGTAGAGTAATCTTGGTTGTAGGTTCTTCCGTTTCATCACTTTAAATATGTCATGCCACTCCCTTCTGGCTTGTAGAGTTTCTGCTGAGACATCAGCTGTTAACCTTATGGGAGTTCCCTTGTATGTTGTCATTTTTCCCTTGCTGCTTTCAATAATTTTTCTTTAATTTTTGTCAATTTGATTACTATGTGTCTCAGCATGTTTCTCCTTGGATTTATCTTGTATGGGACTCTCTTTGCTTCCTGGACTTGGGTAGCTATTTCCTTTCCCATGTTAGGGAAGTTTTCGAGTATAATCTCTTCAAATATTTTCTCGGGTCCTTTCTCTCTCTCTTCTCCTTCTGGGACCCCTATAATGCAAATGTTGTTATCTTTAATGTTGTCCCAGAGGTCTCTTAGGCTGTCTTCATTTCTTTTCATTCTTTTTTCTTTATTCTGTTCCACAGCAGTGAATTCCACCATTCTGTCTTCCAGGTCACTTATCCGTTCTTTGTCTCAGTTATTCTGTTATTGATTCCTTCTAGTGTATTTTTCATTTCATTTATTGTATTGTTCATCTCTGTTTGTTTGTTCTTTAATTCTTCCAGATCTTTGTTAAACATTTCTTGCATCATCGCAATCTTTGCCTCCATTCTTTTTCCAAGGTTCTGGATCATCTTCAGTATCATTATTCTGATTTCTTTTTCTGTAAGGTTTCCTGTCTCCACTTCATTTAGTTGTTTTCCTGGGGTTTTATCTTGTTCCTTCATCTGGTACATAGCCCTGTGCCTTTTCATCTTGTCTGTCTTTCTGTGAATGTGGTTTTTGTTCCACAGGCTGCAGGACTGTAGTTCTTCTTGCTTCTGCTGTCTGTCCTCTGGTGGATGAGGCTATCTCAGAGACTTGTACAAGTTTCTAACACAGTTCTTTTAGAAATTATCAGAGAGGGTAGAAAAAATTAACTAAGGTCATATAATTTCAATTTGACAAATACAATAGCAAATTGAATTGAATATATTTTATTGATTTATCCTCTGTGAGGCTGGATATACTTATACTGAATATTAAAGCAATAACATTAGAAATCAGCAACAAAATGATAGCCTAGACCCATATCTTTAAAAACACCTTGAAATTATTTATGAGTTAAGGAGGAAATCAAAATGGAAATTACAGACTATTTAGAAGTGAACAAAAAAAGCTCTAAATATCAAAACAGTACTCTGAAGAAAATTTATAGACTAAAAAACATTTTTTTAAGGAAACAAGAAAGACTGAAAATAAACTAATATAAAAACAAACCCTAAGACTTCAGCTCAAGAAGGTGGAGAAAGAATAGCAAAATAATGCAAAAGAAAGTTGAAGGTGGAATCCAAAAAGATAAAAATGAAAGATGTTTAAATAAAATCAAAACAATGGAATTGATTAGCAAAATGTGGTCCTTTGAGTAGACTAGTAAATTTGACAATGTTTTTTAGGTATGAGGCAAAGAAAACTGGAAGACTCATCACAAATAAATAGCATTGGGAGTGAGAAAGTTTATGACATCTTTGTAAAGAGATATTTAAAGATTTTGTAACACAATTCTATTACTACTAAACTAACTGGAAAATTGCACTTCTCTAACATATATATATAAGTTGCTAATATTTCCTCCCCCCCAGAAAAATAACTTTAATAGTAAAATAACCCTAGAAGATATTGAAATGGTAGTCAGATACCTATCTCAAAATTATACCAGACTCAGTCAGCATTTTTGGCAAATTGTTACACTCAAGGATCCAATTTTCCTCTTATGCAAACTAGTCTAAAAGACTAGTGAATGTTGGAAAATTGCTAACCTCTTCCCTTGATATTAAGTCTGTATAGGAACAGCACAAGAAAAATGATAGACCAATGTCACTATGACACAGATAAAAACAAATATCAAATCAAATGAAGTGTATTAAAGAAATCATTATAACTATGTTTTCTGCTAAGGATACAAGGACATTCAAAAATATCTCCAAAATTATTGTTTGGTTCAAAAAACAGCAAGTTATAGAATATATTGACAGTATAGTACAAGTTACTATATATATAAAAAGCAATACTACCTAGATTTTGTGAAGAGAATTTTTACGTTTACAAAAATACAGATGTTTATATTACATAGTACCTATATATGTGTATTATTATAAAAGCATGCATAAAGAACTGTAAAGATACACAACAAATTGATGCTAGTAGATTACAGAAGAACCCGGAATGTGTGATTGTTGGAGTGTCAAGAGAGACCATAACTTTATCTCAAAGTTTTATTTTTTAAATTTAAATTAATTATTTTTTGCTGTTGTTTGAAGATTACTGTATTAATGTGATTTCATGTAACTTAAAAACCAAAACAATTACCACAATAATCTGCAACTGACATTCCTAGATTCACAAGGAAGATCCCAGATATTTGGAGTTTCCTTGAGCACATGTCGAAAGGGTGTTTTAATGTGCTCTTGAGAGATTTTTTTTTCAACCTCCTTCAATTTAATTCATCCACAAAACATTTGTTGAGGAACATATATGGGTAATTTGGAATGAAAAATTGATTCCTGACATGAGTAGCTTTTTGGGGAGTCTAATTGGGGAAGTAATTCAACCAACAGGTACTAGGGAGAGTGGCAGATCCTGTGTGGAGGGTATTCACTGATTGTTTTAGGAGCACATAGGCAGAGAATATCACCTTGTGTCCTGGTTTCAATCCAAAGATTTCCTGTATCATGTACAGATTACAAAAATAAGAAAAGTTTTTGAGATTTGGGGAAAATACATATGTATATTTATGTGTGTATGTATGTAGTACAAACAGATAATCTGAATCTTTTTCGTAATTGTTCTGTTAAGAACAACTGCATTAGCTCCAACAACCTGTTTCCCTATCTACAAAATGAGAGAAATGCACTAATTGTTCCCTAAAGATCATTTCCTCAAATCATGTCCATAACAGTAGTAAGAGAAAATTAAGATTGGAGAACATTTTCCTCTTCTGCTCTGAAATATCTTGGCTATAGAGAGTGTACATCTCTTAAATTTGCTGTATGGATATCATATGCCTGAAAGCCTTGAAATCTGACATATCATTTATTTTTACAGAAATTGAAAAAGAAAGTTGTGGTGATCCTGGTACACCCTTATATGGAATTAGAGAAGGTGATGGATTTTCTAATCGTGATGTTTTAAGGTTCGAATGCCAGTTTGGATTTGAATTAATTGGAGAGAAATCCATTGTTTGTCAAGAGAATAACCAATGGTCTGCAAACATACCCATCTGCATCTGTGAGTACCAAATGCTTTGCTTCCAGATAGCATATGCTACCCTGTCCTTGCATATAATTGCTTTTGTAATTAATTGCAAAGAACTGGAACTGTGTAATTATTTTTGAATGAGTAGCACTTTTCAACACTATCTTTAACAAGTGTGCTGATGCCAAATTATAAATTTCATTGCAGATTTAAATAAAGTTAGCACAGTTCACTTGGTAATGGCAAAGTATAGTTTACATATGTCCTCATAACACTTTATTGGTGGCATTTTATACTTTATAGATAGAATACTTCTTATGGAAATTATACATCTGAGCTAATTCTATTAGGCTCATTTATTTTAACAAGGTAGTATATGCTTATTTGCAATCAGAAACACTTAAAATATTTAAAGCTTATATTCTATGTATAATGCATTAACTTATTTTTTCTTGTAGATGCTCACACTAATGCCTGCTTAAGTGCCATTTATTTATATTGCACAGAATAAAATTCATTAATGTTTGTGATATGCTTGGATTAAAATAATGTGTTTCTTCAAATACTTTAAAGCGTTCCAATTTAGCTGCAACAAAAATATAATTTGTTTTATCTATGGATGCACTTTTAGGTTAAATTAAATACTATCTTCATTACCAACAAATACAGCTTACCAGGTGTGAATGCAATGTTGAAAATTTTGCATTTAGTTTTGTTACAAATGATAACATATAAGCTCATAATCATGAAAGTAAAAAATAATTTTCTTGTTTTAAAATATGACTTTTCATCTGTATCGAACTTATAATGATCATGCTTTTCATTTGTGAAATCCTTTATTCCCTACAAAGGCATTAGCACAAACTTTACTTCAATATATAACTGTTTTTTAAAAAATTTAGCAGTTTTCAAGACCTGCATTTTATCTGAATTTTAATTTGTGCTGCAAAACACACATTTTCCTTTATTGAAAATGTTGATTATTTAACATTTTTAAAATATTTAACATTTTTAAACACGTACTGAGAACTTTTAAAGTGAGTGGAGGCCAAACGTTTTCTAATATTATCTTTTTTTCCTCTGTGTAATAAATCATTGTTTTTTAATCCTTCCTCTACTTTCTAAATGTTCTGTGTGAACCTTTAAATCATATTTTTTAAAAGCTAAAAAAATAAATCTGAGGGGAAATAAAGACCAACCTTAGTATGGTATGGGAGTTCTTATTTAGTTTTTTTCCAGCATTAGCCCCTAGTGGCAGCTATAATAAGTGTTAATTCATCTCCTTATCTGTGTTATAAGCTATCAGAGCATCCCATGGCCATGGTAGGAGTGAAGTTCACCTAGTTACTACCCTCACTCCAAGTTTTCTCCAGGTTGTATTATCCCAGTTATGTTAATACCTACATAATATTTGTGTGTGTTTGTTTTCAGTCATTTTGTGAGCATTATTGTTTTCTTTGGAAATGTCTATATACTTCTCCAATACTTTTTTAAGCACAAAAACTACAACTTTGCACTGCACTCTAACATGGACATGATAAATGTCAAAATAAATTGCTGTTATTACTCCAGTTATATTTTTGTGCATATTTAAACATACAGTAATTCAAAGTACTAGTAGCCTTCCTTAATAATGTGCAAACAACAGCATATTTTTTTTGTTTTATAAGATAGATTATATTGTTTAATATTTTTTTAAACTGCTAATTGATTATTATAATTGTTGGCTGTGGCAAAATGAGGTAATTTGAATTATTTGAGGTAATAAATTTGAAAATTTATTGTTTTTTATAATCTTCCTACTTTAACAGTTCCTTGCCTCTCTAACTTTACTGCACCAATGGGAACAGTCCTTTCTCCTGATTATCCCGAAGGGTATGGAAATAATTTAAATTGCATCTGGACAATAATCTCTGAACCAGGGAGTCGGATACACCTTTCTTTCAATGACTTCGATCTGGAATCCCAGTTTGACTTCCTTGCTGTTAAAGATGGAGACTCTCCAGACTCCCCAATTCTTGGAACCTTTACTGGGGCTGAGGTGCCTTCTCATCTTACTAGTAATAGTCATATACTACGATTGGAATTTCAAGCTGACCACTCAATGTCAGGACGTGGCTTTAACATCACTTATAACAGTAAGTTTAATTTTTCCATATAACATATTTCTACACATTAGAGCTAGAATGGAATCATACAAAACAGCTCTCTTGTTCCACAGATAGGAAACTTGAGCAAGTCATATACATAATTTGTATCAGGGACAGTCTTTCAGCCCTTGATTTCTAACCATATTTTTACTCCTTACTGTGTCATTTCTCTTTGTGAGAGGCCTGATGTTAAGGAGATATATATTAAATATAATTACTATATCACCAATATATTAGCTTATTCTATTAAATCTTATAAGCATAATCTCAAACCTACTGTACATAACATATTTTGCTCTGTTATTGGTATGCAAACATAAAAGGGGGATAGATCCTTCCTTCAAGATATTCATATGCCAGTAGAGGATTTTAAACAAATAATGACAACACAGAGTTATAATTCCAAAGACAAAATTAGCTAGACTATCAAAGTATCACAGAGAAGGAAATTACTAATTCTGGGCAGTAGGTTACGGAGCTGACTTAGCAAAGATGCTATGGGGGCAAAATACCTTAGTGATTAAGAATATCAGCTCTAAGGTCAAACTATGCAACTTCAAATCTTGGTTTTGCTACACTTTTAGGTTTAATAACAGAGCCTCAGTATTCATCCATAAAGTCATACTGGGTTTTTGTAAGGAGCTGTCGATGAAAAAAATAATCAGTGGTCAATCTAAGAAAGAAATGAACATTTTTTTTCCAAGCCAACCTGTGGATTATAATCTGGGAGACAGTCTTTCAGAAAGCTCTGAGGACTGTTCCACCTGTTAGAGGTCAAAGCACAGTTATGTAAGTTTTTGAGACAAAGGGTTATAGTCAAATGACCTATTAACAGTTTACACAATCCAGATCTGCACATCCAAAGCAAGTAGTGGGTCATCGTGATCCCTTATGAGATTAAGAAGGACTGTTATCTACTAAGGAGGTCTGGTTAATGCAGATGAACGAAACACACTAAAGAGGAAGGAAGAAGCCCAAGATGGCAGAGAAAAATTTATGTTTAAATTTTCATCTTGCCATAAAATATGAATTTTATTTAATCAGAGTAAATAGGGTAATGCATGTAAATAATTCAGCATATATACCTAATAAATACTCAATAAACATTAACAGTTGTTGTTTAGTTGTCTTCTGAAGTATTCCCTGTCAATTCTTATTTTATTATTGTATTTATTACATTGCTTTAGATTTAAGAATTCTTCGAGGTTATTTAGCTATTGTCTATCACCCATATTTTTTGTATTTCAAAAGGATGCATATTATTTTTCTGAAAATAACGTGGTGTAAATATAGCAAAAAGATGAATCACATAAATGAGAAAAGTTAACAAACTTAGTAAGTTAACAAACTTACTTAGTTTTAAGTACGTTAGTAAGTTAACAAACTTACATTTTAATGCTTCTGTGTGCACATGTTTTACCTCAAGCTGTAGAATGCTAGTGATTTTTATTGTTTTCTTCAAAGTTACCACACTCTGTCAGATTCTGACCAACTTGATGAGTTATTTAAGTGTCACATTATAATAGGATTTAATTTCCTGCTCTTTCAAAAAGCACTGCACACCCCTCACCCTCACCCTTGCCCCAGCCCGTTCAGTGCTGAGCTTTGTCAATTAATAACAAAATGCAGTTATTGTCTTTTCAAAGTGACACTCTTAGTGAACATTGTCACTAATAAGTTGTCAACATGTAATTGCACATCATTAAAGTTGAATTAGCTGTGACATGTGTCAGAGAGACATGCTGTATAAAATGGTTGCTTTATCTGTAAGTCCCTTTTAAAATATTTCATATATATGTATAAATGTATAAATATAGACACATACATTTATCTATTTACAGTTTTATGTTGTCTTAAATGCATATATATATATATATATATATATATTTTTTTTTCTTTTCTTGCCACACAGCTTGCGGGATCTTAGTTCTGCAACCAGGGATTGAACCCCAGACCCCACCAAGTCCTAACCACTGGACCACCAGGGAATTCCCTTAAATGAATAATATTTTTAACTTTAATATTTATGGTATCTTGAAGGTATTATGGAAATATGCCTCTTGTTCCTTGTTCTGTTTCTCTAGTAAATAATTTAAACCATTGTATTAAAATTCTTATATTCAATGCTTCCTACTGCTGTTTTTTTCTGAAAAATTATCCAGCAGGCATTATATATAAGAGCAACCAGGGTTAATCGATACTGAGCTGTTTAAAAGCACAGCAGAAAACAATAATTAGAAATAAATGTACCTACAAAATAAATTTTATATATTTTAGAATTTACCTTAACGTTATTTTATACTGTTTAACTTAAAAATGAGGAGACTGGATAATACAATTATATAATTTATGAACAGTATCACAGTGATGATTTAGTGAAAAAATTTTAAATAGCTGCATGTACCCATGCAGTATGTATATAATATTAAATTGTAAATACCCCTTAAAATGTTTTACATATTTAGACTTTGCTACTTTAAATATTCTTCCACTTATATTATACTAATTTAAACATTTATAATGCAAATTTATAGGGCTCATGTAATCTATAATCTATGAGAAATTTAAGTAAGCATATTGTCCTTACACTTCTGCTACTTGCTGGGACGGGGCTAAATACGCATCCTGGGAGATACAAGGTAAAATAAGATAGTGACCCTGAACTAAAGAACTCACATTCTCTTGAGAGACATGAGACAAATAATCCAAGATACAATATGTTGTGGAGAGGGACTTCCCTGGTGGTCCAGTGGGTAAGACTCTGTGCTCCCAATGCAGGGGGCCCAGGTTCAATCCCTGGTCGGGGGACTAGATCCCACATGCATGCTGCAACTGAGTCCACGTGCTGCAACAAAGATCCCGTGACCAGGTGCAGCCAAAATATAAATAAATAAATAAATAAATATTAAAAATATATATGTTGTGAAGAAAAAATTTAAAGCCAGACCAGGGGATCCATTTCAATACTGTCTCTATGATCTGAGGCAAGCTACTTAACTTTTTCTGAATCTCACATTACTCTTTAGAGTAAATGGCTATACTTTGCTCATCAGGCTATTCTAAATGTTAAGTGAGGTGACAATATATCTTTAGATATATCTAGGCTCCTATCACAGTGCCTAGAACATGGTGTTTGCAAAAGAATTACCTCTTTTCCCTTTTCCTGGATGGCAAAGACTAAATGATATATGGAAAATTATAGAGAAATTGTAAGACTTTCATAACTAGATTGAAACATTTCACTTTAATACTCACTGTGAGACGATCTCTTCGTTCCAAACAATGAATCACAAGAAAAATTTTCAAAGGGGCCTAGTCAACCTGCTCTGTATCAGCCTGCTCTGTATTCACATTAATTGGAATTCTGTCCAGCTTATACTGGATATTTTTGCTTAGATAAGGCAAATGATTTCAAGAAATAAGCAGAAACAATTCTATTTTGAAGTTTTGTAATTGTAGAGTGTAGTTCACATTTTAAAACAACCACATCCATTACACATCAGAGAGAAAAAGGTATGGTCAGAGGAGAGCCTCTCTCTCTCTCTCTTTTTTTTTTTTTTTAAATAAAGGCTTTTCTAGAAATGAGCATAACCATTTTAAAAATCATTTTTTCTCATCCCCAATACACAAGGGTCTGTCTCATACTGCTAGTTTGTGTGTTTTTCTCTTTTTTTGCTGTTCTCAAGCATTTGGACATAATGAGTGTCCTGATCCTGGAATACCAATCAATGCAAGGCGGTTTGGGGACAACTTTCAATTAGGAAGTTCGATTTCAGTTATTTGCGAAGAAGGATTTATTAAAACCCAGGGAACAGAAACAATTACGTGTATTCTTATGGATGGAAAAGTGATGTGGAGTGGACCAATTCCAAAATGTGGAGGTAAGCACAATGGTCAGTGCAAAATACAATTCCATCGTAACTATGCACTAGAAACCATAACAGGAAATTCATTGTTCTACCAGGACTCTTGTAATCTTAAAATATCATTTAGCGTTATACTTTAGACATATAGTATGTAGTTAAATTACACTTTTAATATTTATTTTTTATTTTTATTATTTTAATTTTTAGAAATCTTTTAGAAGCTCCCTTTAAAAGGAGCTCTTATTAAAAGATACACATTAATAAACAGTAGATATTGGTTGCATGTGTAGAGTACCTTTAATATATTTCATAGTTACAGCTGAGTATATTTTATAGTTTCCAGTCATATTTTTCTTGGTCTTTTAACTATTCATGGTATAAATTGAATTTATTTTTTAAAAAGCATTAACTATTATTAATCATAATAAATAAATTTATGCTAAAGCACCCATTATTTAAAATGTATAATTTTGGTAGGCATAATTCACTAAACATTTTTTTTTTCAATTTTGATTTGCCCAATGAAATGCAGTCAAGAAAGTTCAGGACAAAGTATATGTGTGTTTTATGTATCTATATATACATACACAATGTTTGGAAGTACCTATATATCTTTGAATATATATAGTCGCATAAAGTCACAAATTATATTGGTAAGAAGGAAGGATGATCATCTTAAAGCTAAAACATATCAAGTATATAGCGTTTCAACATAGAATCTATAAGAGCGTTGAGGGGGGTTTATTTAGGATTGTCACAGTAGGAAGTAACATTCTGAATTCTATTTTTCTCCTACTCTAAGGTTACACATCCATTTTATTTAAAAATATATAAAAGGACTTTTACTAAGACAGATGAACTAGGGCCATTAAACACCCTTTAGTAGGTCACCATGTAGTGATTAGGTGACAATTTTAAGTGGTTTCTTCTTTTTCTTGCTTTCCCAATTATTCTTGTTAGCTGTGCCCAAACTGACATTAGAACCTTTGTTTTCTCAATTTCTAGCTGGTGAATTGAGAATATTTAATATATACTTTCCAAAACATTTGTTTTCTCAATTTCTAGCTGGTAAATTGGGAATATTTAATATATAACAGACAATTGAATAATACAGCTATTACTTATAAATGTTGAGTTTCATTGAATTGAACATTTTCATAATATCTCATGATGAAGTAATCCAGACCATGCAATTAAGTTTTCCTCTTAGTCCCTTCAATTAGCATCTCCCTCCTCTTCTAATCACCTTCTCATTTGTAACATCAGGGGGCTGAACTAGATGACTTCACTGTTCTTTTCCAAACCTCAAATATTATGGGCTTAGTAGGGGTTACCCTGACAATGGCTATGACTATGCTATTATGTCTAAAAAAACATAATGGAGTTGCACAATACAGGACTAAAATAAAAAGAGAAGAATGGAAGTAGTGTTAAATTTTTTCCATCATAATTTGCCCTGGAGCTCATTTGTTCTTTTAACCATAGTTCCTGACCTAGACTTGGGGTATCAGTCAGGAAAGCCTACATTAGTATTTGAAGGAAAAGTAGGAGATAAAAGTTTGTTTCAGGCAGAAGACATAGTACTGGTTCAATGTGACTGGAGTGAAGGATAGAGGGACAGGGTTTGATGAATACAGAGACCTCTGAAGAATGAAATGCTTTGTAAAGAGTGCTAAGCAGATTAGAAATTATCCTATGGCAACAGGAAGCCACGTTAGTTTGGAAGTGACATGACGTGAGCCTCTCCCTCCCCTGCACTGGGAGTTGTTTACAGTTTCAGTGGACAGGCAGAGACTACCTCCAGATAATTGAATCTCATTGGATTCTCACTTGCCTAACTTGGGTGTTGGTTTAGGAGCTGCTTGGTGCCTAGCTGCATGGGGTGGTGAGAATAATGAGGTTGACATCAACGAATCATTTGATGAATTGCTGCTTTATTTGAGAGAGCAATTTCAGTGAGATTTTTCACCATGAAAAATGAATGGTGTTTAACTTTTAAAAATAAGTGAAACAAAATATTCAGAACTAAGTTGGCACAGGCCAGTAGGCCTTTCAGACATCCTAAAGAGAACTGTATAAAGGAGAAGAATATTTTTTTCTTCATATGTGAGTGGAATTACATGCAGTTGGCTGGCTCACCTGCCAATTTCTGGATCCAACACGAGGTAGGAACATCACCAAGGATAAGGCTGGAGCCAGGGAAGGCAGAATGGTAGTGGGCTGGAAGCGATCGTACAGTGGCACTTGCCAGATTACCTGCCACATCCCAGGCTGTGTTTTGATCCAGGTTCCACCCAATAAAGCAGACTGATTTCAGCTCCTGTATAACTAACTCTGGTGGGTTTCATTTCTAAGACTGATTAAGGTTTGTAAAGATTTCCTTTAGTTTTGCCTGAATTCTACTTAGGTACTAAAGAGAAGAGCCTGAGACTAGCTGAGGAAAGCTTGTTTTTCTCTTCCTGTTTTCTTTTTTTTCCTTCTTTTTTTTTTTAATCACACCACTTCCTCCCCCATTCCCCAAGCTGCCACACAGCCACTCCAACTTACACAAAGAATTATGTCTGGAAGCTCTCTCTGCCTATAATCTTTGTTCTTTAGACCTTCCATATTTTGACAGAAAAGTTTTGCTTATTATTTATTATAGTTTTTCTTTTGGGGCTTTCTCACAGCTTCCAATATATGCTTAATATTTTAGCTAAAACTTTTTTATTATCATCGTATTAAACACTTTATATAGTGAAATATGTACGTGTTTATGTATTCTCATTAATACAAATAACTTTCTACTTTTATTTTCTTCACACAAAAAACTCCAAAATCAAATGTATTGTTAAAAATTGCTAATATGCATGGATTGCTGTGTGTTAAAATTAGAAAACAGAAAGAATTTGTTTTAATCAGAATTTATAGAGCAAAGGAAGTCACTATAAAATGTTTTGATAAGAAAACCCAGGGCTTCAACTTACTTAAAGATTGCCTTCTCCCCACAACTCCTCTCTGTCACAGTCGTGTAGAAGTTTAGGCATATTGGCAAATTAGTGGTCCACCCACATCAACCAGTCTTCAACCCTAAAACTGTGGAAAATCTTTGAGAAAAGTGAAAAGAAACTTTTTGTCAGCCATAGGCCTTGAATAAGAATTCTTCAAACCAAAAGGGAGAAATGAAATCACATATGTTTCAGTTCTGTGATCCCATAGCTGAACTTAGATTTATTTTGGATAGCTTAAATACAATTGTTAACAGAATTGGGTTATACATTTTATTCATTGACCTGAAGTTCAACACTGATACATTAGCTAAGGATAGATTTAGGCTATCTTTGTGAAAATTTGAACCTTTTTCTTTAGAATGGGGTGATCGAATTTCCTCATGAGGAAGAAAGATTTGATGCTTTATAAAGTCTTGTGATCTTTCAGTTTTGCTAATTGAAAACAAAATACATTAATTTTTATAATTAGCATTGAAACCATTCACTTTGAATTCAATTTAGTAACTCAATTTAGTAACAATAAATGACTCTTTCACCCACACCTAGACAGTAACCTGAATATAACTGGCTCTATCTAGGGCCAATCTCTGCATAGTGACTTCAAAGACATCCTAAAACCATGAAGAATAGTGTGAATGGTTATCATAGGTCTCCTTTAATGGGCTGACACAGGGATTTTCATGATTTTCTACCTAGAAATCTTCCTAAAAATCTTCTTCCTCTCTCTCCACCAAAGCTTCCCACTCATAGCAACTGCATAAACACTCTCCTTCTCTTCTGCTGTAGTCCCCTCACATTCATTCTTCACACAGCCCAAGCGCCTTATTGGGCACCTTGTGAGTGTCCTCCGTAAATTCAGCCCTCGGGAAGTGCAATTTTCTTATAAGAATCTTTCCCCTTGGAATCCCTTCTTTCTTCACTCATTTTCCTTCTTTTTATGTGATCAGAATTCCTTTCAGGGACCTCTGAGGGCATTGCCAGGTTCACCCACATGTATCCTTCAAAGTTGCTTCTATCAGCCTTGGTTCTAGGAAATTTGGAATAGGGAGGGAAGGGACAACCTTAAGTACATTTGGATTTATTTCTCACTTCACCTGTGTGTGTGTGTGTGTGTGTGTGTGTGTGTGTGTGTGTGTGTGTGTGTCCTGAAACACAGGTAAGATGGTGCATTTACTCATTTTTCTCAAAGGACTAGTGGGATACTAGATTTTCTTTACTGCACCAAGCAATGCAAACTGGAGTCAGCCCTTACCCACAAATCCTGGAATCTTTTTCTCACACAGTAAAATCCCATAGGATTTCTAGTCACTGGACTATTCCTTGTGACTAATACTGCTACATAGAAGGCAACATTTAAGGTATAATATTTGACCCACTCAGAGAGGTTTCCTTAGTGGCTTTAGGAAACCTACTGGTCTCTGCCCACCTATTTTCTTCCTGTCCAAGGGCTAGCTCCAAAGGACTGAGACATACCTGCCTTATTGTCCATACCTCAAGTGATCTGAGCATCATTATTTGGCCTTCTGTCTTGTCTCTTTTTACCATTTATTGTTTAAAGTCTATTTTGTCTGAGACCTTCTTTCTTGAGTACAACCATCATTAACTTATTTTTCTCAGCTTTGATTCACTTTATCAGATGCACGAGACCCTTTGTAGTGGGGAACGAGTCTATGGTTAGATGGTAAATTGGCTTTAAGTCTGCTCTGTCATGAACTTTTTACAAGTGCTTCTGGTCCTATCTTTTGTTCGTACCTTTTCCTAGCTATCTTGTTTTTAAATATAGCTGTGAGTTTACTGCATATCCAGAACATATTGTTCCAGCACGTGCACTCAGCTCAAATTCATCTGGATACTTATGTCCTCTAGTTTGGTGAAGCCAACTGCCATAAAATGGAGGTTTTGATGGATCTGAGTCCACTAATAGATCCAAATGCTCAATGTCATAACCTCAGATGCTTATAAGAGCTAGACGGTAACAGAAATAAATTACATGAGCTGAATAAAACAGGCTATCTCACAAGCAGTGAGCACTGTTATCTAGAGTTTTCTGTTTTAAAAAGCAGGACAATTGGACATACATTATTTTCTGTCTCTGTTGCAGTCATATAAGGAAACTGTTCCTGGATATGAGGATTTATTATTCATTGGTGAATGTCATTATAAAAAAAATGCTACCTAATTATACTCATGTAGACTGAAGGATGAGAAGGATTTATTTGCAGACCAAAAATGAGAGTGGGAAAAAAAAAAATGAGAGTTGGGTTAAAATGTATTCATTATTTCTTTATAAAATCTGAAATACACGCCATCTACATTTTAAAATCAAATGTTCCTTAATAAAGTTATAAAATTATTTAACTGTTCATGAAAAATGTTGGATGAATCTAAAAGTTGTATATTTTATTAAATTTCATTTTAATAAATATACTACTCAGGATCATTTTAGTCTCTCTTCCTGGTTTCTCTTCATTTCTATGATCTCTGTTTGTATGTGTTCCAGAGCTAGGTCTTGAATATTTTCTCTTATTTCCACTCACTCTATTCATGCTTTTCATCCAGTTTCCAGCTTTAAATAACACCTATGTGTTGATGGTTCTCAAATTTACATTCGTCTACTTCTCTGTCCTGAAGTCCAGACTCATCTGTTCAACTTCCTCCTCAATATCTCCACTTAGATGTTTAATAGGCATCTCAAACTTAGCCTGTCCAAAACTGATCAGATCCCCCCGGTCACTCCAAACCTGATACTGTCACAGACTTTCTCTATCATCATTAATAGCACTCCATTCTTCCAGTAATTCAGGCGAAAACTCTTGGGAGTAATTCCTGACTCCTTTCTTTCTATCACAACCATACACAATCCATCAGAAAAATCTGTTAGCTCTACCTTGAATACCTATATTCAAAACCCATCTACTTCTCACTTCCTTAACTGCTGACATCCTTGTCCCAGCAACCATCATCTCTGGCCTAGATTACTGCAACAGTCTTGTAACTGGTCTCATTTCTTCTGCCCTTTCTCCTATTCAGTTCTGTAGAAACGGTTTGTTATTCAGTTTACCCATGCCTTCATAGTTATTTCTCTTATGGGACTCAGAAGGCCCTGATACGTATATACTATCTGCTTCTCTCCTACTTTTTACCTGGCTCCTTGTCTCCCATGCCCTCTTCGCTGTAGCTAGCAATGCCCTCTTTGATCTAAAGCAATCCCCTCAATAAAAATGGAAATAGAATGTTGGCCTTCTGGATTACATGGTCGTGTTCTTGAATATAATTAGGATGTAATACATTCATTGAACTGCTTTATAGATAAAGAGGGTTATATTTAATAAAATACATTGGAAGACTTGGGTGAATGCTATTGGCTCAAAGTGGTTGATTTAATTAAGATGCTAAGTTAAGACCAACTGAAAGAAAGTTTTTCCTTCCTTGTGAAGATTTATAATAATTTCTAATATTGTTATCATTGTAGCCTCCCTGAGAAGAAAAACAGTGAAAGCAAAATGCATGACTAACAAGGTATACAGGCAAAATTTCCTGTTACTTTGGGAATGACAACTTATACCATACCAGCTAAGGAGAAAAATGTTGCAGTATCCCTGTCCATAAAAAATTGAGGTCCAGATACCTCCTTTGTGTCTTATTAAGTGGATTCTAACTGACTCATTTCTCTCAATCATAACCTCAGATATCCCACTCCCAGTTTATATAAGCAGCAAAAGAAAAGTGAGGGAAATTGAGATCTATATCTATCTATCTGCCTACCTACCTACCTACCTAAACTGTTGGAGTCAAAAGTTGTTCATCTTTTCCTTTATCTCCCCATAGGAAGGAGGATGCTAGTCTCCTCTTCAAGCCAAGTTAAGGGGAAGGACTCTAAAAGAATCCCTCATAAGGGAATGTAGTTGCCTGTGAAAAAGAGGAACTGGAATCGCCAGGTGGATATCTGATTATACAGTGTACTTGCTGATCTGCCTTCTATGCTGAATGAACAAGAGAAAGAAAATTGATCAAAACTGGCAGATTAAAGAGAGGGAAAGCTGGCTAGTTGAAATCATTTAGCAAGTCAATGATGTGAGCTTCCTCTGCATCAAATGAATACCAAAGAAGGTACCTTGGCTTAGCCACTAGGTAAAAGAAACTCAACAACCAGACACCATAGGATGTACTGTCAGGGGTGAAAGCAGGGAGGTAACTGGAAAAGGTTGATCTTCTCTTCTATCAGGAAATTTCCTGATAGAAGTGAGAAGCCACCCTTCTAATTCTTGGCCTTTACAAAGATCTCATTTATTATCCTTATGGAAAGAGCAAAACATTTTCCATATCTGACAAATAGAAAATCTCAGGGACCAGTTAGAGTTAGTGAGGAAACAGCAACAGTCAGGAGAGGACTGTGACAGCACACTTTTCCTCATTTTAGCCCTAACACCCCACAGGAAAAAGGACCTAAAGGGAAGAGGAAGGGGACATGCTGAGAAAGGATACAGCATCTTCTCTGCTCCAACTGCTGAAGCGAATGGAGGAATGAATCATCAAGTGCTGGTCCTCCATCAGCACCCTCCTCCCCATCCTCCAGGGTGCTCAAAGATGCACCTTGGGTGGGTAGGTTTAGAAAATAAGACAGAATTTTAAATTGGATTGGACCAAGTTTTTTAATACTGTAAGTGATGAGAATTTTCAAGGATGTGCCCAACACTTCTTTAAGGAGAGGGAGATTTGTCAGTGCATGTTTGAAGGCAGTAATTAAGAAAGGAGGGAGGGAGGGAGGGAGGGAGGAAGGAAGGAAAGAAAGAGAAAGAAAGAAAAGAAAAGAAAGAAAGAAAGAGAAAAAGAGAAAGAAAGAAACCAATTTCTGTTTTCATTCCACCGATTTCAGAATATTCCATAAAATGCCTACTCAAGCAAGAACTTCCTTGCCCTCAGTAGAGAACTCCCTGCATAACTATGGCTTAAGTTCCTTTTTACTGTAATGGGATATCTTAGAGAATTCCTTGAGTGAATAGGATGGGACTAGGGTCCCTGGAGAACTGTTTGACAGCAAGTCTGGACTTGCATGCCAATGAACTTCCCCTTTGAGGATAAGGAATTTTCTCTTGAATCTCAGCCTCAAAGGGAAGGAAATCCTTCTCATTCACAGACGTTGCACTCTCTGGAGGGAGTTCGTTTGAGGGAGCAATTAGAGTAACAGTCTGATGCATAGATCAGAATATATTGTGGTTCTTATAGAGAGAATGTGTGTTCACACACATATACCTATTCATGTCTAATAATAGACTCCTCTTTTAGTTACATATTAAGGTAGTATTAAATTCCTAGAGGATTACCATAGGGAAAACTAATAGCACTCTGCAGGGTTTTGCTCCTAATTTCTGTGGAACTGGGTAGGGGAAGGGTAGAAGGGGTTATAGAAATGGAAAGAGGTTCAGAGCTGTGATTGCTTGTCTGCATTTCTGGCACTTTAATCCCTATGTTTCTGACTTTCTCTTTTTATCCAAGAGAGAGAGGCAACTTGTTTCCCATAATTTTCTTTGAAACATCATCCAGTGTGTTGAGGTTAGACAGAGCAGGTGATTACTTACCACACCTATAACCAACCATAAAGCAAGTTTAAAAATTTAAAAAAAAAAAAAAGGGAAGAAATGGAACCTTCATTGTTTATAATCCCCAAGATCAAAACCTAGCTCTTCTTCTGGTCCTCAATTCCCTTCTGAGCACCTAAGTGCCACTTCTCGGATGAAAGAGCACCAAAATTCTGAAGCATTTTTATTCAAAAGAATTTTAGCTGAATACAGTCTGAAACACATCTGACTCTTCATACATATCTTAAAGCATACTGGGTATTTTGAATTCGTCCATTCTGAAGCAGGAGGGAAGGGGGCAGGGCACAACCTTTGAAAGAATGACATAGCCCGAGGACATGACATAAACTGATTAGGACCAAATGGGTACAAGATGGCGGACAACTCAACTTCCACTAGACATTGAGCCTCAGTATACACTCACTGTAACACATCAGCAAGCTAAATGACACACCCACAGGCACCATGACAGTTCCAAGGCCAACCATAAGGATCAAAAAGTGGGTGGTGGCCCAATTCCTGGAAATCTCCTCCCCTTCCTGTAATAGCTGGAATACTCCTCCCACTCATTAGCTTATGAAATTACCCACCCCTATAAAAACTGACAACCCCATACCCTGGTGCCTTTCTCACCTTCTGAGATGACCCACACTCTGTCTGTGGAGTGTGTTTCTCTCTAAATAAATCCACTTCTTACCTATCACTTTGTCTCACACTGAATTCTTTCTATGATGAGACATCAAGAACCTGAGCTTCATTAAGTCCTGAAACCAGGTGTGTGATCAGTTGGAAGACTGTGGGTTTTGGCCGGGTTCAAGTCCCAGCTACGTGAGTGCAAGTCCCAATCAGGGTTTTGGCCAGCTTTGAGTCTTGGATGTGTGGGTCCAAGCCCCAATCAGGCTTTTGGCTGGGTTTGAGTCCCAGCATGTGGGTTCAAGTCCCAATCTGAGGTGCATGGTTTCAATTCTACTCAAAGTAACACAGAAAGGAGTCATCACTCCAATGAAAATTATTTATAACAGACTTTCTTCAGGCCTTAGAAAAATGAAACAGGATAAATGAACTATTTCTACTTTACCATTTATGCTTTGTTTTCATTATTTAAAATGGGGAGAAGTTAGAGGCAACAATCTGTATTTCACTAACAGATGGAAATTACCTCTTTATCCCAGGAACCTGAGTGATTATCCAGGAGCATCTTGGAGCTACAGACTAGCCATATCCTCTTAGATTTTGTCAGCTTGGTCTGTGGTCCAAGAGCTATAAAATGACCTGAGGGATTGGAGTGGAGTGAGGGTTTTGTTAACAATGCCCTCTGGGTCCTACCTTATAATTACTAGAAATGTGTTCTGGGAATCTGCATTTTAACAAGTTTTTAATCTAAACTCACCTCTAGGTATCCGCAAATGTTTAAAAGTAACCACTGCATGAAACCAAAAGTTCCTCTCCTCATTTTCCACTAACTATAAGCTTCAGAAACAAAAAAACTACTTGACTTTCCCTCATACATTAGTATTGTTGTCAAACCTAAGTTTGTGTGCCCGATGCACAGCAAGGCCAAACAAACCGAAAAGTCAGAGTTTGGAGCAGAGAAAGGTTTATTGTAAGGCCAAGCAAGGAGAATGGGCAGCTCATGCTCAAAAGACCCCCAACTACCTGATGGTTTTCAGGGAAGAGTTTTTAAAGGCAAAATTTGGAGTGAGAGCTGCAGGGTGTGTGACTTTCTTCTGATTGATTGGTGGTGAGGTAACAGGATGGTATTCCAGGAATCTTGTGCTCAGCCTGGTTACCATCCTGCACCTGGGAGGAGGCCTTAGTTCCAGTAGAAGAACTCAAAGATGCATTGTTATGTATACCACTTGGGGAGGAACCAGGACCATGCTTTACTGCTGCACTATTGTTTCTTGACTGCTTTTCCCTTGTGTCTCCATCTCCTCACTTCCCAGACTAATAACTCTTTGAATCTGCCCTTTGGAACTCAGGGAAAGTCTAGGAGGCTGAAGCTATTTTCCTACAAACAAGGAATTGGGTATATGGAGAAGCTTTTGTACCGGGGAGGGTGCCACAGCATACTGTTTGGTTTCAGTATTTCTCACTTTATTCTTTCTCTGCTCTTTCTGTCCCTCTACTCCTATCTTCTATTCATTTTTTTTTTTTAATCAAACTCACCTCTGACAAAATCTCCTTCAAGAACTCTTTCTTAATGCCCTTGGGATGTCACCTGTCTCTTCCCTACATTTCCAGCCTATCTGGCTCAAGCATATATTTATTCTTCATGTTAGCTGTGCCTGTCTTCCTTGTAGAAACTGTGGGTCTCCTGAGGACAGATATAATGTCATATAGGTTTTTTAAAAAATTTCATCACCTGGCATAGTATCTTATATACATCAAAAGCTAAATAATTTTTTGAATTAATAAATATATGAATAATAAATAAATTAATGTCAGGGAAGCACTTAAAATTGTGTGGTTAGAATCTCAAATTTACATTAAAAACTTTGGGTTGAATATTCTATCCCCCTAACTATCCATTTGTCTTTATTAAACCTATTTTAAGGAGAATAGATATGCTTAAATAAGTATCTCTCTTGGAAAATTAATCCAATACATCTATCATGGAAGTCGTTTCTAACTTGGAATTTGAAGATTTGAATTTGAATCTCACCTCTGCTACTACCCAGATCTGTGTTTCTCATCAAGTCATATGTTTGATAATTTTTTTCCTTACTTGCAAAACTGGCATAAAAAAGAAACAAGCATTTTTATGCTACAAGCTTATTAAAGTAATTAAGTTAAGTAATGTATATAAAAGCATACTCTAAACTGGAAAGCATTATGACTGTCTTAGTTGGCATAGCAGAAATGCCCAGCTGTTTACCTTTAAGCTCTTACCCCATTCATTATACAGAGTTGTAGGTAGGAAATAGCTCTCCAGCTGAGGGACTTCATTTCACAGCCTCCTTTGAAGTTAGGTATGGCCAAGTGAGTAAGTGGAAGTAATGTAAATAACGTCCAAGCTGTGGTCCATAAAAAGCATACACAGAGTAGTCCTCTATTCTCTGTTTCCTTTCCTGCCAGCTAAAATGGAAATGACTTCCATGGCAACCTAGAAAATCGCCTGCTGAAAATGGCTGAGGCTTTGTCATCCTGGGTCTTAAGAGACTAGAAGGAGCATGGCTGTTTTGCTGATAGGCACGCTTCATTGTACTGTTACATGAGTGTATCAAAGAAAAATTTCACCAGTTAAACAGGCAAGGAAGACTTTTTTCAAGACTATTGCAATAAGGAGGAGTGATTGAATTCAAATGCACTGAGGGAAGGTTTGTAAGGGCTGAGATGAGCTAGTGGTAAAGTAATGGAGGAAGTTGGGTGACGGGTTGAGAGTCTTAAAGAAGCCTGTTTAAAGTTTAGTCAAGATGAAGGCCATTTTGATCAAGTGAAAAATAAACTACTGTGTTAAGCTACTAAACTTTAGGTATTTATTTATTTTACCAACTACAATCATCTGAATTCACACACAGTTAGGAGAGAGGAAGACCCAAACAGAAATAGTCCATCCCAGCCTTGTCCCATTGTTGTGTTATAATGCATAATGGTCAGTACCTACTTAAATTGTATTAAATTAAAATATTTTTTCAAAAGTTACATCTTAAACCTCTTTTATTTTCTTCTCTAAGTATTCACCTTAATCTTTCACTTATATTGAAGTCTTAACATCAGCCTATGTTGAAAATGACACGTAGTATAACTAAAAGCTCCAGATTCTATTTTCTGTTGTTTCTTGTGATATTTCACAGAACTTTTAGCCTCAATATTGAATCTTATTAACTTTCCATATAAAATTCCTTCCTGTTTTGTGTTTCCTATTTTGGTGAATGGAATTGTCTTCCATAATGTTGTACATGCCAGGGGCCCAGTGACCAGTTTAGACTCCTTCATCTTGCTCTCTCATTGCATGTAATCAATAAATGCTTTTGAGTCTGTCTCCTAAATATCTCCGTATTTAGCCCTTTCCTGTTACCACCATATATCAGAATCTGATTATACCTTCCTAGATAATTGTGACAGTCTCCTAATTGATTGCATCAACTCCAGGTACTCTGCTTCTAGTTCATTGTACCTGTAACTTTCATTTAAATGAAAATTGTATTATTTGTCTATATATGTTTATGTAGCCTTTGTCTACAATTTTTTTTAACATCTTTATTGGAGTATAATTGCTTTACAATGGTGTGTTAGTTTCTGCTGTATCACAAAGTGAATCAGCTATACGTATACATATATCCCCATATCCCCTCCCTCTTGCGTCTCCCTTCCACCCTCCCTATCCCACCCCTTGGCTACAATTTTTCATTTTTCTATGGTTCACTTTCCTTAATATAGCATATCAGGTCCTTTTTTTTTTTTTTTTGGCCCACACTGCATGGCATGTGGGATCCTAATTCCCTGACCAGGGATTGAACCCATGCCCCCCGCAGCGGAAGCATGGTTTCTTAACAACTAGACCACCAGGGAAGTCCCATTAGGTCCTTTTCTACTCTTCTTCCTTCATCTCTCATCACTTCTTGGTTCCCTAAAAAAGCTAACTGGCATTACTCAAAAACATGCTAATTCAGCATTCTGCTCTTAAGCACATGCTGTTTCTTCCGTTTACAATATCCTCTCTCTCTTTTTCTCCTGGTGAATTCTGACTCATCCTTGAAGACTCAAATTAAATAGAATCTCTTCTATGAAGCCTTAATTCCTGTCCTGTTCCAGACCCCTTGTCCCATGGACATATCTTTCTTATATAATTTATGACATTATTACCTTTTATGATTATGTTTCTGTGTTTTGCACATGGGCAGTGTGGTAAAAGGAAAAAGAATACCTTAATTGCATTTGTAAAGAAGTTTCTAGAGTCAAATTACCTCTGTTCAAATCCTTGCTAGCTGATGTGCAAATTATTTAAATTTTCTACACATCAATGTTCTTACCTACATATGTGGTTGGATTATTTTGAGTATTACATAAAATAATACAAAGGACTTCTTACATAGTGCCTGGCACCTAGGAAACCATTTGATAAATGTTAGAAGTAGTACAAATACCACGTGGGCGCACACTTGACACACAATTGTTTGCTGAATGACTGAAATATGAATGAGTAAATGATGAATAAGTGAATAGGACTTGAAAATAAATCCCTGTATCTTGATCTCCATTCTGTTTTCCATATGTTCCAAGTTTCCTTTGTTCAGTCAAAGATACTGTCTTTTACAGAAGTCTTTCTTAAACTACAGAATGTTTATACTTGGAGGTACACAAGCTTTTAGGTGTTTTATATATATAAGCATTTATTAAATTTCAATAGGTACATATTTTTAGGCATTATAGAAAAATATAACTAATACATAAAAGCAATGATTTTACAGATATTTTTGCTTAGGGCAAGTTTAAAGAAATCATTTAAGTTAAAATAAAAGTAAGTCTATTTAAAGAAAATCATTAATTATATAAGCAGTACATGGATGTGGCAAAATTGTAAGGTTTGGGCAATTAACTTTATTGCCTTTCTGTTTGTATTGTTATTCATGTTATAGTTAAGTTTCTCTTTACAAATTCAAATCTTTGTTATTTTTATTACCATTAGTTATTTTAGCTTTCCAAAGCTTTCTCTTTTTCCTTTTTCTCTTGAACGTTTTCTTTACACTTGGTGTCCCCTTATTTTGTCCTGCACTTTGTCCCCTCCATGTTCTGTTGCTGTTGCTCCACCTTGGCTTTTCTATGAACATCCTCCTGCCATGTGGCTGCTAGTCACTGTGATCATGAGGCTTTTCTCGACTGATCTGCACTTAGCATCTGTTTCTTCGCTTAGGTTTCACACTCCCTTGGGGAGGCTGTCTCCATACTTTTGAGATAATAATTTTGTAAAGTTCCAACCCTATGTGTGAGAGAAAGAAGCCAGTTCAGAATGTAGTATGTTAATTAGGAGAAGACTCACTTTGTAGCAGGGTCACTATTTGGGAAAGTCCTTTCAGGAAACAAACAGTCACCACATCTTTATGCTACTCCTTTCCTTTAAAGCTCCTTCCTAACTCTGCCTCTCTAACATGTTGGACTGAGGGACCAGCTGAAATGCTTCTGGGTACTCTACTTTTTAATCTTTAATGGCCCATTACTCAATTGCTAATTTTATGACTGATTACCTCTTTCAATCATGATTAGACTGAAGTGCACAGATACTTTCCTAGAACAATTTGAGTTGATAACATATTGGGATTTTTCTATATTTCCAGGACCTTCACTCACCAAAATACTTTACTCTGTCTTTTAAAATATGGTAGTTTAAATGACTGTTATGCACATAATTTTATTTTTGAAATACATAATAACCCTACAGGAAACCTAATTATGAGTCATCATAGCAAGGAAGAGTAAATAATCCTCATCAGAATGGTCTCCTTTGAAAGCTTTTTAAGAAACAAAATCAAATTCTACTAAGGAAGAAAATTTAGTTTTATATGAAAGCTCTTTCTCATACAAATAACAAATTTTGGCAATTTCACAGAAAATATTTTTCTCAAATGGACATTTTGTAGTAATGCTTGATTCCTAGGCCAATTTATTAAATATTTCTTATTTTATTTGGGCTATATCAAATTACTTAAAGAATGAAAAAGTGTAAAAATAGTGTCTAGAACAATAGGTTTTAGAAATTCTGTAAGGTAAAACTGAAATAAACAATTAAACAACAATGACAAAAATATAAACACATGAGATAGAGTTTAAATGGAAAGAATTAAAGAAAATAAAAATATAGCATAGTAAGTCATTGAGAAGGGTCTCTATCGAATGTGTTGAAAAGCCGATATAGTATACATTTGACTATTTTTCTTTCCAAATAATTTTCAATAATTCAAATACTCTTTGCTTCATTCCCCACCCCCCACCCTCCACTTTGTATTCCTCCTGAAGGTATAGAACAGGCTAATGTAGCTGGGCTGCAGAGTGAAGGGGAGAAGTTTGGAGTGTAGGCTAGAGTGTAAGGCAATAGCTAGGGTCATTCAGGGCCTTGTTGGTCAACACAGAAAAATGCCATTTAAAAGTGTTTGAGGTTTAAATAATTACTCTGGCCATAGTGTGGAGGATAGTTAGCATGGATGAGGAGAGACCAATTAAGAGGGTCAGTTAGGAGGGTTTATACCAGAGATGAAATTATGGTAATTTAATCTGGTAGCTATAGAGATAGAGAAACAAGACTGGGCTTGAGGATGGATTGGATATGGGAATAAATAGTAAGGATAATGGAAATATGAAAGATGACTACTTCTAACATTCTGGGCTATGCAAATCCATGGATGGTGGTTTCATTTGCCAATATTGGAAATAATGGGAGAGGACTGGTTTTGAGGTCCTATTTTGTAAAAACTGACTTGAAAGTGCTTTTGAAGGTTTCAGGTCTTGTGAACTTTAACAAGTTGTTCTTTCAACTTGGTTTATTTCTCTTCAAAATGAGGTGCTTACACTAAATTACCTTATCAGTACCTACTGGGATTAAAATGCTATGATTGTGGTTTCAATTGTGTATGAGTTTAGGGGAAAGCAGAAGATTAAATTCTTGAAATGATAAGCTGAGTTGAATCTGATGTTAAAGGGAGAAGAGATCAAGGTACCTGTCTAGGAAAGCAAATGGTATGATGAAACTGTAAATTGAAGGACATTATTCTGACAGCTGGATTGAAGCAAGAGAGAAATTAGCAGATGGGAAATCAGGGAAGAGACTGAATGAATGAAGGCCTAAAATTGTAACAGGGACTCTGGTAAAAGGAAGATCGAAGTTTTAGACACTGTATAGCATGAATTAACAGTATTTGATACATAAATCAGAAAATAAAAGACAGTAAAACTAACAGCTTATATTTTTTTCAAGTTTTGAAAATGATGGAGACACAAGAACGTATTTAAGGGATATAATTGGGAGACTTGAGTTTATCTGACATGCTGAGTATGTAACTAAGCCATATTTCAAAAAGTAAATTACTTTTTTTAGGGAAAATAATCATTCAATAATAGAATGACTGGATGAAATTTTACTTTCAAAAACAATATTAAATAACATTTAATATGTACATGCAAAAATTAATTTTAAAAAATACGGTTAGTACTAAAAATATTTTCTGCAACTTGTTCTAAAATTTGTGTTTTTTCTTGTTCTCTGATTTTATTTTTCAGCTCCATGTGGTGGCCATTTTTCAGCTCCCAGTGGATTGATTCTCTCACCAGGATGGCCAGGATACTATAAAGACTCTCTGAATTGTGAATGGGTGATTGAAGCTGAACCAGGACACTCTATCAAAATTACATTTGAAAGGTCTCTGCAAATATTTTTCTACTTAAAAAAAAATTGTCTAAAAGAATAGTTGAGATTCTGCATTTTACTTTCCATATTAATGTTTAATTTTATTACAGTAGTCAATTGTTGGACATTGAGTGTTTCAGAATGTTTGCCCCTTTTAACCTTTCAGCCTATTTTCAAGTTAATTTTCTATTTCCTTAATGCTCTATCAGTATGAATGGAATGTGTAAGATGGACCTTTTTTGATTCATATATATGCATACTACTGTGATATGAACCTATGACCTATAACTTAGTAAGTTTAGTCGTCCTATACTTTGAAGGGCCTGTGGATTCTGTCCTGCTAGATTCCGAAAGGCAAAGGTGCTGTAAACATACTTGAATTGATACCGTATTGCAGCCTAAGACATTTGCTTACACATACTACCTATACCTATATACCTACACTTACAGGTCCTTCAGAAAAATGGCTATGTCAAATTAATGTAAATTAATGATTGGTCAGTCAAGTTTTTTTTTCCTTAGGATAATTAGTATTACTGATCAAATAATCTATATCCTAAAAGATTATAATATTGACTATTAAAAATTTAAAAGAATGAATCTTCTGACTTGTGATAGGATCACTATTCTGAAATCCAAATAGAAATATCTATATAATTTTTCAATTATATTGTTGACCCCTCTCATCTCCCAACCTTTTCTTAAAAAAAAAAAGAACTCCTGTAAACATTATAGTAAACATATAAATATATATATAATTTCAGCAAAATTATGCTCTGATGATTGAATTTTATAAATATAACATGATCTTTCCCTGATTAAAGAGTTCCTTCATTGAATTAATCTATTCATGCTAGTGTAAAAACTTGAGAGGAAAACAGATTCTATTTTGACAGATATAAAATATTAAACATTTTACATGAGGTCACTCTGCTTTATTATGACCTACACAACTTTACTATGACTATATTAGTTTGCTAGGGCTGCCATAACAGTGTAACAGACTGAGTGGCTTAAATAACAGAAATTTATTTCCTCATAGTTCTAAAGTCTAGAAGTCTGAGATCAAGGTGTCAACAGGGTTGTCTTCTGTGGTTTTAGTCATTGGCTAATAGATGGCTGCCCTTTTCCTGTGTCTTCACATAGTCTTCCCTCTGTGTGTGTTTGTTTCCTAATCTCTTATAAGGACACAAGTCATGTTGGGTTAGGGTCCACCCATATAATCTCATTTTACCTTAATTACCTCATTAAAAGACTTTCTCCAAATACAGTCACATTCTGAGGTACTAGGGAGTTAGGACTTCAACGTATAAATTTTAGGGGGACATGATTCAGCCCATAATAATAACCTACACATTAAGAAAATGGTTTTATTTAGAATAATTTGGCAGTTTTTGTTGTGATGTTAAAAACATATTCTTTATTCAGTGGTTGACATAGCCTGTGTTGCCATTGTAATTTTAGAGAAGCTTGAAAAGCATCTTATTTATTCAGAATCAAATCTTTGTCAGATAACATTTTTCCATTAATGTGGGACCCAAATTAACCAACCTTACTGTATTACACAGAATTCTACTTGGTTTGGAGTATACCATGTAACATAATATTACTGGATCATATCATTGAATAATTTAAAAACTTATACTGATTTGTGTCAATAAGACAGAGATTTATAATGTATTTTTAATTTGTTAAATTTAGAGTATCACATTTGAAGGATTAGCATATCTGTCAGGTTATCACAGTTGATCTCATATTTTTTAAAACTGCATGTATTATAAGTTTAAGTACATGATTTTAGTATTTCCAGTTTTGGATTTAACATTATTTTGTATCAGGAGTTATGATGTTAAGGTAATTAAAACATCTTATATTTACATAATTCATAACATTTATATCCATATAATTCTCACTGATCATCATCCTTCAATATCTAAATAAAAAGTTGAGCCCCATCTCAGTTACAAAGGTAAGTCTAGGCCCTGTTTATATTTTCAGAGCTTTCCTGGGGATGCTTTTCTTCACTTCTGACTTTGAATTCCTGCTTTTAGAGTCATCTCTGTTGTGAGATCCAGAGGCTGCTACCCTTTCTCAACTCCTTAGTCTGCTCTTTATTTGGATCACTTGCCTTCATTCTCACAAAAACCTTAGAACAAGGGATAACCAAAGAGGATTATTGCACAATCCAGAATAATTTAAGATTAAATAAACCTTCACTGTCCTAAAATTTTCCTGGTAATTCCCATCACTGGAACGATTGCATCTCTCTCTCCAGTTCCCTCTCCTTAGCCCAGACCCTTCCCCATCTCTATCTAGTCTTTTCCCTATCAGGATCTTCAGCCCTCATTTCCCTACTCCCTAGTCACCCACTCCAGTATGTAAAGGGTGAGTCTCAAAGTACCTGTTACTTAAGCAGAGCAATTTAGCTATTTGTTGCTCTGAGCTCCCAACTCGGTGATGGATGGGATGATAGGGATGAATTTTGCCTTTCTTTCCAAACATGCAGATTAAGATTTTTTTTCCCCTAAATCAGAAATCAGTTCTACCAAGAATTCACCCTTTCTTCACCTCCCAGATGACTCAAATTGTAGCCAACTTTAAATTTCAAAAAAAAGTTATATTCAATCTAGAAGCATTACATAAGCATAAAATAATATGAGGAAATTGTGTTATTAACAAAGTGCATTATTGTATTAAAAAGCATTCCCTGTTTGAAAATGATAGTCATTAACCATCACTAAATAAATAACCTCTGATATCCTTCAGCCTTAGGTAGGCTATCTATTGATAGAATTGCCTACCTGAGAAGCAGTTAGACTGCAAAGCAATAGTTGTAATTCAGACCACCACACTTGTGAATTTTGATTTTCAACTTTTATTTGAAGTCACTATTTTCTCTGCCCAAAGTTCTTAATATGTATGGCCTATCTCTTGCAACGTGTAGTTACATGGGCCTCTTTGCTATCTTGTTTAGATACCATCAGGTTTCTCCAAAGTGAATTAATGTGCACTGTACAGGCAGTGCTCGAAGTCAGACCATTCCAAATTTACCTTCCATGGGAAAAAACCTTTCCAGCCATTTTTTTTTAAACATCTTTATTGGAGTATAATTGCTTTATGATGGTGTGTTAGTTTCTGCTGTATAACAAAGAAAATCAGCTATATGTATACATATATCCCCATATCCCCTCCCTCTTGCAAATCCCTCCCACCCTCCCTATCCCACCCCTCTAGGTGATCACAAAGCACCAAGCTGATCTCCCTGTGCTATGTAGCTGCTAATTCCCACTAGCTATCTATTTTACATTTGGTATTGTGTATATGTCAGTGCTACTTGCACAGTTCGTCCCAGGTTACCCTTCCCCTTTCCCGTGTCCTCAAGTCCATTTTCTGTGTTTACGTCTTTATTCCTGTCTTGCCTCTAGGTTCATGAGAACAATTTCTTTTCTTTTTTGTTTTTTTTTTAGATTCCATATGTATGGGTTAGCATATGGTATTTGTTTTTCTCTTTCTGACTTACTTCACTCTGTATGACAGTATCTAGGTCCATCCACCTCACTACAAATAACTCTATTTTGTTTCTTTTTATGGCTGAGTAATATTCCATTGTATATATGTGCCATATCTTCTTTATCCATTCATCTGTCGATGGACACCTAGGTTGCTTCCATGTCCTGGCTATTGTAAATAGTGCTGCAATGAACATTGTGGTACATGACTCTTTTTGAATTATTGTTTTCTCAGGGTATATGCCCAGTAGTGGGATTGCTAGGTCGTATGATAGCTATATTTCTAGCTTTTAAGTAACCTCCATACTGTTCTCCACAGCGTCTGTGACAATTGACATTCCTACCCACAGTGCAAGAGGGTTCCCTTTTCTCCACACCCTCTCCAGCATTTATTGTTTCTAGATTTTTTGATGATGGCCATTCTGACAAGTGTGAGGTGATATCTCATTGTAGTTTTGATTTGCATTTCTCTAATGATTAATGATGTTGAGCATTCTTTCATGTGTTTGTTGGCAATCTGTATATCTTCTTTGGAGAAATGTCTATTTAGGTCTTCTGCCCATTTTTGGATTGGGTTGTTTGTGTTTTTGCTGTTGAGCTGCATGAGCTGCTTGTAAATTTTGGAGATTAAGCCTTTGTCAGTTGCTTCATTTGCAAATATTTTCTCCCATTCTGAGGGTTGTCTTTTCGTCTTGTTTATGGTTTCCTTTGTTGTGCAAAAGCTTTTAAGTTTCATTAGGTCCCATTTGTTTATTTTTGTTTTTATTTCCATTTCTCTAGGAGGTAGGTCAAAAAGGATCTTGCTGTGATTTATGTGAAAGAGTGTTCTTCGTATGTTTTCCTCTAAGAGTTATATAGTGTCTGCCCCTACATTTAGGTCTTTAATCTATTTCTGAGTTTATTTTTGTGTATGGTGTTAGGGAGTGTTCTAATTTCATTCTTTTACATGCAGCTGTCCAGTTTTCCCAGCACCACTTATTGAAGAGACTGTCTTTTCTCCATTGTATAGTCTTGCCTCCTTTATCAAAGATAAGGTGGCCATATGTACATGGGTTTATCTCTGGGCTTTCCTGTTTTGTTGATCTATATTTCTGTTTTTGTGCCAGTACCATCTGTCTTGATTACTGTAGCTTTGTAGTATAGTCTGAATTCAGGGAGTCTGATTCCTCCAACTCCGTTTTTCTTTCTCAGGATTGCTTTGGCTACTCAGGTCTTTTGTGTTTCCATACAAATTGTCAAATATTTTGTTCTAATTGTGTGAAAAATGCCATCGGTAGTTTGGTAGGAATTTCATTGAATCTGTAGATTGCTTTGGGTTGTAGAGTCATTTTCACAGTGTTGATTCTTTCAATCCAAGAACATGGTATATCTCTACATCTGTTTGTATAATCTTTAATTTCTTTCATCAGTGTCTTATAGTTTTATGCATATAGGTCTTTTGTCTCCTTAGGTAGGTTTATTCCTAGATACACTATTCTTTTTGTTGCAATGGTAAATGGGAGTGTTTCCTTAATTTCTCTTGCATATTTTTCATCATTAGTATATAGGAATGCAAGAGATTTCTTTGCATTAATTTTGTATCCTGCTACTTTACCAAATTAATTGATTAGCTTTAGTAGTTTTCTGGTAGCATGTTTAGGATTCTGTATGTATAATATCATATCATCTGCAAACAGTGACAGTTTTACTTCTTCTTTCCCGATTTGGATTCCTTTTATTTCTTTTTCTTCTCTGATTGCTGTGGCTAAAATTTCCAAAACTATGTTGAATAATAGTGGTGAGAATGGGCATGCTTGTCTTTGTTCCTGATTTTAAAGGAAACGGTTTCAGTTTTTCACCATTGAGAATGATGTTGGCTCTGGGTTTGTCATACATGGCCTTTATTATGTTGAGGTAAGTTCCCTCTATGCCTACTTTCTGGAGAGTTTTTATCATAAATGGGTGTTGAATTTTGTCAAAAATTTTTTCCTGCATCTATTGAGATAATCATATCGTTTTTCTCCTTCAGTTTGTTAATACGGTTTATCACATTGATTGATTTGCATATATTGAAGAATCTTTGCATTCTTGGGATAAACCCCACTTGATCATAGTGTATGATCCTTTTAATGTGCTGTTCGATTCTGTTTGCTAGTATTTTTATGAGGATTTTTGCATCTATGTTCATCAGTGATATTGGTCTGTAGTTTTCTTTTTTTGTGATCTCTTTTTCTGGTTTTGGTATCAGGGTGATGGTGGCCTCGTAGAATGAGTTTAGGGGTGTTCCTTCCTCTGCTATATTTTGGAAGAGTTTGAGAAGGATAGGTGTTATCTCTTCTCTAAATGTTTGATAGAATTCACATGCGAAGCCATCTTGTCCTGGTCTTTTGTTTGTTGGAACATTTTTAATCACAGTCTCAATTTCAGTGCTTCTGATTCGTCTGTTTATATTTTCTGTTTCTTCCTGGTTTAGTCTCAGAAGGTTGTGCTTTTCTGAGAATGTGTCCATTTCTTCCAGGTTGTCATTTTATTGGCATAGAGTTACTTGTAGTAATCCCTTATGACTCTTTGTATTTCTGCATTGTCAGTTGTTAGTTCTTCTTTTTCATTTCTAATTCTACTGATTTGAGTCTTCTCCCTTTTTTTCTTCATGAGCCTGGCTAATGGTTTATCGGTTTTGCGTATCTTCTCAAAGAACCAGCTTTTAGTTTTATTGATCTTTGCTACTGTTTCCTTCATTTCTTCTTCATTTATTTTTGATCTGATCTTTATGATTTCTTTCCTTCTGCTAACTTTGTGGGTTTTTTGTTATTTTTATAACTGCTTTAGGTGAGGTTAGCTTGTTTATTTTTTTTGATTCTTGAGGTAGGATTGCATTGCTATAAGCTTCCCTCTTAGAACTGCTTTTGCTGAGTCCCATAGGTTTGGGGACATCGTGTTTTTATTGTCATTTGTTTCTAGATAGGTTTGATATCCTCTTTGATTTTATCAGTGATCTCTTGGTAATTTAGTAGTGTATTGTTTAGCCACCATGTGTTTGTATTTTTTACAGTTTTTTTCCTATAATTGATATCTAGCCTCATAGCATTGTGGTCAGAAAAGATACTTGATACGATTTCAATTTTCTTAAATTTACCAAGGCCTGATTTGTGACCCTATATATGCTCTTGGGCTTCCCTGGTGGCACCGTGGTTGAGAGTCCACCTGCCGATGCAGGGGACACGGGTTCGTGCCCCAGTCCGGGAAGAACCCACATCCGCAGAACGGCTGGGCCCGTGAGCCATGGCCGCTTATCCTGCGCGTCTGGAGCCTGTGCTCCACAATGGGAGAGGCCACAACAGTGAGAGGCCCGTGTACAGCAAAAAAAATAAAAATAAAAATAAAAAATAAAAAAAAAATATATATATATGTATATATGCTCTCTCCTGGGGAATGTTCCATGAGCACTTGACAAGAAAGTGTATTCTGTTGTTTTTGGATGGAATGTCCTATAAGTATCAGTTAAGTCCACCTTGTTTAATGTGTCATTTAAAGCTTGTGTTTCCTTACCTATTTTCATTTTGGTTGATACCTCCATTAGTGAAAGTGGGATGTTAAAGTCCCCTACTATTATTGTGTTACTGTCCATTTCCCCTTTTATGGCTGTTAGCATTTGCCTTATGTATTGAGGTGCTTCTATATTGGGTGCATAAATATTTACAGTTGTTATATCTTCTTCCTGGATTTATCCCTTGATCATTATGTACTGTCCTTCTTTGTCTCTTGTAATAGTCTTTATTTTAAAGTCTATTTTGTCTGATGTGAGAATTGCTACTCCAGCTTTCTTTTGATTTCCATTTGCATGGAATATCTTTTTCCATCCCCTCACTTTCAGTCTGAATGTGTCCCTAGGTCAGAAATGGGTCTCTTGTAGACAGCATATATACAGGTGTTTTTTTTTTGTATCCATTCATGGAGTCTATGTCTCTGGTTGGAGCATTTAATCCATTTACATTTAAAGTAGTGATTGATATGTATGTTCTTATTACCATTTTTTAAATTGTTTTGGGTTTGTTTTTGTAGGTCTTTTCCTCTCTTGTGTTTCCTGCCTGGAAAAGTTCCTTTAGCATTTGTTTTAAAGCTGGTTTGGTGGTGCTGAATTCTCTTAACTTTTACTTGTCTGTAAAGGTTATAATTTCTGCATCAAATCTGAATGAGATCCTTGCTGGATAGAGTAATCTTGGTTGTAGGTTTTTCCCTTTCATCACTTTCAGTATGTCGTGTCACTCCCTTCTGGCTTGCAGAGTTTCTGCTGAACGATCAGCTGTTAACCTTATGAGGATTCCCTTGTATGTTATTTGTTGCTTTTCCCTTGCTGCTTTTAATATTGTTTCTTTGTATTTAATTTTTGATAGTTGATTACTATGTGTCTCGGCATGTTTCTCCTTGGATTTATCCTATATGGGACTTTCTGCACTTCCTGCCTTGATTGACTATTTCCTTTCCCATATTAGGGAAGTTTTCAACTATAATCTCTTCAAATATTTTCTCAGTCCCTTTCTTTTTCTCTTCTTCTGGGACCCCTATAATTATAATCTTGGTACGTTTAATGCTGTCCCAGAGGTCTCTGATACTATCCTCAATTCTTTTCAATCTTTTCTTAATTTCCACTATTTTATCTTCCAGATTACTTATCCATTCTTCTGCCTCAGTTGTTCTACTATTGATACCTTCTAGAGAATTTTTAATTTCATTTATTGTGTTGTTCATCATTATTTGTTTGCTCTTTAGCTCTTCTAGATCCTTATTAAACGTTTCTTGTATTTTCTCCATTCTATTTCCAAGATTTTGGATCATCTTTACTCTCATTACTCTGAATTCTTTTTCAAGTAGACTGCTTATTTCCTATTCATTTTTTTGGTCTCGTGGGTCTTTATCTTGCTCCTTCATGTACTGCATATTCCTCTGTCTTCCCATTTTTCTTAACTTACTGTGTTTGGGGTCTCCTTTTCACAGGCTGCAGGTTTGTAGTTCCTGTTGTTTTTGGTGTCTGCCCACTGTGGGTATGTTTGATTCAGTGGGTTGTGTAGGCTTCCTGGTGGAGGGAACTGGTGCCTGTGTTCTGTTGGATGAGGCTGGAGTTTGTTTTTCTGGTGGGCAGGACCACATCCAGTGGTGTGTTTTGGTGTGCCTGTGAACTTAGTATGATTTTAGGCAGCCTTTCTGCTAATGGGTGGGGTTGTGTTCCTGTCTTGCTAGTCGTTTGGCATGGGGTGTCCAGTGCTGGAGCTTGCTGGCCACTGGGTGGAGCTGGGTCTTAGCATTGAAACAGAGATCTCTTGGGAGAGCTCTCGCCAATTTATTTTACTTGGGACCAAAGGGTCTCTTGTGGTCCAATGTCCTGAACTCGGCTCTCCCACCTCAGAGCTTCAGGCCTGACACCCAGCTGGAACACCAAGACCCTGTCAGCCACACGACTCAGTCTGCCGTCCTGTCACGAAGTCACCTGAGGTCCAGGCGTCCTGTCAATGTCTCCTCTCCTTGGGTCTCAGAGACACCTTAGGGGCCGCCTCCTGTCAGGGGCTTCCAGGTCAGGTGCAGTCGCCTGAGGGCTGGGCGTCGTATCTGAGTCATGCAGGACGCTGAGCACTAGCCTTCTCTGCACCAGAGCGTAGCGTTGGGGGCTTCGGCTGGCGTCTGTGGCCCAGGTTACTGCTTCCACCCAGGTTTACATGTGGGCCTCAGGTTTACAACTTCAGGATTCTCCAAACTTTTTTCTTTTCCTCTGTGCTCAGTCTAGTTCCACTTGGTCATAGGGGGCTGCGTTCAGAGGCCTCGCCCCCTGCACTAAGACCAGAGTTTCTCGTGGGCACAAAAGCATTTCTTTCCAGTTCTTGAAGATTGGCTCTATTAGGTCACTCTTCTGATTTTCAGCAAGGCTACTCACTGCTCCAGTAGACAGCTCATTCCAGCCATTTTTATAAGATGCAATGCTAGAGAGAAAAACCTTTTAATCTCTATGCATATGGTTTACCTAGTACTTTTTTCTCTGCCACTTTCTTATTCTCTTATCTGTTTCCTGAGACACAGATCTTTTAAATTAGGCTGGAAGCAAGAGAGTCAAATTGAAAAGTGATTTTCACTGTTAGGGTTTGTGCAGAGCAACAGAAAACAGTTCTGTACATTGAACCATAACAGGCCTGGGGTGAGAAATGATTCTCAGAGTCCAAAGATTTTGGCTTCTCCCATTAGCATCACTGAATAGGACTTGTCAACTGTGCCTCTTTTCTTAATCCCTAAATTACGTGCTCAAGTATATTACAAATCTCCTAGCTCCTTCACTTCCTTGATACCAATAATTTTTTTTTCAGCTGTTCCTTGTTAATTAGTCCAAACACTGGAAGAATCAAGAGTTAGAATGCTTTATGTATTTATTGATGGTATTTTCACTAACTTAGACAAGGCACAGCTGTTTCAGTATATTTCTTTTGAATCATACTTTCTGTGACTAAGATAAATAAAGTCCCAAATTCTTTTAAATGTTCTAAACAGAAATGTTTGTTTGGGGGTTTGAATCCTCCATCTGCCCTTCACACACACACAAGCCCATAAGATTCTTGAGTTTGAGCTATTTGAAGGGAAAATTATTTTAAAATCTTCCATTTCTTTTTTATCTAAAGACCCTTAAGGGTGTGAGATATTGCTTTAGGGCTGCCCATACTCTATGTGCTCTGTCAGAAACTGTTTTGTTTAAAGTAATTCACATTTAAAAACAGCTGTTATGTGGTTAGAAGTAGCTCTGTAGCAAAACAATGAGCAACAATGTTCATCAAGTTAAAAATTATAAATGAGAATTTTATCCATTAGGTGGTATCATAAAATAGTCACTTTGAAATCAGAAATATGTACATCTAACACCTCCTTATTTAGTGACCTTATAATATCTTGGTGCTTCATTTCCCCCTTAAGATTGTTTTGAGAAAAAGATATCATCTTTAAAGTATCCATCAAGAATTATGTTCTTAAAAAAACTAGTTCCCTTCTGATTTCCAGCCGAGCTCTTATAAGTACACTGGTTGCGAACTCTTCAATAGTTCCTCTCATCCTGAGAATATTTTTTTTATAGAAGTTATTTCCAAATAATGGATTGTATTTATTGCAGAGTAACATCATTTGCTTTCTACTATTCATGAATAACCTAAATTAATTAGGTTGAAAATGAAATTTAAAAAATTAGATAATATTATTAAGGTGGCTACATAGCTATTTTGCAGGGTTTTTTTATATTCTCAAATGTCATGATTGCTTAGAATTAATCTACAGAAAAAAACCCACTAAAAACGTTACAAATATATTAGCCATTAGTTGGCTTCTTGAGATTATCTCAAGTAGCTTAAGTCAATAAAATCTTAAGAATTACAATTTCCTATCAAATGCACAACAAAATAACAACACCACCAATGGACATTTGTGTTTTCATTGTTTATCTCTTCTTAACATAGCCAAATTGTTGTCTTATTCTCAGATTTGCAGAGGAATTTTTGCTTTGTTTCTTCCCTCACTTCTTAAAGTTTCTCATTATATGGCAGCTCCTAACTGAATTCATTTTACTAGTAATAATCCTAAACCTGTCTTTCTAGTCACTTTCCTGTCCTTATCTCCTTGTTCACAAGCTATCAGTATCAGTCTTCCTGAGTGCAGCTTTTAAAATGAGAACTATTTCAGTTTAGTCAGGATGGTTTTGGATTACACAAAGAACATTTTAAAAGACACCAGAAATTGAGTAAGAATAGATTCAATTTCATTTTTAATATCATCTAGTGGTTCCATAACATTCGTTTATGATAAACAATAATGTCATAAACAAATGAACACTAGATTGAGGCAATTCATGAGAAATTTGTACAACTATCTTAAAATACAAAGTGAAAGAGATTCAAATTATTGTGTAACTCTATTCCATTTCCCCTGTTATTATAATGTATTTTTATTGTTCCTTGAGGCAAATCTGTGATGATTTTCTTTTCAAAGATTCACTCCTACTGAACAGTGTTCTCTGTATCACCATTTAATGTTGCTATTCTATTAAGAATTAAGTCTCTTTATGTTTCAGTTCAAAGTAATCCCTGACTCTTCTGTGCACTTTAATTTGGTTGTTATCAACTGACTAGCTATCAAAGTGAAACTCCAATTTCAATACTACAATAGGGGGGAGATTGGTTCAAGATAGCAGAGAAGGATGTTCTCTCACTCCCTTTTATAAGAACGCCAGAATCACAACTAACTGCTGAACAATAATCAACAGGAAGACACTGGAACTCACCAAAAAAGATACCCCACATCCAAACAGAGGAGAAGCCACAATGAGACAGTAGGAGGGGTACAATCACAATAAAATCAAATCCCATAACTGCTGGGTGGGTGACTCACAAACTGGAGAACACTTATACCACAGAAGTCCATCCACTGGAGTGAAAGTTCTGAGCCCCACATCAGGCTTCCCAATCTAGGGATCCAGCAATGGGAGAAGGAATTCCTAGAGTATCAGACTTTGAAGGCTAGCAGGAATTGATTGCAGGACTTCAACAGGACTGGGGGAAACACAGACTCCATTCTTGGAGGGCACATACAAAGTAGTGTGCTCATCAGGACCCAGGGGAAGGAACAGTGACGCCATAGGAGACTGAACCAGACCTACCTGCTAGTGTTGGAGGGTCTCCTGCAGGCATGGAGGCTGGCTGTGTGTCACCATGAGGGCAAGGACACTGGCAGGAGAAGTTCTGGGAAGTACTCTTTGGCGTGAGCCCTCCCAGAGTCTGCCATTAGCCCCAACAAAGAGCCCGGTTAGGCTTCAGTGTTGGGTCACCTCAGACCAAACAACCAACAGGGAGGGAATCCAGCCCCATCCATCAGCAGACAAGTAGATTAAAGTTTTACTGAGCTCTGCCCACCAAAGCAACAGCCAGCTCTACCCACCACCAGTCCCTCCCATCGGGAAACTTCCACAAGCCTCTTAGATAACCTCATCCACCAGAGGGCAGCCAGCAGAAGCAAGAAGATCTAGAATCCTGCAGCCTGTGGAACAAAACATACATTCACAGAAAGACAGACAATATGAAAAGGCAGAGGGCTACATACCAGGTGAAGGAACAAGGTAAAACCCCAGAAAAACAACTAAATGCAGTGGAGATAGGCAACCTTCCAGAAAAAGAATTCAGAATAATGATACTGAAGATGATCCAGGAAAGAGAATGGAGGCAAATATCGAGAAGATGCAAGAAATGTTTAACAAAGATCTAGAAGAATTAAAGAACAAACAAACAGAGATGAACAACACAATAACTGAAATGAAAAATACATGAGAAGGAATCAATAGCAGAATAACTGAGGCAGAAGAACGGATAAGTGACCTGGAAGACAGAATGATGGAATTCACTGCTGTGGAACAGAATAAAGAAAAAAGAATGAAAAGAAATGAAGAGAGCCTCAGACACCTCTGGGACAACATTAAACACAACAGCATTCACATTAAAGGGGTCCCAGAAGGAGAAGAAAGGACCAGAGAAAATACTTGAAGAGATTATAGTCGAAAACTTCCCTAACATGGGAAAGGAAATAGCCACCCAAGTCCAGGAAGTTCAGAGAGTCCCATACAGGATAAACCCAAGGAGAAACATGCTGAGACACATAGTAATCAAATTGGCAGAAATTAAAGACAAAGAAAAATTATTGAAAACAGCAAGGGAAAAATGACAGATAACATACAAGGGAACTCCCATAAGGTTTACACCTGATTTCTCAGCAGAAACTCTACAAGCCAGCTGGGAGTGGCATGATGTACTTAAAGTGATGAAAGGGAAGAACCTTCAACCAAGATTACTCTACCCAGCAAGGATCGCATTCAGATTCAACAGAGAAATCAAAAGCTTTGCAGACAAGCTAAAGCTAAGAGAATTCAGCACAACCAAATGAGCTCTACAACAAATGCTAAAGGAACTTCTCTAAGTGGGAAACACAAGAGAAGAAAAGGACCTAAAAAAGCAAACCCAAAACAATTAAGTAAATGGTAATAGGAACATACACATCAAGAATTACCTTAAATGTGAATGGATTAAATGCTCCAACCAAAAGACACAGGCTTGCTGAATGGATACAAAAACAAGACCCATTAATATGCTGTCTACAATAGACCCACTTCAGACCTAGGGACACATTCAGACTGAAAATGAGGGGATGGAAAAAGATATTCCATGCAAATGGAAATCCAAAGAAAGCTGGAGTAGCAAGAATCATATCAGTTAAAATAGACTTTAAAATAAAGACTGTTACAAGAGACAAGGAAGGACATTACATAATGATCAATGTGTCAATCCAAGAAGATATAAAAATTATAAATATATATGCACCCAACATAAGAGCACCTCAATACATAAGGCAACTGCTGACAGCTATAAAAGAGGAAATCGACAGTAACACAATAATAGTGGGGGATTTTAACACCTCACTTACACCAATGGAAAGGTCATCCAAGCAGAAAATTGAAAAGGAAACACAAGGGCTTCCCTGGTGGCGCAGTGGTTGAGAGTCCGCCTGCCGATGCAGGGGACACGGGTTCGTGCCCCAGTCCGGGAAGATCCCACATGCTGTGGAGAGGCTGGGCCAGTGAGCCATGGCCGCTGAGCCTGGGCATCCAGAGCCTGTGCTCCGCAATGGGAGAGGCCACAACAGTGAGAGGCCCATGAACTGCGAAAAAAAAAAAAAAAAGGAAACACAGGCTTTAAATGACACAATAGACCAGATAGATTTAATTGATATTTATAGGAAATTCCATCCAAAAACAGCATATTACACTTTCTTCTCAAGTGTGCATGGAACATTCTCCAGCATAGATCACATCTTGTGTCACAAATAAAGCCTCAGTAAATTTAAAAAAATTGAAATCATATCAAGCATCTTTTCTCACCACAACGCTATGAGATTAGAAATAAATTACAGGAAAAAAAAACGTTAAAAGCACAAACACATGGAGGCTAAACAATACGTTACTAAATAACCAAGAGATCACTGAAGAAATCAAAGAGGAAATCAAAAAATACCTAGAGACAAATGACAATGAAAACACATCAATACAAAACCTATGAGATGCAGCAAAAGCAGTTCTAAGAGGGAAGTTTATAGCCATACAAGCCTACCTCAAAAAATAAGAAAAATCACAAATAAACAATTAACATTACACCTAAAGGAACCAGAGAAAGAAGAACAAAGAAAATCCAAAGTTAGCAGAAGGAAAAAAATCATCAGTTTCAGAGCAGAAATAAATGAAATAGAAGCAAAAATACAATAGCAAAGATCAATAAAACTAAAACCTGGTTCTTTGAGAAGATAAACAAAACTGATAAACCCATAGCCAGACTCATCAAGAAAAAGAGGGAGAGGACTCAAATTAATAAAATTAGAAATGAAAAAGGAGAAATCACAACTGACACTGCAGAAATATAAAAGATTATAAGAGATTACTACAAGCAACTCTGTGCCAATAAAATGGACAACGTGGAAGAAATGGACAAATTCTTAGAAATGTATAACCTTCCAAGACTGAACCAGGAAGGAATAGAAAATATGAACAGACCAATCAGAAGTAATGAAATTGAAACTGTTATTAAAAATCTTCCAACAAACAAAAGTCCAGGACCAGATGGTTTCACAGGTGAATTCTATCAATCATTTAGACAAGAGCTAACACCTAGCCTTCTCAAACTCTTCCAAAAAATTGCAGAGGAAGGAATACTCCCAAACTCATTCTGTGAGTCCATCATCACCCTGGTAACAAAACAAGACATAGATACTACAAAAAAAAGAAAATTGTAAACCAGTATGACTGATGACTATAGGTGCAATAATCCTCAACAGAATCCAACAAGACATTAAAAGGATCATACACCATGATCAATTGGGATTCATCACAGGGATGCAAGGATTCTTCAATATACGCAAATCAATCAATGTGATACACCATATTAACAAATTGAAGAATAAAAACCACATGATCATCTCAATAGATGCAGAAAAAGCTTTTGACAAAATTCAACACCCATTGATGATAAAAAACTCTCCAGAAAGTGGGCATATAGGGAACCTACCTCAACATAATACAGGCGATATACGACAAACCCACAGCAAACATCATTCTAAATTGTGAAAAACTGAAAACATTTCCTCTAAGATCAGGAACAAGACAAAGATGTCCACTCTCACCACTATTATTCAACATTGTTTTGGAGGTCCAAGCCACGGCAATCAGAGAAGAAAAAGAAATAAAAGAATCCAAAGTGGAAAAGGAGAAGTAAAACTGTCACTGTTTGCAGATGACATGATGATACTATACATAGAGAATGCTAAAGATGCCACCAGAAAACTACTAGAGGTAATCAATGAATGTGGTAAAGTTACAGGATACAAAATTAATGCATAGAATTCTCTTGCATTCCTATACACTATGGATGAAAAATATGAAAGAGAAATTAAGGAATCACTCCCATTTACCATTGCAACAAAAAGAATAAAATACCTAGGAATCTACGTAAGGAGACAAAAGACCTATATGCATAAAACTATAAGACACTGATGAAAGAAATTAAAGATTATACAAACAGATGTAGAGATATACCATGTTCTTGTATTGGAAGAATCAATTTTGTGAAAATGACTATACTACCCAAAGCAATCTACAGATTCAATGCAATCTCTATCAAATTACCAATGGCATTTTTCACAAAACTAGAACAATCTTAAAATTTGTATGGAGACACAGAAGACCCTGAATAGCCAAAGCAGTCTTGAGGGGAAAAAATGGAGCTGGAACAATGAGACTCGCTGACTTCAGACTATACTACAAAGCTACAGTAATCAAGACAATATGTTACTGGCACAAAAAGAGAAATATAAATCAATGGAACAGGATAGAAAGCCCAGAGATAAACCCACACACCTATGGTAAACTAATCTATGACAAAGGAGGCAGGTATATACAATGGAGAAAAGACAGTCTCTTCAATAATTGGTGCTGGGAAAATTGGACAGCTACATGTAAAAGAATGAAATTAGAACACTCCTTTACACCATACACAAAGTAAACTCAAAATGGATTAGAGACCTAAATGTAAGACCAGACACTAAAACTCTTAGAGGAAAACATAGGCAGAATACTCTTTGACATAAATCACAGCAAGATCTTTTTTGATCTACCTGGTAGAGTAATGGAAATAAAAACAAAAATAAACAAATGGGACCTAATGAAACTTAAAATCTTTTGCAAAGCAAAGGAAACTGCAAACAAGACGAAAAGACAACCTTCAGAATGGGAGAGAATGTTTACAGACTAATCAGCGGACAAAGGATTAATCTCCAAAATATATAAGCAGCTCATGCAGCTCAACATTAAAAAAAAAAAAAAAAACCAATCAGAAAATGGGCAGAAGACATAAATAGACATTTCTACAAAGGGGACATACAGATGGCCAAGAAGCACATGAAAAGCTGCTCAACATCACTAGTTATTAGAGAAATGCAAATCAAAACTACAATGAGGTATCACCTCACACCAGTTAGAATGGGCATCATCAGAAAACCTACAAGCAAGAAATGCTGGAGAGGGTGTGAGAAAAGGGAACACTCTTGCACTGTTGGTGGGAATGTAAATTGTTAGAGCCACTATGGAGAACAGTATGGACGTTCCTTAAAAAACTAAAAATAGAATTACCATATGACCCAACCATCCCACTCCTGGGCATATACCCAGAGAAAACCGTAATTCAAAAAGACACATGCACCCCAATGTTCATTGCTTCGCTATTTACAATAGCCAGATCATGGAATCAACCTAAATGCCCATCGACAGACGAATGGATTAAAAAGTTGTGGTACATATATACAATGGAATATTACTCAGCCATAAAAAGGAACAAACTTGGGTCATTTGTAGAGACGTGTATGAATCTAGAGACTGTCATACAGAATGAAGTAAGTTGGAAAGAGTAAAACAAATACCGCATATTAGCACATATATGTGGAGCCTAGAAAAATGGTACAGATGAACCAGTTTGCAGGGCAGAAATAGAGACACAGATGTAGAGAACGAACGTGTGGACAACAAGGGAGGAAGTGGTGGGGGGTGGGGGGTGGTGTAATTAATTGGGCGATTAGGATTGACATGTATACACTATGTATAAAATGGATGACTAATAGGAACCTGCTGTATAAAAGTTAAAAAAAAAACTCCTAGGGCTTCCCTGGTGGCTCAGTGGTTGAGAGTCTGCCTGCCGATGCAGGGGACAGGGCTTCGTGCCCCGGTCTGGGAGGATCCCACATACCGTGGAGCAACTGGGCCCGTGAGCCATGGCCGCTGAGCCTGCGCGTCTGGAGCCTGTGCTCCGCAACGGGAGAGGCCACAACAGTGAGAGGCCTGTGGACAGCAAAAAAAAAAAAAAAAAACTCCTAAAAAAAAAATCTTTTGTATATGTATTGTTATATATATATATATATATATACACACTACAATAGACTGACTACCAAACAATCAAATAATGGATTCACAATGCGTAATTGCCTGATCATTTTTTTAAAGGAAATAGTGTATTCCTATACATTTACTACTCTAAATCATATTATTGGAAAAGTTATTTTTAGACAAATACAATATATTCCAGGTTGCAAAATAAAGAGTAAGATAAACTTATGAAATTCATTCATTTTACTAAGTCTTGCTTAATAGGATGTAACAGTGGTACAAATCTAAAAATATTTCCTTTGTCTTTCTTAAATAGCATTATACATTTTGACTACTTTTGTGCCATGTTTATATTCATATTGGAGATTTTATAATGAAATAAAGTTTCTAATTTTTAAATGTTTCTTTCAATTTTTTTTACCAGGTTTTGAGTTTTATTTGTTTTAGTTTTATTTTTCTGAGGAATAATGTAGTTTAATCTTGTAATACTGGAAAAGACTGGTAGGTATGATAAAGTTATTATCTGAAAATTGGTGGACATTTCAAGTTATAATTATTTTTAAAAGTGTACTGAATATAACTAGTTGCCAAAAAATGTGTTGGAAGATATATTCTAAAAGGGTGAAAATGCATGGTTAGTACTGAAGTATCCAAGCATACTGAGTGCTTTTTTGATAAAATTGATAACAGCCCTAGAGAAAAGAAAGTATTGTTTTCTTTAAAATACATTCATTCTTGCATTTATCCAATAAATACTTACTGAGTGTCTACTATATGCAAAACATCAACAAAAACAGAAACTGTCTGATCTCATGGAGCTTATAGACTTTTAACGGAGACAGCTGTCAAACAAGCAAACAACTGTGATTAGTGTCACAAAAGGCACAATAAATTGTGGCAATATAGTAAAACTAACCTACATTGTGAGGTCAGGGAAGGGCTTCCTGTGGACCAATTTAAGCTGAAAGCTGAACTATGTATAGGAAAACCTTGGTGAAGGCAGGAATAGAATGTTCTGGGCTGCAGTTTCATTATGGGAAGTGAGTAAGATGCTCAACTATTCATGATTCCACGTAGATGTTTTTTCCCCCAACTAAGATTTCTGATCCAGATTCAGACTGTGGTATACTCTTGAAGTGCAAGGAAGGAATGCAAAATTTTATTTTATTATGGATATGTTATACATGTTAAAAGTAGCTCTGTGTTGAATACAATTTATAAAACAATTGTATCTTTTAAAAAATTGAAAACAATAGCAGCAACAACAGCCAAAAATCTAAATAAAAATTGTATAAAAAATGTAATGGCCAAAAGAGATTTATCAAAAATAAAACAACTATATGAAGCAGAGGTCAGATTTGAAGTATACTGTTAAGATGAAATTCTGATGATCTGATTGAAGATAAATAAGTATACTGTTAAGATGAAATTCTGATGATCTAATTGAAGATTGAAAATGAATACATAGTTTTCCATAGAAATGAGGAAAGCAAAAGAAAGATGACTCCAAAAACATGCTTGGTTAATGAAAAGGCTATTTGTTTACTGAAGGTAATCTGTAACATTTGAAAGAAATCTTACTTGTGAACAACAAGTATGTACTCATACTTTTTAAATGAAAATTGTCCATAGGAATAAGAGCTTATAACTTTGGTATTCTTAAATGGTGGGGCCTTAAATGATATATAAGATATTAGAAAAGCTTAAGAAAATTGTATATAAAGCTGGTAAAAATTATAAATAATAAGTTAAATAGCAATCTAAAGTGTTATTTTCCTATACAGTGTTATTCTAATAAATATATTTTCACATATGTCTCTTAACTGTAGATTTCAGACTGAACTGAATTATGATGTTCTGGAAGTTCATGATGGGCCAAATCTTCTGTCACCCTTGCTTGGATCTTACAATGGCACACAGGTGCCCCAGTTTCTATTTAGTAGCAGTAATTTTATATACCTTCTATTTACAACAGACAATAGCCGTTCTAATAATGGTTTCAAGATTCATTATGAAAGTAAGTAATGCCAACATGTTTTTTGATCTCCTTACTCTTTTCCATACTTTTGGTATTACCATTGTATCATTAAGAGAACTAGGAGATTTATTAAAGAAAAGAAGATCAAAGCTTTCCTTGACCTATGAGAATGCTAATAGGTTACAAGGTATGTGTTTTAGTAAATCCTGTATTAGATTTTTTCCAACAATATCTATGTAATATCATTATGAAGGGAAATACTAAGGAAACGTCAGAAATAGCAAATAAAAAAATCTTTAAAAATGAGTTCATATAATCGTTATTTGTGCTGAAAAGCCAACAATAGGCAGTAAATGGCAGTCTAAGATGTATATGAACATTGACAAATTCTTTTAGCATTTACTTCATAAATTCAATCATACTTTTATATTTTATTCATACTCATTGCATACATTTCCATTAAAAATATTCAATTTTATTATTTTGTATGAAGTATTGAAAATTATATTAACAGTGAAAAGTAAAATACATACTCATATATATGCAGCTATGGCTAACATAACTAGCCAAAGGCTATATATTAAAACAGGCTCTAATTCACAGTGTTGGAATCAGTTTAGAATAATTTCACTTAAAATACTTTTTGTTTAAGAAGTCTAAAATATGTCTGATTTTTTTAAAACTTGATGCTGGTATATGCATAGAAACGAGTCTCTGTTTTGTTTATAAACATCTGACATATTTAAATAAATAAATGTGGTTGTATTGTATATGATGTATGGTTGCATACATATATATAAACTCACATATGCACACATTTTCATCTAAAAATACATTGCCATATATCTTTTCATGAAAAACAGTTTTGGTGAATGTATCTAACAGTACATTTAAGATTACTACAAGATATCTTTATATCAGTTTCAGATAGATATTATATCACTTCTTTTTATATTCAAGTCTCCTATGCCCCCTTCCCCCTCAGGAGAAAATTTCAGCATTTAAAATTTGTAACTTTATATCCCATGTAGGGTGTCTCTATTCAGTAAATCTGGTTGGGCGCATGGGTTTTTAAAATCGTTAATATATATTTATAGCTATTTTCTTTTTAACCTTATCCACAATATCATTTAATTATATTAACTTCCCTTTATATAGAGCTTTGTGGCATGGAAGTATATTTCCTAAACATTATTGTAAAATGCAATGAGAGGATTAACACATGCTTGGGAATTCAAATGAATTTAAAGGACTTTAATTGAGATCTTTAGCATTTATTAGTTAAAGCTGAGTCAGAGTAGTCATTTTTTTAAAAAAAAAATCTATTTCAAAATTAATTTTCACTAGCAATTAATTTGTATCAATATGCTAAAATGGGCAGACACCTTTTTCGTTTTGTCCATTGTTCTATCCTATGCCCGATATATCACATTCAGTCCCATTTCAACCAAGGTATGTGTTTGTAATCATGTTCTCAGACACAGGATTATTTTAAGGATTACGTTAAACCATCATGCAAAGTGTTATTAAAAGTGTGAGGATTTTTAATAAACTGACCCAACAGATTTAGTTCAGATTCTTGCTAAAACTGAACTAAATGGGCTAAGGACAGAGCCCAAGGGTCAGACCTAATCATAAGAAGGACTTGGAGGAGCCTAACAAGTTTAGCTAAGGCAGTCTTTATTACAGACAGCAAGTTTGTCACTTATAGGCCCTGGTGAAATAGTCCAAGTTATTATTGAGGGCTAGTGCCTAAATGGTAGAGTGGAGGCTAAGAAATGCTGAGGTTGATGAGAGGTGCAAGACATTGATTTTGGTCAAATCTGGCCAGGAGGCAGTGATTTTCAATTTAAATTTGTTTACAAAAGATCATTTTCTTTCATTTTTATTCTAATTAGTCTTCTGGTTTACTTAGTAACATCTCAAACCCTTTCCTACCAAGAAAACAAATAAAACACTTTTTCTGTTGACACTTTCTTAATAAGTTTCTCAAGCTGAAGGAAACCAAACTATCTTCTTTAAATGAATCATTCACATGCCTCAAAATCAGCAGAGTAAAACTTTAATTATTATACTTCTTAAAACATTAAAAATGTATTTGGTGTTTGGTGAATTTGTATTTTAATAGAATCCAGTAAAAGAGAAAACTCGATCTCTCCAGTTGAACCAAAATTTTATGGGAAGGATTTCTTGCAATGCTACCAGTGATTGCACTCTAGAATTTTATTTTATTCCCTGTCTTGGGCACTTTTACCCCTTATGTCTTCCTCTCAAAACAGGAAGATTACAAAAACTGTACCAATAAGATAAGATTATTTATCGTTTACAAAACACATTAAAATAATAAAAGTAACTCAGAATAGACTTTCCTTTTTTTGTTTTAGTACAATCCCTCAACCCCAAGGGGGTTTATTATGTTGTATTTCTTGAAATACAGATGTAATAATGTTTCTTGGATATCTAAATATTACATAAAACAAGACAATGATAAGTGGATGCAGAACAAATCCATAGACACAGATACCAATCTCTGAAGACATATTTAGAGCCTCCTAAAGCAATCAAATGGAGTTTTAATGATAAAACTAATTTCATAGAATTATTTTAATGACCAAATTAGGCAAATTTTGCAAACATTTTAGAGTTGTACCTGGAATATAATAAGTTCAAACATTAATTATTGCTATGATTATTATTGTATATGTGTGTATATATATAATTTATAATACAAAGTTTGATAGATAATTGTACATTTTCAAGTTTTTATATAACTAATGGCCTGATTTTTTGGTCCTTGTGGGTAGGAAATGTCAAAAAATTTGTTAAATAAACTGCTAGTTTTTAAAATAAAGCTATGGGCACATTAATTTATTTGTAAAAATTACCACTCACAATTATTTGAAGGAATGAGAATCAATTTCAGCAATTTGACTCTCATCAAGCTTACTCTTTTTCATATTCCCTTTGTTTTCCAGGTGTTACAGTGAACACCTATTCTTGCTTGGACCCTGGCATACCTGTACATGGTCATCGCTATGGTCATGATTTCTCCATCGGATCTACTGTTTCATTTAGTTGTGACCCAGGATACAGGCTGAGCCATGAAGAGCCCCTTCTATGTGAGAAAAACCACTGGTGGAGTCATCCACTTCCAACATGTGATGGTAAGAATTCATTCAATATGCAAAATAAACTGATTTATAAACCAAAAAAAAAATCAACATAATCTTGTAAAATGTGAGGCTGAACATAAATATAAGTATTTCATATGTTTAAAAGAATATCTTGAAGTCTGCCAATTTTATGTTATCAAACCATTAATAAAGAAACAAAAGAATTAATATTGATAATCAGCCAGACTTACCCCATGCCTAAGGATGCTATGTGTATTTTTAAAATGTGTTGAGGTAACCATTTTAGGTGCCCATTGTGTGCTTCAGGTCCTTGAAAAAATAACATTGAAGGTGTCATGTTGGTGTCAGATGAATGCAATGAAGAGATAGAGCATTTACCTCCTGCCTGAAAGGCAACATGTACTAGTCCAAATTTTACCTAGCTACGCAGCACTGTGGCAATGTACCAGACTGCCCTGTGGTGGCAAGTTCCTGGCTATAGAAAATATTATACCAGTGTCCTTACCTCTTCTTTGTTTCTGTGGAGACTAAGTCAGCAATCCTTCATTTTTCAGAAAACACATATGAAAATACAGTGAAAGAAGCTGCTTTCCTATGATTGGGAAGTGCTTGCACACTTGCTTTATAAAAACACACATAATGTAAATCTATTCATTATTTAGTTCTGGGCTTTAATTTTTATTTATAACACTATTCCTAACTTTTATTATTTTGCCAAGTGGAAGATTAAGTTTGTCATTTCATAATTAAATTTTCAAATACTGTCAGTGCCATCATTTTTCTGTAACAGCTTTAGGTCAGTTTGTTTTTTTTGCTTCTTTGTTTGTTTATTTATTTATTTAATTCATTTATTTTTGGCTGTGTTGGGTCTTCGTTGCTGGATGCAGGCTTTCACTAGTTGCAGTGAGCAGCAGCTGCTCTTCGTTGAGGTGCACAGGCTTCTCACCATGGTGTCTTCTCTTGTTGCAGAGCATGGGCTCTAAGTGCAGGCACATAGGCTCAGTAGTTGTGGCTTGCGGGCTCTAAAGCACAGGCTCAGTAGTTGTGGCACACGGGCTTAGTTGCTCTGCGGCATGTGGGATCCTCCAGGACCCATGTCACCTGCATTGGCAGGTGGATTCTTAACCACTGCACCACCAGGGAAGCCCGGTCAATTTGTTTTTATAACGAGGTTTAAAAGAATCATCAGCACTTCTTCCCTGTATTTGGTACAATACCATTTGTAATAGCGTTCTTGTGGTTGTAAGTGACAGAAACCCAACTCTAACTGATTTTAAAAAATGAAAGCAGAATTTGTTGTTCAAAGTTTCAAACTTAGAAAAGGTATGGGTGGCATACTTCTCATTGCTAATTATAATCATGAATTCAAACATTTTCAAGGATATCTCTATTTCCATCTTGGCTTTTCTCTCTCTATTGGCATCATTCTCTTTAACTGCAGCCAGGCTTTTTCCATACGGGAAGTGGAGAATACACTCTCATGAAGATGGAAACATGTAACCTCGTATTTCCAGAATCAGAGGAGGATGAGAGTTCTTCCTTGTTGTTCTAATTAGAAAAATCCCAGGAAAGATCTCTAATCAGTCCATAATTATACTCGTAACTGTAGAAAAGGAGAAGCACACTTTACGATTGGCTTCTCCAGGTCCTGTGTCCATCCATCCTTGTGGTTGGAGACAAATGATTGTGGTGTAAAGGTACTATGTTTGTCAGGTCCTGGTGAAGCCACATAATTGGCATGAGTAAATTCACCAAAGTAAAACGGTGTGGCGACAATGTTATCAGAAGAAGCAGGAGAATAAAAATAATGTCCAAGTATACCAGCATGCTTAAATATTATTAATAATAAAAGTGAGTGTATCTAGTTTTCCTGGGAGCAACATAGGCCCTCATCATCTCTTGTCAATGCAACTCCAATCAACCTTAAATTCAATATCCAACTACTTCAATCTAACGTCCTTTCTTCACACTAAGGATATCTCATGCTCTATCCCATGTCAAAAGATGCTTAATGGCTCTCTGTTTCCTAGGAATGAAAGTCCAAATTATTAATCATGGAATTCATGATTCTTCACCATGTGTCCTCCTCTTTTGTATCCCCATTTCATTCTGAGCATAACTGGACAAGGGCTAAATTATATTCATTTTTTGAATGTCTGAGCTTTGTATAAACCTCTAAAATTAACTGAACTCAAATACTTATAACTAGTAAACTGATTTGATTAGGGTTTTCCTTCAGTTTAAACATTTTCCCCGGAGGCAGCTAATCTAAACTTCCTGGGGTTAAAGGGAGGAGAAGTGAATAAACAGAATTGATTTTCCAGATCCAAGAGTATAACCTCCATTGGCCTAGATTGCCTGGATATTCAAGGTACAGCATGCCTCACTTTTATACACGTCAGCTCTTATAGTTTCTTCATAGCCCATAGTTAATTGATTCACAAAGCACACTAGTCAGTGAGGGTTGGTGGTGATAATAATAATAATAGCTAACATTTAATGAGGGTTTACCATGTGCTGGTACTGCTGTAGGTGCTTTAGGTATATTAACTTGTTTTATCAAAATAACTCTATGAGGTAAGTGCCATTATGATCACCACTTAACAGATGAGAAAATTAAGGCAAACAGAGATTGAGTATGTTGCCCTGTGTCATCCCACTAGTTAATGGCAGAATCAGGATTGAAACTCAGGCAGCCTTGATCCAGATCCTGTGCACAAGTCTACTATGACACGGCCTCCTGCCCACATTCTCTGCAATAGTAAAGTACTAAGATTCTTTAAAATGAAGGGTACAATTGTAGATTTGTTATTCTTTCCTCAGTGATGCCACATGTTTAAGAATTTTGTATAAAAAATACATATAGCTGTTTAAATAGTTTATGGATATTCTGTACTCCTTGGAATATGTGACTGAAAAATAGGAAATTTTCACAAGGAAATTTTAAAAACTTAGAACCATCAAGATACAATGGAAATGGTATACCTAGCCCTTAACTTGATCACAAAAGCTCAATGAGGCTTTTTTTTTTAATTGAACGAAAATTGAAAGTTTCAGTAAGAATAATCACCAATAAAGGTCTGTGCAGGCTCTAAACAGGAGCCTAGGCTTCCAGACCATGAATATTATTGTAAATGTCTTAATAATAAATGAAATTGGAAGCATAGCCTTATCTTGGTCTCAAGAAGGTGGCCTATAAGACAACTTCAAGTGAGGTACTAGTCAAGACCTTCTTTTACTCCTTAGTGAAGTAAAAGAAGTAGCAAAGGGAAGAGTGTTCTGTTTTTCTTTTCTTTTTTTTTAATTAATTAATTTATTTATTTTTGGCTGTGTTGGGTCTTTGTTGCTGTGCGTGGGCTTTCTCTAGTTGCAGTGAGCGGAGGCTACTCTTCATTGTGGTGCACAGGCTTCTGATAGGGTGGCTTCTTTTGTTGCAGAGCACAGGCTCTAGGCGCAGGGGTTTCAGTAGTTGTGTCTCACGGGCTCTAGAGCACAGGCTCAGTAGTTGTGGTGCACAGGCTTAGTTGCTCCACAGCATGTGGGATCTTCCCGGACCAGGGCTCGAACCCGTGTCCCCTGCATTGGCAGGTGGATTCTTAACCACTGCACCACCAGGGAAGCCCCAAGAGTGATTTTTAATTGTGTGTATATTTATGTAAATCTAAGCCTGCTTAAATACTTCTAGGAACTGCAGACTTACTATTTCTAGTCAGGTCAGTGTAGAATAGCAGCCAGATTGCCTCAACTCTTCCTTCTCAGCATTGCCACTTGGAAGAAATCATGGAAGACAATAAAGCCAAAACTCACTTTTCTGGTATCCCAGAGAAGTTGAGCAAGGATCAGAGCAGATAAGGCTGTATGTTGCATTCACAGTTCTTACTGCCCTTACCCATGTTGCCCATGTCCAAGAGAGTAGACATCTCCAAGTGGAATAGAATAAGGAGTCAACTTTTCTCTGCTTCCACGAGAATGTACATTCTTACCTGACTATATCTTTGTTTCCTTTAATTTTTAATACTGGTAAAATTATCTGGCATATCATAACCACTGATGGTAGAAGGCATTGTAAACTGTCATTTATTCTAGAGTAAATGAACATTGAATTAAATTTCAATTTCTTTGACCTCAGTTCATAAACATTTATTTAGTTTTATTATCTTGGAGTATTTACTTAAAAATCAATATCCTCTCAGAAACCCCTTTTTGTTCATGATATTTCCCAGAGAAATGTACAAGTGCAGAAGCACCCTTCAAAATTTCGGTTTACTTCAGTTTTAAAAAGAATTCTATGAAGAATGACATATATCCCTTTAGGAATCTAAAATAAATAATTTTGTATAATTAACAATTTGTTTTCTTAAAGCTTAGTAAAAGGGGGACTGCTAAAGAATTAATTACTCATGTTTAATTTACCAATTTATGCAAATGTTGCTTATAATTAGAAATGTGTAAGATAAGTATGTACTTCAAATGCAAATGTGGAAAGTTGAGCTAAATTCTCCTGGGGCCAGTATTAATTCTCAGATACTATTACATATCTTTTTCTTCTCTTTGCTGCTGCAAAGGACGAAATGATTTCTTAGTATTGGAAGAGGTCTTTACACATTGCTGTTATTACCAGGAAGTAACTTAAGCAAAAATAATCAGACTCATTCTATTTTAAGAGAGAGTTGTTCAGCCTCTGCCTCTCTAACTATACCTGATCAGATGACTACATTTCTTTGTATTTTCAGCATTATGTGGAGGAGATGTTAGAGGGCCTAGTGGAACAATCTTATCACCTGGTTACCCGGAATTTTATCCAAATTCTCTGAATTGTACGTGGACTGTTGATGTAACCCATGGAAAAGGTAATTTGCCTCATACAATGATAATGGGCTATCTTCTGAATTTTCATTGCATCTATTTTTATTTCATTGTCCTTTACAATGTCATTTTGCATGAGCAAAACCAGATCAGTATTAAAATATGCTAACACAAAATTCAATTTGAGTAACTGCAGCAGAGGATTATATTTACTTTTCTATAGTATTATACTCATGTTTTTGTCAGAATGGTAATATGAGATATTTATTTTCTTTTGATATATTAAACTAATGTTATTTGGAATTTTCATATCAACAGAATCTCAAACAGGATGGCTTTTGTCTCTGGCACAGTGGGTTGATTTCAAAAGTTCAAAGGGGAATAGGAAGATACTCTGAAGTGCTGAACCAATTGTAAAGCAAACAGTACATGTTTATATACACTCGTTTTTAAAATGTTTATGATTATTTATTAAAGCTATATTTCCTGTGTAAATTTATAACCATTCTAGAAATATCTGTCTCAAATTTTCTGTCAGAACTGAAGTTATATCTCACATAATTGAATGAGAGTATAAAATTGCACTATGCATATGGTAGATGTTAATAAATGTCCTTTGAACAAATAAATGAAATTCCTTGTAGTACTAAGTATGGTTTATTCATGCAATACAACCAAAATAGTATATTAGCAATATAAGTGGTTAAGGCAAAAACTTGACACTGGGAAAATGGGCATTCTAATATATCAAAATGAAAATGGATGAAAATTATTTACCTGAAAAAATCTACATGCTAATCTTTTTAAAAAGAGTTAATTTATTCATGATAAAAACTGCTTTGGAGAAGTAGTTTTTGTATTAGCTCTATTCTTATATTATTCTTATTGGTTTTTACTATTACATTGTACTTATTAACTTTACTATAGAAGATCTAAAATAACCCCACCCACAAAATCCTAGCAATGAGAAGATGATATTACAATTTAAAAATTAAAGCTTTATTTAATAATTTGAATTCATTGTGTTTTTTACACAATGTGTTTTTACACTCCTGTTCAACTATGTGAGATATATCTGCAGTTCTGATAGAATATTTGAGATACAAATGAAGTTTGCCTTTATTAAAATTATACATCCTTTTATTGACAGTGAGGATTATATAAGGATTGTTATTTTAATGAAATTAAATATAATTGAGAAAAAATGCTGTTAAAATGAGTATTGTGGTATTGTACAGCAGGAATGAGGTAGAAGACTTTGTAAACTGTCATTTTTGTTGCTCTCCATAATGGAAGACTCTTTGCTGGACGTTAACCAAAGCATCCAGTGTTATTATTATTTCAGTGTGTAGTGGATTAATGGAGTTCAAAATAAGCTTCCTTGTATTATACAAGAAAATGGAGGGCTACGTACTACTTGCTATGTAAATAGAGGTTTAATTAACACTTAAGGTTTTGCATCTTCACAGATTGCAAGTGTTAATTAAATCTGTATTTACATGGCAAGAAATGCAGATTATATGCTTTTCTTTTACGAGCCAACAAAATTGTTTGGAAGTACAACTATTCCAAAATGTAGCCAAAGTTATGTGAAGGATAATCTCTTAAAGTTTGGAGAAATTGTCAAGGTAATATAATTTAACTTCTCATCCAGCACATGCAGATGCGCACATGCACGCGCACACATGTGTCAATATGTCACCCCCTCAAGGTCATAGTGTCATAACTAACTAAAACCTAGATATTCATGATATTTTGACTTCAAACCCAAGTTTTTTCTTATATTTCTGTAACAAAAATTGCCTTAATAAGGCTTCTTGAATTATCACTTTTATGAGAAGGTACTATGATGTTGAAACCACTGATTTTTTCTCACTATTCTTCAACACCCATTGCCCTATTAAGATTGTATGTCTTTGCCTGTCCACTTCTTCTTCCTGAAATGTCTATCCCAGGATTGTTATTCCACAAACATCTGTTCACTTTTGAAGGCCATTGCCTTCAGAAGCCTCTGCTGATACCTTTGACAAACTACCTCTATTTCTATGCTCCTATATTGACTCACATTAATCACTTTTATAGCACTTAGCATAATGTTTGAACTTTTATTTTATGTATCTTTTTCCCTCAGATAGACCATGAGTTATTTACAATCTTCTAATTTTTTTTATATTCCATAATGCCTATAATATAGTAGGTTCTTAGTATCATATTCTTATTTGGATTAATTGACCTTCAGCAGAAGGTCTTATATTGTTTTGCTGCAGTGAAAACAGATTTTATTGCTTAAACTGTAATCTGATAAACAGAGGCTTACTTTTATAAAGTCGCTGACTAGGACAGAGTGACATGAAACCAATTTACTTTCATGTTGAAGGATTAAACAATAACGATAGCTAACGATTGCTGAGTACTTCCTCTGTGAAAGCACTGTGCCAAGTCATCCCCTATATTGTCTCATTTAAACTTTAAGACAACCCTATTAGGACCCCATTTTTCAAATGGAGAAAGTGTGTCTCAGAAAGACTATGTATGTAATACTTGACAATGGGCTTATTAGCATCACTATCTAACAGAATTTTTAATTTTCCCAAGTATTAATTCAGTGCATATCAGAACAACCGCATTTTTCTAAGAAAAACATGCATAATGAATTTTTTCTTCTTTTTTTTCCATCTGTTCTTGTATTACCTGCCTAGTTTTTCTTAGTTTTAGTCTCTGATTGAAATCAAATTGACTTAATGTGAATTTCCATTCATTATTCTGTAAACTTAGATATCAGTTAATCTAGATGGCAGAGCATCTTCTCCTTGCCACATTGACACCTCATTCTCATTTACATCTGTCTAGTGTCAATTACCACATTTACACTGAAGAACATTTGAAAGACTGACTTAATTTCTGGACCCCTCCTAAAAAAGGCTCATTGTGGAGAGAGAGAGAAAAAAAGAAGAGTTACATTTTTAAAATTTTTATTTATTTATTTTTTTGCGGTACGCGGGCCTCTCACTGTTGTGGCCTCTCCCGTTGCGGAGCACAGGCTCCGGACGCGCAGGCTCAGCGGCCATGGCTCACGGGCCCAGCCGCTTCGCGGCATGTGGGATCTTCCCGGACCGGGGCACAAACCCGCGTCCCCTGCATCGGCAGGCGGACTCTCAACCACTGCGCCACCAGGGAAGCCCCAGCTCTATGTGTTTTACTGATATAGTTTATAAGTCTAATTTTCATCTTTCCCTTAATAGGTGTGCAGTTCAATTTTCACACCTTTCATTTGGAAGACCATCATGACTACTTACTCATCACAGAGAATGGTAGTTTTACCCAACCACTGGCACGCCTGACTGGTTCAGAACTTCCTTCAACAATCAATGCTGGTCTCTATGGAAATTTCAGGGCTCAGTTGCGCTTCATTTCAGATTTTTCAATATCATATGAAGGATTCAATATTACATTCTCTGGTAAGAAAACAAGTTTAAAAATCAGATTTTTAAAAGTATGAGCATAACTTTTGTTATGTATGACAAAACAGAGAGAGAAAAAAAGAGAAAAGAAAGAAGAAAACAAAGAAATTATCTGCCAACAAATTTTAATGAAACGTTGAAATGCCTTGAAGATTGTCTATAGTAATATATTAAAGGGAACCTTTAAACAATAGCAAAAAATAAATCAATTCATTAAAAAATTTAATAGAAATACAATAAATACATTTCTTTAACTTGCATCCTGCAGAATTCTAACAGAGAAGAACTTGCTAAAATGCCAGTTGAACTTAAAATGGAAATTCATACATATATTTAAAGTTTCAATTAGGCCATAAATGAAATGTTAGTTAAACCAGTGATATTCTAGTTTTGTGTTTCAGAAAAAGGCATAGTTTATAGGCCAAGATTAAGACAAACTTAATTTATTCATTTGCAACTAGATGATACAGAAACAAGTTAATATGGTTATTCTTTTATTCTAGAATAACCTCATCTGTAGGCAACATTATAACTTGAATTACAGGAAAAAAATTATAAGACCAAAGTGAATAAAAATGTATTCTTATTAGTTCTACTTTCTAGTTAAATGGAGTAGTGAAAGAGAATACAGAAGCAAATTAATAAGTAAATCTTATGCCAACCTACTAACATTAAATTTATAATATTACAATTATACAAAATTTTATAAATAATATATAATTTATATAAATAAAATCATAAAAATACTAACCTCATCCTTCAACAGTTATTCTAGTATTTACATGAAAATACTTGTCTTCTAAAATAATTAAGGTATTTCATAGTGAATAGCAAATGAGCATAATCAATTTTAACCTAGAATGTTAAAAGTATATCCAAATAAGTTTTTTAAACAATAAAATAATAGCTCATCAACGTGAAACAATCCCTCTTGTTCTCCACTGCAATTACATACTAAGCATGTGCTCTGGAAATATTTTTAGATAAGCTACTTCTTCTTAGGACTGTATATAAATTATAATATTGTTGTTTAATTAACTCTACTCTCTCATACCCTGAAGAGTGTTTAACTGTTCATTTTCATGGTGCTCATTCATTGCTTGAGGAAGTTTTCTTGTATAAATCTATAATATACAATTTTCAATTTATGAGCACTTCAGTCTTACATAAACCCTTGCATCTGAAGTGACATGTTTTTCAGAATATGGATGAATTGAATTTCTTGTATACTAGAGGCACAAGAGCCTTTGTCATTTAGACTATAACCATTAAGTAAAAGTCATTTCAAAATGCAAATCATTTCATTCTAAATGGCATTTTGCATTTGAAAATATGAATCTCTTATGCCATTATTATAAGTCAAAAATCTATGAAATGGAAATTTTCTAATGCAGAAGAAAAAATACAAGATAAATAGCTACATTTTCAATGTATCACTCAGAAGGTGACATTTTCTCACCTGTATTGAATTTCACACATAAGAGTATTCATTAAATTAGTAGACCTTTCACAAAAGAAGAAAATTATGTGTGCCATCAGCATATACCCATAATTTTACATACAGTAACTTTTAAAATGTATGGCTGGCCCTAAAAACATCCATTTTGCAAATAGGAATATACCCTTAAAGGTTACTACTAACATTTTCTTTGTTCTCTTCATCCAATTACAGAGTATAATCTGGAACCTTGTGAAGATCCTGGAATTCCTCAGTATGGTAACCGAATTGGCTTCAGCTTTGGGGTTGGTGACACTCTGGCCTTCTCATGCTCATCAGGTTATCGTCTGGAAGGGACGCCAGAGATCATCTGTCTTGGTGGCGGCCGACGAGTGTGGAGTGCACCTCTGCCAAGGTGTGTGGGTACGTGGTCAGCTGCTTTCATTTGCTTGTATGTGTAGTCACTGTCCATGGAGTTGCATGGTTATACACCCTTCGTTTTTTAATAATCTGTTGAATTTCTTCATTTCTTTCATATTAGTTATTTCAGTGTTTTTTCCACTTGGCAATCTGGTATACCTCAGTTACCTTCTCAACTGTTCTATTCAACCAACCATGCTTCTAAATTTGTTTTCAGATGATGAGAATAAGGAATGAATAGATAGACAGATAGATAAATAGGTAGATGACAGAATCATATTTTGAGAGCTTACAGAAAATTGCATTCTTGTATTCTGTTAATAGATGATTTTCCATGACTTCTAACTGAAGTTTTGACAATATTTTATAACTTAGAATTAACATGTAGGAAACATGATTACAAGGGAAAATAATAGATAATTTAAGGACCATCAAGGCAAGTATTGACTCAGTATGTGTCATCTATAGAATTAATCTGTTATGATAGATGAATTAAGATGGGAATTCATTTCACATGAGATAAAGAATTGCAATAATTAAAATATTGAAAGTTTGGAGCACCACCTCAACCTTTGGAAATGAATATTTTGACTGATAAATTAAAAAAAAAATCTGTAGAGAAAATGGAGGACTTTTCACTAGGACTTAAAGTCATTTTTATTTATATTAGGAAATAGAGAGGCAAGAATTTCTTTAGGTCATCACCCATTCAGTGGTTATCAGTACTCATTTTTACAATAGAACAAGATGCAAAAGATCATTTTATTATTTCATAAAGCTCTTAAAACTCTCAAAACCATTTAATTTGAATTTAATTGTAAATTTAATGGTGCGTCACAAATCTTTGTAAGTTATAATATGCTACAAAATCAGGCACATTGGTAAAGATTTGATCTGTGGTTTAAGAATTTGTCCTTTTTTTCTTTTTTTAATGGAGGCAATATACCCCACAGATGAAAATGCAAATGGAGAAGAGGATACTCTCTATGACTTATTCAATATATTGTCCACTGTTTAGAATGTGGTGGGAATACCTGTGGATCCCCAAATCTAGTAAAAAAAATTTGATCTTTCAAGTTAATAAGTTTTATAGTGATGAGATTGTTTTCACAGCCCCTAAGGGTTACATAACAGACAAGCTGATATTCAACAGGTGAAATTTCTTTTTAAAAATCATAGGCTTTTATAGAAATGGCACAAGCAGCCACAGAGGCTGGGAGGTGATAAGTAGTCATACTCTCAGAGCATCTTTTCCAGGAAGACATATATAGTCCTTCTGTTTTGTTTTTATGTTTGGGGTTTTGGGGTTTTTTGGTTTTTTCTGCTGTTGCCAGATATGGAATTCCCCTCCTTATCTGAATTGCTCCCATTTCCATTTTTCTTTGGTGTGAATATTAATGAGAATCTTGGGAATAGTCCAAATGAGGGCTACAGAGTGCCTAGGTTTATATCCTGGTCATTTGATATTGGGTTAATTCACTTTTCTAAACTTCACTTTTCTCATCAGCAAAATGGTTACAACATTTTGCTAATGTTAGTTATGAGGGTTAAAGAGATTAGCCATGCCAGTCAGACACCTAATACAATCCCTGGAATATAGGAGGGGTTCAGAACTTAGATGCTGTTATAACTCTTATTATATTGAGAATAATCTGCTGCCTATCCAACCCGCCGATCTAGTTTATAAAACCAATTATAGTACGGAATGAATTCCATGTTATAAAACACCAACCTTTATGAGGGTCTACCTGGCTCTTTTATATATGTATTTACCTCATTTAATTCTTACTATAATTCCGTTATTGTTATTCCCCCCATTTTTCATCAGAAGAACCTAAGTCTTAGAGATTTTAAACAACTTGCCCAAGATCGTCAAGGTTATATGTGGCAGAACCGTGATTTGTATACAGTCTTTCTCATTCTGAAACCCAAATTCTTTTCATTAGGATGGTTTAACCTCAAAAAGACTGAGGGAAAGGTAAATCTGAAAGAATTCTAAGTCACAAAGAGTTGATTAATATTTTCTTTCAAAGTACCAGAAACATACCAGGATGTTACACAGGCTGAGAAGAAAGTGTTTGTATCTACATTTTTAAGGTTTACTCCACTTTTACAATAAATTTTAATAAGTAGATTTATGAAAATCTGACTTTACAAAACAAGTAACTTCAAGTTCGTTTTGTTATATTAAAGTATTTCTTTGAGAGTAGGTTTATTCGTGCTTAAATCTTTAGTGAGAAGTATAACATAAAATCACCCTATGGACAGATTTAGAAAACAAAGTTATTGCCATGGGAATTTTCCCCTCATTTTAAAATTAACTGTGCTTGCTTTTAAGCTTATTAAAGTATACAATTAAGTTTACTGTCCTTAATAAAGTCCACTGTAGGTATACATTTAAGTTACAAGATAGGGTGAGAAATATTTTCAAATAGTATGATTTTTTAAAAATTTTATTTCTCCAATTTTCTTTAAATTTTTCTTCACTCTTTTGCCTATTCGTTAAAACAAATATGTTCCTTTTTGCATTTCTGGTTCCGTATATGCGTATGTATATATTTCTTATTTTGTTATCTTTTCAAAGTTCACAATCTTCAGTCACATAAAATGTGCATTATTTGTAACTATTCATATGAACAGATGCAGTTTTAGCAATGCTAGTTTATTTGGACATATTTTATCTCTTCTTAGATTCTTTGTGCTTTTCACTTCATATATCTCTAAAGCCAATTCTCTAGTGCATACTTGTTTAAAAACATCATTTAGTACTCAGCATCGCCAGGCTCATAGAAAGCTTATGTTACAGACAGTGGCCAAATTATGAGTAGGTTGTATTCCAAAAGTTTGTTTCTGCTTCAGTTATTTGGAAGCTAGGTGGTTTTTCCTTGGTACAAGGTTGCAAACAGTGCATTCCCAGAACAAATCATAGATGAGACTTAAAATTTTGTGTCATGTGTAAAACTAATACTAACATTTACTAAAATGACTTACGTATACCTAGGTTATGTAAGAATGTGCCTGACTCTGGACATAAGGCAACTGATAAAGCAATTTTTGGAAACTTACTTTTTGTTTATTTTTTACTATATATTTAATTTTGATCCTATATTTAGTGTATAAATTGGTTAGTGTCTTCCAATCTCTGTTGGTAGAATTTGGTGAAAGTTACCTTAATTCTAGATGTTAGATGAATAATAAATAATGTTTCATTATTTATAATGTTTTCATGAGAAATCTCTGCATTTATGTTTTAAGGTAATATTTTAACAAAATGAGACAATATAATAACACCATAATATTGTCTTTACAATCTATAAAAGATTATATTATGTACCATTCCAAAAATTCACCTATGCTTTGAAAGTAGGTTTAGAATAATGATTTTATCAGTGAAGATACAATGTCTATAAAAAACTCAAGGTTTCACACAAACTCAGGGGCATAGCCATGCCTAGCACAATTTCTGAGGCCCAGACTTGCGCTCCATTAACAAAAGCACACCGCTGTCTTTGACTGGCAGCTTCAATAAAGTTGAGAGGGAATCTGGTCTTAATTACAGTTGATACGTAGCTTCAGAAAACTCCTTAGGCTGTCCTCTATTTCAATCAGAGGAAATTTCTTCTATTGTGACCCATTTATCGGGGGTTACTTAAGTGCAGGGAAATTTTTAATTTTAAATTATTTTGTTGAAGTATAGTTGACATACAATATTATATTAGTATGAGGTGTACAACAAAGTGATTTAACATTTATATGCATTACAGATTGATCACCACGATAAGTCTAGTAGCCATCTGTCACCGTACACATTTATTGCAATATTCCTTATGCTGTACATTGCATCCCTGTGCCTTATTTGTTTTATAACTGGAAGTCTGTACCTCTTAAACCCCTTTACATATTTTTCCCACCCACCCCTCCCCCTGGCAGCTGCCAGTTTGTTCTTTGTATCTGTGATTCTATTTCTGTTTTGGTTTGTTTGTTTGTTTTATTTTTTAGATTCCACGTATAAGTGAAATCATATGGTGGTTGTTTTTTTCTCTCTGACTTATTTCACCTAGCATAATACCCTTTAGGTCCATCCACGTTGTCGTAAGTGCAGGGAAATTTGTAGAGGCAGGAGAAGAATCTTGATACCAGTAGAGATTGTAACACCCACTCAGTAACAGGGATTCTTCTCTCTAAGAAGTGGCCTCCATTGCAGGCAGATAGTTCATATTTACTTTTCAGCCTTTCCTAAGCTATGTGATCTTTGGAAAGTTGTTCAGATCTCTCTCCTGCCAAGTTTTCTGAAATGTAAAATGTGGATAATTACATCCATAGTGCAAGACAGCTTATAGCTCTAAGCAATAAAAGATATGTAAATCACCTAATGTACCACTCAACAAGTGACACTTGCTCAACAAACCTTAGTCCCTTTTCCTTATGCCTGCAACTCTCTTTACCACCATTCATTCTCCTAAGGGCCATGATGACTGAGTGGTGAACAGTGATTTTCACCAACCAGCAAGAGAGGAAAGGGAAGAAGAAAAGGAGGAGATGAAAAATTTTAGTGTGCCATCAGCAGCTGAGTACTTCATACACGTAATCTCATTTACTACTTAGTGATCAAGAGGAAAGTTTTACCTTTAAAAAATACATATATATAATTATGTTTTACATTTTGAAAAAGATAAAAATAATAGGTAAAATGATATTTCAGTGGATATATTTTATATTTAAATGATTATCCTGTAGCTCCACATTGCTGTGGATATGGATATCTGGTCACATTTTTAAGTTGCAATCAAATATCCAAAAAAAAAGTATAAAAAAGTTGATTACTTTGAAAATGAGAAACACTGACTTGTTTTTGGTCAAAAAATAAGTACCTAATTTCCCTTTCTAAAGTTCACATTACAAAAAACACAGGCATTCCCATTGTCATCTTTCTAAATAAAAAAACAAAACCCAAAAAACTTGCATGTCTTCATTAAGCTTCCAAACATACCAGGAACCATGCCAGGTCATGTTGCAAATAAACTAGGAGCTAATGAAAACATTTTGTTTTGGAAAGTAAATTAGCAAGTTAAATATTAGTAATGATTTGTCTTTAGGCAAGAGTCCACACATTTTAAGAAGTCCATACATTTTGAAATCATTTTAAAGACATTAATTCATTCATCCTTATAGTCTATTTAACACATCTACTTCTATTTCTAATTTTGTGTCATCAATTTTTTATCTGACCTTGGACAAGTAACAACATCTTCCCTTAATCATGAGTGAAATGAGAAAAATGATAACTCTACATTACACATCTACATATTTTTCTCACTTTTCTAACTTTCTAGATGATATATACTGATGGTTACTTATTGTTTAGTTTTAAAATGAAGGTCAAAAATAAGGGAAACAGGTGAAACGTATACGGGGACTCTGTACTATCGTTATAACCTCTTTGTAAATCTAAAACTATTCTAAATTGAAAATTTTATTAAAAATTCAAAACAGGAAAGGATAAATTGCACTTGAAGAGACAGTTCATCTTTAAACAAAAAATCTGTTTATTTCATCTCAACCTCTGAACTCCCTATACTAAAATTACATATCTCAGATACCCACACAGGTATGTCAAATATGACTGATTTATCAAATTGTATCACCATTGTAGATACACAGTGCTGTAGAAAGCAAATTATGATTAAGAGATTTCACTAGCTCTCAGACACTACCATTAATTAGTTGGGTGACTTTAAGCAAACATCTTAATTTTCTGTGCTTTTCTTTCCTGGAAAGGATAATGCCAATATGAGTTCTACTCAACCCAAATATTTCTTGTAAATATAACAAAAAATAATAGAAAGTTTCCTTTAATAAATTACATACAGAAATGTATATTTATATTTTTCTTATATAATTATGAGTGAGTGCACTTTCTTGATTTGACAATATAAAAAATCTATAATATCAATAATAACTTATACTTTGATGCTTTATAGTTTTTTAAAATAATTTCCTGCTTCCAAGCTTCAGAAGTAAGCAGAGGAGGTATTATTCCTACTTGACAGCTGAAAAAATGCTGTTACAGAAAGGTTATAAATAATCAGTGGAAGGTTATGCCAGAAACCAAGTTTCGAACTTTTTAGATTGGTGTTGTGGTATACCAGGTGGCATTTCTTTATTACCTTATTTATTGATGCACTATTTTTAAAGACTACCATTTTTTATGGAATAGACCACGGATGAGTAAACTTTTTTTTTTTACTATAAATGCTAGACAGTAAATATTTCAGGCTTTGTGGTCCACACAGTTTCAATGACAAATACTAAATTCTGCCATTGCATTGTGAAAGCAGCAATAGATAATACACAAATGAATAAATGTGTTTGCTTTCCAAAAAAACTTTATCTAGAAAATCAGGCAAGAGGCTGGATGTGGCCCTCAGGCCATAGTTTGCTTATCTCTGCAGCAGAATTACCAAGCTTAGTCAACTTAAATATCCCCTTTGCATTTGGAAATTTACTAGTCATTCATCTCTAAGGAAAGAAGAAAAGATCCTTTTCCCATTCTCTATGTTTTTCGTTGTGGGTTCTTTTCATTAAAGCAGCACATAATTCAGTTATTTCCAAGGGATTTCTAATGTGCTTTTTTTTAATCTTGTTTTTAACATATTTATTGGACTATAATTGCTTTACAATTGTGTGTTAGTTTCTGCTTTATAAAAAGTGAATCAGTTATACATATGTCCCCATATCTCTTCCCTCTTGCATCTCCCTCCCTCCCACCCTCCCTATCCCACCCCTCTAGGTGGTCACAAAGCAACGAGATGATCTCCCTGTGCTATGCATCTGTTTCCCACGATCTATTTTACGTTTGGTAGTGTATATATGTCCATGCCACTCTTTTAACTTGTTCCAGCTTACTCTTCCCCCTCCCCTTAACCTCAAGTCCATTCGTTAGTAGGTCTACGTCTTTATTCCCATCTTGCCCCTAGGTTCTTCATGACCATTTTTTTTTTTCGTTTTAGATTCCATATATATGTGTTAGCATACGGCATTTATTTTTCTCTTTCTGACTTACTTCACTCTGTATGACAGACTCTAGGTCAATCCACCTCATTACAAATAGCTCAATTTCGTTTCTTTTTTTTTTTTTTTTTACATCTTTATCGGAGTATAATTGCTTTACAATGGTGTGTTGGTTTCTGCTTTATAACAAAGTGAATCAGTTATACATATACATATGTTCCCATATCTCTTCCCTCTTGCGTCTCCCTCCCTCCCACCCTCCCTATCCCACCCCTCCAGGCAGTCACAAAGCACTCAGCTGATCTCCCTGTACTATGCGTGGCTGAGTAATACTCCATTGTATATATGTGCCACATCTTCTTTATCCATTCATCTGTTGATGGACACTTAGGTTGCTTCCATGTCCTGGCTATTGTAAGTAGAGCTGCAATGAACATTTTGGTACATGACTCTTTTTTAATTATGGTTTTCTTAGGGTTATGCCCAGTAGTGGGATTGCTGGGTCGTATGGTAGTTCTATTTTTAGTTTTTTAAGGAACCTCCATACTGTTCTCCATAGTGGCTGTATCAATTTACATTTCCACCAACAGCGCAAGAGGGTTCCCTTTTCTCCACACCCTCTCCAGCATTTATTGTTTGTAGATTTTTTGATGATGGCAGTTCTAACTGGTGTGAGGTGATACCTCATTGTAGTTTTGATTTGCATTTCTCTAATGATGAATGATGTTGAGCATTCTTTCATGTGTCTGTTGGCAATCTGTATATCTTCTTTGGAGAAATGTCTATTTAGGTCTTCTGCCCATTTTTGGATTGGGTTGTTTGTTTTTTTGATATTGAGCTGCATGAGGGGCTTGTAAATTTTGGAGATTAATCCTTTGTCAGTTGCTTCATTTGAAAATAGTTTCTCCCATTCTGAGGGTTGTCTGTTCGTCTTGTTTATGGTTTCCTTTGCTGTGCAAAAGCTTTTAAGTTTCATTAGGTCCCATTTGTTTATTTTTGTTTTTATTTCCATTTCTCTAGGAGCTGGGTCAAAAAGGATCTTGCTCTGAATTATGCCATAGAGTGTTCTGCCTATGTTTTCCTCTAAGAGTTTGATAGTGTCTGGCCTTACATTTAGGTCTTTAATCCATTTTGAGTTTATTTTTGTGTATGGTGTTAGGGAGTGTTCTAATTTCCTTCTTTTACATGTAGCTGTCCAGTTTTCCCAGCACCACTTATTGAAGAGGCTGTCTTTTCTCCACTGTATATTCTTGCCTCCTTTATCAAAGATAAGGTGACCATATGTGCATGGGTCTATCTCTGGGCTTTCTATCCTGTTCCATTGATCTGTATTTCTGTTTTTGTGCTAGTACCATACTGTCTTGATTACTGTAGCTTTGTAGTATAGTCTGAAGTCAGGGAGCCTGATTCCTCCAGCTCCATTTTTCTTTCTCAAGATTGCTTTGGCTATTCGGGGCCTTTTGTGTTTCCATACAAATTGTGAAATTTTTTGTTCTAGTTCTGTGAAAAATGCCAGTGGTAGTTTGATAGGGATTGCATTGAATCTGTAGACTGCTTTGGGTAGTAAAGTCATTTTCACAGTGTTGATTCTTCCAATCCAAGAACATGGTATATCTCTCCATTTATTGATATCATCTTTAATTTCTTTAATCAGTGTCTTATACTTTTATGCATATAGGTCTTTTGTCTCCTTAGGTAGGTTTATTCCTAGATATTTTATTCTTTTTGTTCCAATGGTAAATGGGAGTGTTTTCTTAATTTCACTTTCAGATTTTTCATCAGTAGTGTATAGGAATGAAAGAGATTTCTGTGCATTAATTCTGTATCCTGCACCTTTACCAAATGCATTGATTAGCTCTAGTAGTTTTCTGGTAGCACCTTTAGGATTCACTAGGTATAGTATAATGTCATCTGCAAACAGTTACAGCTTTACTTCTTTTCCGATTTGGATTCCTTTTATTTCTTTTTCTTCTCTGATTGCTGTGGCTAAAATTTCCAAAACTATGTTGAATAATAGTGGTGAGAGAGGGTAACCTTGTCTTGTTCCTGATCTTAGTGGAAGTGGTTTCAGTTTTTCACCATTGAGTACGATGTTGGCTGTGGGTTTGTCATATATGGCCTTTATTATGTTGAGGAAGGTTCCCTCTATGCCTACTTTCTGGAGGGTTTTTATCATATATGGGTGTTGAATTTTGTCCAAAGCTTCTCTGCATCTATTGAGATGATCATATGGTTTTTCTCCTTCAATTTGTTAATATGGTATATCACGTTGATTGATTTGGCGTGTTTCTCCTTGGATTTATCCTGTATTGGACTGTCTGTGCTTCCTGGACTTGATTAACTATTTCCTTTCCCACATTAGGGAAGTTTTCAACTGTAATCTCTTCAAATATTTTCTCAGTCCCTTTATTTTTCTCTTCTTCTTCTGGAACTGCTATAATTCGAATGTTGGTGCATTTAATGTTGTCCCAGAGGTCTCTGAGACTGTCCTCAATTCTTTTCATTCTTTTTTCTTTATTCATCTCTTCAGTAGTTATTTCCACTATTTTATCTTCCAGGTTACTTATCCGTTCTTCTGCCTCACTTATTCTGCTATTGATCCCTTCTAGAGAATTTTTAATTTCATTTATTGTGTTGTTCATCTCTGTTTGTTTGCTCTTTTTTCCTTCTAGGTCCTTGTTATACGTTTCTTGTATTTTCTCCATTCTATTTTCAAGATTTTTGATCATCTCTACTATCATTACTCTGAATTTTTTTTCACGTAAACTGCCTATTTCCTCTTCATTTGTTAGGTCTGGTGGGTATTTGCCTTGCTCCTTAATCTGCTGTGAGTTTCTCTGTCTTCTCATTTTGCTTAACTTACTGTATTTGGGGTCTCCTTTTCGCCGGCTGCAGGTTCGTAGTTTCCGTTGTTTTTCGTGTCTGTCCCCAGTGGCTAAGATTGGTTCAGTGGGTTGTGTAGGCTTCCTGGTGGAGGGAACTAGTGCCTGTGTTCTGGTGGATGAGGCCGGATCTTGTCCTTCTGGTGGGCAGGTCCACATCTGTTGGTGTGTTTTGGGGTGTTTGTGGCCTTATTATGATTTTAGGCAGCCTCTCTGCTAATGGATGGGGTTGTGTTCCTATCTTGCTAGTTGTTTGGCATAGGGTGTCCAGCACTGTAGCTTGCTTGTCATTGAGTGGAGCTGGGTCTAGGCATTGAGAGGGAGATCTCTGGGACATTTTCACCGTTTGATATTATGTGGAGCTGGGAGGTCTCTTGTGGACCAGTGTTCTGAACTTGGCTCCCACCTCAGTGGCACAGCCCAGATGCCTGGCTGGAGCACCAAGAGCCTGTCCTTTACACGGTTCAGAATTAAAGGGAGAAAGAAAGAAAGAAAGAAAGAAGAAGATAAAAGGAAGTTATTAAAATAAAAAATTAAAAATAATTATTAAGAAAAAAAAAATTTTTAAGTAATAATAAAGAAAAAACTGGACATGCAGCACCCTAGGACAAATGGTAAAAGTAAAGGTATACAGACAAAATCACACACTGAAGCATACACACACACTCACAAAAAGAGAAAAAGGGAAAAATATATATATATCATTGCTCCCAAAGTCCACCTCCTCAATTTGGGATGATTCATTGTCTATTCAGGTATTCTACAGATGCAGGGTACATCAAGTTGATTGTGGAGATTTAATCCAGTTCTCCTGAGGCTGCTGGGAGAAATTTCCCTGGATTTCTCATGTTTTTACAGAAAGAGTGTTAGGAGTGTGTGTGTGTGTGTGTGTGTGTGTGTGTGTGTGTGTGTGTGTGTGTGTGTGTGTGTGTACACTGATGCAATTTATGGGTAACCTAATTCACAACCATCTCCAGATCCTTTCATATACCCACATCTTTTCTGAGTACCAAGTCCGTATTCCCAGCTGTGCACTGACCCTCTCCACATGGATGGCCTTCCACAAGCACACCGACTTCACACTCCAAAACAGAACTCATTATCTCTTCCACCAGATCAGCTCTCCCTTCTGCACTCTTTCATTCAGATATGGCATCATTCTCATCCAGTCATTCAGGCTAGAAACTGTGTCACCTTTTACGTCCTCCTCTCTCTCTTTCTCTCTATCCATATTGGAAAGTCACTGAGACCTACTACCAAAAGCTATTGCTCAAATTTACCACCATTTCCATTCTCATTACCCTTATTTTAGTCCAGTTCTTATTAGTCCTCATAAACGTTACAGCTCAATAATGATAATGTGTGCTAGGCATTGTGTTAAACAATATGTTTCCCTTTATATATTCCTTTTAGAAACCATTTGAGAGAATGTTATTATCCCATTTTATAAACTATCCAGATTAATTATTTAAGTTGGTAAAGAGCTTGAAGTCAGCTTTTTTTCTGATTCCAGCTCATGTTTTCTCAATTACATGTATAATCCTACTATATCATCTCTTCTTTGCTAGCTGGACTTCCTGTTTCCAAATTTCCCTCATCTAATTTATCTTCAATAGCATTACTAATTATAATCCTTTTTGTAGATGAGTAACAAATTACTACAAATTTAACAGTTTAAAACAGCACATTTACTTTCTCTTGGTTTCTGTGGGTAGCGAGTATGGGTGTGGTTTAACTGGGTCCTCTCTTAGGGTCTCACAAGATGTTGACCAGAGCTGAATTCTCACCCGACGTTCAGTATTCTCTTCCAAATTCACATTGTTATTGGAAGTAATCAGTTCTTTGTGGTTACAGGACTGAGAGCTTCAGTTCTTTGCTCAGTTCCTAGGGACCATCCACAGTTCCTTGCCATGTGAACTTCCCTAGCTCAGATGCTTCCTTCATCAAAACATCAAGGAAAGTCTGTCCAGTGAGTCTCTAGCAAGATGCAGTTTTGCATAATGTTATAAAATCACAGGAGTAATGAGAAGCAAGTCTCAGGTCCCACTTAACTCAAGGGGAGGGTACTGTACTAAGGCATGAATGCCAAAAGGTGGGTATAATGGGAGGTTCACCTTAAAGTTGACACCAAGTAACCTTAGATCAGATCATCTGTCTATTCCCTGCATAAATCGGTAGGTGATTTCTCATGCCTATTAGATACAGTTGAAATTCCAGAGTCCCTTCTTAGGTTGGCTTTACTGCCCTCTTTTTAGTCATTCTCCTATATGCATCCTGGAATACATTGACAAGATGCCACATGCCATTCCCAAACACTCCAAGCACTTTCTACTTTTTAAGATGCTAAGGATGTGTTGAGGTCTACTCTATATGCAAATGATCAAACTCTCACTTGTGTTGGCACAAGCAAACAAATAATGTCTTTATCTCTAAGAAGGTACATGCAAAGATATAGTGAGAGAAAGCACTGAAAGCATTGTTCAGTGGCTGGAGGAGGCTTTGCATTTTAATCTGTTGAGCTGTTATTTCTACCACCACACCGTAGATAAAGATGCCATTATCTCTCATTATTTAGTTATTATTGTAATAGCCCAAACAGACTCTAGTCTCCATTCTTGTCCCTTTTCCCCAAACTAAATACTAGAGTCAGAATGAACTTCCTATGATACAAATTTGATGATGTCACTCTCTTGTTTAAAATTCTACCATTGTTCTCCATTGCCCTCAAATTAAATTCTGAATGTTACCCTCTTACTCCTATCCACCCCATAAGTTCACCTAAATGATTTATTCTTCAGACTCATCTTATTTACCCATCATAATATGGAGCCTTTCTTGACCTTTAAAAAGTGTTGGATGTCCTTCCTACAGGCTGCATGTGCTTTTCTGTATTTACCCTTTCTGGGATTCATAATGCTGTATTGACTTGCCTTTTTATCTATATCAGTGTTTAGCATATAGAAAGCTTTCAGTAAACTTGTTGAGTTGATAAAGAAATGAATATATAATAGGGGCAAAGCTCCTTTGTTTTTACATTTTCAATTTACTAACTTTAACATAAACAAAGCTGTACTCCAGAGGTACTCTATTCAGCCTAACACCAATAAAGAACTATACCTTTTCAGCCTGGACCATCACACTATTCCTTAGTCTATAATGCATTTGCTGCGTAGATATTAACACAGAACCCCTCAAGTCTAATAAGTAAATCAACCAACCAATGAACAATAAATAAATTTATCTTTTTTTGTTTCTATCATAATTTTAAGCTCTAAGAGGAGGCTAATAATTATGAAACAAAAAAGATAAATTTATAAAAATTGAATATGGTGAAAAAATATAGTACTTCATATCTGTATATGGAATAAATCTTTCCCAATATGTAGTGAAATTCAGAGCTCAACAAGGAGACTGGCTGACTTTTTTTTCCCCCTAATGGAATGAAAAGGAAGGGAAAATATATGCCTGATAGAAACTGAGTATCCACAATTTTCACTGTAAACATATTAATAATATTTGAAGCAGGTTAGATTGGGAGCAAATTTTTGCTATATGTAAATATGAACCATAAAAAAGAAGCCAGTGTAAATGGGAAAAGACAATGCACATTTCTTATTTAATATAACTACATTGAGGACTGTGAGCTTAAATTCTTCTCATTCATTTAGGATTTATAAACAAATGGATTTATGGAGAGCCTTTTATAATCTAAGTGAGTAATATAACCTAAGTAAGCTCCTGAACTTACTTTATTATACTGTAGTTGGCAAGTGAATACATGCTGTTTTATCTGATGGCTGTGACGCCATTGAAGGTAACGGCTGTATCTCAGTTATCTTTGTACCTCCTGTGTGTTTGCCATAATCTCTGGCATATTACAGGTGCCCATTCTGAGCATAAGACAGTATAAAGTTAATTCACCATGTGACCATCATGAAACAAGTTAGAGTAGATCGTGACTTACTTATAATGGTGATTCACTCACAACAAGACTCATTGAAATGATCCTCTGTGTTATTAGAGTCTCAGATTTATTTGGACAAATTAAAAAAAAAATTTTTTTTGAGAACCTAAAATAGCAGACTTGTAAAAACACTTCATTTCCCTTATATGTCCTCATGCTCTGACTATAAATCTTGTTGCAAGCCAAAATTTGCCTGCCAATTGGAAAGTCAGAAGATGTTAGTTCTGGGATTACATAGAGGATACAGACTTCTTTAGAGAGAGTTGAATTACAAAGAGGAGCAGGAAGTGGAGTATGTACTGGAATCTGTGCTTCAGGGTCACATCCTTAAAGCAATTGCAACAGTAAGAGTCTCACTTTAGAATCACAAAAGTACCAGAGGCACTTGCTTTCTCTGCAACCTCTAAGTGACCTCTTACTGCTTTTGTGGAGAATTATGCCCATGTTCAGAAATACCTACAGCATGCTAGTTCTTCACCTGTGTCTATAAACTTAACCTAGACGTATTGGGAAACATGCTGAAAAAGGGAGAAATGATTAAACCTGTAAGTAGTGATTTAAAGAAAAATAAATACAGTATTATTAACCTGGAAAACGTGAAATTCATCGGCTTTGCATTAGACAAAGTAATTTTGGTTTTTAGTTTAATATGTCTTTTTATTTTTTAATATGTCTTTACTTAATTAGAAAGTGATTTGTTCCTAGCACATATTAGTGCCAGGTAAGAAATATTTTACCTGAGGTAATAATAAAAGCTAATATTTGCTGTGTGTTTACTACATGCCTGGCATGGTCATATAAGGTTTGAATAAGGACACTGAGGCATAGGGAGGTTAAGTAATTTATATTAAGAATTTTTATTTGAAGCTGATTATATTGGGAGCAAATTTTTTGCTATATGTAAATATGAGCCATAAAGAATAAAAGCATTAAATAAGCCAGTGTCATGATATTCTGTACATATCCCCAAACTGGTTCTTGCTTACAACAGTGACATCTGTAGCTCTCAGGAAATGCTATCTTTGGCAGTGCGGATAACTGGAGGAGATAGTTAAATGTTATTGTTACTTGTAACTGAATTACATTTTGATGCCCTGTCTCAGGAGAGGGTAGGATTTAACTGAAGTTGCAATAGATTGAGAGTACCTAAAAGCCTTTGAAAGTAGAAGGAAAGGTCATTGTTACATAAGGCAAATACATTTTAAAATTAATTCTAATTCTATGTTTTTTGTAAAGTCCATGTGTCTGTTTTGTGTATATGTGTGTATAGATTTTTTTTTTTTTATTTCAGCCTCATAATATTGAAAATAACACCAAAAATATGTATGTTATTAGTACAGAGGTTGATTCCTAATAAATGTTTTTATTATTTGTCATCTGGTAATACACTTAGCTAAGATATGTTCAAATGTACCTAGCGCTTTGAAAACAGACAAAAGCACACTGGGACAGAATAGAACTATCTATTAGTAACTGTGCATTGTGCTAAGGAACCAATCTGCCTTAAGTTCAGTGGCACTAATTGGGGGTAGGTTTAGGGTGAATCCATGAGAGTAGGACAGTGATTATTCTACCTAGTAAATGCATTCAGCCCCTAATCAAGGGTATGTAATAAAATGAATTTCACTTTTTTCATCCTTATTTCTGTTTTTTAACTGTTTTCTCTTCAGCTCAAGTTTACCAATCTCAAATCCAGCTCCTTCACTACAGGGCAAATCAGCTGAAGTCATCTTCCTTTGTTTAATATACCAAGACAATTGTTGCCATGGAAATAATATAATGTTATAAAATAAGCATTGTAAGTTAAATCTAGAATCAAGAAGGGACATATGGGTCAGGTATGAGAGAGTGTGCTTATTTAAATAAACAATAGCCTCGGTAATCATAAAAAATCTCAAGGTAAATTACTGAGAAAACACAAAGGAAAGTGAACTTCAAGCTTTGGGAAGTTATTTGCAGAATTTAAATATTGCCCTTCAAGCAGGTGTTTTAAAGGAAAGGAGTTAGGGGATTATTAAACCTCCCACAAACTAAATTTCTGGCTGCAAGCCATTTTCTACATCTCTGTATTGTACCCGAGTACCCTCTTTGTAGCTGTCTTTGAATACCAGTTCAATTATTGGTATGCTCGATGTATAGATAACATTTTTCTCTTCATGTGTTTTAATCAGTCTACAAAAACTGTGTTTCTAAAGGTTATGGATAGTTTTTATTTCATGCGTTTTACTACACCTTTCTGAATTTGCACTAGTTAATGTTCTATTATGCTTGGCTACAGAATTCTGCAGGCGTAAAATAATAACCATTTCTTACCTTGTAAAATTGGAATCTCAACTGAGTCTAATCACAGTTTTCTAAAAATAAATCCTGGGTTTTGTTTGTCCTGAAAAACTTTTTATTTATTTTCAGATTTAAAAATTATAATGATAAAAACATTATCTGTTTTTCTGATAATGTAAGATTATTATAATGTTCAATTATGTTCAGTTATGGTATTTGAAACCACTTATTGCCATTTACCTGTGTAAAAACATTACATGAGGGCTTCATCACCATATCGTCTCCGTGTAAAAGGAAAAGGAAAGCCAGGTTATACATTTTTCTCCTTGGAAAATTTGTAGAAAAACTCCTCTGATTATGGTCTAGGCTGTGTATGCCACCTTATCCCAAATTTTTTAAATTCATCTAATAAATATTCATTCAATATTTATTCCATGGTATTTTAAAAAACATCCTGCCTTCTTCTTTCTAAACAAGAGCAAATAAAAACTATCTGGTGAATTTTATAAAACTACAAACTCTCCATTTCCCTGGTAAGAGTCTCTCCTCTCTTACATCATCCCAACGCAACCACTCTTCCCCAGGAATCAAGATTACTGCACTGGTCAGCCATGATCAATAATGAAACCATGTATTACCCTCAGATGTGTGGGGTTAAAACAAAAAGTTGAGTTTCTCTGATGAAGAGAGAATAATGCAGTCCTCATTTTCTTGTGAGCTTGGAAAATATTAACGTGCTATTATAGGTTTTTTCCTAAAGAACAATTTCAAGGATATCATCACTAAATCTATCATTTTCTTTCTTTCTTTCTCTCTTTCTTTCTTTCTGTATAGTCCCCTCTCTGAAACATCCTCATTTGATTACATTTCACTTATTGATCTCAAATGCCTTCCTTGTAAATGTACAAAGAAATACCTAAAGAGAATCAAGCAGGAATAAAGACAACATGCAAATTTCTGAAGCCTTAATGAGCATCAAGGGACTTATGAGTTGTTGATTAGTCAAAACCAAATAGCCTAAATATGAAAATCATATCTTTAAAGAATTTTCAGTTTTTTAGTAGTCTGCCAAAAGCTATAATGGAGAAAGAAGAGAAATAATATTGTTGAGTGTTTATAATGTACATGGCAGTGCACCTGGTACTATAAGGTTTTTCTCTCATTTACTTCTTACAATATCTTATTACCTGTATTGAGAAAGCAGTGTCCAAAGAGGTGAAGTAATTTACATTGTGTCTCAGCTAGCAAGTAAAGTATAGATCTGTCTGTCTTCCAAATCTTGTAGTCCATATTCTTTGCTTCATACTTTATTGGAAATTTTCCAGCATTGTAATAGTAACACAGTCAAGTAACATTACCATTTTGAAAAGCGTGTTGCCATTCTGTGAACATTATTTGTTTTCATTTTCTTCAGGGGAAAAAAGAGAATGGTTTGGGGATTGAAAATAAAATTATGGAATTTGCCAAGGAATTTTTCTTTGAATTTGTTTACTTAATTTTCAGGTTAAGTATTTCTATGGTATTTAATCCATTCCCAGTTTTTGAAGGCTTTTAAGAAACTTTTTATTCGTTATATGCATTGTCCATAGAAATGTTAATAAAAATAACAAGAATCAAATTACAATGAATATTGTGATATGATCTAGCTAGGGTTAGAATTATTATTTTTGGACATAGGTAATGATATAACATTGAATACTTTCAAAAACTTTAATATTTATTGCTTATGATATTTTTATTCCTTAGGAATATGTCTCACTCCCCCCAAAATTGCTGTTCATATTAATGGAGTGAGTTCTCTCATTAAGCTCTCTGACATTTTAGCTTTGGGAAACTCTAAACCCAAGCCTTTGAAAGTTAGTCTTCATTCATTCGATCATCTCTTCATTCATCTATTCATTAATTCACCAAACTTAGAGTGACAACACTGTTTGGCATGCTGTGTTAGGTGATGGTGATATAACCAAGGTAATTAGATATTAGTCATTATTTTGTTAGAAAACATTGATGGGTTTGATATATTTATCTGTTCTACCACCCAAGCAAAAATTAAATCAATCCAATTCAACAAATACTTAGTGAGCACTGAGTTGGGTGACAAAGGTAAAAATAGAAAACGTACTTTCCTCCAAGATCTGCTACTCTATTTAAGGGGAAATAAGACTAATTATGACATCATGAGATGGAAATGAGAAATAGAACCCATAATATAGGAAAGAGGAATAACTTTTTTTTTGGAAGGATAGCGAACAGCTTCTCAAAAATGGCATATTTGTGAAAATGAGCTGAATTTTGCTAAATAGAAAAGGTGGGGAAGACCCTCTAGGTAAAGGATATAACATAAGTCAAAGAAGTAAAATTAATATATCTACAAATCTCTTTTGGGTCTGAGTGGCTTTTTTGGAACTCTTTTTGAGTCCCAGTTCAATTAGAGGTGTAGTCAAGTGTGTAACTAACCTTTTTATTTTATTTTATTTTATTTTTTAACAACATTGGCATATAATTGCTTTACATTGTTTTGTTAGCTTCTGCTGTATAACAAAGTGAATCAGCTATACGTATATCCCCATATCCCCTCCCTCTTGCGTCTCCCAACACTTTCTTATTTCTGCTTTTTTTTTTTTTTTTCGCGGTACGCGGGCCTCTTAGTGTTGTAGCCTCTCCCATTGCGGAGCACAGGCTCCGGACGCGCAGGCTCAGCAGCCATGGCTCACGGGCCCAGCCGCTCCGCGGCATGTGGGATCTTCCCGGACTGGGGCATGAACCTGTGTCCCCTGCATCGGCAGGCGGACTCTCAATCACTGTGCCACCAGGGAAGCCCTCTTATTTCTGCTTTTTAATCAATTCAGGAAGGCCATATTTCCTTCAATGACAGTTCTTATTTCACACATTTTTGTGTGTTGTTCAGAAGCCTGCTTATATGTTTTATTAGAATTTATATATTAAAAGTAGCAACTCTGTAATATTCCATATGGTACAGAATCTGGACTTGGAAAAAAGATACCCTAGGTTTAAACCATGGCTTCACAACTTAGTGGTTTTACAAGTTGGACATGATATTTAACCCCTCTGACCCCCATCTATAAAATGGAGATACAATAAGAAACTGTTTAAGTTTATTAAGTTTTTACTCTGCTGAGTGATGTACCTGTATTAATCCAGTCTTTTCCACGTGTATGATGTAGTTAGGTATTGTTACTACCTCCATTTTACAGATGAGACCAATGAAATACAGTGAAGCTGTTCACTGAAGTAGCTGAGTGCCCGGGATAACGCAGTGCTTATTATCCAATTTTACATTGTTGAGTTCTTACTCATTCAGCATGAATGAGCTTAAATTCATTACCTTGCATACAGGTCAAAGTAGAAGGTCTCTGTCTTTAGGAAACTTGAAGCTGAAAATACATTTCTCATTGCTTGATGCAACAGGACAAGGGCTGTACAAACTGAGAGGCAGAGTTCGAATGACAGAAAATCTTGTATGCTATGTTAAGGAGTAACTGAGACCCATTAAGATTAAGCAAAGGAATAATATGGTCAGATTTACATCTTAACAAGATCTTTCAGATATTTACATGTATGAATGATGGATTTGGGTTTCTCTAGCTTCAGTTTGCTATATTGAAATTAGGGAAATCCATTAGGAAGGGGTTCTAGTACCTGATACATAAGCTCATGGGCCAGAGTGGTAAAATTGAATAGGAGCGGGTAGTTTTAAGAACTGAGAATGTTTGTGCTAGAGATCTTCAGAATGTTTGATCATAAACCCTCCTTAATTTTCTCAAGTTACATGCAACAGCAGTTATTGCAAATTCCTGGAATCAATTTAGTGTAACGTCTCCAATTCAGAAGCAGAATCTTGGCTTCCCAATCAGAATTCACAGAACTCCTCTTTTGTATGCTTTTCCACTGCTTTTATATCATAGCCAGACCTCAGACCATTCCAAGAGCCAACTTCATCTTGAGTGTACCACAAAGAGAGAATAGGGAGAAATACACACTACTTGTGTGACATGGTCTCCATGTTCCAGACAGAGGAGAATTCCAACTGAATACACAATCTGGAAATCATGGGAGAGCTCCAGGCTGAGAAATAATTTACAGATTTTCTGTATATAGATGCTATTGAGAGCCATGGGATTGGATGAAATAAGCAAGGGAGTAAATATAGATTGAGAAGAAGCCAAGCTCTGACCTCACCAATGTTTAGGAATCTGGGATATGAAGAAGAACTAGCAAAGGAGACTGAGAAGGAGGGGTATGTAACATAGGAGAAACACAAGTAGAGACTGATGTCCTAAAGGCTAAGGAAGAAAGAAAGCGTTTCAAGGAGAAAGGAGTAATCCCTGGCTCAAATGCTGCTGAAAAGTTAAGTTAGATGAGGGGTACAAATATACACCAAAATGTGAAAGTCATTGGTGAACTTGACAAATGCAGTTTCAATGAACTGACAGGGTGAAGGTTTGAGAAAATGGGAGGAGAATTGCAGGGTGAATATAGACAACTCACTTTGAGGAGTTTTCCTGGAAAGAAGATCTGTGTAATGTAGTGGTAGCTCAAGGGGAATGTTGGATCGAGAGTTTTTTCTCCAAACTTTTAACGATAGTACCTTTCAGACTTGCTTCAAAGATGAAAAAATAGAATGTCCATATAGGTACCATAGAAGTTTAACAATTGTTGAATATTGCCATATTTGTTTTTGTATTATTTTTTCTGCAAAATTTGAAGTTATTTTACAGACATCAGATATTTCATCCCAGAATATTTTAAGATGCTTTTCTAAAAATAAGGCCATCCTCCTACATAATTTTAACACCATTACCACACCTGGAATCATTTAAGGTCCAGTCCATATTCAAATTTCCCCCAGTTTTTCCACACACATTTATTTATTTTTTTTCAAATTAGGGTCCAAATCAAGGTCAGGCTGATATTTGGTTGTTATGATTCTTTAGTCTCTTATTATTTTTTCCTGTAACATGACTTTTTGAAGAGACTGAGCCACTTGTCATGCAAAATATTCCATATTCCAGATTTTTCTGATTATTTCCTTATTGTTTCATTTACTTTTTTGGTTAGACCACTTTTCCATTCCTACTGCACCCCCACCCCTTTGCTATTTGTCCTGTAAAGAGCAGGCTAGGTCTAAACACTTGATTAGTTTTTGGTTAAACTTTTTTTTTTTTAAACCATAGTCGTTTGTGGGAGACGCTTGTACAACATTTTATATCTTATTAGGTGTTATATAAAACCTAGATATTCCACTATTATGAACGCTGTCAGATCACATGCTTGAAGAGTTTTTTTTTTTTAATAAAGTAGAAGAAAAATGCCATATTTTATATGCTAATGAAAGTGATCCAGCGAAGTGGAAACACTGATAAGGAGGAGAAATTGATTGCAAATTAGTAGAGCTGTCTTTGCATAAGAAAGAGTAATGTACAAGCAGAGGTGCAGTACAATGTACAAACCTTAGGAACACAAATGATCACCCCAAGTGACGGGTCACAGGAAAAAGCAGAGAATGTAGGCACAGACACTGGTGGGTGGGATAATGTAGTGCTGTGCTAGTAGAAACTTGTAAGAAGTTTGCTTTTGATTAGTTTTCTCTGTGAAGTAGATGGCCACGATCATTAGCTGAGAGAAGGGTGGAGGAGGAGGCACTGTATCTTTTTTTTTTTTTTTTTTTTTTGCGATACGCGGGCCTCTCACTGCTGTGGCCTCTCCCGTTGCGGAGCACAGGCTCCAGACGCGCAGGCTCAGCGGCCATGGCTCACGGGCCCAGCCGCTTCACGGCATGTGGGATCCTCCCGGACCGGGCCACAAACCCGTGTCCCTTGCATTGGCAGGCGGACTCTCAACCACTGCGCCACCAGGGAAGCCCGGCACTGTATCTTTGAGAAGAGAAATGAAGGTACGAAATAGTTATAAAAGAGTGGGAGAGTGAATGGATTTGGAAATATCGAAAGCACGAAGAAATAAGACAAGAGTCACGTTTTGAGTGTGACAATGAGCCAGGAGCTTAAATCCTGTCAAGGAATGAAAAGGGTGGTAGGTGACTGCAACAGGAGAAGTACAGTCTGATAATATGTTATTGGAAGCCTGGAATGAGCGAAGGAATGAACAATGATGAGCAGTAAGCAATCCTACTTCACCTTCAGGCCAGTAGGAAGTCAAGTATGGGAGGGAAAACAGCTACTACTTGACAGCAGAGAAAGCAATGAAATGAATAAAGCAGCTGTTGAGCTTACCAAGAATTGATCTAGGATTTCACATATATGTCATCCTCACAGAAATCCTGTGTAGGTACTCACTTTATAGATTCAGAAGCTGAGGCACAGAGAGGTTAAATAAAATGTCATGCAGTTGATAAGTGAAAGAATCAGAAATCATAGTTCGCAATCTGATTTCATGATTTCTGTGAATCATGTTGATTCAGCTGCCTATGTACATAAAGATTATCCAAACCAAAATAGAGGTACAAATCATAGAATTATTTGAAATGAACTGAGCCCCAGAAGAATTGGTTGTAAGCATTAACCATGAATATGACTTGTAATATATGCAGGCATAATTACAGACTCAGTATGAACACTCCTTTCTAGAATATTGATAAAACTTTTAGCCAGGAGTAACTTTAGTTAATCCCTTCATTATGGCTTGGGTCTCCATCTTTCTTTATGGTCCTTGCTCTTTGTTGCCACATCATCTGTGTCTATACTCCATGATGGTACAGATTGTGCTAGTTGCTTTTAAGTTCTGTGGTACTTAAAGCTCAAAGAATTTGGGAACCCTGTCTAAGAAGAATAATGCAAAGTTTTGAATGTAAACTTAGGCACACAGCCTTGGAAGGAACCTGTGCACATGAGGGGCCCTAAAACTTAAGCTCCATTGGTAAATCTGGTTTGGGATAATTCCTGCTGGTATTCTGATTGCAGAAAAGTTGCAGTTTCTCCTTTTTCAAAGACATGATACCACTCTTTAAAATATCAGCCTTCTGTCTTGACTAGGACTTAATAACCATATTCTATTCCTTGTTCTGTTTCTATTTCTGTTCCTAATTGCTCTTTCTCAATTTGGGTTAACTTGAGAGTTATAAGAAATTGAAGACTTCTGGGTAATTCTTTTACAATATGAAAGTCCTCTGCTCTCAACAGTCATTCTTTCATAGTCTGAATCTTATATGCCATGATGTCAGGCAGGAAAAAGTATCTTTGCACTGATTCTTTTTTTTTTAAACATAGATGACTCTTCCATCTTCATCCAGAGCACTTTCCTTAGTAGTCTTAACTCTCTTGTCAGGAGATCTTTCTTCCTTTTCCTATCACTCCTAATCCATGCATTGGCTACTTTCCTGAGTAACTGCTATTGAATTACTTCATGCTCTTGCTTCAAATAATTGGCATGGTAGAAAAACTTTGAAATTTCAAGTTAGAGGATCTGGAGTTAAGTAATAACTTACCACTTACTAGCTATGTTATCTTGAACAACCACTCTGTATTCTGGCCTCAATAACGTGTAATCAAAAGGAAGACAATGCTTACCTTTGTGTAAGACTCAGTCAGAAGTATCTTACAGATAATCCCGCTGAACCCTAAGTGTTAGAGCTCTTTGATCATAGGTATTCCAGATTCACAAGTAACTACTTTATCCAGCATGAGCCTGTTGTTCAGAGGTAGCTGAGGCTGGATGGATTTCAGAAGCCGCAGCAGCAGATGGAGCCCCAATTCAGTGCTCCCCTCAGGCCTCTACTTTGCTGGTCCCTCTCCTCCTAACCTCATGTTGAACTCGTGTTCCAATTTCCCCTTCTGAATTTTGACTTCAACTACGACCACTCCAATTTATCAGGCACATTTTTATATATGTCAGCCTCAAAGGCAGAGTTGGAATAGAGGCCTGATGGATATCAGGTTTCATTACCTTTTCTCCCACAAATTTCTTCTGTTCCTGTATAAATATATGGATGCAAAGAGGTACACAAAGGACTCTTCTAGCTCAGTCCCACCAGTAACTGCAAACATGTATGTTGAAGGAAACGAAAAGAAAAGTTAAAGGAAAGGTGAAAGTTCTTTCTTCATCTGCATTGTCTGAGTTGAAAGCCAAGAAATGGTCCTTTAAACACATATACATACTTAAGTTTCTTAGTGGATTCCTGTTTCCACGAATCAGTTTTCATTCTGAAGGTTTAGGTTAGAAAGGAATCCCTAGTGTACACTGTGATAGATAGTAAAAGTCATAATCGTTGAAATCAACTGATCAATGTAATGGTCCTAGGATTTGGCTCATAGAAAGCAGAGAAGGACAGGTTAACTGCATGTGCCCTGGCAGTGGAATTTGTTTTTTTTTAATAATCTGAAATTTTTAGTTTTCGACCTTCAGGGATCAATGTGGAATGTGTCCTTTTAAACAACAGATGAGAGACTCTTTATTCAGTGAGATAATTATGGATTTGAAATTGCTATGTGCTCTATTAATGAACCGGAATATTTTTAGCTGTTGCGGGTTGTTTTCTCCGAGGCGTACTTACACATAATCTACCCCGAATTGCAAAAGCTTCACTTGTGCTTAAAACACTAATTCATGCTCTTCCTCACTCTATTTTAATAATGGCCAGGGCCAGAAGTATGCATGTTTAGAGAAGTGGTAATTTTTTTAGTGTGAAAAAATAAAGTCAGTTGGCTTATATTATAGCATAAGTATTAATGTTTTGCCTAAAGAAGAAAAACTGTAAGTCAATATTATTTTCTCCTTGTGCTGAAACATGGGAGATCAAGTTTGTATATATTAATGTTAGTCTACTCCTCTCCCAACTACACATAATCTGTATTATTTTGTTGTGAAAATTTTATACATATATTACTATCAAATTCTTCAAGGAAAACAAGCCTGTAAGGAAACAGCTCTACTGTATAGTAGATTTCCACATAGGTCATGTGGGTGAAGCTTGTCTGTGGTCTGACCTAACTCTTGACAGAATGTCCTGGGGTTCTTTCTGGAAGAAGGGGAGGTAAGCAGCCTGGTAAGGAGTTGGCATCAGGTGGTTTCTCATTCATCTCCCTAGTTTCAGTTGAGCCAGGACTTTTTGCTGCTCCCCTTTTAGGGTACATTTGCAAGCTTCTGGATAAGCCTTGGCTGGCTATACTTTAGAGTTAGCTCCTCAGTGGCAGAGTGACCTGAACCCATGCCATCTGTCATCTGGCCTCTTTGGTTTAATGTCATCTGTGGGACAAGGGATACAAGGAGTTGCCATTATGCTGATCTTATGTTTCCTGTATAAGTAATAAACTGAATCCATTTGGACTTGCTGTCTCCTTACCAGCCAAATCTATGGAAGAGTGGCAAGACAACCCATTAGCTGCAGTAGTGACCCTTTAACACTGCTTCTGAGGGACTGCTTGGCCACTTGACAATGCCATAACCCATTAATGCAATGTTCTGAAATCAAGCATTCAGTAAATGCCTATAGTTTATTTATCTTATAGGATAGGGATGCTGTGTAGTGGGAATATATGCAGCACAGGCATTTTCAGGATGTGTATGTTGATGTCATGTATTTCCATGACAGGAACAGCAAAACGGGAACAACACTAAAAAATACCATCATCATACGTGAGGATAAAATAACACCATAATAGATACCATTTATTGAGTGTATACCAGATACATGGCTCTGTTCCAAATCCATTACATGTGCTAACTGCTTTAATCCTAAAAACAAAACTGCATTTGGTACTATAATTATCCTCATTTTGCAGATGAAGACACACGAGATTAAGTAACTTGCTCGAGGTCACATAGGTAGAACCCAGGTGAGAACCCAGGTGTTTGGACTCTAGACTCATTTTTAATTACTGTAGTATGTTGTGCCTCTAGTTAATGAATGTGAAGTACACCAAACATTGCCATTTCAATGGCAGCTCAAAGAAGCTTTGTGGCCATTCTTCATGGAAATAATCTGCTCCTAATACTAAATAACCGGAGAATGAGGTTTTCTTTCCTTAATTCCAGAGATAATAAATTGCTTGTGCCTTCTAGTGAAAACAAGACTTATACTTAGTTCCCATAAATATTATTTTCTTCTACAGATGGAATTTATATAACAGAATACATTAATTTCACTCTTCCTTTATTATATTTTGTTTATGATAGCTCCGATATCCCTAGGGACTCTCTGTATATATAGTTGTGAGCTTTTATACATATATATAATTGTGAGCTTTTACACTATATATATATGTGAAAGCTACCCCAGAATACCACCACTGTTTCTCATACAGCTTATAGTATGTAGGTTATAATTGTCTTTCTTTAAGAGTCATATTTGGTGACAGCCTATTATAGATTTTGCAATTAGTAGTTACATTACTGGTTACATTTTATGATATGCACACATTCTATATCTTGTCCAAAGTGACTGTAAAAATATTTTATTTGAACCTTTTTGCTTCAGGTTAAGGTAGTTTTCAGCATGCTTCTAGGTACCAATTACAGTCCTATCTTAACTATCTGGAAAAATCAACAAACTCTCAATTAAAATGGTCAGGTTCAATAATTTCATGACTATTGCTTTTGTCATTTAAAAAGACATTTCAGGAAATGTGTTTAGATTGTCAATAGGTTAACTCTTGAGAATAAAAGCCCATATTTGTTCAACTTTTGTGAAACACCATACTGTCATGGTTCAGAGCTCCTAAATTAATCTCATGTACTGTGGGTTCTGACAGTTCAAGTTCATGTGTTTTATGATAGAATTTGGTATACTACATTTTGCATTGATCTATACACACACACAAAAAGGATTTACTACTGTTAAATTTCAGCTCAAAATTTGTTCAGGAAATATAATGTTTTTTATTTATTTTATTTATTTTATTTTTATTTTTTACAGTTTTATTGGAGTATAATTGCTATACAATGGTGTGTTAGTTTCTGCTTTATAACATAGTGAATCAGTTATACATATACATATATCCCCATATCTCTTCCCTCTTGCGTCTCCCTCCCTCCCACCCTCCCTATCCCACCCTTCTAGCTGGTCACAAAGCACTGAGCTGATCTCCCTGTGCTATGCGACTCTTCCCACTAGCTATCTGTTTTAGATTTGATAGTGTATATATGTCCATGCCACTCTCTCACTTTGTTCCAGCTAATCCTTCCCCATCCCCGTGTCCTCAAATCCATTCTCTAGTAGGTCTGCGTCTTTATTGCCGTTTTGCTCCTAGGTTCTTCATGACCATTTTTTTTTTTTTTTAGATTCCATATATATATGTGTTAGCATATGGTATTTGTTTTTCTCTTTCTGACATACTTCACTCTGTATGACAGACTATAGGTCCATCCAGCTCACTACAAATAACTCAATTTCGTTCCTTTTTATGGCTGAGTAATATTCCATTGTATATATGTGCCACATCTTCTTTATCCATTTATCTGTCGATGGACACTTAGGTTGCTTCCATGTCCTGGCTATTGTAAATAGATCTCCAATGAACATTGTGGTACATGACTCTTTTTGAATTATGGTTTTCTCAGGGTATATGCCCAGTAGTGGGATTGCTGGATCGTATGGTAGTTATATTTTTAGTTTTTTAAGGAACCTCCATACTGTTCTCCATGGTGGCTGTATCAATTTACATTCCCAACTACAGTATATGAGGGTTCCCTTTTCTCCACACCCTCTCCAGCATTTATTGTTTGTAGATTTTTTTGATGATGGCCATTCTGACTGGTGTGAGATGATATCTCATTGTAGTTTTGATTTACATTTCTCTAATGATTAGTGATGTTGAGCATTCTTTCATGTGTTTGTTGGCACTCTGTATATCTTCTTTGGAGAAATGTCTATTTAGGTCTTCTGCCCATTTTTGGATTGGGTTGTTTGTTTTTCTGATATTGAGCTGCATGAGCTGCTTGTAAATTTTGGAGATTAATCCTTTGTCAGTTGCTTCATTTGAAAATACTTTCTCCCATTCTGAGGATTGTCTTTTTGTCTTGTTTATGGTTTCCTTTGCTGTGCAGAAGCTTTTAAGTTTCATTAGATCCCATTTGTTTATTTTTGTTTTTTATTTCCATTTCTCTAGGAGCTGGGTCAAAAATGATCTTGCTGTGATTTATGTCATAGAGTGTTCTGCCTATGTTTTCCTCTAAGAGTTTGATAGTGTCTGGCCTTACATTTAGGTCTTTAATCCATTTTGAGTTTATTTTTGTGTATGGTGTTAGGGAGTGTTCTAATTTCCTTCTTTTACATGTAACTGTCCAGTTTTCCCAGCACTACTTATTGAAGAGGCTGTCTTTTCTCCACTGTATATTCTTGCCTCCTTTGTCAAAGATAAGGTGACCATATGTGTGTGGGTTTATCTCTGGGCTTTCTATCCTGTTCTATTGATCTATATTTCTGTTTTTGTGCCAGTACCATACTGTCTTGATTACTATAGCTTTGTAGTATAGTCTGAAGTCCGGGAGCCTGATTCCTCCAGCTCCGTTTTTCTTTCTCAAGATTGCTTTGGCTATTCGGGGTCTTTTGATTTTCCATACAAATTGTGAAAGTTTTTATTCTCGTTCTGTGGAATATGCCAGTGGTAGTTTGATAGGGATTGCATTGAATCTGTAGATTGCTTTGGGTAGTATAGTCATTTTCACAATGTGCATTCTTCCAATCCAAGAACATGGTATATCTCTCCATCTGTTGGTATCATCTTATAATGTTTTTTTAAAAAATTGAATGTGTTGTAGGTCATTGCAAAAAAACAGAATTTTTTTATGATTATTTAAAATATATAATTCAAGAGGACTTTAAAGTGATAAAAGTATGGTATCCAAATTACCAGTAAATAATATTTTTGTAGTATATTGTTTTAGAATAACAGCCTTTAGGTTTTACCTGACTGCTATGCTCTAAAAAAGCTTAAACAGGCTTCTTCAAATCATAAACTTTCAATTCTCTAAAGACAACGTAAAAAAATCTCAGAAATATTTTTGTAACATTATTTTAATTTAAAATCACTTTTTTATTTATGATCTTTCAAAGAAATTTAAGGTATTAAGTAACCTTCCACTTAAGTTAGAAAGTCTTTAAATTTCAAAAAATTCATACTGTGTATCTAAATTCAGCTCTTCTGTTCTATACTTATTAAATTAATTGAGTTTATATATTATGTAAATGACTGTGATTAATTAAATATATTACTAGGCTCTAAAGGGCTATTGTCAGTTTTTATTCATTTTCTAAATTCCAATTAATCATTTCAATACAGTGTAATTTTCATTGCATTCTGGGCCTGTCAATGTGTGCTATGTGATTGTCTTTGACAGTTCTGCTTACAAAATGCACTGTAACCAATATTTAGACCTGGTGTTGTAATTAGAGAAAGGCAATATTACTACTAAACTACTACTATGATGACTAATACTACCACTTTTACTACTGTTTGTCATTTATTCAGTAAATACTATGTGCCCAGCCTGGTTCTAGACAATTTAAATTTATGATTTCTAATTCTCACTTAGTATAAGAAATTTTAATTAATTCACTGATAAGAAAACTGAGGCACAAAGTTGACTACTTGCCAAAAATCACTTGACTTGCAAGTGACAAAGCTGGATTTGAAGCCAGATGAATCTGATTCCAAAACCCCTTCTGTGTACAGAGTTGTCATATGAAGGATCAACTTGGTTGCTGACTGTGTTGAGGCTTCAAAGAGTGGCATTATCCTGGGCAGTTAGTCCCCTAATTCAGGACCAGATTGCAGGGTGTGAACTCAACTTTGTTGAAGCCCTCTCAGTGTATTTACATACCAGGCAAGATTGTTAAATATATGTATTAATTTATTGGAAGAGGGATATATTTCATTCCAACAATTGCACTATTCATTGTCATTATCATATTCTTTCTGACATCAGGTTGCTAGGGATACCAAATCAGTAATCACAACATTGCTTGGAGATCATAGAGAAAAATGAGATAAACAGGCTGGAAGGATATTTCTCCTAGGCCATTCCAGAGCTTTCAATGGCCCTCTCCCCCAGCTTCCTCCTCCCAACATACATACACATACACAGTTACGAACAACTTCAGGGTGAACCGAAGACCTCTGTTGCAAAGGTCCTGTGTATCTGTTCACCACAGACAGCTAATTTCTTTTTCTTAGAATTTATTTTTCAGACTTCCAGTTAACTATTTCCTTCTAAAATAAAGTATTCTATTTCAAACCAAGATCTATACAAAGTTAGAAATTAAAATTAGTTTTAGTTTAAATCCCATTTTCTGTATGCCTCTTAGATGCCTGTCGCCAGGATTGGAATTTTAGTGTTTCAAAAACCTCTTAATAACCAATTTAGTACAGCAATGTTACCTTTTACACATGGTTCTTCATTCATTCCCAGATGCTTATGTTTAAGTTTTTAAAATACTCAGCTGTTACAGTCATGGTTTGGCATAAACATTAAAGTTGTTGAATTAATTCATCTCCCAAACTTACCGATTAGAGATAATCATAAACATAAAGAGGGAAGCATCTCTATTCACATTTCCTGGGGTAAGAAATAGCAATTGGTCTTATTAAATCTATTTTTAAAAATATATACCTAGTTTGAGAAGAATATAGAACCTAGTTTGAGATTAATACTCTAAAGTACTATTTTAACTAATAAAAATTAACTGAGTATCCACTCAATTACACCAACTCTGGGCTGACCACTCTGCTAGACAATTGGGATATAGTGTCCCAGAGCAATGACAATTTCCTTGACTTCAAAGGGCAAACAGTCTGAGGAAGACATAAACAGGTAAATAGGCAATTTCAATAGAGTGTAATAAATGCCCTAAAAGAGGAGTGACTTCCCAGAGGAAATGATCTCTAAAGGAAACTGAGGAATGAGAAGGCATTAGCTATGTATGGATGGGGAGGATGAGTGTGAATCAGGGAGAGAAAAATCTACTGAGGGGTAACAGCTTCTGCAAAAGGCGGGTATCAAGGAAAAGAAGAATACGTCTGTGGTACTGTTGACAAGCCATTTAGCTGCTGTTCACAGAGATAGGGCACAAAGCAAGCAGAGAAGGCTGTGGATTGAGAAGTTGGAGCAAATACCTTTTGCTTGGGGATTTGAGCTGCTATGGTATGTACAATTGGAAATGTGTGGTGGACAGCAGGATATACAAAGCTGGAGATGGATAAAGAAAACTAGATTGGAAATAAATTTGAGAATCATAGATTGATCAATGAAATGAAATTTTCAGAGGAGGTGTAGGAACTTAAAAACCTGTTATATTTTCAGCAAATGAAGCATTCTACAGAAAAGTAAAAACTGTCACTGACCTTACCTTTGACAAATATATATTATGAATGTTAGATGGGAGATGAACCAAAAAGTTAGTGCCAAAGTGAGTGTTCTGAGAGAAGTCCTAAGAAGATAGAAATTTGTATGGATTGAAACTGTCATGGAAGATTTTTGAAGAAATAAGACTATATATATGTAGTAAATGTCCAAACTAGAACATGTTAAAATGTCATTTTGACTAGGAAAATGTCTAAATATCTAAAGTATGAACATAATATTCTTAATTTTGTCTCCAGGAAGCTTTTTTGCTGGATTTAACAAATAATATTCGGTAAATGCTCCTCCTATTTACTTTTAAACAACAACTTGCTTAACATTCATAAACTGTGTTGAAACTTTAACATTTAGAAGTTGTACAGAGTGGTCACATTTTATGCAAGCATATTTTATGTTCCTAAAGACATCACAATTCAAACTCTCTTAAATCACGTGCACATTTCCTACAGTAATAAATGAAGAGGTGAAAGCATAAATTGTTAAGTCTAAAATAGTAGTGATTTTTTTTTCACTTTAATGCTGCTTTAAAATTTTTTTCAGCATTTTTATAATATTTTGTGGACTGCTATCTCCTAAATTAACAAAGCATATTGTGGTAGTTAGGCATATTTGTTGTATTTTATCACATATAAATTCCATTCTAAAGTTTCTTTATTTCCTTTTTTTAAAAAAAATTTTGACATTAGCATAACTACAATTTAATGAACACTTGGATGCTTGAAAGAAAATTTTATAAGATAACAAAACATGTAAATTATAATTAAAGTGACTGTTAGAATAATAGCAAAGTAATGGTGAGCACCCTTGCTTCACCAGAGACTGTTCCCAGTTCAGAGCCTGAATGATCATTTAAAGACGTACATCCTAGAATCCCTCTACGTTTGTCCCTTTGATAAGTCTCTTCATCAGAACCCAAATAGAGTAAGGGAGAGGAGAACAGAGCATGGTGGAAGAAGGAAGAGGGAAAATTCAATGAGGTAAGGACAGAGAGATGAGGGTAGACTATATCATGTAGAGCTTTGTTGACCATTACAAGGACTGGTTTTACTCAGAATGAGATGGAAAACCATTAAAGTGTTCTGAACAAAGGATTGTCAAAGGGATGAACATATAGGGATCCTAGAATGTCTATCTCTAAGGATCATTCAGGCTCTGAGTTGAGAACAGACTCCAGGGGAAGAAGAGTAGAAGCAGAAAAAGTGGTGAGTTTGCTACAAAAGTAATTAAGGCGCTCCAGCCACAGTGATCTCCTTGCTGTTTCCCCAAATGCCAAACAGATTCCCACTGTGTTTGTTATTCTCTCTGCCTGTGGTACTTTTCCCTAAATAACTGCATACTTGCTCCTTTACCTCCTTCAGATCTCTGCTCAAATGTGATTTCTCAGTGAATACCCTTCCTATGTCTCTTCTCTAATTTGCTTTTTCTCCTTAGCAATTATGACCATCTGATCTATTGTTCGATTTACTTATTTTTCTGTCCTTGTTTGTTTCCTGTCTGCCCTCACAGGAATAGATGCTTCATGAAAATAAGGATTTTCATCTCTCTCTTTTTTCATGTCTGAATCTCTAGTACGAAGAATAGTGTTTAGTACATACTAGACACTCAATAGATATTTGTGAGATGAATCAAAGAATGTCATTACAAGCACTCCAAAGTATTTATCATGCAAAGCATAGTGTACCAAAGGATGGCAGGCGTTTCCAGTTAAAATAAAGGGGGAAGGTTATGTGACATCAAAATAAACATGGTTTACAACCAGTTTGGTCCACAGCTTTGAAATTGTGAGATTATTATTTTTTAGTTGAAATATTTATGTAAATTAAAATTATTTGTATAAAGTGAGAATTTATTAATATTTGTATTAAGATATTTCAAATTTGTATAATTCAAATTTATATAAAATGAAATTCTACACACGTCATCTGCTACAAGGTTTTCTCCTTTTAATTTTTGCTTTAAAGAGCACTTATTCCATAAAGAAATTTAAGCAAAAAAGCACACTAACAAAATGAAAACAAAAACCTCTATCTTAATAGCAGCAGTAGTGGAGAAAAAAGGAGCAAAGAAAGAAAAACAGAGCATAACAAACACTGGTAAAGGAAAAAGAAAAATACAGGCACTTTTAGATGGCAGTTTGCCAGAGCAATACTCAAACCATGTGTATAGAGATCATTTTCTTTCAGTTAGTTTTAGAACACGTGATTTTTGCTTGGCAGATTAATTTTTTTAAAAGTTTGTAATCCGCACTGTCTAAAAATATACACTGCAGGATCACAATATTTTTCCCTTCCAAATAAATTTTTTTCAAAAGAACACTGATCTCAAACTCTGCTTGGAACTCATCTACTGTAGAATCAGTAGTGTTGCTATGGAGAAGTCAGGGAGGGCTAGTCACCACTCTCCAGCTGGTCCTATAATTTATAATCGCCTGGCATGTTGCCCCATACTGCAGTCTGTCCCCTAAATTCTTATGATTTATTTGTTACATCCTATTAAGATACAAGACAGAGAATGTACAGCTATGATCTTCAAGGAATCTTCAACCCATCCACTGTGCCTAAGAAACTGGTACAGAGAAGACCAGGGAAGTGGAACAGTTTCTTATTCACAATCATGCAGACCTTAGTTCTCTTAAAATAAAAATTCCGTGTTTATATATCTGTCATATCTGGTTGGTAATGCCTCTTAAGAACATGAGGAACGTAATGAGATGAGATATCTCTTAGGAAAACCAAGGGCATTGTACAATTGTTTTTGCAGATTGCACTTCATGCCTGCAAAACCTGATTAAGTTTCACATTCTTTGTGGACTTTCCTCTGCAGGCCAAACTGGTTATTCCATTCACAGGGCTCCCATTGAAGTTGTTCATATGTGTTTTTAGAGCACATAGCACATCACATAGAAATTTATTTAATCTGTTTATTTCACTCCTCTACTCCCAGCAAATAGCACAGTGCCTGCTATGCATTAGAATTTCTATTCATCTATGTGTTTAAAATGTAACATTTTAATTCACAGTGCTATATTTTACATGCTTACATTTCTGTCACTTAAAGGAAATTTGGATTCTTATATTTTGTATTGACAAATTATTCTGTATTCAGTGTTGTTGTCCAGTAGACACAAGAAGGCACGTTTGAATTTAATTTCATTAGCTAGAATCTGTAATGGGAGTATATAATGACTTAGCGTGTGTTGTTGCCCACAACAAATGCCACACCAGAACCAATGCTTCATACCTAGTTTGAATACAAAAGCCATCTCCAAAGCCAATAGTCTGTTAAGGATCATGCTTTGGAACAAAACATACAGCTGGCACTGTTAACGCTTAGCATCTTGCTTCTGATTGTTTGAATTATTTTTAGATTTCTGGACTTTATGTGTGTGTACATGTGTGGAATCCTAAGTGCTCATTCAAAATTCGACTACTTTTTTCTGAAGATATTTTTTTCTAACTCTTTTATCTATTAGTATCAAGAAGATAGCAACTAATTAGTTAACTAAAGTGGCAAAACCCAAGATAGTTCATTTCCTTGGATTAATTTGGTACATTCCATAGAATGTAAATACTCCCTATCTTTCCTGTAAGGAATGTTTCGAAAGGTATTTAGCAACCAGAAGGTGTACCTGCTGGCATGTATGTAGTCTCGGGCTGGGACTCTAGCTCCTGATTTTTGTATTCACAGATGTAGAATCAAGGCTTACCTACATTATGACTGGCATTCCTCAGTCATTCTATCCCCTTGAAACCTTCGAAGTTGAGCTAAAACTTTCCATTGTGAAGTTATTTAGAAATTGTTAAATTGTTAGCATATTGATTTGTTTCTCTTGACATATTTAATTTGCAAAAAAATGTTTCAGTCCATAGTAAATCCTCTCACATCTTAAAAACTCATCTAAAATGCCACATTTTTCAAAAATTAGTTACAGTTTGCTTTACAGTATATGAATGTAATTATTGAGTACTTAGCATGGTGCATTTTAATACAGTTTTAGGAGGAAAGCATGAGGCTTTTTCCTGAATTGAAATTGTGACATAATATACATTGAACAAAGAGAAGGCCTGAAGTCTACTCCTTTCATCCTCTGGAGTATAGCTAAGAGATGAGAATCAGAAGCTGATGCTCAGCTGATGAAGGGGCAGTCAGACCTAGGGACTTTCCTTATGAGTTTTATTTTGGGTTTTTTTTGTTTGTTTTTTAGGGATAGGGGACAGATCTGTTTCAGGATTTCTGCAGAACTGGAGAGGTACTAGTCAAAATGGCCTTTGGCCACTTACCTATTGGTTATTTAGATCATGTTATACAATTGTTCTTTATCACCACTAAGAAGGGAAGAAGTGAAATCAACAACAACTTGGATTTCAAACAGCTGGGAAAATCTCATATTTAGCACTACCATTTCAAACTTGATGGTAGGAACTAGGGAAATATTAGAGAATTGGGATTATGTATGTTACCCAAAGGACAGAGATTCTGAGAGACCAAAACATTCCTTTACATTTTGTTGAGGCTCCTTCATAGTGTTTCTTTAAGTGTGAGAAACAGGGACATCCCTCTGCTCACAAAGGCTGTAGCTTAGAGCTTAGGGCAGGATCAACCATCATGCCAGAAATTATTTATAATAAATGCCAAACTTAGTTATGACTCTATTTGTGGAGATGAGCCTTGGAAACAGTTCTTAAGAGCTTCAGGACTTTTTGAATTCAAAGAGAAATGTGGTAACACCCCTGAAACCTTACCTGAAAAAAGTCATTTAAATGAAAAGTTGCATGTTACAGTTTGGAAAAACATATTATTGGTTTTGGAGAGTTTAAGTGGGAATAAATAACTATCTTCAGCTGAAAAATTGTGTGTTTTTTTTTCAATACCTGAACTTAGCTAACATATTCCTTAGACATTCATTATATTATACACTTCCCTCTTTAAACATGCCCTTTTATATGCTTTAAATTTTTTTGCTTACTATAACATTTGGGTCATATAGTTTAGTAGTAGGGGGCACTCAATAGCATAGAAATCACCCTAATATTTAAGAAACCATGTGTCCCTTATTTGCTTCCTTATCCTTCATTTAAAAATATTAGAAAGACTGTGCTCACTCTAAAGTAATGCAGAAAAACAAAGAGGAAAATGCATAAAAAAGCTGTCTGCTCCCATCTCTTGCTTCCATTCTTCCGCAGTCCCAGGAGAGAACTTTATTACTCTTATGCTTAATCTAAGACTATTTTAGATGAAAGATATTGTATTTTAATTTCTGAATAGGAAACATGTTTTGATCATCCCTGATACCATTTTTTCACTAAATTTTAAAATAGTGAGCCATTTATCTAAAAACTACAATAGAATTTGTTGCTATATTCTTATAGTACTTTTTCTTATATGTATGTTGTTTCATAGTAGTAATCATAGTACATGTGGAATTCAAATGTGTGTCTTCACTTATCACATTAAAAATCACACAGATTTTCCCAAGTAACTTCCTTATTAGTCTAGGTTTAGGATACTAGACTATTAAGTCTTCAGAATCTGAGATGACTTTTGAAAACCCTGTTTAGCGTCTATATCTGTACTATTGTAACATAAACACGTTCAAATCTTAAGTTCAAAAATAACCTAAAACAAAAATAACAAAAATAAAAAACAGAACAACTTCCACAAACATCAACAACAGAAAACCTTTCTTTAAATCTGAATCACTGCTGTCTATCCTTGTATCTTTCTACCTCCCTTTACAGCCAATATCATTAAAGTCCTTGTCTTACTCTTTTCCTTCCCAACCTCTTAACTACCCAAAGCAGTGAATTTTTAGTATTCATCTTAATTTAACTCTCTCTGACATTTAATACTATTGAGAATTTTTTTCTTGAAACTATCCCCTCCCTATTCTTCCATGATACTACCTTCTGTGAATGTCCCTTTTGCCTCCCACTTAAATTCTGATGCTCCATGAATTCTGGACTTAGTTTGCTCTTCTTCTTAATTCATGTAGTCCCATGACTACAAATATGTCTAGCTGCTTAGTGGACTTCTCCCCCTGATATCCCATAGACATACAAAATTCATCACGTACAAAAATAAATTCATCAACGTACGCAAAGCCACTCCTCCTTCTATAACTTTTACTTTCAATCTCCTCTTCCTCCATCGTTTTAGTTCAAACGTTCACCATCTTCTAATTGACACACTACAATAAATATTCTCTAGGTTTTCATCCCTTTAGGAACCCAGGGCTATAATCCATTCCCCATAGAGCTGCCCTAATGGGTTTCTCAAATCTGATCATATTTTTCTCTCCTTAAAACTCTTCAGTGGATCTCCAGTGCCTATGTGATAAAATCTGAATTTCTTAGAACGGCATATGAGCTACCGGTTCTTCTAACTATGTCAATCTCATTTACCCATTTGTGCTTTCATTTTAGCAGTTCCCTTGGCCTGGAATCTCTTTTTCATATATTGTAATCACTTCTTTGATTCAGATCAAGGATAACCTATTCCATGAAGTCTTCCCTGACATTGTTGTCTCATTGATACTTTAAAATGTATAATTTCCTCATTTTTACCATCCCAGGCCATTGCACAACCTTGTATCACACTACAGATTACACATTTGTGCACATACCAGTTTCCCTGTCTGTCTGTCCTCTATACTACATATTACATGAGGATAAGGAACTTATCCTAAATGCCTAACATAGTATCTGGTATGTCTATAGGTATTATTTGTTAATAATATTATTTTTAGTGAGTAAATTAACTTTGCACAGTAGACCCTAAATAGCTGTGTAGGGAAGGAAGAAACCATGGAAGGACACTGTCAGGTTATCGGAATTCCTCCACACTTTTTCACTGAAAATAGTGTATTTGATTTTAAAAAAAGTTTTGAGCTTATGTCTTGGTAAAAGAATAATTCTGCATGGCAATAATGATTACTGTGATTTTTCATGGTAAAAAAATGAATATAGAAAATGCTATAAAATTGAATTTTTAAGGTGAAAAATAACAAATCCCAAATTAAATTCTTCCAGTGAAAAAATTTTAAGGCACTCTTGATCTGTAAATAACTTTAACAAGCACTAATCTGTGCTTGGATACATTCATGCAGTGTATTTAGAGAGTCTAGAAAGAGAAAGCCAGTTAAGTATCACTGTTGTCTAAGAAAAGCAAAGGCAAGGGAAAAAAACCTGACTTTATACAAGTAATACTAATGGTTCACATATTTTCAGTGGTGGCATAAGGAAATTAATAACTCTTTACACTCTAATTTTCACCCCCTTCTAAGAATCCAAGCACTGAGTATCTATTTGAGAAAAAGAAATCTGACAAAACATTTCTAAAGAACAAATGTGGGGACTTCCCTGGCGGTCCAGTGGCTCAGACTTCACACTCCCAACGCAATGGGCAAGGGTTCAATCCCTGGTCGGGGAACTAATGTCCCGCATGCAGCATGGCATGGCCAAAAACAAAGAAACAAAAGAGCGAATGTGTTATTAATACTGCCAAGTCATAAAGGAATATTAGAAGTGTTCCTAAATATATTAAATCTTATTAACATATTTTACTATATTTTACAGTTTTAGATGCCTGTTTCAAAAAAATTTAATATCTCTGAAATTAGTACGTATCTCACAATCAATGGCTACCATAGATTATTCACACATTTTTGCTTTCTTGTAAACATATAAAATAATGATGCATCTTTCAATGGTGTCTTAACTTGATGAAATACAGTAGAAATTAGATATGGAACAAAGTGCGCTCAATTAGCTGATAAAAGCTAAAAAATAAAGTAAGTTCACATATATGACAGAAAAAAGTGATTGATTTGACTATGGCAGTTTCAGTGTCCCCACACCTTCCTATGTGAACACGATCACATATAACCATTATTTTTCCTCTGGTAATAATTTAACATATAGGAAATATATTTCTGCTTAATGCTATACTTTACTTGACTTAGGATACCATATGTTTAGGTTCGAAACTTTCTAAGATTTTTTGAATAATACAAGTCAAGTTTATTTTAATCACTTTCACAAAACAATTTTTAAAAACCCATGGTGCCTTCCAGCATAAAAGAAGAGATTCAACTGCAATGCAAATCTTAAAAATAATTGCAAACGTCACTAGTCATAGACATTTTTCAAATTTCCCAGCCAAGTTACTGAAAAACATTTTACCTGTTTATCTGAAAATATATGACTGTGTGCAATAGACGCTACCAGGTTCTGTTGTTGTTGTTGTTTTTTTGTGTTTTGTTTTTATCCCAGTAATGGAGATTAATGATGCATAGGCTGTCCTGTTTTTTAGTAAGAAAAATATGAAATTCAGTGGGTATCCTTGGTCTACTGAATTCCTCACTGTAGCTATGACTCTTATCACCTGAGTCCAGTACACATATCTCTCTTACTCCAATCCAACCAAAGCCACATTCATCAAAGTATTATTTTCAACTAAGCAAAGAGTTTCATTTTGGTAACTCAAATAGATTTCTTAATCTGTAGGTTTAAATTAAAAAAAATATTTTATATGAGTAGGATTTGTTTTTCACAAAATTAAGGCATCATAATAAACAGCATGTAGACTGGAGATTGCACAGAAAATATTTATATCCTATAAAGAGCCCTGAGGGCCTATTCTCCAAAAATGTTTCCCTAACGCTCTGCTAAATTATGTAATGTTTTCATATTATTAATTCCGGTCATTTAAAGATGACCTCTCAGTTAAAATCAGAGAGAAGAAACATTATCACATGATTAATAGTGATTATTTAACATTGATTATTTTGTAGGAAATTCATATTAACAAATTTAGGGTTTATAAGTTAGTGACATCAGTTATCAAGAACATGTATTCATTCTAGACCAAATAATAAAAACAAGGTGCTGTGCTTATGTTAAGGTAGGGAAAAGTGTCCTTTCTTCACTTCCACAGAACATTGCAAACCTGAACTCTGAAGCAATTCTTTTCTAACTCAAAATCTCAAAAAAATTTTTTATGAATGTAGCTCATTCAATCTTCTCCTCTATTCTTCATCTTCTGCAACCAACTTAGTGACATTTTCCTTTCATACACACCTCAAAAGAACATTTTTTTTTCCCCTACTGTACCAGATAAACAACAAAAGAAACCCTACCTCTAACTAGATGTTACACAAAGTTTTTCTCATACTGGGTCTTTTAGTTCTCAGAACCTGTCATGGGCCCCCCCATAGTGTTTTCAGACATGTTCCTTATGTGTGGGATATTCTTTCTCCCAACCCGCCTTCTGCCATCACCCTTAATATCCTCATTTCAGTCCTTCAGGGAAGTGTTGACTTTACTCAGAACAGTCAGGGCTTCCAGTTACATGTTTTCACGTACTATATGTTTATTTGAATGATTATGTAGTAAACATCTGTCGTTCCACTGGAAAGTAAGTTACATGAGGAGCTCCAACACTCTGCCTCCCACATGCAGTACAGAGTAAGAATTTAATAAATATTTATCAAATGAATCAATCAGTTTTTTTCCAAATCAGAGCATATTATTATCTGCTTCTAGCCATTTTAAACATCTTAGTATACATTACCTGTCAAGGTACTCTGTTAAGCTTATATTTATTATGACAGATGTTTCACAGACACATATTACATTATATGTGCAATTTGTCACAGCATCTGACCGAAACCCTAGCATTGCCCTGATGCAATAAGTCCCAGATTTGTGTTTGTTCAGTGACAGCTGAATACTGTCCATAAATGTCACTCTGGTAGGAGATGATGGCTATTTTTCAACTCAGCTTTATCACTTGGATTTTAGGACTTCCTTTACTCAAATTACGCTTTCCTGTGTAGTTGATGGGTTTTTTTTTTTTTTTTTTGCGGTACACGGGCCTCTCCCTGTTGTGGCCTCTCCCGTTGCGGAGCACAGGCTCCGGACGCGCAGGCTCAGCGGCCATGGCTCACAGGCCCAGCCGCTCTGGGGCATGTGGGATCTTCCCAGACTGGGGCACGAACCCGTGTCCCCTGAATCGGCAGGCGGACTCCCAACCACTGTGCCACCAGGGAAGCCCCCCCTTTTTCTTTAAGTAACCTTACCTTCCTACAATCAAATAGCCATTCCTCTCCTCTCTTGAGGTTAGCTGTTGTGCTGCTAGTTCCTCTTCTCAGTTAATTTTAACATATCTTGAGAGTATTCAGTAACAGTTTGCCAATATTCATATATTCTCACTTTAAAATGTGCCTTGTAAAAACTTGCTGTGGTAGTTATGTCATATACAATGAAAATGTTGTAGTTTGGATATTTTCCCTGGACATTCATGAACATTGCAGCCATGACTATTTGTGAGAATTATCTCTTATACTTCCACATGACATTGTTTCACTTATTCCTTTCACCATCACAGCCACCCAATGCTGGAAAGAACCGTAACAGTATTATTTAATATCAAGTCATTTTTTTCCTTATTTGGACCCTGAAACTGCATCACTTGGGGACCAGAGGTGGTGCTTACATGTGGAGAAAACATCATGTACAAAGGCTTAGAGTGTGACACTGTGGCAAAGGGCCAGTAGCTCAGGATAGGTGAATTACAAGGTCCATGGGAAAGAATTGTGGGTAATAGCTAGAAAGGCAGCGGTAACATTATAAATGGCCTTGTTTGGCATTCTGTGAATTTGATTTGCTGATGGTGAGTATTTGTTAGGCAGAAGGTACAGGATCAGATTTGCATTTGGAAAATATCATTCTTAGGTTATTACACAACAGACCAGACATAGAAGTATGTTCATTGCTAGACTGGGGCAGAAGGTCAAACTGTGGAAAGTTAATTGTTAATTTCAACATTCGATCCTGTTCAATTCCAGTTGGCAAGCAAGACTGCTGTAGCCTAAGGGTGGAAAGAAAGCTTATACAGGGCAAATGTTAGTACTACATCGAGTGCTGGGGAGCCAGTGTTTTGTATACTTTAAAATTAAAAGGTAAAATCAAAGATGAGTTTCCATGTAAAAATAAGTTTATTAATCACCTAGCTTCTGGAGTTTGGCACTGTGGCTAAAGAAGTTCCTCCATAACTTATTGTTAGTAGAAAATTTTATTTTATTGAAACTCATCAAAAAATAAACTTGTTCATTTTCCTGTATATGTAGGTAGAACATTCTGAACAAATTTTTATCAGTTTATGTTTCAAGATCTTTTCTTGATATGAGATTATCATTCTGAACGTTAATAATTATGTATAATGGAATGCAGATTTATAAATTATATGTGGGATGAATGTATTCTGACCTCCAGGACATACCCCAGCCTGCACAAAATAATCCTCTTAATTTTTAATATAATGTCCTTAAATACTGTGTGCATTGGTTAAAGTGTAAAGAAAAAAGTGAACCAACTACCAGTTTATCTGGGATGGTCTCAGTTTACAACTGCTGTGTGGGATAATTATTAATAATGCCTCCTTTCATACTAAAAGAGTACTTTGATCTGGAAGAGAAATTATATGTTCACCCTTTTAACACCATAGGCGATGACTGATAAATAAATCCCAGGGTAAATCCCAGCTCTGATACACACCATTTGTTCAATTTTAGGAAGAAAACTCACTTCGGTGTCTTCATCTATGAAACTGGAGAAAATGTTTTACCTTGTAGATTTGTACCTTTATGAAGAATAAATGCAGAGTTGGCTTTATGGATGTGAAACCCATGCAGTCCCACAGTGGGGAGCTTCATGCTGAGAAGGGCCATGCTTTGTTTAATGCTCTACTGATCTCTTGAAATTGTTAACATGTTTTCAACAAGTGTAGTACATTTTCCTTTTGTACTGGGCCCCATAATTTATGATGAGTCCTGATTAAATGAGAAATGTGCTAATTTAATCCAAATTTTCTTCCTTAATTCTTCCGTTCTGGTTTAAGTCCTGATTTTATTTCACCAAGTAGAAAATCATTTATAGTCATTTTATAATGCAAATGTCACTGGAAATATTCAATAAACAATCTGTAAGAGGTATAGAAAAGTTTTATTTGAGCCAAACAGGATTATAGTCTGGGAGACAGCCTCTCAGATAACTCTGAGGAACTGCTCCAGAGAAGCATGGTTTTCAGCACAGTTTTATATCTTTTCAGAACAAAGAAAGTCAAGCAAGTTGGGGATACATCCCTTTAAGGTTTAAAAAAAAAAAAAAAAACAGATCAGCATGTGTACAGCAAGTCAGTATGTCATTGGCATCTGTGAAGGGAGTCTTATTACCAAAGGAGTACCAGCATTGGCATCCCAGGAAAGGAGGCATTTAATCTTTATTTTTAACATGGGCATTCTTTGCTTCTGGTCAGTGTACACTTTTTTTTTAAATGATTAAAGCAGATGTACAATGTATGTCCAATAAGCCACAAACAGGCTGTTTTAATTAGCATAAAATTCAAGTTAAATAATGTATTAGCCAGAATGATTTCCCCATACCCCAATATGTGAACATTTCTTCCATTAAAATCAACTGAAAATTAAAATATAACAAAAGCAGGTTATTGTTGATATGAAAGGAAAATTTCCTTTATATTTTACACTAAAAACCAGTGTTTATAGTAGAAGGCACTTACTACCTATTCAAATTTTGAGAACATTACAATAAATTATTAGTATATTTTGAAGTAAATTATCATTTGGCCTTTATTTGGGGGGGGTGTTATATTCAGTTAAAATAATTTTAATATCATAAATAATTCTCCAAAATTAGAAAGAGTCCTCTGGCTTTTCACACCTAAGTGTCTTTCTACACCTGAATAGTCACACTGGGGACAGTATAAATATCCTAAACTATTTTTCTTTGTATACAACATGATGCCACCATTAGTACTTATACTTAAAATATTCATAATAATAGCTTTAATGTTATCAAGCTCTTGTTGTATTCCAGTTTCCTGCTAAATGCTCTACATGTATTATCTACATATAATAATACACACACACAAACATCCCTATGAAGAGGGTACTATTATTTCCATAATAATAATTACAATATTGAGGCTTAGAGAGAATAAATAACTTGCCAAAGCCATATAGATAGAAGATAGAGCTTAATTTTGAAACTAATCTTTGAATTTTAAAGCCTGAGCTGCTAATCAGTGTTTCAGTATTTTGCAAGTTGGCATTCAAGTACATATTCTCAGAATTACATGATTCTATAACATAGTTTAAAACTGTCTGTATTCCCTAATAAATAATCTAACTGATAAACATACATGTGTATTCTGGATCATCTGTATGACCTGGGAACTTTTGTCTCCATGCCCCCACAAGCATGCCTAGATTCTAATAAGCTAGTGAGGAGGAAATGAGGCAGATTTAAAATGTAAATGATTCCTCTAAGATCAAGAACAAGACAAGGATGTCCACTCTAGTCACTTTTATTCAACATAGTTTTGGAAGTCCTAGCCACGGCAGTCAGAGAAAAAAAAGAAAGGAATCCAAATTGGAAAATTAGAAGTAAAACTGTCACTGTTTGTAGATGACATGATACTTACATAGAAAATCCTAAAGATGCTACCAGAAAGTTACTAGAGCTAATCAATGAATTTGGTAAAGTTGCAGCATACATAATTAATACACAGAAATCTCTTGCATTCCTATACACTAACAGTGAAAGATCAGAAAGAGAAATGAAGGAAACAATCCCTTTTACCATCACATCAAAAAGAGTAAAATACCTAGGAATAAACCTACCTAAGGAGACAAAAGACCTATACTCCAAAAACTATAAGATACTGATGAAAGAAACCAGACATGACACAAACAGATGGAAAGATATACTATATTCTTGGATTGAAAGAATCAATATTGTGAAAATGACTGTACTACCCAAAGCAATCTACAGGTTCAGTGCAATCCCTATCAAATTACCAATGGCATTTTTCACAGAATTAGAACAAAAAAATGTACAATTTGTGTGTAAACACAAAAGACCCCAAATAGCCAAAGCAATCTTGAGAAAGAAAAATGGAGCTGGAGGAATCAGGCTCCCTGACTTCAGACTATACTACAAAGCTACAGTAATCAAAACAGTATTGTGTTGGCACAAAAATAGAAATATAGATCAATGGAACAGGATAGAAAATCCAGAGATAAACCCACGCACCTATGGTCACCTAATCTATGACAAAGGAGGCAAGAATATTCAATGGAGAAAAGACAGTCCCTTCAGTAAGTGGTTCTGGGAAAACTGGACAGCTACATGTACAAAAATGAAATTAGAACACCCCCTAACATTGTACACAAAAATAAACTCAAAATGAATTAAAGACCTAAATGTAAGGCTGACGCTATAAAACTCTTTAAGTATTATTAAAATAGAAATAATTTAAATCAATATTGGCAGTTTATGAATTTTTTGTTTTTGTTTTACCTTAAAAGGTCTTGAAGGAGCTTTATTGGGTGACACTTCATGTGACTGATTGTTAGCATCATATCATTAGTTCTTATTATTATTTTATGCTTTGTTAAAATAATATTATTATTATTGATATTATACTGACTGCTCCATCTTGATCATTTTCATTTCCTCATTAGGTTTTTTTCTTTTACCTGATTTTTGTTAATGTTTAAGTATTTAAACAGTAAAGCATTTAAAGGTAAAGAATCATTCTAAAATGAAATTGATCTCTTCCCTTTTTTTATACTTTAAAATAAGTAAATTATAAATTTAAACATAATAAGTTAATCAGAGATCTACAAACTTAAAATACATCCTGAAAATCTTTTGCCCTCATCCTTTTCCATGCTATCCTTTCATCTAAGGTTGGGGGGGAAATACTGAAACTATTGTGTATTTCTATTTATGTACAGTGTTCTGTCCAGAGGCAGTAGTCCCTTCTTCCTATCTATTATATGAGAAGGAGTGATTCATCTACAACGTAAAGCCCTTCTGTACATTATTTTCATGTTAGCCTCTAGCTAAAATAAAATACATTTACGCTTCCATACGTTACATTACTTGAAATGATAATGCTTTCTATTAAACTGTACTTCAATATTCTGTTTTACCTGCAGCTGAATGTGGTGCATCTGCAACAAGTAATGAAGGAATTCTGCTCTCTCCGAATTATCCACTCAACTATGAAAACAACCATGAATGCATTTATAGTATTCAGGTTCAAGCAGGAAAGGGAATTAATATTTCAGCCAGAACATTTCATTTAGCACAAGGAGATGTTCTTAAGGTAGGTGAACTCAGAATATTTATATTTTGATCATTTTAGTCATTAAGTATACATTAATACATATATACATGTATATGATATATATGTATATATAATCAACCATAAGTTGATTCTGCCATTCATGGATTTAAATTATACATTATTTCCCATTTTCCTGTCAGTATTTTTACTGAGATAGAATGTTTTCTTTCTAATGTTTATTTATAATAAGTAAATTTTGATTTTATGATACATGAATTATTTTTCATGACATAAACCCGTTTATAATATTGTTTTGAAAAGCAAAATACAGAATTTTTCTAATAGAAGAAAAAAGAAAATGTCTAGTGAAAATGCCCTAAGATATTACCAATAGCTATTCACTTCCTCTACTCCAGTAGTCTCTCCTGTGCTTTGTAATTTAGTTTCTGAACCCAATTTGCTACATAGCTGTTTTCTTTTTTTTTAACATCTTTATTGGAGTATAATTGCTTTATAATGGTGTGTTAGTTTCTGCTTTATAACAAAGTGAATCAGCTATACATATACATATATCCCCATATCTCCTCCCTCTTACATCTCCCTCCCACCCTCCCTATCCCACCCCTCTAGGTGGTCACAAAGCACTGAGCTGATCTCCCTGTGCTATGTGGCTGCTTCCCACTAGCTAGCTATTTTACATTTGGTAGTATATATAAGTCCATGCCACTCTCTCACTTCGTCCCAGCTTACCCTTCCCCCTTCCCATGTCCTCAAGTCCATTCTCTACATCTGTGTCTTTATTCCTGTCCTGCCCCTAGATTCTTTAGAACCATTTGTTTTTTGATACATGAATTTTAATGTTTCAATAACACCAAAATAACACTTTCATGCCAAATATCTTATATTCAATAAATATTATCTATGAAACATAATCCATAAATGGACATTTATTTATTTTTATTTTGATGTTTATTAAGTAACTTATTTCTGTTGATACATAGATAACTTTGCATTTATGACTATGAAAAAGTTTATAATTTATGAATATATCTAACAATATCTATAAATTATTTAAGAAAAAATATACCTTGTTGATAATAAACATTTAGGACAAAATTTGTTAATTTATTTAAAAAATTTGAAATAATCAAATTTAAAGATACGATTAAAGGGAGTTCCCTGGTGGCTAGTGGTCAGGACTCAGTGCTTTCACTGCTGTGGCCACAGGTTCAGTTCCTGGGTGGGGAACTAAAATCTTGCAAGTGGCACGGCACTGCCAAAAGAAATTTTTTTTAATGATCCGATTTTAGGCAAATGAATATTTTCATACTTGCTGATCCATATTTTTCAAAGTAAGTGTTTTGATAAATATAGTTTATATTCATTATCGGAATAAAAGTAAACACTTCTATAAAATCACATTTAAATATTTAAAAAATGATCACATACATTTTTTTTCTCATTATCAAGATTTCATTAATCCAGGTAAGAAATTCAACATATTTCTGTTTTCACAAATCTTGAAAAAATTTATGATATCCCAGGTTGACTGGGGTGGGGGACTTTTATTTAAGCAGTGATTTTAAGGTTGTTGGTTATGTTCTTCTTTTAAAAAGAATATTAATTTGATGATAATTGATGGTTCTCTAACACAGTTCTTTATGCTTGTAAGATTTGTATAGACATGGGAAAGATTTCCTGCAGTACACTTAGATATATACAATTTTAGTATTAATTTAGAGCCATTCCCAATTTTTGTGCTTTTCCTCAATAGGCAACAGAAACTCACTGTATTATATCTTCAACTTCCAGTTCATTGTTTGGATTTTCCTGTTAAAATAGGTTTATTTGCTAAATTGGAGTCAACATTGAGATTAATGGGATACTTGTACTTAGAATTAAGGCAGTGGTTATTTATTTATTTATTTATTTATTTGGCTAACTGTGGGGAAAAACTGTATCAAGGTATAGATCAGAAATATGAGTGTAGCTACTAAACTGTATCACATAGCAACAATAATAAACATGTATTTGTAAGTTAAAAGTCAGGAAATGCTTCCCCATGCCTACCACAATCCTTCCTAAAATATTTCTCTGCTCTCAGTGATGCTTGACATTTCTACATTACTTTTCCATACTGAATGATGTTTATTTTTTGGAAAATTCATTAGGGATAACAAGTGATGCTTTTTTTAAAAAATGGCCCTAATATGTTTCTCAGAGTGCTTTCTAACGTATTACTTATTTGAAGTAAAGTCATATGCATTTGTGATGTGTGTTCCCTTGAGGAAGGATGGGACCTCAGTAATAAGTGACAGTGTGAGGGGACGTGATGGTGAGAGACAAAGGAAAGCAGAAAAACTCAATTTAAGGCCCTTTAGTGGATTTCATTAAATAGTGACTTTTCTTTCATGAGTGAAAGGATGAAAATTTATATTCCCAGAAATTTTTTAAAAATTATGTCTTTCCTAGAATAAATATATGTTTTCCAAAGTTGAAAAGATTATATACTAAAATTAACCTGGAAACACACCAATTCAATTATCCTTCTACTGATAGTCTAACCTGGGATTTATTCTAAATTACCACATTAAAAGGACTTCAGTAAGCCATACTACAGAGATGGTTGGGGATGGGCTTTTAAACGCTGTCTGTCTTCATGATCTCTCCACCAGTGTAAGATGTAAAATGCTTGTATGTTATTCTTCTCATTAATTCCATGGATGACTATTAGGTCAAAGATACCTACTGACACAGGCACAGTTAGGCATGCACAAACAGACAATGTACTCCGCAAAGGACAAATGATTACTTCTCAAAGACAGTTAAGCCCAGAGTCCTATCAGGATGGAAGTTCATTTGCCTCACTGCAAACTAATCCATGAGAGCCCATTCTCAACCCCAGCACTTTCCAATATTAAACCTACTAGAGTCAGTTCTCTTTCTCCATTCCAACTAAGACATAAGAAGAAATAAGAAAAAAAAAAATAGCCCATTATGGAACTCTCTGCCCCTTGACTGAGAGATTTAAAAGCACTGTTTTTCTTTATGTGGTAGGATCGGCTATGTTCTTTGGAATGACATTCTCTTGTAATCTTTACATGTATAAGGCTTGGAAGAAGGTTTGTTTTCTTCTGGTTTAACTTACTATATTACATCACTGTATTGGATTCTGATAAAAACAAAACAGCAACAACAATAAAAAACAATGTGTGTTATTTATCTATATCTATACACACACAAAAACAACTTTCCTTTCCAGTAGCTCATCCTGTAGGATGATGCTTGTTTACTCATTCACCCACTCTCTCTCTCCCTCCTCTTGCTTTTTATAAACACCTTAGTTATTTATAACCACACTAGCAAAGTTTCAGTAGATCTGGGGAAAGTAGGTTCAGTTGGTTTGCACCTGGGATTAAGGAATTTTATAAAGCCCTCCAGATTATGTGATGACCAGCAGGTTTGGGAATTATGAATGTATCTTTCCTTGGTTCTTTTACTTTCAATGGGCAATAATATTGAACTTCCCAATCCCTCACTCAAAATATGTAACTTAATTAATTCTTTTAATTAACATTTATAGATGGTGTTTATTATATGTAGGCTCTAAACTGTCAATAATGAATAGCTCTCCTTGTCAGCTGGATAGGAAAAAAGCTGAATACCAATCAGAAATAATACTAGTTATGTTTTTGTTGTCGCTGTGTTTGTTTTTATTTTCAGAAAAAGACTAAGCACTATGTTTAGATAAAGAAATGTAGCAGGGAAATAATTCAAGACAATCTTTTTACCACAGTCAGCATTATGAAGTTTAAAGACGTTTCTTACGCAAAATGTAGACTAAATGGATTATTATGGAGAAGAGCCAGTAAAATATCCCAAAATTGGTTTTGAGAGTCCAAAAGAAAGGGTTAGGAGATGTATATCATATTTATGAAAAACTAGATAGTTGAAGGACTTAATAACATTCTTTTAGAAATATGATGAGAGGGTTATTAATGTGTTGCTATTGTTGTTTTCTAAGACGTATTATTTTTAAGCTCTTTCATAACCTATTTGTGAAACTTTGGCAGTACCACGTGTGAGAGCCTATTGTTAAATTTTCAGTACTTTTGTGAGCTGGTTGTAAACATAGCCATTATTAAAAATTAAATTGTTACAATTGAATTACAATTAAATTAAAAAACCAAGGTAATAAATGCAACTTTTCATTTCCTAATTATTTTACTACTTTAACTATTATCGGTGCTTTTTTTTTTTTTTTTGCGGTACTTGGGCCTCTCACTGTCGTGGCCTCTCCCGTTGCGGAGCACAGGCTCCGGACGCGCAGGCTCAGCGGCCATGGCTCACGGGCCCAGCCACTCCGTGTCATGTGGGATCTTCCCGGACCGGGGCACGAACCCGCGTCCCCTGCATCGGCAGGCGGACTCTCAACCACTGCGCCACCAGGGAAGCCCTTATCGGTGCTTTTGAGTTTACTTATATATACTGTATCTGTGTGTTGGAAATACTATGTCAGCTTGTCCATCTCTTCCCAAATCTGTATTCAACAATGTCACATTGATAGCTTGATATTAGCCATAGTAAAGTGTTTACACTGCAGAAATTGGCAAATACTACAAACCCTGACTTGATTTATTGCTTTGCTCATTGTCAGTACATAAGTAGAAACGGGTTGTATCTGTAGCCATTATATTATGAATAGCACAAAAAATTGAGAAAATGTCTTTTCTAGTATTTGAAAACTATTATTCAGTTTAGCAAAGAAGTTGCTCATATCATTTACAAACCAGTGACATTCTGATATAACATCGTTTTTGATGTTTCATTTTCATCTCACTTGTTAACAAAAAAATCAAGCAATAGGGCTTCCCTGGTGGTGCAGTGGTTAAGAATCTGCTGCCAACACAGGGGACATGGATTTGAGCCCTGGTCCGGGAAAATCCCACATGCCGCGGAGCAACTAAGCCCGTGCGCCACAAGTACTGAGCCTGGCTCTAGAGCCCACAAGCTGCAAATACTGAGCCCGTGTGACACAACTGCTGAAGCCTGTGCGCCTAGAGTCCATGCTTTGCAACAAGAGAAGCCACTGCAATGAGAAGCCTGCACATCTCAGAGAAGAGTAGCCCCCGCTCGCCGCAACTAGAGGAAGCCTGCATGCAGCAACAAAGACCCAATACAGTCAAAAATAAATAAATAAAAATAATTTTTTTAAAAAAATCAAGCAATGTTCATTTAAGAACAACTTTTGTCTGTAAGTTGCAGTTATAAGTTGCAGCTACAAAAGTTTGGCAAAAAACACTGAAAGCACTCTGTAAGAATCAATTAGCTCTATGGAATTTTCAATAATGAGTATTGTATATTTTATTCCTGTGTATAAATAGGATGCTACACATCCCTTAAATCAGTGATTCACAAATGACAGTCTGTGAGCCAAATCAGACTGACACCTCTTTCTGTAAATACAGTTTTAATAGGAGAAAGCTGTGTTTATTCATTCACATTGTCTACGGCTGCTTCTGTGCTAGAAGGGCAGTATTGAGTAGCTGCCACAGAGATGTTAACAGCCTAAAATATTTACTATCTAAACCTTTTCAGAAAAAGTCTGTCAATCTCTCTTTATATCAATAAAATTTACTTAAAAAACATATATATGGGTATGTACATTCACCAGTTTGGTTTGTTTGAGAGCTGGGTTTTAAATATTTTCTAGCCCACCAGTGATCTCATAAGTCTACCACATGTATCTACTAACTCTGCTTGTTGTTCACTGATAATCCTCTGTTATTTCTCCCTTCAAAAGCACTCTGTAAATATCCATTTGTATAGAGTGCTATGATAGGCCTCATAAAACCCTTCCTTTTCTCCCCTACTGAGATCACAGAAGTGAAATGATGTGTGACATTCCAATCAGCTTTGATGGTAGAGCTGGGACCACAAAGCTAAGGCCCCTGAAAACCTGACCCCTCATTGCATTCCCAACTCCCTCCCTGATACATACCAACTCTTAATTGAGTACACATTATATAGCTATTGTAAAGACAAATATTTGAGTACAAACAAATGTTTTCTTCTCTGTTACATATCATCTTTGGAGAGAACATAATAAGATTTAAAATATTGTCCTTTTTAACAATTGTAAAAATTATTTATTCTTTTTCATTCAAAATTTGAACTCTAACTCAACTTATTATAAAAAATTATTTAAATTCCAAATCAACCTATAAAACAAATGGCCAAAATGAAAATTCTAGTATTCATGAGCAGGAATGATTTGAAGGTTTGTATGATTATACTCACATGCATGTGTAATTTCTCTTTTTATTTTACTTTTTTATGTACTTTTTGCTCTTGGGTTCAGATAATAGCTTATTTGCTAAATTCACTAGAGAAATGACTGGGAATATACTTTCTAATCATACATTTATTATGTCATTAACAACAAAAACAGTTTTAAGTGTCCATAAGCAGTTCATCATAATAGTTTGACCTTCCATATATAGGAGGATCTGTACACCATAACTAATTTCAGGCCCTGATCCATTACAAAAGGTTTTATAATTGAAACATGGCAGTATTAAGTTCTAGTCTGTTCTAGTGTAGGACTACCAAATTAATTGCAACCTTATAACAAATTAGAGTCTTATCAAAGAGCTTCACTAATGTTATAAAAGCCCTCAATGCCTTTCACAATATTAATTCTTAAGAAAACTTGAAATCTACATTTGATATAAAAGTAAGTCTTCATTATCTGAATTAGGCTCTAAGTAACTAAGAATATTTCTATTGTGAGCACCAGTCCTCTCCCTTCCAATTAAAAAGTATACTATTATAATTAGCTTAGTCTTTTTTAGCTTTCTAAATTTCTGAAAAATAAAAATAGATATTAAGAAATATCTCAAAAATAATAATATATTTTAGAAAAAAGAAAATCGTCTCAAATAAATAAAAACATACTTAAAGATCCTGATTTTAAGTAGAAAAGCAATGAGAAATAATGTCAAAATTTCTATGTGATTCTGATCAGACCCAGTATAATCACTCTGTACTGTAAATTTATTTTTAAATGAAAGGCACATTTTGTTTGTTTTATTTTCTTATTTGTATGATTGCATTCATGTCTACTTCAAATGTAATTTGTCTTTGGCTACACTGCTTTGTCCTTCCTTGTTGCCTTTATGCGCCCATATATATTTGAATACATTTGAAGGATTTTATTTACAAGTTAAACAGCACGGACTTGATCATAGCTATAAAACTCTTCTCTTTTTAAAGCCTTCCTAATTAACACTTGCTTTTCATTTTGAACTAACAATTTTATACATGCTTCCAAAATTTCCTAGCTGAATGATCACACTTCAGCAAAAGTTGCGTTTTCTGACACACGTTTCCTTGTCTCTGAATTATTGCTGATGGCTACTATTCTTAAGAAATGAAAAGTTGGCTCCTATGTAATCAAACAAAAAAAATTCCTGAGCTAACAGACCTCAACATTTGGTTCAGCTTTGTTGAAGACAAATTCTTGCTGATAACTAAAACAGAGATGAATTTGTATGATAAATTAGATTCCACAAGGGGTTCCTGGTACTCCCATATAATTTTAAGAAATTAGTCCATACAGCCCTTTATCTAGTAGTCAAATACTCATTTTAACAGTCAACACATTCTTTATAAAATTGACAGAAAGACCTTTTAAAACAAAGAGGGAGACCAGTAAGGTGTTTGCTGTTCGGAATTCAGTGAGCATGTTGGATTGACTTTACAACTCACTTCCTCTCTTTCTTATTTCCACTCCCTCTCAGTGGTAATAAAATAACAAGTAAATAAACTGGTGGAGCCTGGAGGGTGCATATGAAGCTATAGATTCCCTCAGGCACATAAGAAAGGATACTAGGGGCTCTGAACAAAAACTACATTTGTATAGCATGTTAAATAAAAGCATTGTTGTCTTTACAACATCGAAAACCTGTATCAATAATAAGGAAACATAAAACTATAACTACCTAAAGATAAATAAACACATAATTAATGGAATTCAGGAACCAGAAGTAAGAAAGACCAAGTTAAATACATAAAACAAGTGAGATATCTTAAGATAATGCAATTTGAGTACCAAAAACAGAGAATGGGGGAGGGAAGAAGGAGGAGAGAGAGACAAACAGACAGACTGACTTTCTAGAACTTGACCAATGATTTAAAAATTTAAGATTTAAATAGAAGACCTAAAAAGAGATTAGTTACTGCTGAAAATCTAATTGTTAGTGTGGAAGATCCAGTGGAAGATAAGCCATAATACAGCGGAAAGATAGATAAATTTCAGAAGAAAAAAATGTAAAGGAATTGCAACACAGTTTTGGAGACTGAATATGTAAATAATAGGCATTCAAGGTGGAAAATAAAATAATAAAATTGACAAGGAATAATTAAATAAACAAAAACTCAAGAATATGTCCTTGAATTGAAGAATTCCTTGAATCTGTAGAAAGCAAAGGCTCATTATTTTATTTGAATATTCCAGATTTTGAAATATAGTAAAATATTTCCAGTTCACTTTGTTAAATTAACATAAACTTAATACTAAAACCTGTAAGGATAATTTGATACAAAGAAAAAAAGTTAGACATCAGTTTTTATTTACAAATTGTAGAAAACATTCTGAATAGATGATCAAGTTAAATCCAACAATTTAGCACAAGAAAAATATATCATGTAAATTAATATAATAATAATAAAAGTTCTATCATGTACCACCTAAATATCATCTCCTAGGTGACATGAATATAATGCATACCACTTTGGGGGAACACTGGTGCTATGACAAGATCACCGGATTAGGGGTTTAGCGACATAATTTTTACTCTTATGACAGGTCAGAAGTAAGACAATTTCAGGCAAGAGACAGGTAACTTTCAGAAGTATTTCTCAGTCGTTTCTATTCATTATCATTCACAGAAGGAGCCCCAAGCTCCCACTTCATGAAACTAAGTACTGTGGAATGAGATTTGTCAGGGTTGGTCTTTGTAGGACCACAAATGATCATAATATCCAAGATTTTATGAACTCTAAGAACCAATTTTCACACCCTTGGGGGTAATAACTACCACATTAAAAATATGTGCCTTAAAGGAAAAAGAATAGTAATATGCATTGTTGGCAAACCCTCAATTTAATTACTGTACACTTTTTGGAAAATAATCTGACAATACATGAACATTTTAGCCCCCAGATTCAATATATTGAAAACTTTCTTACTGAAATACAAGTACCAAAAAAGAAATGTGAAATAACGTCTAAAGGCTGTTTATTTCAGCATTACCTTTAGTGGCAAAAAACTTTAGTTTATTAATATATGGAATGGTAGGGCAAGTTGTGGTAGTGCTATTGAAGGAAATATTACACAGCTCTCAAAAGGAAGAATCTCTATCCACTGACCTGAAGAAATGTCTATAATGCCTTGATAAAACAAAAGCAAATTAGAGGGCAATGAGAAGCTACACCTTCCGAAGAATGGGAATGAGGTAGGGAGCTTTGGGAACATGTCAGTTTTGCTTTGTATACTTTTGCCTTGTTAAATCAGCTTCTAAATGCATTTAGTACTATTTTAACATTTTAAAAGTGTCAGATATGAAATAAAGGACATGGGTAAATAGAAGTTGCAAAAGAAGCAAGTACATTTTATATTAATCATGTTATTAGAAAAGCAGGTGTTTGGTGCCCTTGACCAAGTTTAGAAAAACAACCAACCAACCAACCAATCTTAGAAACCAAACTTTCTATAGATATTCTCAATTTTAAATTGTCTGCCATTAGAAGCATTGTTTTTATAAGAACAAAAACTTTATAACATGATTTTGAGTTTTACTTAGTGTCTGCTGAGCTTGGAATATTAAAATTACCCATGTGGAGTCTAACTTTCTTACCCTGATATTTGTAGGAATTAATATATGCAGTTGTTCTTGGGAAACAGGTAGTGACCTGATTTATGAAGAGTGTAGTAATTTCATTTTCTTCACAGATATAAATACATGCTCTGAATTGGTTATTACTGTCAAATTTACATTTTAATTATAAATATATTTTTGCAGATTTATGATGGAAAAGATAAAACAACTCATCTACTAGGTGCTTTTACTGGCGCATCTATGCGAGGACTGACCCTTAGTAGTACTTCAAACCATCTCTGGCTAGAATTTAATTCTGATTCTGAAGGGACAGATGAAGGCTTTCAACTTGTCTATACCAGTAAGTATTTTGGAAGAAAAAAAAAAAAAGGCCCAACACTGATGCTAAATATTTATTAAATAATTGCAGTACACCAGGTGAAGTAATATTCAACATTTGATTATCAATTTGCTGTTTACAGCTCCCTTCTGTGTATATAATTTTATTTGAACCTAACTTAAAAACTTACAGGTATTCTAACTGTTGCTATTTTACAGTTGAAACAGCTAAGATTCAGAAAGTTTAAGTAATTTGTGACTTTGAACTTATTTATATATTTTAAAATAGCAGTATTCTTCACATGAAATATTTAAGAAATACAATTAAACTTTTAAATAAATGGGAATCCAGTGTTTGAGCTCCTACCTGTAATTGCAAAACATATGCAATACATGTATAGTAGTTATAGTTGGTCACCCTTAATGATAATTGGATGGTTTCAAATGATTTTACACGGAAGAGTAGCTAAGATTTTTGTTTGTTTTGCTTTTGTGTTAAATTGCCTTGTTAAAAATAAACTTATATAGAACTATTGTGTTATACTCAAGTCAGCTTTATGACATTTAAACAGGTAGAAGCTCAAAGACTGAGAATCGTTGAGAGCCATAGGTAGGTGGGTTACATCAATTGTTATATGAACAAAATGAACTTATTTTACCTGTATCATAATTTAAGAAATAGACTAATTACGCCAATGAACATTAAGTCATATTCAAATAACATATTTATTAAGTTTCTGCTCTGTGTAAGAACTGTTCTAGGAAAGTAAAGTGCATGAAAAACTGTGGTGATTCCTGGTTGTGTGTTAATAAATTTACAATTTACAGGATCAAATCAGTTTTTGGAAGTTCAGAATATTCGTGTAATATAGCAAAATAAATTAAGTAACAGTATTCAGAAATCCCTTTTACTGTTAGAATATTTGAGAGAATTGAATGAATTCCATAAATTTTCTCAAGAAGTCAAATGAATGAAAGGTATTACAGAAATGGGGACATTGAAATGGTTACAGCGTCAAAGGTATTCATGGGATCCTAAAGGGAATCTGAATCAAATTACTGTTTTTGAAAATGCTCTTTCTTAATGATATAAGTAGGAGACAGGAGACATAATACTGAGATATTATTCTTGCTCCTTGTTTATTTAAAGGTTTTTTCCTACCTGTGCTAGAATTGTTAATTATTAACATTAACACAACAGAAATTAACAAAATGATGTTGAATACATATTTTTAAATCCTGAGAACTCTTGTGTATAATGTGATTTCTTATGACGTCCTCCCAAAGACAAATGAAAATCCAAGCAAATCGTGTTTACAGATATTGCTGTGTGATGGACTAAAAATAACAGTATTGTGATTATTGCTCAAATATAATTGGTGTGATCTGCTTAGAAGGGCAAATGTTTTTTAATCTGTTTTCCTCTTTCTCTTTTTGTTTTCTGACAGGGCTGGTGACATTTTTCAAGTCAGGGCTCAATGTTTACATAATGGTGTTTCTTTGTTCTGCATCGTTTTGTATTTCTCTTTGTCTAAAATGTCAGTGGGTTTCATAGGGGAAACCTAGATTTCCTTTTCTGATATGTAAATTCTAGGTAATGTGAGATTATTGATGCAAAGATACTGGGCATTGTAGGCCATACCTGGATATAAAATTGTATAGGGTACTCAAGTGTCTGGAATGAGTAAAATCATTGACTTTTTTGTCATTGCTGTGAGCTACTGGTTGTCAAAAAAAAAAAAAAAAAAAAAAAAGAAAAGAAAGAAATCCTTAAAAAGAAAATATTTGAAGTCACTCTTCTTAATGACTCTGGCTGTTCATTATAGGATGTGCATCATTATGAAGATGGAAAGCTATAGAACTGGGAAGAGAGTATAAAAGCAATTATTTTTTAAAAAGGGCATACATACATCTATGAATATTTTTCAGTCTCAGAACTGAAACTGAAACGTTTCAGTCTATATTCTGGAACTAAAATATTTATAGTCTGCTTCCAAGGTGTCTCTGGATATCCCCGGGTCAGTAAATGCTCCAAGATTTTCTGATCCAATGGCTATGTGCTGAGCTCCTTTGTTAAGGAGGGTCCTGGAAGTAGTAACACATCTGTTATTAAATGTATTTGTTCCTAAGTGTTACTTCTGTTTTTTACAATGGCAATCTTTTTACATATCTGCAATTATCTTAATAGTTAACCACAGATTTCCTAGCTTTGAAAGAAGCTACTTCCCATCCTCCAAATATACTTTGGTTTCCAGCCTTTGCATGTGTAACCAGGCTTTTTTTTTCTTTCAATATGCCCCACCCACCTTGGGCATCAATTGAGCTATTCAACTTCAAGACCATTTCAAATATTTCCCTACTGGTGCTTACCCTGATTCCTTCAGCCAGAGTTAACCTACTCTTTAACACTTCTTTTTCAGTAGTCTATATCCACAGCTAATGTAGCTGTTATCACATGGTATTGTGGTTATTTTTGTTTGTTTGTTTTGTTTTTTGCAAACATGTTATGCATAGTTCTTCATGGGGCCATTTCAATTCATAATGTCTTTAGTCAGTTTTAGTCCAATTACAACTTTTTACATATTCTTGGTAACTTAACATGTAGTCTGAATACTGATTTTGTAAAATGTTTTTGTGATATAGAAGATTGCACTAGGCCACATATTTTGTATTCCTAAATTTCTTAGAAGCAGTAATTAATTTTTGAACATGAGAGAATTTGCTAAGATGTGCAAACATGGGGGAAAATGGAAAAGAACAGGCTTTGTGTTCGAATCCCTGTATCCAGTCATTTCTAAACCCAACCCCACCCCTGCCATTCTGTGGTATGTTCCCCTTAAGATTATTCCACCTTTGTTTCTGAAACATCTGAGAGAACACTGTAAGGTAAAGAGGAGTTCCAATATTCACATTAAGAGGACTAGAGACAGGAGAGAGGAAATTTGGCTAGGGTAGATCAGGTAAGGATTCATGAATGAAGTAGAATTAAAGGTTGTGTTGGTGGATCACAGAAAGAAATAGTGGAGAGTATTCCAGGCAAAGGGAATAGGGTGAAGAAAGTTACAGAGATTAGAGAGAACATGCTAAACACATTCAAGGGAAATAGAGCAAATAATTTAATTCAGATTAATCCCATTTGCCTAGCTTCTCACTAGTTTTAGCATAAACAGGCCTTTTATGACCATCCGTATCTAATGACGCCTGCCCTATCTAATGATAGTCATTTTTTTTTTTTTTTTTTTTGCGGTACGCAGGCCTCTCACTGTTGTGGCCTCTCCCGCTGTGGAGCACAGGCTCCGGACACGCAGGCTCAGCGGCCATGGCTCACAGGCCTAGCCGCTCCGCGGCATATGGGATCTTCCCGGACCGGGACACAAACCCGTGTCCCCTGCATCGGCAGGCGGACTCTCAACCACTGCGCCACCAGGGAAGCCCATGATAGTCATTTTTTATCTACCTTTCTATTATCTGTTTTTTGACTTAACGACATTTGCTGTTGTCTAGTTATTTTCATTTTAAGAGACAGAATTGCATTTGGTTGAGAATAAAATGAAGAAATATTTTAGAACAGGCCTTTAAGTTGTGTTTTATTTCAACTGTCTTATTAGTCCATTCATTATACAGTCACTAAGAATAGCAAATGAACTAGTGGAAACAGTGGTTGAGATGCCACTTTTGACTTCAAGTAATGGTAAACCTAACTATGGCTTAAACAATTAGGATTTATTTTTATCATATGAGAGCTGTAAAGAGAGAAAAGGTAGGTAGATCTTGATTCAGTTGTTAAAGGGCCATGCCGCTGTCCTTTTGCTGTAGCACTCCTAGTGTGTTCGCTCTTGTTCTCATGATTGTTGTGACATGGTCACAGATGGCTACTTTAACACTGAACATATTCAAGGCAAAAAGAAAAAGGGAGCAGGTAGTGTCAGCCATATATGTCCTTTTTATCAGGAATGCAAAATCTTCTGTCAGACATTCTTTTATCTCTCTTTGTCCAAAACAGGGCTATGTGGTTATGCCTAAATTTCCCAGCAAGGCAAGCTGGAAAAATGAAGCATTTGTCAGACTAAAATATTGGATTATTATTTGACTATGATGATATACTGCCTGATATGCTTCAATTACTGCTGGGAGCAAAATCAAGGTTTTGTTCATGAGGGAGAAGAAAAGAAGAGCTATTGAGAAGACAGTGTACAGTGTTTACTATGATGTACAGCTGTAACAGATATTCCAAAACATAATAAGTTTAAAGATATTGTATTAATAGATGCCTCTGTGATTAATGGTGTCATGGAAGTCCAGAGACTCTTGAGTGCCTAGAAAGGAAAATCACTTGGCTCACCCATTATTAATAGTTTTAGTTCTACTATACTAAGAAGACAGTGAGCTTCTCTCACTTTCCTTAACCAATAAATAAATTACAACATACCTGGTATGAAAATGCTACACCACATTTGAGGGGAGAAAATTTCCCACTCCTTTATTTTTCTAAAGCGAATTAAATCTCTTCAGTCTTCATCCTTTAGAGTTGTCAAGAAAACTCTTAACTTAGTCTTTTGTAGAGAGATCCTTCTTCTCCCAAATTACTTTCTGGGTGAAGTCTAGTTTGATTTAGAGAACTGAAGCATGGATAGCTATGCTGGTTGAATGTAAAACCTCTGTGACAAACTTGGTCAGACCTTGACTAACATTAGGGAATCCAATTGCTCTTCCATCCCTCCAATTTCTCAGAATTAACTCCCTCCTTGAGTCAGGCCACTCTTCCATTCTTTTCAAAAATGGCTAACAGTTACTCTTGCCCTTGAGAAATCTGAATCTTATTCCAAATAAAAATCTAGATGAGGCATATTTTCAGGTGCTTTATACAACATAAAGTAATTAAATATGTAGTTGTCTTTCCTAGAGGGTATAGGGGAGTAAAGTGAGAGAAAATTACTATTGCCGCCTTCTAAAGTTGGAAGAAAAGGTCAGAAATTAGGATCTCAATGCAATATTCTCCCTAAAACATCACTCTGCTCTGGATAATTCAATAATAGAACTTAGCAAAACCTGATAGGATACTCTGACCAGATCCCCTCAGCCGCTCAATACACATTCAAGAATGCATTCCTAAATCTGATGTCTTTTACTGTGTTTCTCTCTGAAGGCTGAGTTGTAGAAATGTCATTTCTTTTTGGTCACATGTCTTATCTTGCCTTTTATTCCTCTATTGGAATTAACTTATTAATGTGAAAGTTATTCATAGGTTTAAATTTTGTCTTTCTCCACTGGAGTGTTTTGTGCTCTGGGAATAAAGAGAACACTGAAGAAGACAAAGTTCCTGCCCATATGAAGCTAACTCTTTAGTGAGACAAGACAGAAAAGAAAGATATGAACAAAAGATAAGAGAACTGCATTTAGAAATAATTTGTAACAGGATGATAGGATAGATAGGTCTACTGTACCCAGTTTGTTCAGGGACTGTGTCTCAGGAGGTGTCACATGAATTGATACCTGAATTATAATAAGAGATCTGAGGGTAGAGGGTTCTAGGCAGATAGATCAGCAAGTCCAAAGGCCTAAGAGACTTCAGCTTGAGTTATTTGGCTGGAGCTGTGTAAGCAAGGAGAATGGGACAAAATGAGAGGTAAAGTTTGAAGCTAGGCAGGGGTGAGGTGGACTATAGTAAGGGACTTAAGATTTTATTTAAAAGGCACACAGAAGCATTTAACATTATTAAAACATTAAATATAAGAGTTAAAATAATAGCTAACATTTATCTACTACCTACTAGATACAGATATAACTCTATGAGGGAAATACTATTATCCTCAGTGAGAAGAGGAGGAAAAACAAAGCACAGAAAAGTTGTTACTTGCCCAAGGTGACATAGCTGATAAGTGCAGATATGGAAATTGAGCTGAGGGCCTCTGTCTCTAGAATTCGCAAGCCTAATCACTATACTATATTACCTCCAATCCAAGGTTTCGATATTTTATATTTAAAATTCCATGGATTTACATCTTTTTTTTTTTTACTGTTGAAGTAAATGTAAAAATAATAATAATTTTTTAAAATGTTAATGCAATTCTTCCTAAAGAAACTTTCGTCATTTATGCCTAAGAATCTGAATGTTTTTTATTGGCCAAATTTACTATCAAAGAATGATTTAGGCCTAGTATCTCTTACGTTTTTCATGAAATCTTTAAACTCTATTTCTTGGAAATATGCTTCATTGCAGATTTTTCTGGCTCTATTTATTTCTAGTTAATCCACTTTCATTCAGCAGAAAGGAATTGGGTATTTTAAACAATCATCCAATGAAGAGCTAAAATGCACCTTTTTGATAGATTATAGGATTGTCTTCTCAAAAGCTGATCTGGCAAAAGTCCGTGATGCCCAGCCATTAGGCATTACCTCTGGGCCCAGATGTCTCCTTGTTATCACGTCTGCACATTTAATTTTCTAAAAATCCCATTTGAAAATGTCCATTATCCCAAGGGTATAGTTCAGATATATCTGGATGTTCTTAGCCTTTGAGTTTTGTTGCTTGAAATAGTTTAGTAATCTACATGGAACATGGCCATTTCAAATTTTATATTCAGATTAAAGATGGGCAATAGCTACCTTGTGATGACATTTCTTGCATACTAGCTTTATAAATATATAATAAATTACCCTATTTAAACTCTTTAATTTAGTTACCAATATGGTCTTGACAATGTTAACCATGAAAAATAATCAGATGACCTATTAACTCTAACTTTACTCTTAGTATATAATTTATTCAGTGCAAATGCAAGTAGAAAATAAGTAGATTACACAGAAGCAACAATGTTACTCTATGTAAATCTGTATCCTATAAACTACTTAACAGGTACATTTGGCATTTCTGTTACTCTTTAAATCTTGAAAATTAACCAGGCAATAAAGGAAGTATTGACTAATGCTGCATTACATAGTACAAGGTATTCTAACTAAGATGTTGAAGAAATATTTCTTGATTACCTGTCATTTATATATACAATATTGGATATAATTTCTTCATGTTAGAATAACAGAAGAGTCATCTTCATAGCCTTCACATCTTAAAAGTTTTGTAAATTTTGAGCTTAAATATGTAATGACCTACTAATTTACTTCTTATATAAAATTAACTTCTGGCAGATTGAAGACATATGCAAGTCTCAAAACTTTAAAACGCTTAGAAAAAAATGTGGCCTAGAATAGCTGTGTCTTTAAGGCGAAGAAAGATTTCTCAAAGAAGATACATGAGCAAAAATCTCTCAATACTCAGGAGCATTCCTGCCCTTCTAAGCACTTCCCATAAGTGTAGAGACTAAAAATCTGGCAACTGCATTTCCCCTGCTCTTGCCAGCCAAAATCTCTCCTTAGATTCTGCCAATTAAAGGCAAACATGTGAGAGCTGAAAGGTAGGATGGATAAAGAAGACATTATTTTCCAGCAGCATCTGCAGGCAAGAGTGTGGTGCTGGCAGGTGGTTGTATGTGGCAGCAGCTTCCCTGAACTCCTGGATTCTTGAAAACCAGCAGTGATCTTCTGACCTTCACACCCTCTGAATTTCTTTGTATTTTCCCTCTAATTTCTTGTATTGAATTTGAGCAATTCAAAATATCTAAGTGGCTTCTGTTTTATTGACCAAGTCCCAGTCCTTATTATTATTATTATTATTTTTACAAATCTCTCTATAGGGAAATATACCATAAACACAAAATTTAAATGATATATTTTAGAAGTAGATATTTACAATATAATAGAAAAACATACACTCCATAGAAAGGAATCCTACAAATCAATTTAAAAATATAGTCTAAAAGAAAATATGGGCCAAAAAATTTCACAGTAGAGGTAATTCCAGTAACAATAAGCAAAAGACAAAAAGTGCTTGATAGAAATTAAGAAATGAAAATTAAAGCCAACATAATTTTCTATTGTATGTTTGCCAAAATTGGTAAAAATTAAAAAGTGGTATGATACTAAATGATAATTTGAAGAACTTGAAACTCATGAACTTTGGAGAATGTAAATTGGTATAGTCACATAGGAGAAATTTGGTGATATCTAGTAAAATTTATTTTTAGATATGTCTAGGTTGAGCCAATTATGCATATACTAAATTTGGCTGATGGCTAAAAATTAACATTCAGGCAAAGCTGAATCCCACTATCCAGAATGATGTACAAATTTAAGATGTGCAAGACACAAACTAGCATATTTAATAATATCACTTACTTTTTCATGCCCAAAGATTAAATCGTGGGGAAAGCTTTGAGTAACATATTTTCTAGTCAGAACTTTATACATGGGATTTAGAACAACGGCAATTAAAAAGAAAAAATAATTATTTACCTTATCTCCTATTCCTCCAGTTGGAAATGCAAAGCAATCATTTGCACAAGCTTTTCTGTTTGTTTGTTTAAACTCTTAACTTCGTTTTTTTTTTTTCTTTTAAATACTTGCTGGAAAAGTAACTGTTTTGAATGATTTTTCCAAAATTTGATTACACTGCTACTATTGATATATTTATATAAATGGCTAATTTACATATATAATTTGATATATTATAATTTACGTAAGTAAATAAATTACATTAAAAGTTACTCAACAAATAGAATTAAAAAGTTAAATTAAATGTATATAGCTTTTGGGCTTCCCTGGTGGTGCAGTGGTTGAGAGTCCGCCTGCCGATGCAGGGGACACGGGTTCATGCCCCGGTCCGGGAGGATCCCACATGCCACGGAGCGGCTGGGCCCGTGAGCCATGGCCGCCGAGCCTGCGCGTCCGGAGCCTGTGCTCCGCAACGGGAGAGGCCACAACAGTAAGAGGCCCGTGTACCGCAAAAAAAAAAAAAAAAAAAAGTATATAGCTTTTCAAGACTCAAAACTGTAAGGATTGTCTTCTTAAAGCATTCTTATAAAGTTGGTCATTTCAAAGTTTGATATGTCTGATTATTAGTTTGATTAGTGAGAAAAAAGGAATACATAATTTTTCTTCAGTGCTTTCTTCTCTTTATTTTCCTTATGTCTGAACCAAAGAGGATTATCACAGTGTTATGTATGGTCGTGGATTATTTTCTGCTTGTGAATTTTAAAATGACATTCTGCTTTATATACATCCTTATTTAAATATAAAGAATTCTAAAATAAGACTTTTTCTTGCAGGACTCATGGATTAAGTGGAATTTAATAACCAAATCTTAAATATCATTCTTAAAGATTATTCTGCTAAATATTATGTATTAAATCCACCAAAGAATTCTATAGAGCTTAAGATTATGGTAGAATATTGCTTTATTATTTAAACTTTTATTAAGGTTTTTGGTTTAAAAAAGGATATGTTTCTCTAACATATTTATCTTATTACTTTCTCAGTTTCCTTATTAGCAATCTAATTCCCTTTTTATTTAGCAATTTGGAAAGTTCTTACTTTTAGTACATAAAATTAACATATCTTCATTCATCATTCAATACTCTAAAATTTCACTTTAACAGTATTAAATATATACTTACATTTTAGGTGGATTTCAAAGAAATAAAGCATATAAGGACCTTCTTATTTTAGTTACATCAAAAATGCTTACTTACATTCAAAAAGTGATTTTCAGATATCATTTATATTTCTAAGCCATCTGCCTTATTGTACTATTGCTACTATTTTGCTAACCAGATATAACATCACCCTATGTGAATCCACAATTATTCATAAACAAATTGAACAGAAATTATGTTGACGCAGGGATTGAACTATTTATCTTTCATTGGCCAAGGCAGAAGTTAAATAGGAGATTAGCAGATTTTGATTTAATCTTGAGGAGAAAATGATCTATGAATCCCTACATGCTGCATACACCATAGAAACACTTGCATATGTGCAAATGGGGACATAGAAGTATAGCATTTTTATAACAATGAATAATATAAGCAATATAACAATATAAATGTCCATGAGCTGGAGAATAAGTAAATCAATTTTGGAGTATACCTCCAATGGAATATCATTAGTAGTTAAAATGAATAAAGTGTGTATGTATGTGTGTGCGTAAATATAAAAGTAAAAACGCAATGCTGGACAAAAAATAAAGGCTTAGAAGACTTATTTTAATTGTATAATTCATGAAATGTACAGATGCTTGCAAATCATACTATATATTGTTCATAGACGTATAGATATGTGTTAAAAATATAAATTATGTGTGAAAATAATACACTAATTGAGAATATTTGCTAGCTCTCAGTAGGGAAAGACCAGAAAGGGATTGGAGACAGACATAAAAGGAGTTTTAACTTGTTTTGCATTATTTATTTCTTAATAACAATATTAATGTGAATATGAACCAATTAATGTAAATATTAATCTGAAAACTAATCTGAATTAATATTACTATTAATCCGAAGCAACTATTCCATAGTACCAGATGGTGAAGTTGTTGTTTTGACCTTTCTACTGTCTTGTAGATTTCAAATAGTAACTTTAAAATGTTAGAAATCCTTAAAGAAATCTGCTATATGGTGGCAGGAAAGGAATTAGATCTCAGTTTAAGTTATTTAGCAAGTCAAAAGGATTTAGGTAATTGAGGATTTTCAGTTCATTTTGTGCTCTAGAAATTTTCATTTCATCAGAGTATCAAATTGCACAAGGAATGGTGAATATTTATAGTATATGTTTTTTCATACACATCTTTATTTGTCAGTTTCAAGTATTTGAGCTTTTCAATGAAAAGACTGGCAGCTGAATGTTTCCATAAAGATAAGACAGGGCTTCCCTGGTGGCGCAGTGGTTGAGAGTCCGCCTGCCGATGCAGGGGACACGGGTTCGTGCCCCGGTCCAGGAAGATCCCACATGCCGCAGAGCAGCTAGGCCCGTGAGCCATGGCCTCTGGGCCTGTGCGTCTGGAGCCTGTGCTCCTGCAACGGGAGAGGCCACGACAGTGAGAGACCCACGTACCGTTAAAAAAAAAAAAAAAAAAAAAAAAAGAATAAGACAGTTTTGAATATTTATGAATAAGCAACAATAATTCCACCAAATTGGACTAAATTATGTTGTGCTTTGTAGCTTATGTACTGTTGTCCATGTGCATTTTCATCTACAATGCAAAGTATTATAAATTATCTTAATTTACAAAGAATATCTCCGTTATACCTCATCACCAGCAATTGCCAACCACATTTACAAAGCATTCAAATTAAGGGAGGATGAATTTGGTAATAAACCTTGAAAAGAGGGCTTAATTTCCATTTTTATTTTGATAAATGATATGTGGTAAAACTCAAAAGTGGCTGAATCTTGAATAATAAACTGAATATTATGTCTGGTAAAAGGAATTCAAACTTGTTATTTTCAAGCAGGGACATTTTAAATGTAGTGTTAAGTGTGCAGATCCAATCACAGCAGTATGTCCTAAAAATTTTGTTACTACTTCTGTTGTTTCTACTTCTGTTTTTGAAAGGCTGACTTGCCTGACCATGTATCCTTTATATCTCATATATGTCATAATTTGAGTTAACAACTTCTAACCTCTTGTATGGCTCTGTTTCTGAAGCTGTTTGCATTTGCCTTATTTTAACATATTTTCACCCTAATGAGGCTGTCACAGATTGACCCATATAGGAAATTCCTGAAGGTTTTTTAACTGTCTCATAAATTTCAGTTTCTCAACAACATTATCTTAGCTTATTTTTCAGTTGTCTCCTAGAGATAATTGCCTCTAAGAATCACACTCACTTATGAACATTATTGAACAAATGATTGTAAATTAATTAAGGTGTGTGAAATAATTCTGTTGGTTAACAGAGGAGGGAAAGATGAAGAACCCCTAGAAGAGACTAGGAAGAGCTCCTTATGTTCTCCAAGAGCTAATGTAGACCTTAACATCCAGAATTATAGTGTAAATTCAGTACTTCTAGCTGTACATTTCTGGTAATTTTATGTTTATTTTGACACTCTAGGAAGTCAGTACTATAAATTAGTGATTTGTCATCAGTGAGCTAATAAATCCTTTTTTGCTTTCTAGTTCAAATTTAGATTAATTTGGTCAAGGATCTGTGCCTACAAAAGAGATACAAATCTCTTTTTGACTATCATATGATTTAAGATGTACATAAAAAAGTTCTCCTTTTGTCAAATATCATTTGTCTTGAAATCACAGACTTCCCTAATTCATGAAGCTATCTGGAATATTTATCATAATCCTCTAGTCTCAGAAGCTATAATTGATATAATTCAGCACCTAATTATTGTTGGTGCATTCATTATATCTTACATTTATCGTACATTTATGTAATTTGTAAAACATTAAGGGCAGAAGAATTCCTTAGCTAGGGAGGTTAGATTTTGATAACTAGTGTCATGTTTGATTTACATTCTGAAGTACCTTTTTCTAGTTCTTTCAGTATCTTAACAGTGAATTGTGCTATGACTGTTTTTTAATATTCATCTTTATTAATTTTATTCTGAATACACACACAAGGTATTCTGGATCTACAGAGATTAATTATTATCATTTAAGTGATATAATTAATAATAGTAATAATAATAACTGTGTCAGCATCCCTTTGACCCAGTCCTTACCCCTGTAGTAACACGATGAAAATCAGATGGAAAGATCTACACAAGTGACCAGGGACAAGGAATAAAGAAAAATGCACGTGCTGTGCTTAAGATAGTTTTCTTTAACTCCTCTCCTGAAAGGAGGAAGAAAAAAACTTCTGCTCTTTGGAGGTGGGATAGAAAGAATTCTCGGTTTTTATTCTAACCTTTGGAATGTAAATTTAGGGTTTCAATAGTCAGATTAGCCTCCTGTGTCTCCAAGTTTTATAATCTAGAGACATCTGTAAGGTTCTGGGTCTCATTCTTCCTTGAAATGTAAACACAAACCCCCTTCAGAGTTAGGTTCATCTCTGCAGTTCTCTCACTACTCAAACAGTTGTAACTTAACTTCTCAAGTGTTACACTTAGCCCAAGATCACAAGTTTCCAGCAAAAGTCATGTGGAAAGCCCCAACCCTTTAGAAATCAAAAATATGTTCTCTACACCCTACTCTTTTTTTTTTTCCTTGTGAGAAATTTTGAGAGTCGTACATTCTGAAGAAGGCAGAAAATAAAAATTCAGAGTTCTTCAAACTGATTACTGTGTTATATTAACTCTTGATAAAGTATATTTTAAATATAAGGCTATTTCACTTTCTTCTAAGACTATAAAAGTAAAGCAGTCTAAAGTTATATTTGCAGTGGAGACATTTGTTACTTGGATAGTTATGATTTCACATATTTTGTATGGATTTTAATTTTTCATTATTTGATCATAATAATTACATTGGTCAGAATCTATTAGCTGCAAATCACTTGAAGCAGGCAAGAATCTTACTACTATAAGTTATGATATAGTCATATAGACCATGGGGTAGCATTGCTAAATTTGAATAATACAACAAATTCTAATTTTTGAGAGAAAAAGCTCTCTATGGTGGCTGTAAACGAACAAAATTAAATACGGTAAGAGTAATAAAACCAGGGAAAAGCATGTAATCATATAAAAAAATAAAAAGGGATGATTTGTACAGTTTTAATCTTCCTGTTAAATTTTGTCTTTAATAAACTTGTATTTTCTCATAGGTTTTGAACTTTCACATTGTGAGGATCCTGGCATTCCACAATTTGGATACAAGATCAGTGACCAAGGCCATTTTGCTGGTAGCACTATCATTTATGGATGCAATCCAGGCTATACTCTCCATGGAAGTAGCCTTCTCAAGTGCATGACAGGGGAGAGAAGGGCATGGGACTACCCTCTGCCATCCTGTATTGGTAGGATACTGCTTTAGGTTTTCATGAAATACTTCTATGGAAGTGTTATTAAAATGTACTGTACCTTTTCAAGTTATTCAATCTGTCCACACACAACTCATACTTTAATGAAAAAGTTAATGAATTCATAGCTCAGATTTGTGGAGAGTGAGAGGGTTCTTTTCATAATCTTACCAGTAAGTACATTCTCTTTTTTGGGTAAAAAATGGTTTGAAGCCATTATGTTTATCTTATCTTGATACAAAGTTTAACTCACTACAAAAATATGCTGAAACTCTTAATCATACACATTTATTGAATCACATTGACCAGTTTTGTTTTTTGTGTGTTTTTTTGGTTTTTTTTAGATTTGTTTTTATATACAAAATTGTTGCTTATGCTGGTATCAAGCTAGATTAAAAAACAGTAAACTATTCTCAATAACTTCAAAGTCTTTATATACTTTTTCAAAAACTAAAAGTGCATATGTTTTTCTTATGTGTATGTATCATGACATAATTAAATGAATTTCAGTAACAAAAGGCAATGTGAGAGTCAGTGATATCAGATATATTGCCTACATGAAGCTATAGATTGATCATTTTCTCTCTTATTTGTATAGCTGGAATACAATTTTATTGCTACCATCTTTAGATTGATTAACAAATAACTGGGTATTATGTGAGAAGCAGGGTGGATAGAAAAGTGTTGATAAAGACATCTGCTTTTTTTTTTTCTTTTTTTGCTCCAATATCAAATAGTGCCAGGCTGGAATATTAGGACAAGAAAAGATACTTAAACAATATCAAAACATTTAAACAAAACACTAACTCCTCAGTAGGGAACAAACATGATTCTTTAGCAATTCTTATTTCTGAATGGCATTTGTGGAAGCACAAATCCATTCTGTGTCAGGCCCATATGGATAAAATTGACTTAAACTTTTTTTTTTAAACAGCTTTATTAAGTTGTAATTGGTATCTTTAAAAAATGCACAGGGCTTCCCTGGTGGCACAGTGGTTGAGAGTCCGCCTGCCGATGCAGGGGACACGGGTTTGTGCCCCAGTCCAGGAAGATTCCACATGTCGCGGAGCGGTTGGGCCCGTGAGCCATGGCCGCTGAGCCTGTGGGTCCGGAGCCTGTGCTCCGCAATGGGAGAGGCCACAACAGTGAGAGGCCCGCGTACCGCAAAAAAAAAAAAAAAAAAAAAGCACATTTAATGTATACAATTTGATGAGTTTGGAGACCTGGACCTTTTGAGACAAATTTTAATGTTTGTTAGTTGATATAGTCAACATAGGAATCTCCACAAAACTTGAAGGAATTCAAATAGAAAAAAATGAAATGCTAGTTATTAGAGGTCTTACAACTAATTGCAGTGTTTTTGATGACATGAGTTTTCTATTGGTTTATTAAAACAGTGATTCACACAGAAAGCAAACATACTTTTGTCTAAACAGAATGCAATTATAGTGCTTTCCTTTCAGATGGCATCTGAATTTTGGATAGATTATGAGGATAATACTACAGTAACAACCTAAATTGACAAAGCTTGAGATTCTGGAATATGACCAACAATCAACCCACTGTCATTGGTTATGAGAACAATGTAGCACTGATTAGTTCTCTCTGAAGTTATGTTCTTTGATGTAAATATGAAATATATTCAGAAAATCATTAAGGGTTGCAATAGCACAGAAGTATAAACTTGTAAATACTGACTTACCATGTTGTCTTTAAAATTTAAATCATAAACAAATACATTAAAAAACATATATTTTCCTTATATGTTGAACCAAGGTGAAGACATTTTTCATATTTTGGAAAAATTTTATGCAAATAGGACATTTGGTCTGGGATCAGAAAGAAGATTTTAATTTTGTTTGCAATGAATCAATGCACTTTATGTTTATGAATCTGCCAAGTCAAAAATGACGTGACACTGCTCAAGATTTCATGTGAAGGGTAATCTTTTTTTTTTTAATGATGGTTGATCAGGAATAACAGCTGAAAGAGTTGGACACATGGTGTGTCATGCTATGACTTCCATGAGAACAGAAGATGAAATTCTATTTTAGATGGTGTTCTTTACTGGCAATAATTAATAGCTTTACCACCTGGCCTAAAATCATAATTTTCTATGCCCATTAACCTTAAATATCTATTATGATTATATTTTTGCCTTTGCCAAATAAGAAACTTTTTCTCAATTATATGGATTATTTCTAGGTAATTATGTTTCTGTAGCTTATACATTGAGCAAACAAAAATTAATTTTTGAGACACCAAAGCCAAAGAACTTTAACCTGTATACCTTCATTTTTATCTACAAATGTAAGACTTCTGTCAGAATATGAACCCCAGTGGTATGGTATATCACACTGGTTCATTTGAAATCAAAATACCAATAATATTTGTACCAAAGAAATATAGAAAAAGAAAGAGGTATGTTTAGATTCAAGATAAACACAGTACCCAAAATTCCAGTTTGCCTTGAAGTTGCTTAAAAATTAATCTGGAGGAATGAAGTCAAATTTGTTCTCATAAGAAATATATACCAATAATAGTGATAAATCATTAAAATGATGAAAAATGAATTATTATAGCTATATAGTTCTAGGTTATCCAACAAAATTTTTATTTAAAAAATGAGAAAAACCTCAGTAAGTGATGGTAACTTCTTGAATACAGATATCTTTTTATTCACTTTAAAAATAACTTAAGGGCTTCCCTGATGGCACAGTGGTTGAGAGTCCGCCTGCCGATGCAGGGAGCACGGGTTCGTGCCCCGGTCCGGGAAGATCCTACATGCCGCGGAGCGGCTGGGCCCGTGAGCCATGGCCGCTGAGCCTGCGCATCCGGAGCCTGTGCTCCGCAACGGGAGAGGCCACAGCAGTGAGAGGCCCGTGTATCGCAAAATAAATAAATAAATAAATAATAATAACAACTTAAGTTTATTATTATAAATTAATTAAGCTAATGTTGCAATACAAAATAAACTTGCTTAGCCCTCTGTAGGTATGTGTATCAGTTAGGGTTCTCCAGAGAAGAAGGATTAGTAGATCTAGATATAGATCTGTCTATCTGTCATCAAGAAATGTATTTATTTTGAGGAACTGCCTCATGCAGTTGTGGGAGCTGACAAGCCCAAAATCCAAAGGGAAGGTCAAAAGTCCAGAAACTCCAGCAGGACTTAATGCTGCAGGCTTGAGGGAGAATATCTTCTTTTCTAGAAAACTCTGCTCTTCCTCTTAAGGCCTTCTAATTTATTGGATGAAGGCTACCCACATTATCAAGGGTAATCTTAAAGTCAACTGATTGTAGATGTTAACCAGGTCTATAAATAGCAATACCTAAACTAGTGTTTGATAAAATAACTGGGTACTGTAGACTAGCCAAGTTGACACATAAGACTAACCATCATAGTGTGCTAAAATGTAACACCTAAAATCTTTGAAACAATTTTACCTACATGAATAGAGCCTACAGGTTTGAACCATGATATTCGATATTATTAGGTCTTTTCCAAATGCTGAAACTTTCTGTCTTTGACCTTCTTTGCTCTAATAATCGAAACAAAACAAAACAAAATCCAAGATTGTTACTTCAGTCATTGAATTTGAGTAAGACAGTAACACTGCAGAGAACAAGCAAAATAAATATAGCAGTATATTCAAATATTTAAGCAAGAAGTAAAATAGTATGGATTTGGTTTATTTTTTGGTACTATGATAATCTGGAAAATTTTCAAATGTATAATGTATTACTACACTGTGGTTTCTAGGATTTAGAGATGCAGAGCAATATACTAATTAAGCAAACTATTTACTTTCTCTCTTCTCTCTTCTCTAGAAAGAGAATTCTTTCTAGATTATTTGCTTATCCAAGTAAAATCATTCCAGATATCCCAATATATTAAATATTATTAAAATGGAGAGGGAATTCCCCAGAAGATAAAATTTTTATTATATTGTATGATGATGCTTACATTTTTAATTTGATAAATTTTATAAAAATCAGAGACCAGTTTGATTTCAGTTTAAATCAAAACTGAGCTAGATTTAACTGAAGAAAAATTTAATAAAAATGCCATTTTGACTTTCGGGAGGTTAAAAGCGAAAGAGTTTAGAGTGATTTAAAGGGGAATAAAAGGACAATGAAATTTAGGAGGCCTGAGGGACTGCAGTAAAGCTTAGTTTTTCTCAGAGGTAAGGTAGTAAGATGATGAATTATTCAGCCTACAATCAACTAGCAGTGAGCAACTTGCCATCTGTTTCCCCTTTTTACATTATCATTATTTAACAACACATCTTAAAATATTTGGAAGCCTAAACTCAGAGTTTTGAGTGTGTACTTTTTCAATTCCCTAATTAGGTTTATTATACTATTTTTATATGATCTGACTTGAGATTCTTTTTTTATTGTACAGTATGTTCTTGCTTCAATTAATACCTTAAACTGAGAAAGCATATACAAATATATACTTTCAATAAGAGGAGAAACCAATCTCTATTTTCCTTCAGGTGAAAAAATATATACTCTTGAGAAATTTGTAGATTGTTTAGAAAGATTGGCATTAAATTGTGACTTAAAATTGAATTAATTTTTTACTAGCCGAATGCGGAGGTCGTTTTAAAGGAGAATCATCAGGAAGAATCTTATCTCCTGGTTATCCCTTTCCCTATGACAATAATCTTCGTTGCATGTGGATGATTGAGGTAGATCCAGGAAACATTGTCAGGTAAATGGATTTTATTATTTCAAAATGACCAGAGAATCTGAATTTCCCTGATCAGCCTCTATATACAATATCAATTAATATCAAGATTTTTCAATGTTTTTTAACCTTGGCAAAGAAAAACATAGTTTTTATACGTTTAAAATATGAAAAAAAAGTATTCATAAGCATGATTTATTGATTTGTGGTCCACAACAGTAGTTCATACAGCCCCTTATAGAGAAGCTTTTCAGTTATGAGGGCACACAGAAGGTGCGAATTTTTCCTACTTGTTGGCAATGCTATACTTTCAGTTCTGCATGACTTAAGACGCTGAGTCCATCATTTTGATAGGTATACAGAGTTGTGCAGATCACTGACGTGAGTTCAGCCTCATGAACATTTAGAAGAAATAAGAATGGAAGAGGACCCAGTACCTATTCCCTGTCTTCCCTAGATTTAGGCATATCTCTGAAGCATTTGCTCTCTTCCCCTTTAACCATGTTAGAGTTCTGTTCCTGCTGAGTTTCGTTAGGTGGCTCACAGTTCTTCACATAATTTCCTCTTAGATGATGGCAGAACCGTAGCCTCCTAAATTAACACCAGTCAGGTTTCCAAGGCGCACCTGCTCTCAGTTCTAGTTTAACTATTATTGTTATGACTAGGGATGAATTAGTAAATGAACAAATTCCCCTTGACATATGAGCTAACTATTGTGTTATCACTCACAAAACAGTGACATTAAGAATTGCTGCTGGGGGCTTCCCTGGTGGCGCAGTGGTTGGGAGTCCACCTGCCGATGCGGAGGACGCGGGTTCGTGCCCCGGTCCGGGAGGATCCCGCATGCCGCGGAGCGGCTGGGCCCGGGAGCCATGGCCGCTGGGCCTGCGCTTCCGGAGCCTGTGCTCCGCGGCGGGGAGGCCACAGCGGTGGGAGGCCCGCGTATTGCAAAAAAAAAAAAAGAATTGCTGCTTTATATAAATGGATTTTCGAACAGGCTTATGGGTGATGAAGGCAGTTTTATGGGAAACCAATATTGTCCTTCAAATAACATGCTGCAAGGTGTACTCCATGTATTGTTGGATGCAGTGTGAACTGGTACATTACTTTTGCAAGGCAATTTGCAACTACAAATTGAATCGAACCTCAGCCTACTTTTCTTTAAGATACATCACGTATTGTTTTATTTTAAATATTAGAAATAGTAAATGTGAAAATACTAAATTCAACAGAATTCTGGTATTTTTAAAAATTAAAGAAAAATATTTGATATTAAATTGCAACCCAGATCACATATCACACATGAATGTGGTATGTGTGTGTGTGTGTGTGTGTGTGTATATATATATAGAGAGAGAGAGAGAGAGAGTTAAGCATGTTGATATAATTGGATTTCTAATTTTTGGCATTAGGTGCAAAAAAATCAGACATTAATTTTGTCTAGATTAGACACAAAGCAAAATAGATTTAACATGAAACCTTTTTTTTTTTCCTTTTTTGTGCATTTTTTTGGGGGTAGACACTTTCACATTAAGGAAGTTCCCTTTTACTCCTAGATTACTGGGTGTGATGATTATGAATGAATACTGAATTTTTAAAATACTTTTTCTGTGTATATTGAGATCTTCATGTGATTGTTTTCCTCCTTATATCTGCCACTGTGGTGAAATGTAATCGCTGGTTTTTGAATGTGAACCATTTTTGCATTTGCGGAATAAACCTCATTTGAGTCTGATAAAACAAACAAAAAACTTGAAACAGTGGAAATGACACATACTACGGAATTAGATAACTTGAGTTCAATTCATGACTCTGCCACCCTTTGAGCAATCTTATTTAATCTATCTCAACCCCATTTGCTACTTTTGTAAAATTGAGATAAAAATTGTTCCTGCTTCATTGGGTCATGGTAACAATTAAAGGAAGAAAATCAATGTAATGCATTTTGCACAGTGCCTGGCACATATGAGATCCTCTAAGTGTCACCTGCCATTGCCACAGTTAAAAGTCATGAACACTGAAAAGAATGTACAGATCTTCCTCGGGTTACATCCTGATAAACTCAACGTAAGTTGAAAATATCATAAGTTGAAAATGCATATAATATAACTAACCTACTGAACATCATAGCTTAGCCTAGCCTACCTTAAACATGCTCAGAACACTTACATTAGTCTACAGTAAATCATCTAACACAAAGTCTATTTTATAATAAAGTGTTGAGTATCTCACGTAACTTTATTGAAAACTATAGTGAAAGTGAAAAATGGAATGGTTTTATGGGTATATTACGGTTGTAAATGTATTGGCGGTTTGTCTTTGTGATCTTGTGACTGACGGAGCTGTAGCTCCCTGCTGCTGCCCAGCATCGTGAGAGAGTATCATACAGCATATCACAATTGGGAAAAGATCAAAATTCAAAGTACAGATTTTACTGAATGCATATCTCTTTTGTACCATCTTAGAGCAAAAAAATCCTAAATTGAATCATCATAAGTCAGGGATAGTCTGTATACCCAAAGTTTTTATAATTTGCAGAGGTGATATAATAGTACATTTAATCATATTCTAAAAAAATTTATACTGCTCAAGAAAAATTCATTAAGTTTATATATGCAGTTTACATAATTCATTTTTATCTGATAGAATAAAAGGAATATCTAGTAGAAGCAAGAAGAATATTTGTTATATTCTTTATTTAAAACTGAATCCATGTTTAAGGTAATCAGAGATATATGGTTCTCCCACAGCCTACAGTTTCTTGCTTTTGATACGGAAGCATCGCATGATATACTCCGAGTTTGGGATGGTCCACCAGAAAATGATATGCTTTTAAAGGAAATTAGTGGTTCTCTTATTCCTGAAGGAATCCACAGCACCCTCAACATAGTAACCATCCAGTTTGACACGGACTTTTATATCAGCAAATCTGGATTTGCAATTCAATTTTCAAGTGAGTTATTTTTTTATTTCTTAAATAAAAAATAGGAGTGCTATTTAAATAGTTCTGTTTACTGCTCAAAACTTTAATTTTAAAATTTTAATGATCTTAAATATTCCTCTTTCTAGTCTTATTATTCATCTGGACTTAAGGTAAAACATAAGAAAAAGAAATACAATTAACTTTTAATTAATTAATTATTGAGACCTTCTCTCCAATTGTCAAACCAATTTTCCATAAAGATGGTGTTAAAATAATTCAGCAAATGAAATAATTACATTATACAGCTTGTAATTTGAATTTACCATAAAATTATATTTTAGAATGTACAATTTTTGGAGATAAGGAAGGAAATGAATATTTGCCATTAAAAGAGAAGCAACCCTACATTTTTACTAATTTTATTTTTCTTCTGTTAAAGATCTTAATTATATATTCACAGGAAGCTTTGACAAAATATTTTAGATCTACTATTAAATTAAAGATTTTCTACAACAATGAAATATCATTCATTATAATTACTATTGTTCATGGCCTTTTTCCTTTTTTTTCTTTTTATGACACTGCTAAGTGATTAAATATATGCTGTTCTGTAAAACGGATTTTGGTTTAATGGCTGGAGAAAATAAATGAAAACTCAAAAATTTTAGTTGCTATTTTTTCACTCTTATTACCAACACACATTATCTCTTTGAGAAAAATATCTAAGGGATCTTCTAATTGTATAGCCTTAAAAAGTCCTATTAATTGAAACTTGCTGAGATTTCCAACATCATCTATGGGAAGAGTGCAAACCAGTATTCTTCAAATGTGCCTTAATTCAAATCCTGTCTTCTTACTAATTGCTGACTTTGGACACCTCACCTCATCACCTGAGTCTGAGTTTTCTAATTTACATAGGAATAATAATGCTCATCTCATAAATAGATTATTAGGATTTAACATGATCACATGTGCACAGTTCTTAGTATTGAGTAGTAAATAGTGCCCAGTGAACTATTATCGTTATATGAATAAATGTAAAATTGGAACCCTTTAGAAAAAGCATGAAGGACTTTTTCAATGACTGGCCCGAAAATATACCACTTTAGATTAACAACTGGTCAATAAAAATATATAATTAACTTGACAGACCTTTTGTTCATGGAAGACAGTTGTTTGGCATAATCAACTAAAGTAAATGAATTGTTTTGTTATAAATAAGGCTCATGTGAGAGAGGTGTACATCAGCAGAGTCAGTATCTTTCAATTTGTACCCTTAGTGTATCTTTTGAGACAAAGAAAAAAGGAATGAAAAATAAGAGAATGATTATGTAATTAATGAACATAAATGGCTTGTAATTCTGAAACACTTATAAATGAAACATTGTTCATATTTATATCTTCTATTTTCTACTGTTTATTTCTTTTTTATTTGAAGTTAGGAACAATTTGTCAGCAAACTGCTTATGATTGCTGTTCAATTTCAGTTATTTATAATGGTAGTTTGGCAACCAACAGCTCTCCTTTCATTTACCTTAAATTAGTAAGGTTTTACACTTACATGGTTATTTGTGATTAAATATCTGAAGGCAGTCATGTGAAAAGGTGCTTCAGGCTCTTGTTTGTGAGTGCCAAGTACATCTGATTAATAGAAACAGACTGCTTTATATGCATTTCTGGAATTTTTAATGCACATTTGTCTGTGAAATTAGCAATACATTTTTATATTTATTGCATTTGTAGGGCATATTAAAGTTATGGAAACAATATGTATCATACCAGAGTTTTAATAAATCTGCCTCCATAATATTCTTTTAAGATGCATACAAATGTGTACTACTGATCTGAGACTAAAAACCTATTCATTGAGATAAAATTACCTGGAGAGTTAATATATTGTGAATAGCATCAATCAATGAAAATTAATCTCTGGGTTGGAGATCTTCTGTAACTTATGCCTATACAGCTTTATAAGTGTTCAGATTTCAAATGTGAAAATAGTTTTTTCATGAATGAGGTCTTGCTTGGTGCCAAGAACCGTAAGTAGTTTGTATGATCTATTTAATCCTCACAGAAGCCATTATGAGATATGTTGCATCATCCCCATTTACCAAACAGTACACTGAGGTTCAGAAAGTGAGTTAATTTGTTCAAGGTCACACCCTAGCAGATGCCTGCAGCTGTGACTCAAATCCACCTATGTCTGAAAGGAGATTAACACTGTGCCTGGTGCATAGTAAATACTTAACAGTTATTACTACTCTTTTGCTCTCCTTATTTATTATTTATTAATATTCTAGAGGAAATACAAAGATTTTCATTATATGTTATTAGTTACAATGAAGTTCTACAATTTAATCAGCTTGTCTTTCTGATTATCCTTACAAGAACCACATCTAAGGTCACACTTCCAAAAAGCAGATGATTTATACAAGTGAAGCAGTGAGAAGGAATAAAGGAAAGGTGGAGTGTGTACATTCCTGCCCCCTCTGGCTAAAGTCATTTTGCCCTATAGGAAGACAGACTAATTTTAAAGTGGAACTTGAAATAAAGAGTTTTATGTAAAGTCATCTAATTGTCAAAGAAAACAACTAATCTTAAAGAGAATATTAAGGTCTGTAGTCCAATAAATCATGACTATGGGTCAAATTTGGCTTGCAGGTCAAAATTTGCCACTTGAGTGTTTTACCTGAATTCCTTTTCCCAAGATAAATCTATCTCATGTTACCCATTTATTCATTTGTTCATTCGTTCATTCTAGGAGAGTCTATTAAAGGACCAGATAGTAAGCATATTTATCTCCAGCTATTTCTCGAGTGCATCTTTCCTTTCACTTAGGCAAATCTTCTTAGTTACATAAACACACGCACACACACACACACACACACACACACACACACACACACCCTGTACTGTTTTCTGTCCCTAAAGTTTCTTTTACTTTAAATTTTTTCTAAGTCTTGCTCATTCTTCCAGACTCAGCACCAAGACCTCTCTTTATAAAATATTTTCTGACCTCTGTATAAAACATTTTTAAATGTTTATAAAACCATCTCTTTTACAAACATCCTCTGACCTCTCTTTATAAGACAAATTCCAGCCCATGCTCTAGGCACTAGCTATAATTTTTTTCCAAATAAAGATGTGAAAACATGGTTTATCATTTCATTGTTCTGAAGATGTTTTAATTATACGAACTTTGCCTCTCTAAATGTCCGTAAAGAGCAAACATTCTATTTAGGGTGATCATGTAATTTATTGTTCAAATCTAAGATAACTTTTGAGAGTAAAAGGGGACACTTAAAAATTAAGCTGGGGCTTCCCTGGTGGTGCAGTGGTTGAGAGTCCGCCTGCCGTTGCAGGGGACACGGGTTCATGACCCGTTCCGGGAAGATCCCACATGCCGCGGAGCGGCTGGGCCCGTGAGCCATGGCTGCTGAGCCTGCGCGTCCGGAGCCTGTGCTCCGTAGCGGGAGAGGCCACAGCAGGGAGAGGCCCGCGTACCGCAAAAAAAAAAAAAAATTAAGCTGGACAACAGGCATAAACTAGAACAATAGTAGCCAAATCAGTTTGTCTCATTATTTTAATTGTCAGATTTTCATTCTGTTCCCATTCCACCCACCATCACCACCACAGTGCCTGTTCCTTTTTTGAGCAAAGAGCTAAGTGTCAAATAATAACTTAAAAGAGGAATGAGTCAGGAAATAGCAGCAAAACAGTCTTAAGCAACAAAATGTAACCAACAAAATGGATTTCAGTGAACTTGGTGCAAAGTGAATTTAACTGAAATGTAGGTCACATACCAACTTCATAATCACTGTCAAGCCACTATCAGCAGCCTCATGCCTTCTATTTCATGATCTAGTCAGTCTTTGTAGTCTTTTGCTTTGCCTCTTGGTGTTATATTCTGCAAGACTCTTTTGCTTAATCACAGCTACTTAAGTCTGACGTGGCTACCTCATGCTGTCCTATGTTCTCCTATGTTCTGCCCTTGGTTCTCAGCAGTCAGGCTCTATATATATCTCCTACTTTAATTCGTAATCTGCTTCTCTCATCCCACTTTAGTTCCTCAGCGAGGACATCTTTAAGTATCATGCTGTCATTTGCCCACAGAATAGTTGATTTTGACAGAGCATTTTCTGTGCTCTTCACTCTTTGACATCTCTTTTAAGAATATGCCCCTGCTGGATAATACAAAATACCAAGGGCCATATCTTATACTGTTGAAAATTCTCAAGGAGATGGATTCCTTAGTCATGAGACGTTGATGTCTCCCGGCCTTAAAGGACTGCATGGTGCCCCTGCATTTGTTCCCATCCTCATTATTACTGCCTGCACTGCTGTAGCAGTCGACTAGCCACTCACTTCATTGTCTCTCCAGCCAGACTTTTCTCTACATTTCCACCTGACTGATGTTTTGAAAATATAAATCAGACATCACTCCTTTGTTTAGAATTCTTTTATGGCTACACAGTCATAAGTTCAAAACTATGGAATTACATTTAAAGCCTCCACAATTTGCACCCAAATTATCTGCCAGCTTCATCTCTCACTATTCAGTTACATACATCTAGTCATCTAACTGCACTGTCCTGAAAAGACATTGACCTTTCACATTTCTGCTTCTTTTGCAAACTCTCTTCCATGTTCCTGGAACACTTAAGTCCACATTCAAAAATCCATAAATTCTTAGTCATTTTCCAAGGCCCAGATCAAATGATACTTTAAGTACTAATGAACTTCTAGGCAGAATTAAGCACTCCCATATCTGCAGTGCCCTGGCACTATGTGTGTATTATATTAGAATGGCTGTATATCCTCGTTTGCCCAAGACAACCCTGGTTTATGCCTATTTTCCTGGCATCCTGACTTGTTTGACATTTGGTCTGTATTTTCCATTTTCAACAAAGTAGCGTTATTAATAGTTCTGTTAAAATAGCCAAGGTGTATTTATTAGCTATTGTCTTTGATCTCATCTAGTAATGTGTGAGATATATTCCCAGTGCTCAGAGTAATTATAACACATGATTAATTTTGAAAGACAAATACTGATAACCCATCTCTATTTTCCAGTCTTTTGTGGATGCCAGGTAACTTACACTTCCCCTTCATGGGTAGCATATAGGGCTCTTGTAGATGAAATGAAAATATTCTCAGATATTAACATCTAACTCATTCTGATCTTAGATGGTGTTGGGAGAACTATTTGATACTGTTGCCCTGCCAGCTATTTTGTATGACAGCAAGTTATGTCATAATCTATTCTGTGCCTTGAAAGATACATAAAGCTGTCAGGCCATGAGTTGGCCAAATCACTGAGAAGTATGTATTCTTGAAATATCCACAGAAGTAGAGGTTGCACAGATGTGCTGTAGAGCTATAGTCTGAATGTTCTTGCCATGAGTGTTTGTTATTTATTTTATAGGATAAATTAACAATTATTTATTTTATCATACTGTTTTATTATTTTACAATAGACATTTATGGCAGCAGTGGGATAGAAAGTACATTCTGAATATTCATTTCTTAAGAAAGCTTAATTCCACCAAGATTTCTAAAAGAAAGTTCAGCTGAAGGAGGCTGTCAGGAAGACCCAGCAGAGATCAACAAGGATGTCAGACAAACTTATTCCTGCAAAATTTGAAACTAAACCCAAAAAGATAGCAGGAAAGGAGCTAGAAGAATTTTTGTTTATTATGATTTGTGAATCAAAGCATTTTAGTACATCCAGAAACACATTTTTTAAAAAGTGGGGAGTTCCACATGATCCCATTTCAATTAAACATATTTAGGTAAATTGTAAAAATATTTTTAGAGGGTAAATCATGTACTGATTGGTTATTTTTCTATACAATCAAAAAGTAGTAGAATACAGAAAAAAATGAGACTTCCTTGTCTTGTATATTATATTAACATTCTTTTAAGCTACAGAGGGGCAATTTTATATTCTAAAATATGAAACATAATTAAATGGTGATTTGGAGCCATGATAATACATTAACAACATCTTTGTCATTTTAAAGTACTTGATGTATTAAATTGATTATTATTATGATTATTTTAAAGTACCTATCTACTATAGCTATGTTCTTTTCAGTTGAATTATTTCCTAAATAAAATTTCTCCCTGGTTTTAGATTTATCCCTGGGACCCTGATATCATTGGTATTAATAGACCAGTTTTTCCTAATAACTTGTTAACCTCATGTGAAATGGGATATTTTGATTGAGAATGTAGTATATATGATATTAAACATGAGATTTAGACCTAACAGTATATTAATATTTTAAGATATGGATACTTGATATTTTTATTTTATGAACAAATTGCCTACAAATTTTAATATGATAAGTTGTTGGAATACCTGTTTGGATTAACTACATGGTTCTTAGACTTTTATTACTTACATATTAAGGATTTTATACAAGTTGCTCATAATGTCTACTAATCATCAAAATTTTTTTTTTAATTTTGTTGTGCTAATCATCAAAAACCCCAATAACAAGAGTGTGTCATACAGAGTGAAGTAAGTCAGAAAGGGAAAAACAAATACCGTATGCTAACACATATATATGTAATCCAAAAAAAAAGAAAAGGTCATGAAAAACCTAGGGGCGGGATGTGAATTAAGACTCAGACCTACTAGAGAATGGACTTGAGGACACGAGGGCGGGGAAGGGTAACCTGGGACAAAGTGAGAGAGTGGCATGGACATATATACACTACTAAATGTAAAACCGATAGCTAGTGGGAAGCAGCCACATAGCACAGGGAGATCAACTCGGTGCTTTGTGAACAACTAGAGGGGTGGGATAGGGAGGGTGGGAGGGAGGGAGATGCAAGAGGGAGGAGATATGGGGACATATGTATATGTATAACTGATTCACTTTGTTATAAAGCAGAAACAAACACACCATTGTAAAGCAATTATACTCCAATAAAGATGTAAAAAAAAAAACAGTAACATCTCAATTAAAACAAAAGAAAATTGATGATGAAAATGCAACTTGTACACAATGTATGTTAACATACATGGGGATCATGTGGTGTCATTGACCATGTGAAAACTAGAAGACATAAATCTGTTTAAAAAAAAGCATGAGTTTTCATTTAGAACAAATGAAAACTCTACTAATTTCATCACTTTATGTTCTAAATTCTCTTCTGCATATATGAAAAGTGTTAACATGCCAGCTTCCTTAGCAGAAGAACTTCCCAAATAGTTAAATGAGTCCAATCTTATATGTCACATCAGTAACATTAATCACCTCAAATATTTTAATTCCAGCAAAAGTTTTTCTTTTTCCCTCCCTTTTATGAAGCAGAGTATAGTCTTTGAAAGTTCATTGTGATAAAGATGAAACATCTCATAAATTTAGTTACAATTTTAACATTTCAATAATTAAATTTACTTAGACTTATTTTATGGTCCAGCATATATTTTTCTAAAAGAACCATGTGCATTTGAAAAGAATGTACACTTGCCATTATTGTGAATTAAATACCAATTAGATACAGTTGGTTGATAGCATTGTGTTTGAAGTGTTCTATATTATTACTGATATTTTGTCTACTGTTTTTTTTAATCCACTAATGAAAGAGTAGCATTGAAATGCCCAACAGCAGTTGTGGATTTGCCTATTTATTCTTTCTATCTTATCATGTCCTGTCATGTTTGTGTATCATGAAGATCTGTTACTAGGTGTTTACATTTGAGATGCTATGCCTTCTTAATGAGTTGACTGTTTCATTACAATGAAGTAGCTTTCTTTTTCTCTGGGAATTTTCCTCATCTTGAAGTTTGCATTGTCTGATATGAATATCTTATAATTAGTGTTTGCATGGTGTTTCATTTAGCATCCTTTTAACTTGTCTTTATGTTTAAAGTAGGTTTCTACTTTAAACAGCACATGATTGAGATACTACTTGCTTGAGTCTTGTTTTTTTATACAGTCTGAAGATTTCTGCCTTTTAATTGTAGTCTTTATTTTTTTCATCTTTATTGGAGTATAATTGCTTTACAATGGTGTGTTAGTTTCTGCTGTATAACAAAGTGAATCAGCTATATGTATACATATATCACCATATCCCCTCCCTCTTGCATCTCCTTCCTACCCTCCCTATTCCACCCCTCTAGGTTGTCACAAAGCATGGAGCTGATCTCCCTGTGCTATACAGCAGCTTCCCACAAGCTATCTATTTTACATTTGGTAGTGTATATGTGTCAGTGCTACTCTCTCACTTTGTCCCAACTTCCCCTTCCCCCGAATTGCAGTCTAAATCATCAGACCGTTCACACATAATGTAATTGTTATGGTTTTGTTTGGCTGCTGTATTGCTATTTACTTTTATTGGACCCACCTGTGCATTACCACCATCATTTTCTTCCCCTCTATTAACTTATTGGCTAAACATTTTGGAGGTGGGGGTGTACTTGCTCTAATATTAATAGCATATATCTAGGATCAAAACCTACCATTAACTTCTATTACACACGTCATATGTAATGAAAGAATGAGAGTGTATTTACATTTCCCCCTTCTTTCCTTTCGACTATTGTTTCCATTTATCTTACCTCTATTTATATTAACACCACAATACATTTTTTAAACTTGAAGCAAACAATTATCTTTTAAAGATTTTTTAAATGAGACAAAGATCACATATCAAAATTATAGTGTTAAGGATAAGACTATTTGTTTTGTGATAATAATACAAATATAAATTTTGGTGACACACAACTTCATGACAAAAACAAAGCTCTTATAAAATTAAGAAACAGATATATACTTAGAATTGGTTGTGGTGCACATGTAATTCATAACTGCAACCAAGCAAATTCTACGCCTCACAATAAAACTGTCATTAAAATTTACAAATTTTTTATATACATCAAAATAATTGAATTACATTTTTTGTGTGTATGAAAAAGTAATGCTGATTCAAAAATACATAAACTTTAGTATGTCAGTACCAGGTTCTGTTTTCGCTACTCATTGTCATTCAGACCTAGAAAAGTTTGCATCTCTGAAGCACTTTTTCATAATCAACCAAAATGCCCTACTATGGTTTTGAAATTTTTGAAAATAAAACCTTTAAATTTGGTTGATTTATATTAAAATCATATGAAAATCTTTAATCAAAATATTCAGTTATTGGCATGTTAAAGATCTTCAGCTTTTGAAAATTTTGGTGAATTATAATTATTGAAAACAAAGTTTGGAAATAGGAAGACGTTTAAATGCTATTTTTATGAAAAAGTTAAAACACTGTATAAAATTAAAATTTGAAACTATTATTGTCCTGTAGCATGGTTTAACTTGTGAAAAGAGAGTATCTTTTGATGAAGTTCTTATTTTTTAATCAGATTGAATTTATATTTTATACTATAATGGAATAAAATTGAGAAAACATACAATTATACAGCTTACAAGTGAACTATTCCAAAAAAAATCATAATTTAAGACAACTTGGTAAGTTTTATATTATAAAATGTTTTGTCAAGAAAGGTATCTGAAAAGAAGTAAAAATTTACTATCTGTGAAAATACTTAAGCTGAAATATTTATACATTGTTGTATGAAATAAAATCAAATTGAAACTTTCCTCTATTTTAAAGAATTAGTCCTACCAGATACCTCAATACCTATAAAGAAAAACCTTTCTCAATTAAAAATAGTATGGCCTGTAGAGACCTCTGTTAACATGCCAACGATTTAAAATGTATTAAAAATACCTTTAACAATACCAATAAAAATAAGAATATATTGAAAACCACATACTTAAGAAAAAATAGTAAAATGACATTAAATATGCCTAGGAAACCAATTAGAGAATGTACATTTGTACCACAAATGATCATTTTGCTTATCTTATTTTTAATGTTTAATTAACTCATATAAAGATGTTTTTGTGTGCACAGACATGGCATTTTAATTTTTTAGAAATTATTTTTAGTAGTTTTTGCGTAGATACTTATTTTGAAAAGTTCATCAATGTAATATTATCAATCTGGTAAATCAGTACATATTTTTAATTACATAATTTAAATTACTTTTAGCTTTTTATTTCATGCCCACAATTTTTCACTTTCAATGACAAATGTCACCTGATTTTAATAAACATTTTATTATATTAAAGACATATACACATCTGCTGTCCCTCTTAGACTGTGTTCCTTTGAAGCGCAAGGTTTATCCTATTAATATTTGTTTCACCAGAACTTGGCATTGTACCTGGTATTTAGTACTTAGTAAATGTTAAATGAAACTGATTGAGTAGGTAATTTTTTAATAATGTAAAATTAAAGGCACACTGGTATTATATACTGTCAGTCAAGACTAATGTAAAACAATATTTATATGTTTTTACTCTTTTTTTGCTCATTAATTCTGGTGATCTCCAAATATTAGAATTCAATTCTGAATTAGACTTCTATATAATCCTTTATAATCCTTGGATATAAAATCAGTTTCCTGTCTAGGTACCTTTGACAGTCTTCAACCTAACATGCCTTTTGATTTCAAAGAAATTAGACCAGTGATTTTATTTTCACTTTTGTCCATGTATTAGAGAACAAGAATCAATGGTGGTATGGAGGTGTTGGCTCTTATTACAGTTCATCCCCAATATAAAACATACTTGGCTTATAGTGGGTGCACAACAATTACCTGGTGAAATAAATGAGTAAATATGTATTTTAAAAAGGTATTTCTATATAAAGTACTTGGAGTATATTATAACACTAGCTTTGTGGTTTCTTTTGCATTGGCAGCTTTGTTTCCCTCCAGGGTTGATAGGAGGGGAATCTCTTGTCATGCTGCTATCTACTTTAACCTGACTTGCCATATCATTAGATGTACCCTTAGAAACATAATGAAATTCTAAAGATAGCCACGTTACTGAGTAGCTAGCAGAGTGTAGGCCTAATAATGATGTTGAACATTCTTTGTAAAATTGATGGATCTTGTACAAAGCAGGGACTCAGTCAAGGGCAAAATTCTCCAGGGTGAAATCCACCTCTAGGTTACCATCTGCATTTCACATATTTTCCGATTGATTTGATTCTAGATGGGATTTCCTTCCAGGTTAAATATTCCCGTTACCCAGCTTGATTTCCTTATAGATAGTGAAGTGGAGAATATCGTGTCATTTCTTAGTCAATACAAAAATATAAGGCAATAAAACTGGAAGAGTGTAAGGCCTTGTGAATACCAAATCTGGACTGTGACCTTGCTGAAGTTTCTTGACATATTGAAAAATAATATACAACAACTTCTTAGACAAACTACACAGTGAATAGTAAAATCTAGTGGTCTTTAAAGATTTATCTCAGAGTTTATATTTTCATAGAATTATACAATATAATTGTTAGAATAGAACTTTAAGATTATATTCTAATACTAAATCAGGCAGGTAAAAAATTATTACTATGTCAATTTTACTGATGAGGCAGTTAAAATTCAGGGAACTAATACAACCTGGTCAATGTCCCTTTCTTACAACAGTACAGTTTACAGTACAAGTCTTCTGCTCTTGATTTTATCCAACTGTATAGAATCTAAGGTTTTTCTCTTTTGAAAGTTCTTGAGATAAACAAGTTTATACCAAAGTGTCTACTTTCTGAATGGAAAGGACACAAGAACTTATGAGTGATTTAAGTGTATTTATTCTTTGTTGCACAGAGCAATGCCATAAGCAAACTGGACTGTTAATTTGCCCAAGGTCACCAAGATGGTAATTCAGACATTATCTCTGAATTATCATCCATAATATAGTTGAAACTTATACATGTGCTAGTTAGGACTGTGAAATATGTATTAGGTGAGGTGCGCATTTCCAATTAAATTATACGCTCAATTAGATGAAACAAATATAAAATGAGAAGTCAGAAGTATATTTACAGTACTGATGAGTTGTAAAAATGGTGAGAACTCAGTCATTTTCTGTAGTATTTAGTGCTATCAGTATTCTGAAAACAGCCTCAGGTTATCCAGATAGATTAATTAAAGCAAATTAAAATGTAATATAAATGTTGTTACTGCAGTCTTGGAATAAATGTTTCCCAGTGTCAAACAAATGCTAAATTATAAACAAACCTTAAGCATACATTGAAATGACTAGTTGTAATTTTGTTCATTCGTTCATCCATTCATTCATTTCACACACTTTTTTAATAAAAAAATTTATTAAGCACGGGCTTCTTATTGCTGAGCAGGCTTCTCTTGTTGCGGAGCACGTGCTCTAGGCTCAAGAGCTTCAGTAGTTGTGGCACATGGGCTGAGTAGTTCTGGCTCTTGGGCTCTAGAGCACAGGCTCAGTAGTTGGGTCGCATGGGCTTAGTTGCTCCGTGGCATGTGGGATCTTCCTGGACCAGGGCTCAAACCGGTGTCTCCTGCACTGGCAGGCGGGTTCTTAACCACTGCGCCACCAGGGCAGTCCCCCACACATATTACTTGAACTTTTTTTTTTTTTCATTGAAGTATAGTTGATTTACAGTGTTGTGCCAGTCTCTGCTGTACAGCAAAGTGACTCCGTTACACACATATAGACATTCTTTTTTTATATATTCTTTTCCATTATAGTCTATCACAGGATATTGAATGTAGCCCCCTATGCTGCACAGTAGGACTTTGTTGTTTATCCTTGATGAACTGTTTTTAACTATTGTGAAAGATTCTCTTCAATGTCTTACATATAAGGGCAATTTATTCCTAGGGTATAGCAATGCTTGATTTGATAAGATCCCATGTTGCTTAACAATAAATGCAGTAACTCTTTCAGTGGATTTAGACTATTGGTGAAGATTAAAAGCATTGTAAAAACAATTCCTAAGAAAAGCTAATGTAAACTTTCTTAACTTGAGCATAAACTCTTTTTTTAATTTACATACACTTATATATAATTAGCATGTTAATAACATCTTGAAAAATTATTTTTACTGTACATGATAAGTAGTTATAAAATGGTATTACTTTTACATATCTATTTTTTTCACACCCTGAGTCATGAGAATTTTTAAGAAAAAACTATTATGGATACAAGTGGTTTTTGGTGGAATAGAAACAGTTCAATTTTAAAGGAAAAGTTTGTCATTACAAATTTATTTCTGACCTATTATAATAACCAGATATAAAAATTCATTTTGTTAGAAGTAAATGCTACCATACAGATTAAAATCACTTGCATAAAAAATAAAGTAAAAATTACAAGATTTTGTATGTTTGCAAATGTTCAGTTTATTTCTTATGTCAGGATTTTACATTCTATGGTGAATTTATTTCTAACAAAAGTATTTGTATCTGGGTATTATATTAAATTAGAAATAAATTTGCAATGAGAAATTTTTACTTTCAAATGGAACAATATTTATTTGATTTTATTGATATCAGTAGCATAGGAAAAAATTTTATACACAGGTGAAATTTAATAATTTTTACATTTTTATTTACAAAAATTTGAAAATTAAAAGATTTTATAATTTTGCAAGTGTTTTGGACATGGTAAGCTGAGGGGCCTATTAGATATACAAGAAGTTAAATAGGCAGTTGAATAGAATGGTCTGAAGCTCGGGAAAGACATTAAGACTGAATGTATAAATTTGGGAAGCATTCAACTAAAAACAGCATTTAAAACCATGGGATAAGGTGAAGTTATCCAAGGAGAAGTTGTAGAAAGATGGGAGCAGAACCATTAAGAACTAATCCCTGAGGTACTACAGCTCTCAGTCATTGGGTTAACAAGGCAGGGATAGCAAAAGATACCAAAAAGAGCAGCAAATAAGCCAGAAAAGAGAACTAGCAGTCTGATGACTGAGAAGCCAAGAAAAAAAGTGCTGTGACAAATGTTGCTAAGATTTTTCTGAAAAAAAGAAGGCACTAAGTTATCATTGAATTTGGCAGCCTAGATTTAACAAGGACAGTTTAGTGAATATGTCTGATGAATGGCAGATGAAACTGGAGACAGTTGTATAGATATCTCCCTCAGGACAGATGTTTAATAGGTTTCCTACTAAAGAAAGGAGGGAAATGAGAAAAATAGCTAGAAGAGAATGGGAATGTAATGAGGATTTTGGTTGTTTATTTAAGATGGAAGTTGTAAGCCACATTTGTATGTTTTTGAGAATGACCCAGTACAAAAGGAAAACCTAGTGATTCAGAAGAGATGAAAAATCTTCAGGAATGAAGTCCTTGAGAAATAGAAAGGTTTTAATACCAGCAGGACAAGAACTAGGGTTAGCCTTACATAGAGCAAGGGCACCTTCTTCGCTGCTACGGGAGAGGAAGTAGAGAATATGGATGCAGACACCAGAGATTTGGTGAGGGTGCGCCTATCTTATTGCTTCTACTCTCTTAAAGAACTGTAAGGAAGGAAATCAGAAAAAAAGAGAGGACAGGAAGAACAAGAATGAGAAAAACAATTGGAGGGGAAATGTTCTTGTTACTGTAATTACTTAATACCATTTGACACATGCATGGCTAAATTTGGCATATATCAGGTTAAATTTTATTTTTATTACTTCTAGTAATACCCGCAAAATAACCTTGAGTCTTTCTTTTCTGCTTCCCTTTATGGTGAAATATCAGGAGCAAGAAATTGTTTGTGTGTAATGAAGGGTTATAAACTGTTCTTGCCTTTCTGTTTCAATGTAAGTCTAACTTTTTTGCCCAAGTCTTTTGTTAATAAACAACGGTCAGAGTTCCATTAGTAGGGCATGGCTTTTCATTGTTTTATCTGGTAATGGGATAGGTTTGTGCTGAGACAGTATACCCTAATGGCTAAGAGCCCTGCTGTTTCTTGATTCAAATTCCAACTCTACTAAGAGCAAACATTTAATATCATGGAGACTTATTTTACCCATTTAAAATAGGGATAATAATACTTCATAACGATTTGTGTTTTAGCCTAAGAGTATAAACTTAGCTTCTAGTTAAGTGTTTTGCACAATGTATGCTCTCAATACAGACAATAATAGTAATCATCATTATTTTATTGGTATCTATTCTGATTGCCCTTCACCTTGAACAACTACATCTCGTTCTTAGATACACAGATTTATTTCAGTTTGACAAAATATACACCAATGGAATCCTGTGAATAAGACTGTATTGTTAATATCTGTGAAATTTTTTTTAAGTAAGAAATTAATACATTTAAAGCTAAGTGTTACAAACATCTAGGTTTTTGGACTATTCCAATCAGAATGATAGGCAGGTAGGTAGCTGCTCTTCTGATTTTAAAATGACAATAAAGATTAATAACATATTTTAGAAATTTCAATTGAAGTCATTATTTCACTTGAGCTTTATACTATAGTTCACACTTTCAGCACTTTTTTTTTGCAAACACTCTATCACTTTTATTTAAGAAATGTCCCTCGGTAATGGTCTCATGTCTGCACAGGACACTTCATCCACTTTAAGTAACTATGTGATGTTGGTCAGGCTTCTTATCTTTTTTTAGCCTCAATCTTCTCATTGGGAAAATATAGATACTAATAGTACCCAGACTTCTTGTGAATCAAATGAGATATAGATCATAGTACAAGTGTTTGAAAGACAGTAAGTGTCCAATAAATATTACATAATGACAATATTAACTAGTCACATACTCTTCTATTTATATACCTTTTCCCTGTGACTATTATCATTTTTACTGAATAATCAGCTGTGAAACAGACTAACCAGCTGATAATTCCTATTCTAGACTAACCAAAATGTAAATGGCCATTTCTTTTTTTTGGGGGGGACAAGGAACGGAAGTCATCTTTCATAGTCAATTTCATTAGGTATTGAAAACTAAATCCAAGATATATTTGGATAGGATAGCATATAAGCCTATTATATACACTTTCTAGAATGTTCCTTTCATGATATTGCAGGTGAGATAACAAGTTTGTTAAGACCCTTTATCTTTGTTGGAATTTATGCTTACTTTACATATCTATGTTAAGAAAAATCAGGAATAAATGACAAACTTAAACCTAATAGAACAAATACAGATATTCATTTCATCAATTAAATTTGAAGTAATTTGGACTTAAAAAACTGAGATAATAGGGCTTCCCTGGTGGCGCAGTGGTTGAGAGTCCGCCTGCCGATGCAGGGGACGTGGAAGATCCCACATGCCGTGGAGTGGCTGGGGCCGTGAGCCTTGGCCGCTGAGCCTGTGCATCCGGAGCCTGTGCTCCAAAACGGGAGAGGCCACAACAGTGACAGGCCTGCATACCACAAAAAACAAAAACAAAAACAAAAAACTGAGATAATAAATAGAACTTACCTATCTTAATACACTGGTGGCAGGTATATTATTTTCTAATATATACTTTTTAAATTTTTATATCTTTAAAATAGTTGATAAATTAAAATACTTAATTGCAAAAAAGTCCTCATTCTATAGAAACACCCTGTATATTATTCCACAGTAGAAGAGAATAGAGAGGAACAAACATCTACTTAAATATATATATATATATAACAACAGTAATAAAATGCAAATAAGAATTATATATCTTGAGAATTGTATGTTCCACAAAATTAAACAACAAATGTCAAATAAAAATTCTTAATCTATTTTTACATATGTGACTAATACTTATTGAGTTCTAATATAATTGTTTTTAAATCATACTAATTTTGTGAGATTATTTCAGTCCTAATTTCCAAGGAGACACAGAATGACTTTTTAAATGTTTAGTTATTTTCTTCAATGGCTATAGTTTCTATTTAATACAGAAAAGAAGAATGACTGATGCCAAAATTAATGTAATTTTGTCTACCCAAAAACACAGTGTATAACCAGTATAGAGATTAAACTTTGAATAAGTAAAGAAAATAAGACAATAGCATTCACAGCAAGTAATTCTTTCTGTGTGTATTTAACTAATTGCTTTCAGAACTCAAGTAATTGCAAGAAAAAATTTATTTGGTCTTTCACTAAACCCCATCATTATTGTGTTTTAAAATCTTACTTGTAATTTATTTATTAGTTGAGAGAAAAAGGCAGAGTACAATTTTGCCACCTCTCTTCCTTCAAGTCAACCAGTCCAAAGGCAAATGAATATTTTTACATATTATATATTAGCTATCATATTGAAGCCTTTATATTTTAGCTACTAGGTTCCACTTTAAATCTTTAAGCACAGTGACTCTGACAATAAGGCCAAAACATCTTTTTTCCCTCAAACTCTGGTAAGACATGGTTATACCAGCTGCTTTCATTTCAGTGTTTTTGTAACATTGTTTTATGTACGTTTTTACTTTGAGAATGTTCATATTAAGCTTCAAGCTTTTTGCAGAGTCCAGCACATAGGAAGCCTCTACAACAATAACAAAAACAACAACAAAAGAATATTTTTCATAATCTGTATATCATTCTACTTTTCAGCTTGAAAGCTGTAGCACATTTTACCTTTATATCACTCCTTTCCGATTAAAACATCCTAAGTGTAAATCTTGTATGTAGGACATCCAGCTCCACTTTTGTATTGTAAAACCAATTCATAGATCAGTTTTAGTGTTGGTGGAAACCATTCCAGAGCAATTCAAGAAAAGCTTAATGACTGAGTTTATCACAAAAGCATTTACAAAAAAAAAAGTCTATCAATATTGAAAGATTATAATTGCCAGACCCTGTAATGCCTGATGGATGTTCTGATAAGGAACACTGATAGGTATTACAGAACAAATCCAATTGGAAATTGGAACCAAGTCCCTACCCCACTTCCCTCAATATTCTCCAATATGAGTCTGATTGTTATTCTATTAACAACTAAAAATAACTCTCTCAAAAATAACTCAAATGAAAGAAGATTGAATATTTTTAAAATGGACACATTTATGTGCACTGTAGCTTTTCTATTTATGGGTATAATCTGTATTTTTTATCATTTCTTAATGGGGTTTATTATATTTAACTGAGAAAGAAAATGTATCTCTAGGACAGTTAACAGGTAGAAGAGGACAGTCTAGTGTAACATTTAAGGGTTTGGCTTCTGAAATCATACTGACTGGGGTTCAAACCTTGGTTCTCTATTCTTTAGTTTTTGTAATATTGAACAGGTTACTTAATCTTCCTAAACTTTAGTTTTCTCACCTCTAAAATAAAAACAATAATGGCACTTGACCCATTGGTTTGCTAGGAGAATTAAAGGAATTATACATGTAACGTCTTCATCCTTGGCCATTGCTCAGAAGCACTAGTTTGTCAGTAAAATGAAGCAAAACTGTTAGGATTTCTGATGATGTGTATAATTATACATAGATTTAATTTAAGTGGTCGGTAAAATAACATTTGCAGTCTACATCTTGTAACCCTTTTTAAAAAGTAACCCTTTAGAAATTAACCCTTTTAAAAATAACCTTTTAAAGTCATGTACCACAATGTTCATTGCAGTTGTATTTACAATAGCCAGGACATGGAAGCAACCTAAGTGTCCATCGACAGATGAATGGATAAAGAAGATGTGGCACATATATGCAATGGAATATTACTCATCCATAAAAAGAAATGAAATTGGGTTATTTGTAGTGAGGTGGATGGACCTAGAGTCTGTCATACAGTGAAGTGAGTCAGAAAGAGAAAAATAAATACCATATGTTAACACATATATATGGAATCCAAAAAAAAAAAAAAAAGGTTCTGAAGAACCTAGGGGCAGGACAGGAATAAAGATGCAGACATAGAGAATGGATTTAAGGACATGGGGAGGGGGAAGGGGAAGCTGGGACTAAGTGAGAGAGTAGGAGGGGCATATACACACTACCAAATGTAAAAAAGATAGCTAGTGGGAAGCAGCCACATAGCACAGGGAGATCAGCTCAGTGCTTTGTGACCACCTAGGGGGGTGGGATAGGGAGGGTGGGAGGGAGATGCAAGAGGGAGGAGATATGGGGAGATATGTATACATATAGCTGGTTCACTTTGTTATAAAGCAGAAACTAACACACCATTGGAAAGCAATTATACTCCAATAAAGATGTTAAAAAACTTAAAATAAAAATATCCTTATTTTACCCTTTCTGAAAAGATATATAAAACAATTTGCAGTCTGTTCAGTTTTGTGTGTATATATATATGTGATTATATATATATATATATATATAATCACATATAATATATAATTGATTATATATAATCAACAACTTTTTTGTTGTTGCTGCTTTTATGCAGTCTCAGACTTAACATACCACCAACATTAGTTTTTTTTTTTTTTTCAGTTTTTTTTTTTTTTTTTTTTTTTTTAACATCTTTATTGGGGTATAATTGCTTTACAATGGTGTGTTAGTTTCTGCTTTATAACAAAGTGAATCAGTCATACATAAACATATTTCAGTTTTTTAATTGATATGGTCCTCTTGATTCCCAAACGACTTTGAGAGTCAGAACATTACAATATTTGTGTGTAGATTCTCTGCTTTCATTGCTATGTATGAGTATTAGGGAGATGAGCTATCAATACAAAAAGTACACCTGGTAGATTGTAACAAATTGTTTGGTATATTGGTGAATCTATCTATCTATCTGTATCTACCTACCTACCTTTGTACCTGTTTACTTACCTACTAGGGATGTATACAACAGAATCTGTTTGTAGGTGCCACCGCTATGCAGTTTGAACAATTTGAAGTCTGTTCAGTTTTATGTCTGCCTATTTCTTCTTTGTATTCCTAGCACCTAGCACAGTGTCTGGAATATATTAAGTTAGTAAATGAATGAATGAGTGAATACCAGTTATGTGTCTGTAATCCAGCCATTTGTGTAGTTACTTTAATATGCAGTTTAAAAAATAATTTGTACAAGGGCTGAATCCTATGTTTATGAATATAATTTAATAAGTAGCTTAAATGAAAAATTTAATAGCTTTTTTGCCTTGATACTTAATTATCATACGCCTTAGGGTAAATCTGCTTTGTGGTAATTCAAAGTAATATCTTGTTCCATTAACCTGAATAATTGTAGTTAATTATACTATTATATGTGCCCTATACTGTATATAGAAGAACAGTTGCTTTCCTGTGGTCCCATACTCTTCTCTAATGATTTTTTAAACTTTTTGAAATTTTTAAATAATTTTAGATTTATATGCAATTGTAAGAAATAATAGAGATCCTGTATACCCTTTACCCAATTTCCTCCAATGATGATTTCTTGGATAACTATAGCACAATATCACAAGCAGAAAATTGACATTGATAACAATCCTTGAACCTTATTCAGATTTCATTAGTTTTATATATGCTCATTTTTGTGTGTATGTTTATTTTGTATATAGTTTTATGTAGATTTGATCACCACCACCAGAGGTAAACCACGGTACAGTTCCATCACAAAGATCCTTCTACTTACTGTTGTATAGTCCTGGTCATCTCCTTCCATCCCCTCCCCCTACAATTCTTGGTAACCAGTAATCTGCTTTCCAACTTCATAATTTTGTCAATTCAAGAGTGTTACATAAATAGAGGCAAACAGTATAAAACATTTTGCTATTGCATTTTTTTTACTCATCATAATTGCCTTCAGATCCATTCAAGCTGTCTTGTATATCATCATTCCTTTTTTATTACTGACCAGTATACCATGGTATGAATTTAGTTTAATGATCCACCTGTTGAAGGTGGTTTGTTCCTAGTTTTTAGTTATTACAAATAAAACTCCTGTGAACATCCACGTTCAGATTTTTATTTCTCTATAATAAATGGGCAAGAGTACAATCACTGGGTTATGGTAAGCACATTTATTTTTGCAAGAAAGTGCCATCTTCTTTCCAGAGTGGCTGTACCATTTTACATTTCTACCAGCAATGGGTAAGCAATTCAGTTTTTTGCAGAATCTTGCCAGCATTTGGTGTTACTATATTTTTTATTTTAGCTGATCTGATAGGTATGTAGTAATATCTCATTGTGGTTTTAAATTTCATTTCCTTAATGGCTAATAATATTGAACACTTTTTGATGTGCCATCTGGTATCCTCTTTATTGAAATGTTTTTTGCCCATTTTCTAGTTGGATTTTTTTCTTTCTTTTTTTTTCACAGTTGAGTTTTAAGAATTCTTTATATATTCCAGATACAAGTCCTTTGTGGAATATAGCCCATGCAAATATGTTCCTCCAGTCTGCAGCTGTCTTTTCATCCTCTTCACAGTGTCTTTCACGTAGTATCAAAAAACAGATTTTGAGTAAATTTATTATTTAGCTACTAAAATGCCATGTCCCTGCTTGAAGCAAGTTAACACATAAATTATTTACCAAAAACAATTAAAAAGTATTTATTGTGCAGGTATTTAAAAATTAGCCCAAGCATTTTTTAATTGAGGTACAGTTGATTTACAATATTATATTAATTCCTGGTGTACAGCATAGTGATTCATAGATAGTTTTTACAGATTATATACTCCATTAAAAAAGCAACAAGGAGATATTGTATAGCACAGGGAATTATGGCCCAAGCATTACGCACAGGCTCAGCGGCCATGGCTCACAGGCCCCGCCGCTCCGCGGCATGTGGGATCTTCCCGGACCGGGGCACGAACCCACGTCCCCTGCATTGGCAGGCGGATTCCCAACCACTGCGCCACCAGGAAAGCCCAACCCCAAGCATTTTTTAAGTTAATTTTCTAAAAGCACATAGATATGTGGAAGCTTCTCAAATATAAGATCTGGAACTTTGAAGGTGATTTTGGATAGCATCAAAACTAAAGGTTTGTTTCTGTCTTTTCATAGGTTCTGTTGCCACTGCATGTCGTGACCCAGGGGTTCCCATGAATGGGACTCGAAATGGGGATGGACGAGAACCTGGGGACACTGTTGTTTTTCAATGTGACCCAGGATATGAGCTTCAAGGAGAGGAAAGAATAACCTGCATTCAGGTAGAAAATCGATACTTCTGGCAGCCCAGCCCACCAGTTTGTATAGGTATGAATTTAGAATAATTAAAATTTTATACAGGTGTAAAACAATGGTTAAAAACTGGTTTCAGTGTTTTAATTAAGAACAGTATTCTGGAATAGGTTATATGGGAGTATAAGATTTCAGAGGTCTATGACCCTCCAAAAATGCACAAAATTATAAATTATTGTTATTTTTCCCCTGAGGAGAGGGTCTATAAACAATAAAGAATCAAAGTTCTTCAAATGTATGGACACCAAGGGGGGAAAGTGGCAGGGTGGATGGTGGTGGGTTGAATTGGGAGATTGGGATTGACATATATACACTAATATGTATAAAATAGATAACTAATAAGAACCTGCTGTATAAAAAAATAAATAAAATAAAATTCCAAAGAAAAAATAGAATCAAAATTCTTGAAAAATCTTCATCTTCCCTTTCTACTATACAAATGTAGTTATTCACTACTTTTAAAATTTAAAGAGTGGATTCAGACTCTATTTAAAATGGGCCAGGTTGATCTTGCCTCAATAATGGTTATTCCTTCTAAGAAAGAAAATTTTATCAAAACTTATGTTTGAGTTTCAAAGCTTTGACTTTCCCTTCAATCCATGTATTCCAAATGAATTATCAGTTTTTATTTTGATGATCTAAGGATTTGCAACCACTTGGTTCGTACTTCCAACTCTCTGCCTTTTGAATCCATGGTCTATTCTTGAATCTCCAAGTTTAACTCTAGAAATTAAGATACATATTATTTCCCTACTGGGTCTGAGAAAAAGTTAGAGGGATATACCACCTTTGGAGTAAAAATAGTGAGAAAACTTGCTATATAATCTTAAAAAAAAATCTCGTTATTAAGGTTCTTAAATTCAGCTAGTTTAATCTCAAAACTTGAGCTCAAGTGTTTTAAAATTGGCATCATCTAGAATGTATAATACAGTTTGCCCAAAGTACGTTATGTGTACTCAAAATTTTATTTATCATATTCTTTCCCTTACTACACTGCAAGCACCTTGGGAGAAGATTCCATATCTTGTTCAGTGTATTTCTTATAGCATGCAAATTTAGCACTTTTAGGAGAGAAAACCTTATTTTTGTTCACTTTATATCTAACTCATAAATACATTTTCAATAATCATTTCCCCACTGGGGAAATCACATGATAATAGGAAAAGAGTGTTTAGTACCTCAGTCAGAAGTGAACAAATCAAGCACTCAGTTATTCAGATTTACTTTACCCCATTTTATGCTTCTTATGCAAGAGCTGCAAACTCAAATTCATTAGTGTGTCCTATGTGTTGACCTAGGCATTGAGGACTTAGCAGTACAATAAATCCTTTTGTGAACTTCTCTAGTAAAGTGAAAACTAAAAAATCTGAATTCATATCACATTTTTTGTATTTTATTCATTGGAATTTAAAAAAACAAAATACACAGAACAAAACACATCTAAAGGCTCAAACCAGGCAGGGAGTAGACAGATAGTTGTAGACTTCTGTAGAAAATGGAGCAGATGATAAGGAAAAGGCTTATTAAAGGGACATAAAAAAAGCACAAAATAAGGGCATACATTGAGCCAGTTCAGATTTAGCCATATTTTCCTTTGCAGTTTATTTCCGTTTATACCTATGTTGCTCTCTATGTACCACTGCAAGATTCCAAATCATCAAACATTGATTAATTTACATTTACTATAAATACACTCATAAAAGCAGAGGAAAAAATACGGAGAAAAAATATTTTCAAAGGAAAAGGGACTGAAACAATGAAGTTTTCATTTGTTTACTGGACAGTTAACCTAAAAAAAATGCCAATTAAACTAAAATGCCACGTTCAAATTAATTGGAATTTGAGTATCTTGTAAAGGGAATCTTTGTGTAAAGAGGAAATGACAGAATTCCACAGACTTACTGTGGAACTTATTGTTTTATTGTGATTCTTAGACCTATTAAACGGGTGTTATTTATTAGAATTACTAGAAAGGCTATATTATGTCAAATGTTGTCATGTAGAGAATTCTGAAACATTTAACAGCTTTACACTGAAATGCTAGAAAACACGAAAATCCAAAAGGTTAAAAGAGTAAAGAATTTTGAGATAGGCTGTTATAAAATTCCATTTGTAGACAAGACTTTAGCCAGCAAGTCATAATTCTAGAAAATAAAAGTTAAACACCAAATTTTACTTTAATTAAGCAGATTGTGGGAATTTTTTGTAAGGACAGTGGTGTTGTGTATAATTTTTTGGTAGGAAAAGATTGCTTAAGGAGAGGGTATGCATTAGAGTTTCTCTGAGGAAGATAGTAACCTTAAAAAAAAAAAAAGTCTGAAAAATTGCTAAGCTGCAGAAAACTTGACCTCTGAAACTTATAAGAAAGAACTCCATGATTGGAAATACTATGCCAAAGATTAAACCCTGAACTTTTTAGAAACTTCATAAGTTTATGTCTCAGACCCTGGAGCATAAAGCATTTTGCTTGCATGTAGAAGTAGTCAACCTTATAGCAAACACCAAGCAGAAGGACAGTCATTTTTAAGAGAGTTAATAGAATTCATTCTAACAGAATTGACAGTGTGAAGATTACTTTGACATTGCCAGAGGGAAAGTAACAGCACTCAATATGAAGGTAAATAACAAAGACATTAGTATGGGTGGGCTGCTAAGACAGTAGACACAAAACTGAATAGGGGAGAAAAATTAAGATTGTAAAATCATTATCAATAGTTGCCTGTATAACTGTCTCATAAGAAATTACACGCAGAACAAATCATTAATGTGTCAGAACTCTATGGAACCTAACTGAAAATTTAATTCATAAATATATTTGATTTAAAGAGAATCTTATTTTGGATGCTTTATGATTAGATGCATAAAAGTAAAAGATGTATTTTCCAAATGGGATTTAAGGTTTAATATATTAAATGCAAAGAGAGTTTTCTTTACTACTGAGTTGTTTGGGATATACAAATGTTAGATAATATGTCTCAGCTTGTCTCAATGGCTTTTATAGATTTTCAAAATCTACTACAGTTATGAAATTTATCTGGAAAACCTCAATAAATAATTTTAATAATAGAATCAAAAGAATTTTAAAGGATCTTATGCTCCAATAATAGTATAATCACAAAATATATCCAGTAAGATACTTAAAAATATGTGTAATGGATTTTCCTATATCTTATATGATAAAGGATATACACATATAAACGTATATGTGGATGTGTTCATGTGTATAAAATTGCTAACAATAAAAAAGACCAAAGTTTCCTGTGAAAAATAAGGAGAACTGAAACAAACAAATAAAATTGCCCCCATGATCCCCCAAAGTACAAATGATACCACTTCCTTAGAATGTGAAAAAAAACACAAAAAGCATTCCTGCCTTTTGTGCATATATACATATATATATACACATATGTAACTGCATTTGCTATTACACATATTTTTCTAACATATTTCAAATTCACGTATGATTTTTAAAGTTCCAAAGATAAAATGTGTCATTATTTTAATCAAAACATATAGCTTTTATCAAAACAAATTATTATTTTTATCAAAATAAATTAGATTGCCATTCAGACTTATTCATCTTTAATCTTCACAATCAATACAAGGAGTCAATAGCAATTCAACAAACATTTATGGAATGTGTAGTATATGCTAAATCTCACATAGAAAATAACATATAAAACACAGTCTTTAGCTTGCAGATTAGTGATGAATACAGATACCTGAAAGGAATATTTAAATAAAATATGGTAAGGGAAATGATGGAGATAGGCACAGGTTGCTATGGATACTAGAGTGTGTTGGAGAGAGCTGAAGCAGAGTCCAGGCTGAGAATTTCTAGGAAAACTCCCTGGAGGCAGTGATGAATCTTGAGACCTAAGTAAAAGTTATATAGAGGTAGAAGGGAAGACATGTCAGGAAAAATAAATAGGATGCATAAAGGCATGTAAATACAAGGAACAAGCAAATGATAGTTTTGAGTGTAAATTATGTGTCTAGATTGGTGGTTGATGCAATTGGAGAGGTTGCAGGAGTCAAGACATGAAAGCTATACTGGAGTCGGGACATTATCTTTTAGGCAATGTGTAATAACTGCAGAATTTTATGCATGGACATAGTGTGATTAGATGTTTTCACTGGGAAGATGAAATGGAGGAAACGAGATTATACTAGAGGCATGGGAAACAAAAAATATTGCAATAATTCTGGAGGCATGTAAGAGTCAGATCTAGAAATGTGGTATTAGAAAAGGAAAGAAGAGATAGATTGAAAAATATCTATGAGGAACTGAGGTAGGGTCTTGGTAGTGCTTCTTGATAGACTGGAGTCAAGGATGCAATAAAGAAAAGGGAAGAATCTTAGGCCTCTAGCTTGGGAATATATGTGGTTGGATGATAGTGCTAACCAAACAACCTAGGAATACAGGAGAAATTTGAGTTGAGGTTTGGATATGTTGGATATTCTGTGCTTGATGTACCCACAGTGATCAGGTAGAGATAGCCAGTAAGCACTTGAGCATATGGTTTAGAATTAAGCAGAGAAATCTGTTGGAGATGATAGGAAAAAGGGGTTATCAGTATGTAAGTGGAAGATAAACTCACAATTCGGACATGAGCAACAAGGAAAAATGTAATAGCGTGAAAATTAGAGACGATTAGGTAAGGAATTCAGGAGAATACCAAAATTATAAGATGAAGTGAAAGAAGTGCTTGCCAATAAAACTGAGATCTGTACAAAGACATCAGAAGAAAATTAGAAGTGGAGTTCCAAAAATGAGGAGAGTGAATTTACGGTGAAAGTCAACAGATAAGGATGACTGCAGATATGAAGAGAAAGATAAAGGCAAAAATACCCTCCTATATTAGTCAATACAAAAGTCATTTGAGGATGAGCTAGGGAGTGTTATGTGTGGGAGGCTCGGAGGCTAAGGGAAATAGCAATGGGTGGAGAGAGCAGGAGAGGTGGGAAGGACCACATAAAGACATCTAGAGTCCCTAAGCAACAAAAAGGTTGTTGTCTCTCTAAATATAATTTCAAATAAAAAAAAAAATTCTAAGCCTGAGATAAGTTTTTTCAGGATGAATACTTTGGTACTTTTCTTCAAGATATAACTTAAGATTAACTATTTTTTCCCAGTGACCTGCTTTGCTAATCATGTTAGTCTGCCTACAGGTACATATAGTACATAGGTGATGAAAGAGAGAATGAGATTAGACTTCCTTTTCAAAAGGTGTAGTTGTAAAATAAAAAACAAATTCAAAATAGTGAGGAGAGACTTTTATTAACAAGGAATTATTGTACAATTTTACTTTTGTAGTGTATGGAAATATCAAATCACTATGTTATACACCGAAAACTAGCAGTGTTGTAGGTCAATTATAATTCAAAAACAAACAAACTCATAGAAAAAGAGATCATATTTTTGGTTACCAGAGTCAGGGGGTCGGGGAGAGCTAATTGGATGAAATTGGTTCAAAAGCACAAACTTCCTGTTTCAAGATTGATAAGTACTGTGAATGTAACATACACCATGATATGTGATGCTGCTGTATGTTATCTATGAAAGTTGTTAAGAGAGCAAATCTTAAGAGTTCTCATCACAAGGAATTTTTTAAATTTTTTCTTTAATTTTGTAAATATATGATAAGACAGATGTTCACCAAACTCATGATGGTGATCATTTAAAAACTAAAAAGGATTTTTATAGTGTGTGGGTAGTGGTACTACTATGATAGGAAGAGCAATGTGATGGTGAGATCTTCCAGCACCTGAAGAATTCGGAAAAGGGGATTTTTCTTTTATAGAGAGGAGTACACAAGGCTGGAAAGAACCAGGTGTGGGGAAGTGAAATGAAAGAGTGGCCCAGAATGCTGTACTCTGAGTCCAGCCTATCCTCAGGAGGGGTTGTGTGCTCACTCAAGGCTGAGGGAGAGCCAGAGTTCAAGGACCTAGAGAAAGGAGAGAAGCTTGACCAAAGTTTGGTTACAAGCAGTTTATTATGATTGATCAGTGAGGTCAAGCAATTCAACTAATCATTTGAGTCAAAGAATGGGAATTTGCAGGGTCCATGTCTGGTCTTGTCATAGGAAAATGAGGGGGCTTATTTAAAGGATTTTATCAAAGACCTGATAAGTGAATCTTATCTGAGTCAGATGGTAAAGGGTGGTTTTTCACAGTGAACCCATATAACCAAACACAAAAGGGTGAGGGGATTTCTTAACCATCAGGTAAAATTCAACATTTTCAGTTGAAGAAAAGGTGAAAGGAAATAGGCTAGAGGAGACTTTGTTTTATTTTTAGGATGAAAGAGACTTGAACACCTGTGGACAAAGGGGAAGAAACCAGAGAGAATAAAGGAGACAAATGAACACAGGTTCTGGAGAAGGAAGAGAGATTGTGTGATTGAGTCGAGGGTGTTATCCTGATTAATAGGAGGGACTCGTTAAATATTCAGGAAGCGTTGAAGTTTGAATAGGGAGAACTAAAGTTGAGGTAGTTTGTTTAATCATTTGATACACCACAAAAACCATACAGGTGATAGGTAAGTCGTGGTAAATAAATTAAGGCTCAGCAAATAAATATTCTCAGTAGAGTAGGTCATCTACTGTGACTGAGGCACTGAGACAAAGGTAGCAGAGGGTCATGGGGAAATGTATCAATAATAGCAGACATCCATTATTTAAGATGGTAAAAATTACCAAATTCTAATGATGATATTGCATATCTAGGCTCAGGCAAAGAACAAATATCTGAAATGTTACCAGAACCAAAATTCTCCTCCTTCCAAAACCAGTTTTATGCTGTCAAGAGAATCCCGTATGCCTTACAACTGAATGGTAAAATTGATCTGAGGAAAACTATAATTTTAAAACTCAGATAACAATGATGATGTGGTGATTATGTGTAGGAGATGTCATTACATCATGAGAATCCCAATCTCGGTCTCAATCTCTCTCTTTCTCGGTGCGCATACCTATATTTACATCCCTACTCTCACACTCCACCACCAGGACCCTCCATATCTTAATTTATCTTTTTTTCTGCAGCTGCCAACTTTGTGTAATATATTATTTCCTGATCAATCTGTGTTTAACAGACTCCGACAATAATCCCGTGAAGAATCTAATCTCTGACAATTTTTTGAGACTCTCCTTTGAAGTGTTACAGAAACCTTTGTTTGGGCCACAATAATAACAACTGTCTATTTTCATCAACAAGTCAGGCAACTAGAATTTAAGAATATCCTAACACTCAGTATAGGAGTAAAGTGCTATTGGTTCTCAGATAGTTATCCATTTTCACTCATTAACCATTATCAAAGCCTCTTCCTCTGTAAATAAAGGTAGCAGGGAAGATTTGAAAATGAGCTAAATATCTCATATTCTATTATTCCACTTATTATTAGAGATTTTGTTTTGCTTTGTTTTGTTTCTATCTTTTTTGCAGTAACCTTCAGATTTTTTCCTAGTAACCAGGGTGAAACCATTTTTACTCCTCTTCTTAATGCTTTTCTTTTACATGAAACAAAATAGTAATAGAAAGGGAAAGAAATATAACTTTTTCTTATTGTTTGAAGCCAGTAAAGGAGCTAAATTCAATGTATGTATGTATGTATTTAGTATTTTAATTGTCTTTCTTGAAAGATAATGCAGTATTTAAGCATCCAGTACTGTAAAAAATCATCTGTACAAAACCTAAACTTTTTAAAATAAGTGTTTTTACAAATACTGATATATAATACATTTTATTAATCACTTAAGGGGTTTTGTTTGTTTGTTTTAAATTAAAGCACCCTGTGGAGGCAATTTAACAGGATCTTCAGGCTTTATTCTTTCACCAAACTTCCCTCACCCATATCCCCACAGCAGGGACTGTGACTGGACTCTCACCGTGAACACAGACTATGTTATCTCCTTGGCATTTATCAGGTGAGTTCCCATACATTTCCACATTTTAAAAATCTTTTTGCTCATTTGCTTTAGCATTTCACTAGGCAAATTTATTTCTCTGCATGACATTTTTTAGGGGTTTTTTTTGTTGTTGTTTTTTACCGATTTCAATGCTAATATTTTGCAATAAACGGTTTACAAATCCCTGTATAGTAGCACAGATGCCAATGTAGTTCTGAAGGCTACAGAACTACAGATGAGTGAGCATCTTTCACCAGTTTCCAATATAGAGGAGATGTGTTAAAGGTTGAGTAGTTTATTGACTGTCACGAAATGCTATCTCTTTATAACATTTCCTCCCTCCCTGAACTTACCATCACTGTTTCAAAAAGTTCTGTTTGTCCTAAACTTAAAGATTAAAAGGTCAGTATTTCAAGGAATTTTTTCTCCCATATGTGTACCACCGAAAACTTTTTTGAAGTATCTAAATACCCATAGGTGCAGCACCACCACTGGACTTGGGAAGATACATATTCTACCTACTGTCCTTGCTGGTGGTCTCATTAAGTCAAGCGGACAAGAATTGGATGGATATTTTCCTATACTCTCTCAGCAGGACTTGCCTCCTGATAGAACTTAACATGAGGTGTTCCAAAATTTACATTTGTTAGTTAGCAGTATCAGCTGCAGGGTTAGCTTAGTACTGAAGCAGTAGAGGATGCAGTTTCCCGTGTGGCAAAGAAACCACTGAGTTTGAGCCCCAGCTCTGCCGCTATCATTTGTGTTACCTTGGGTAAGTTATTTATATGAATGAGCCTCTGTTTCCTCACATGGAGCTAACAGCTGTTTCACAGAACCTGACCTAACTCTTTTCCTTAAGATTTCAATGGGAATGTTAGGTACCAGCAACTTAAAGCGTTTCTAACTAGAAATGTTCCTAATCTTCAGTGTCCAAGACTGATGTCTGTTGGCTCTATTAACACAGCCCCTTCTTCTGCTAGCATGTCAAAGGTGCTTGTTATTTATGTAAAATATTAAGCTGAAAAATCTTTCTAATATGTTGAAGCCAGGTTTAAAAAAAGAAATTAAAAAAAGGGTAATTCAAACTCATGAAAAATTTAAAAAGTAAAAATATATGGAATTATTTCTATAATTTGTAGTGATACATTGATAATTGGTAATAACAAAGCAACAATGATGACAATGTTAGTTATATGCCAGGACTCAGTTATAAGACAGTTTCCTGAAGTAAGTACTACTTTTCCCATTTTTACAGTAGAGGAAATGACAGTACCAACATTAGAAATGTCAGGGTGTATGATACAGGGCTTAGTTTACTTAAAAAATTTATTGTAGTTAATAACTGAGTGGTAGAAGGCTGTATTACATGAAGTGCATGACCAAAAGTTGATTTCCAGCTGTGTCATTTATTATGTGATCTTAGGGAGACCACTGACGTTTTAGGGCCTCATTGGGAAAATGGAAATGATAATCTCTTCCTTATACCAGAGGATTATTGACAAGACCAAGTTAATATTTATGAAAGTGCTTTATAAAATAGAACATACTATTGGAATGTACTATCTTTCCAGTTTTTAAGGAAAAATAATTATTATAGATAACATTCTAAAGATTCCTAGAAAAAGATTGTTTTTTGTTTTATTCTCATTTCCAGAGAAGTTATAAATCAATATTTTGAATTATTTATTTAAACCCAAACTAGAAATTTAAAACAAAAAATACTGAAATTACTGTTGTTAAATAGGCTTTTGGCCTTCCAAAGATAGTACATTTAGACTATACTTACTATATCCTTTACAAAGAACTTGTTTCTAGTGATTCTTCCAATAGTGAGATAGGTAAGGAAATTGTAATTCTCATCGAACCTTAATGATAAAAGACATGACTTTCAGAAAGTTGTGTTTTACCCCAGAACAAGGGTAGTAAGTAATGAAATAAGACCTTAACCACTGACTTCTGCTACATTACCAAAATTCAGGCCTCATACTCTCTGGAAGGTTACATGTATACATAAAGGATTAGAATTGTGGAAACAACCTCTATCAATCTAGTGGATTTGGAAATAGTATCTCCCAACCTAGCAAGTTTTTTGTTTAGACACAGAGGTGGTAAAACTTGACAAAATAGTTTCTCCATTGATGGATGTTTAACAACAGCAAGGTTTATTGGTTTTATTTTATATCATGAACTTCTTGACTTTTCTTAATGACCCACTTGAGTCCATCCTTTCCTCTGCCACAGTATGAGTTAGGTAATAGACACATGATTACATGTCTTCTGCCTTCTAAGTATGTGGGTTCTATAATCACTATGGGACAATTCTCATACTTTGAAGGTTTTAAGGCAAGTTTATCATGCAAATTTTGCAATATTCAAATATTGATTTGAATAGTTTACATGCTAAAATGTCTTTATTCACACACTAATTTTGATGAAGAGTGTATTGGTTTGATTTGCCTATACTAGGTTCTAAAAGAAGAAAATATATTTACTTTCAGGAAAAAGAATACCTAGTACAATGTGTGGTGCTTTGAGTAATTTAAATGCAAATTTTGTCTTTACAACTTTTGTTTGAATCTGACATGTTGAGGTGAATTTTAAAACAGCAAAAATGCTCTTAAATTTTGAAGTTCAAGGGAAATAGTACCATTGACAGACAAAAGAGAGGTTGCATTTTTATGATGTAAAATATCTGGAAGAAAAATTTTTAAAAATGGTTATTGTCTTACACATTTTACTGATATAAAGTAACTTGCATAAGGATATGTAGCTAACAAAGGCAGAAGCAATGCTTGAACCTAAACTCTGACTCCAAATCCTGTATCCTTTCATCAGCTTATAAACTGTTTGCCTTACAGTCATTTTTATTCCCTATAGACACAATGCCAACTTAGAAATATTTGAAAATATCAAGGTGTCTTTTCTCTTTTCCAGTGCTGATTTGATATGCATATTCAGTGTGCTGTTGCCAGGTGAATTTTCAAATTAGCTTATTTTGACAGGGTCTGTTGTTATTTTTAAAGATGTTGATTGAATTAATATATGATTATGTGACTATTATGCTTAATACCTTAGTAATAACCATTCCACTTTTTTCTTTCTCTCTCCCTTTCTTTCTTTCTTTCTTGCTTGCTTTCTTTTTCTTTCATTTTAGTTTTAGCATAGAACCAAACTATGACTTCCTCTATATATATGATGGACCAGACAGTAATAGCCCACTGATTGGAAGTTTTCAAGACAGCAAGTTACCAGAGAGAATAGAAAGCAGCTCAAATACCATGCATTTGGCTTTTCGGAGTGATGGATCTGTTAGTTACACTGGATTTCATTTAGAATATAAAGGTAAATGTGAACATTTGATTTTAGCATCAAGATTTAAATTTTGAACATTTTATACAGGAGAATAATGTTGTATTGACCATTGTCAGATGTTAGTAATATATGCATTTCTTAATGCAGACTACCTACAATTCAGCTCACAAAAGAGCTCTCACTGTAGACTTTTCCTATGAGTGAGAAGGAAATTAGCATTTTCCTAATTACTACCAAAGGAAATGTATCAGGCAAACAAATAAGCAATTAGTATACTGCAGGAGTTGGCTGAGACCACAAAATATTTCTTAAAAAGCAAAGTCATTTTTTGGAAGCTGAGGATTCACTCAAATATCAGGTATTCAGAGACTACTCTCAGTGATAAAGAGAATACTCACAAAGTATACTACTCACAAAGTATTTTGACAATCATGTTTCAGAAAATGTCAAAAAATATTTAAATATGTCAATATTCAGAATAGGGTAAATTGTGATGATGATAATATTTTAGAATATTTCGGCAAGTATTTAAATGAATCAATATTACAATGCTCTGGATATTTATAAATATATTTTTCTTAAGTTTTATATTCAATGACTATAAGGACAAATTAGATCTTAGTTGTTTAAAGTTAAAATTTATTTTTCAGTAGTTGAGTCCATAAAGGACAAACTGATAAAGGGATCATTTGAGTTCTGAAAATGCATACTTTGAATTTATTACTTACTGCTTAGATTTTCTTTTTTTTAATTATGAAATATTTTCAATAGCTAAAAATTATACAGAATAGTAAAACAAACTTCAAAGTATTTACCATCCAGCTTGACAAACATGGTGCCATATTTGCTTCAGACCTTGTTATTCTTGTTTTAATAAATATAATATTACATATACAATTGAAACTCCTTCTGAATTTGCACTGGGAAGAAGGGTTTGTTTCCTCAGGGCTGTCAAAGGAAGTCAAGATAAATTCCACAACTTCCCATGGCATGCATGGCATGGGTTAAGGAAGGCTTTTTTAGGGAAATGAAAAACAGGTCAGCCGGAAACAGTTGTTTGGAGCTCTCCAATATGTCCATCATTACTTGGAAATGCTTGCCAGAGCAAGGTATCTGCTCAACACTGACATGATATGGACTTCATTCTGATGGAAAGATTGAACCCTCTATGGGTCTCTCATCTTACAGAGCAAAGTAAGAAAATGGCCTGCTCAGTGGGAGAATATATGAGCTATTTGCTACCAAACAGTAAGGATTTAGGGTGCCAGCTATTTATTGGGGTTGTATGAAAATACTAGCTGCTCCAAACCAGGGGATCATGGGAAAGCTTAGACTTTGTGACTATGGTTTAGGAAGCATTGGTCTTATGGAGAGTTGAACTTGAGCAACATGCCAAAACTCTCCCACTGGAAGAGGCATATGTTAAGATGTGTTTTGTGGCCTCTTATATGGTCAGTTTTTATGCATGTTCCCTGTGTGCTTGGAGAAAAGAGTGCCATTCAATTTATGGGTGCAGTTTTTTATATATACTCATTAAATCAAGCTCTCTAATTATATTTCTCAAATATTTATGCCCTTGCCATTTTTGAAAAATCTGCTTGGCCTAGCAATTATTGAAATAGTTAGGGAAATCTATTATAATTCTTAATTTTTAGTTTTTTCTTAAAATTCTAGTGATTTTTGTTTTATATATTATGGGAACCTATTTTCAAGTACATATATATTGTATTTTTCTCATTTTTTTGATGTACTGATTTTATTAATATTTATTCGCTTTTTTGATCTTATTTTGAGCTTTCTACTCCTTTTGATTTTTCTATCCTATCAAAATTTTCTCCTTTTATCAAAGTCATATCATTTCTTGATATTTTGTTGTTCAGTTATTTGCTTATTTATTTAATATACACACTCCCATTGATGCCACTAAATCCCTACATATATACTAAAATACAAGCTTCTTAAGAGCAAGAACTCGGTTTATTTACCACTATACAATGAGTGCCTTAGAATAATGCCTACACATTGTAATTGTTTGATAATTATTTAACTGATCGATTTTGAGTTGCTTAAAGAGGTGTTTTCTATTTTAAGTCAAGACATAATTAGAATCATAACATTATTGAAATGTAAGAAACCTTAGAGACACATTCATGTCCTGCATTTTACAAATGAGAACTTGACTCTTTAGGAGTAGCTGCTTATATCTGCAAGGTGATAGGCTTATAAACAAGACCTGTTTAGGAAGAAAGGAAGGAAGGAAGGAAGGAAGGAAGGAAGGGAGGAAGGGAGGGAGGAAGGGAGGGAGGGAGGGAGGGAGGGAGGGAGGGAGGGAGGGAGGGAGGGAGGAAGGGAGGAAGGGAGGGAGAGAGGGAGAATGGGAGAGGGAGAGGAAGAAAAAGAGAGAAAGAGAGAAGGAAACTGTAAGCAAGTCAGTAAAGCTAGGTTCTATTGTGAATTGGTATTTAATAAAACATTTCCAGAGATCCATAGGATAACAGACACAGGAAGAATGCCACAAATTCTACCATACTCAGGGCAGATTGTGCTAATGTGTTACAGCATTCTTTGTCATGGAAACTGAACTTGACTTCACAATCCTTTCTCTACATTCCAGGTAGCCATTACTAAATCCATGTAATTTAGCACTTGAGATAAAACCTACTTGCCATATCTCAGCTGAATGTATTTCCCTTCCTGTTTCCTGTCTTGATCAATTTCCATGTCCCATTATTTCCAAAAGGTTAAGATTTATGCTGCCATAGGAAAAGGGACACCAATGCAATGTTTTTTTAAATAGGACAATATTTATTACTCATTATGTGATACTTTAATCCAGTTACAATGATTAACTCTTTCAATATAGTATCTCTGTCTTTCCCTTTAGCAGACACACTTATAAATGCAAAAAAATGTTAACTAATAGCATTATGAGATAAGTATTGCTATCCCTATTTTACAAACGACAAAATTGAGAATCAGATTGTTAAAATGAATTGCATAAAATGACATAAATTATTACTTCCAATAAGAGTAAAGGCAAATAAAAATATAAGAGTACAGGCAGAGAGAAATACATAAGCATTCCATGAACTATAATTCTTCTCCTTGGACCCTACAACTACTTCCCACCATCCTCAGCTACTACACCAGTGCCCACTTACACACAATTTCATGAGGTCTTATTTTTGTACTCCAGATGGTATTTCTTTACAAAGTTAGTGCTGAGTTTATGATACTCTCCAAATCCAACCTAATTAATTTTCTGGACTGGCCCTCAAAATTCTCATCTGTAGGGAAATTCCATCCCCCACTTCAGGGTCTCCAGGATCTGTCTTTTCCTATCAACCTCCCTATTTCTTAAAAACTGTTATCTCTTTAATAGTCTAGTTCCTTAAAGCTAATAAAGTAGTCTTGATGTTTATTTCTGCCATAGGCAAACAAACATGTCCGAATTTTCAAGATAAAATGTGCACCCCCAAAATGAATTGACGTATAACTGGATGTCCTGGATAGTAAGAACTATTCCTCTGTCATTTGTAATTCATGTTATATACTTTGACTCTGTTGATTTCTGTTAGCACTGAAAAAGTAAAGCTTTTAAGTCCTGATTTACTCTAAATAATGGTATTAGTAGGTCTTTATTTAAAAAGCCATAGGTCCAGCACCTACCTCTATTAGAGCTCACACCAGAGTATAGTTGCCATTGCTTGTGTTCATACCTATCTATTCATCTCCCTCTTGAAGATAGACTGAATCTTATTTCTGTTTGTTTGCAAATACATAGTAGTTGTGCAAAGCATTTGAACAGTGAACAAATGCTATAGTCAAACATCACAAATACACAGGCTTGCTAACATGGATTCCAGAAGGAATACCATTTTACATTTACATAAAGCAAATGGTGGATATGGTCCAATGTTGTAGACAGTAGTAAACTGGAGCAAAGAAGTAGACGTTTGAAGGTAAGGGGAGATGTTTTGCTAACTTGAAAGCAATGTCCCCAAAGAGTTTAAATCAGTCTTGTCTCCATTTATCTTAATGTAATTTCAATGAGATACAATATTAAGAAATTCATACTTGGATACGTATTTTATTTTAAACAATGCTCTCTTTTGCATTGTTTTTGTATTAAGGCTATTTTAAATGATGTCAAGTATGTTTTAAATATTTCTAATTATAATATTTAATAAATGTGACTCATAGTAGTGATATCTATATTATTTTAACAAAATATATTATTTACATGAAGGAGAGAGAATATATACAGTCTTGTGCTACTGAAAGGGACCTCCTGGCAGCTGGTGTTTTAGCTGATAGGGGATGTCAATTTATATGCACCAAAAATCTGCAGTGGCAGACTTAACAATGGTTGTTTATATATGGCATAAGTTAGCCACCTTCTCCACGAACCTTAACGTATCATGAGTTACTTTCTAAATTAACATATGACTTTAAGGTAAGATACATCTTTTCACAGAGCAACCTATTACATTTCAGCTTTACCCTGAGGTGTTCTGCACCAATTGTTTAATTTACGTTTTAGCAATGTTTTCCAAAATAAAAGAGATACATGTGTGGTTTATATTTATTTTCAAAAAGCACCTTGGGAAATCTGGCCCTCTGTGAACTATGGATCTGCCAATAGAGAGAGCCTCTCGGGACTTATTATGATCATATGAGGGGACTACAATGCATACACAGCTTGAAGGGAGTTTAGCCTTATTATAATACCATCTGTAAGTCTTTATTAATAAAATGAAAACAAGAACATAGTAAAGCTTTAATTTTTCCAATTGGATCTTCTTCAAGACACATTTTTCAGCGTTCTAATGTCAAACTTTTTCATTAAAATAAGCATTTACAATACTTTAATTTCATGTGGAAGAAATTCTGAAAAATATTTTTTTGTAAAAATGAAAAACAAATCTATAGCTAAGATATAAGCTCTATTGCTTATGATCACTTCTGTCTTCCAGCAGACATCATCTAATATGCTTTATTTGGAGAATATAAAGCAAGGGGCTCTTTTACCTGGGATCTATTCAGTAGGCAAATTACTATTATTCATAAATTTTAATGATTCATAAAATGAATTATTCATAAAGTAAATTATTTTATTAAATTAATTATTCATTAAAATACTATCAACTTGTCTGCCTCACATTTTTTTTCTAAAACTAAAATCATCTTTCCATCTGCTTCCTAGCCATTTATATAAGGATTCTCCAGATGTTCTCAAAATTTCCAGATGTAATTGCTGTGGCATACAGGGAAATAAACAAGGGCAGTATTATTCATAGAAAGCTATTTATAGAAAGCTAATCCTTTAAATTCAAGGATTTAAAGCAGTATGTAAACATAATAATGAGATAAATGAATACTATCAAAATGAGGCTAGCAATATAAAATTGTTACAGAATCAATATTTTTAATTTGTCAACCATGTTTCCCTTTCCTCCAAAAGTAGGAGGTTTATATCATATTACAGATTCACTGATATGTCACTGAAAATTTGGGGAAAACTTTAAAGAAGGAAAAAAGCAAACTTTTCAAAAGATGAATGTTAGGCAGTTAGACTTGTCAAAGAGATTAATCCTTTTAAATAGTAATTTCAATCCTTTTCTCTCAAGGAATTTAGTTCAGTTTCATGAAGGACAGCTGTAAATGTTAGGTTGCTGTTCTGCCTAAAAATTACATTGTGTTTTCCTGCTTATTTAAGAAAAGGATCAATGTCAGGTTTTATTCCTAAAAATTAAACAAACCAACCTCTGCAACACCAAATCCTCATTCTTAGTGACCAAAGAGCCTACTGGTTCTTTCCTTAAAATAGTATCATATGCATATTTTATCTGGGAAGAAATATAATTCCTTGGGCTGGGGAGCAATTTTTTATTGAAATCTGAATATGATATATGAAATACAAATTTCTTGTGCTGGTGTGTGTATGCATGCTTGTACATGCCTTTGGGAGATCAAGTTATTTAGTTTTGGAGTGAAGCTCAGAAATCAGGTTTATCGGACTTAACAAGCTCTAGTACAACTTCCCCCTTCATGTCTCTCATCTCCCTTTCACCTAGTCTGCTCATTACCCTTCAATGCTCAGGTTAGATGTCAGTTCTTCAGGAAGGTTCTGAATGCTTCTCCTTATGCAGCACACATCACAATCACAAGTATTTATTTAGTTATTTTCTTTATAGACTGTAAAAGCCATGAGGGCTAGAATATTTTTTCATTGTCCACTGCTGTATTTCTGGTGTTAGTTGGATAATGGACTCTTAAGTATTTGTTGGAAAGAAGGAAGGAAGGAAAAAAAGTGGACCTTTTCCATTCCTCCGGTATTCTAAATATTAAAATCATGTAAAAGTTTGTTTCCACCATTTCCTCTTCTTTTTTGGCTGCGTTGGGTCTTCGTTGCTGCACACGGGCTTTCTCTAGTTGTGGCGAGCAGGGGCTACTCTTCACTGCGGTGCGCGTGCTTCTCATTATGGTGGCTTCTCCTGTTGCGGAGCACCGGCTCTAGGTGCCAGGGCTTCAGTAGTTGTGGCTCGTGGGCTGTAGAGCACAGTCTCAGCAGTTATGGCGCACGGGCTTAGTTGCCCCGCGGCATGTGGGATCTTCCCGGACAGAGCTCGAACCCATGTCCCCTGCATTGGCAGGCGGATTCTCAACCACTGTGCCACCAGGAGAGTCCCCCACCGCTTCCTCTTTAGTTGAATTCAGAGAAGTCTATTGAAGTATTTTTTCCTAAAGCATAAATTTCTCATCATTTCCTATAAATGTTGAAGCACTTGGAACTCTGCAAACTTTAATGAATGGAATAAAAATATTTTTTCTGTTAAAATAAATCAGATTTTGATATATTATAACAATATGATTTCTGTAATAGCTGAACACCAAGATATTGTTGACTTAAATTCCAGTGATTCCACGAGTCCTATCCAAAGGTACACCCACCTCCTGAATTCCCATTAATATAAATTCTAATGTAGAAAATCACATTTGTTATCTTGAATTTGCGATGTCCCTTACATTGCTCATCTCTCTTATTTCTTAAGTAATCTATAATAATAATAAAATGGAAATATTAAGGTGTTACCCAGATCTGTTAACAACACAGTGTTCTACTACTTATTTACCAGAATGGATGAACTAATCTGTTTCTCTACATATTTTCAAAATATTCTCTCAGTCTCTCTAGTTACTACCTGGGTCCACAGAAAACAGTTCTTTGTTGTGAATGGACTTTACTTTTCAATTTGTCTGTTACTATTAGCTTTGAAAGTTATTGGCTTTGACATAGACTCTCTGTCCAAAAAGATCATGGTTTGGATATTATAAAGATTTTGTTACTCTGTTTTAATGGGCAGACCTCTGACAGAAATGTGGGGAATGAGGTAGGTTAAGAGAAATGGTATCAGGGCAGAGACATAGGGGCTTTTACTTTCTTCCTAGTGATGAACTGAGATCAACATAGGCAGTAGTACTGTATCTATGTTCAGTCACATGGAATGAGTGTACATCATTTGGGGGGAAGATCTTTTAAATAATGAAATATTAAATAAAGAAATAAGTTCTTTTCCAAAATAATTCATTTAAAATACTTATGCATGGATTATAGCACATAATTTATAATAAACCACAAAACCCTGTTTGACCATAAATATTAGATACTGATTTTAATGAAAAGACCAATGAAGAATTTTATCTTTTACTAATCAATGTGAATTAGCAAAACGTCAGATATGGTTAAGGACTACTTTGTACTTTGAGCCCTCAGACAGAGGCAGAAAGGGTGTTGGTGCTTTCTGTTTATCTAGAGGTAGAAATGAAGAAATAGTAAAAGTTTCATAGATTATTGTATTTTAAAGTAATTAATTTTATATCAACATTGTTTTACAGCAAAACTTCGAGAGTCCTGCTTTGATCCAGGCAACATAATGAATGGCACCAGACTTGGAATGGATTATAAATTAGGGTCAACAGTCACCTATTACTGTGATGCTGGCTATGTTCTTCAAGGTTATTCAACACTCACCTGTATCATAGGAGATGATGGAAGACCTGGATGGAATAGAGCCTTACCAAGTTGTCATGGTAAGAAAATACTTTTTGGCTGAGTTTTTATTATTAGAAAGAATCAAGAAATGTTTAAACCTGCTTCTGTTTTTTTTAAAAAATCAACTATTTAAAACACAGTCTACAAGTGTGGTATAGGCAATGCAGAGATTTTATCAAGGATTTTAAAATTGGATTCTGTAAAGAAATGGTTTTGAAAAAGTGCTCATATTCCCAGGTGTCTCTAAAACAATGTGCACATTATAGTATGCCAGCTCTCTGAGAGCAGGGATATTACCTCTTCTGTTCATTTGTGTGCCCTCAGGATTTAAAGGAGTACCTGAAACTTCAGGTACTCAGGAAATACTGACTGAGTAAATGAGGAACAGACACACTGAAACTGACATTTCAACAAAAGTAGATAAATGCAATAACAAATATTATCAAAAATCAGTGATAAATCTTTACCTGAAATAGGGATATAGAAAAATAGACATTTTTCCTAAGAATAGGTTGTCTAAAAACAATGACCAAATTGGAGCTACTCAGGCAGCTCCAGCAGCATAAGGAAGACCCAAGGGCACAAAAAGATGGAGAAATACCTAAAATTAGTTTCAGTAACGTAATATCAGATATGAACGTTGCCAGATCTACTACAGCTAGAGTTACTAAAAGACCAGTACATCAGTTTCAGCGTGCTGAAGGATCTGACAATGATCATAACCAGGAGAAGATCACTTATCTTAGAAAAAAATCTTAGGAAAAATATATTCAAGAAGAGACTTAATATCTTTGAGATTAAGGCAGTTAAAAGAGGCACCTGAAACAGAAACATCACCTTCACTTGGGATATGGAATTTGCTAAGCAGTTAGCCACAGTAAATGAACAGCCCTTTCAGAATGGTTTTGAACAGATGACCTAGTGGACAAAAGGGAAACTGTGGGAGTCCCCAGTTAACAATGAAGCAGGTCTTAATGATGATGGTTCAGAAATTCATGGATATATATTTCTTGATAAATAACTGGAAGATTTTCCAAAATAAGGGCCAATCCACCATTTCATAAAGCTGGTTTCGTGTGGCCTTTCCAAAAACCCATATCAGAGTGTTACACAGAAGTGGAACACAGAGTGGTTTAAAAATTATTTTAATGAAAAACAAGTCATTCTCAAGGAAAGTTATGTACAACTCAGTTGCAGACCCTGGTAATTTTAACTTCAAGCTCTTGGAGATGGGTATTATAACTAAATAAAACAGTTTTACTAGTAAAAGCCTAATACTGCCTGTTCAAAAATCACATACATAACTCTTTTTTTTTTTGGCTAGAAAACCAAGTTTTTGTTTTTTGTTTTCATTTTGAAGCTGAAATGTGCAGTGTATCAAAATTAAGGATTTTGACAAATCTAAAAGTCATGTGACATTTAACAATTGTATTGAATCCTCAAATGGCTTTTCATTTATGTCTTTTTAATTTATATCCCATTGCAATCAACTTTGCTAATAAGCACTATCATCTTATTGGTAGTCTCACTGTTGCTAGTGAATCAGTTACACATATACATATGTCCACTCTTTTTTAGATTCTTTTCCCATATAGGCCATTACAGAGTACTGAGTAGAGTTCCCTGTGCTATATAGTAGGTCCTTATTAGTTAACTATTTTATATATAGTAGTGAGTATATGTCAATCCCATTCTCCCAATTTATCCCTCCCCCCTTACCCCCTGGTAACCATAAGTTTGTTTTCTGTGACTCTATTTCTGTTTTGAGATAAGTTCATTTTACCCTTTTTAAAGATTCCACGTATAAGTGATATCGTATGAAATTTGTCTTTCTTTTATAACTTTATTATTGAAGATAGAGATACAGTGCAAAATACAGTTTAGTAAGGAGAAACAATGATATCACCATGGGAAGTTACCACAGACTCTCTAGTCAGTTGAATGATCCTAACGCATTGTACAAAATTGACATGGGAATGATACCATTCAGGGCAGATTTTCCAAACTATGGGTCACCACCAGTGAGTCATAAAATCAATTCACTGGATTGTGACTAGCATTTTTATAATTGATATAAAATTGAATAAAATAAAATAAAAGATAAAGACAAAAACATTATAATTCAAAGAACGTAGTAAGGATATTGTTTTCTGGAACTGTTTTCAGTTATATATACAGAGATAAATAAAGTGCAGTAAATAAATATATACCCATATTTGAGTGTGTGTGCATGTAGGTGTGTATGTATATGTTTGCAATGATATAAAGTGTATGTATTACTGTGAATTTCAGTGGAACAGGAAAAACCAGCAACTCTGATCTGATGATTAAAAGTTTGGATTTTTGGGGACTAATACACATGGTAATTTTTCTTAGTTATATAATGTATTCACCCATTTGAATTATATGTGTGTGATTTCTGAGTTACACAAGTCATTTGACCTCTCTAAGCATATCGTCTCTCATTTGTAAAACATGGATAATTGAAATATTTGCTTCAAAATGTTGTTATAAGAAATTAAGAAAAGATAGGTAGCTACTAAATGGTCATTCTGTTAATATCAGAACAATTGGTTAATTCTTGACTTGAATTAACGATTTCATCCATCAGAAGTTAAAGGGAATAAAAAGAGAAATAATTACTTCGGATTTAATCCTGACAAAGAGAAAAAAATAATTGATGACATGGAAGTTTATAGGAAATGTAAGAGAAACAGTGATTTATTATCTCAGAATTTAGAGCCATACAAAGGAGAAATCTGTTTATAGGCAGAAAAGCATACTAAACTTAGAAAAACACTTTTCACAATTTACTGTCAGTAATCATTAAGAAACCATAGAAAATTTCCAGGAGCCAGACAAGAAATAATCAAAAATCTGATGGGGAAAAATCAAAGAATACAGAAAACTACAGATCAAGAAGCTAAATGTTAATCACTGGAATAAATAATTAACTAGGTAGACTTCAGTGACTTAGGTGGGAAAGGCAGGAGCTCCAAAATATATTGCATTCACAAATAATATGCTCGCCTAAGATAATCCTATGTCTTTCCAATATTTCCAATGTTTCATGGGTCAATTATAGCCCAGTTAAGTATATTTCATGTTGGTTGAACAGTAGTATCTACAGACAATTTGGAGGGAAGAGCAGACCTGAGTTCATGTCCTCTTACTGTATCTATAACCTGAAGCAAGCTGAGCCTTGATTTTTAAATCTTTAAAGCCTTTCAAATCTTTAAATTAATAGTTATTAACTCAATAGATTATTGTGAAGATTAAGCTATTAATCACAATACATGCAGAGGGCCTAGTAAAGTTCCCAGCAAATACTGGCATGTTAATACATGTGATTTTTAACACAATGTTCTAAAAGAAGCATATCACTGGAAAACATGCATTGCACTTTGCATTGTATGTTATGTTTTAGTTGAACTAGTACATTTTTGTCATTTCAATATTAATTAAATCTAATTTATTAATGTTATTATATGAATACACATTCACTCATTCCTAAAAATAGCACAGGAGTTGATATTTTAAAATTTCTTAAAAGAGAATATTTTTTACCATCACTTACAACGGTTATCATCAGACTTTTAGTCATAATGCCAAGATATAAAAATCAGAAGTTGGGATTCCCTGGTGGCGCAGTGGTTGAGAGTCCACCTGCCGATGCAGGGGACACGGGTTCGTGCCCTGGTCTGGGGAGATCCCACATGCCGCGGAGCGGCTGGGCCCGTGAGCCATGGCCACTGAGCCTGCGCGTCCGCAGTCTGTGCTCCGCAACAGGAGAGGCCACAGCGGTGAGAAGCCCGTGTACCGCAAAAAAAAAAAAAAAGAAAGAAAAAAATCAGAAGTTATTTAATGAATGCTTTAATTTAAGGTACATTCATTATAAACATATGACCATAACTGATCATTTCTAGTATAGCAGAGAAAAAAGGAAAGCCCATTTTTTAGAACTAGATATACTTAACTCTAAACAATGATTTTAAGACAAGGAAAAAGCCTGGGTCAACAATGTGACCTTGTTCAATGTATTTATTTTGCATATCTAAGCATGAGATAATATTGTGTAATTTGCAAGTTTGTTGGGAGAATTATTTTAAATAACTTATTTAAAGTGTTTAGTCCTGTGACTGTTACTGTCACACACTAAGGAGAGCTTAATACATTTTAGTTTCTTGATCAGGTTCATATGCATCTATTTGTTTTCCCTCATGGTGATTATACAGAAATCCAAAATATACAGGACTCACTGACTTTCAGATTTAATAAATTAATACTTTAAAAGTCAAAATTAGTGCATAAATCATGTGCAATAGAGCTAGAAGGGTTTGTTCTTTATAAGCATAAATTCCTTTTAAGGTAAATTTTGTATTTTTTAATCAAAGTAAAATGTGCATATGATAACTAAGAAAAGAATACAGAGAAGCGTACCATTTAAAGCAATATAAACCGATGTTCATCTGCCCTACCCCTCTCTATTCTCCTATTCCTCAGCTGAGTTTTTTAATAATTTCTATTTTCTCTGATGGCCCTCTCTGTGACTCTGCATAACATGAAGCTCTGTTCCTTGATTTACCAATATTAGACAATATCTACTGATTCCCTGATATAAAAGATAAATAGTTATGTCACATCCGCAGCTCCTCTCTTCAGTGTTTCAGTTATATTATTTTTGGTTATTCTAGTAATTGCCTTTGTCATGTATTAATTTGCTTATGCCTCTATTTGTAATTTCATCAATGTTTGAGAATTAGGTTGCCAGTCTTTGCTGCTTTTTATGCTAAGTCTTACCCCATAGAAGGAATCCTGATAAAAGTCTCTGATAATGGGAGCAGGAAATTTTGACTGACTGGTAGCCTTTGTTGCAGAGTACATGAGTAGGGAGTTAGCTATTAGACTGTGATCCTTAATGCCATCAGAAGATAGATTTTTATCATGGTTCAGGATTAAGTGTACATTTTAAATCTGAAGAAAATACTTTTAAGAGCTTATGTTGGACACTGCGAGATTATATTTGTCACAAGTAGATCCAGAATGATAGCATCCTGTGGTGGGTCCTTCTCAATGTCGAGAAATCCTGCAGTTGATCTCATGAGAATGTCACATATATTAAATGATGGCAGAACAGGATATCTGTACCTGCAATTCACTTTGTGATAAAAAAAATGTGTTTGGAAAATAATTTCTTCTCTTCTTATTTTTCATACTTTTCATATCTGTTGAAACCCTGAGATATTTTATCTATAGACATACTAGATTAAAAGAGAAGTCATATAGCATTCTTATCCATGATCTGATTCAATATTAGGTAAATGTATTAAAACACAAATGGTGACAGAATCCATATTTCCCCTTAATATTCATTACTTGATTTATTTCACCTAACGGTATTCCATTTGTTTATATAAATACATCTCTACCCTGATCTAGGGCACCAGTCATCTCTTACCTCTTAACCTCTCTCCTAACTAGTTTCTCTCATTTTCTTGTTTCCCCATGCAGTCTCTTCTGAACACAGAAAAGTAATCTTTAAACCATACATCACATTATATCACATATTTACTCAAAATCTATCAGTGCTTCCTAAATCTGAATAAATGCCAAAGATCATATAATATAAAGCTCTACTTAATCTACCTATATACAACCTGACCTTCCTAAATATTTTCCCTTTTTACTTTATTCTTCGAGCCACACTGGCCTCCTGGATGGTTCTTCAAAGCACTTATCACACTTCTGCCTCAGGGCTTTTGCACTCCTTGTCCTTTCTGCCTAAAGCTTTTTCCCCAGCTCTCTAGCTGGCTAGCTTTTTCACTTCTTGTAGGCGTATGATCACTTGTCTTTTTAGTAGAAAAGCCATTTCTATTTACTTTCTCCTGACTCCCCAAAACTCCCAGGATGAAATCAATGTATCTAAAATTGAAATTGAAACAGTATATCCTGGGTAAAGATATCTCTGATATGTAAATCATTAAATTTGGGGATACTGACCACAGTACCAATGCAATAATTTTGTTGATTGATTGATTGAGGCATAATTGACATCTAACATTAAACTAGTTTCAGGTATACAAATAATGGTTTGATACTTATACGTATCATAAAATGATCACCACAGTACGTCTAGTTAATATTTGTCACCATATGTATATACAATTTTTTTTTCTTGTGATGAGGACTTTTAAGATCTATTCTCTTGGCAACTTTTATGTATGCAATACAGTAGTATTAACTATATTCACCATGCTGTACATTGCCATGATTTTTTATTCTGTAACTGGACCAATGCAATGTTCTCGATCTTTTCTACTGCTGTAGCCTACAGTGAGCACCCAAATAATATATAATTATAATGATAAGACCCTAAGAATAAACGTATTTGGACTGTTAAAGAATCAGTAGTTTGCCAATTATTCTAAAGAGAGAGTATCATTCATTCCTTTTTTCTCAGGTGTTTAGGTGTATCTATATACCTGGTTCTGTACTAACTATTAGGGATAAAGACATGAATTCAATATAGTCCTTCCCCCCTGGAGAGTTTACCATCTGATGAGTTACAGACAGATAAGGTACATTGCTAGAAATAAAAGTAGAGTATCGTAAGAGCAGCATGGAGGTGCCTCTGACCCTGTTACAAAGAGAGATCAGGGAAGTCTTCCTTATGAAAGTGATACATGAACTGAGTCTTAAAAGTATAATTAAGAAGGAACCAGGTGAGACACAAGGCATGAGGAGATGTTATACTTCACACCTAGGGTTCAGCATATATAAAAATGTAGAAGCAAGAGTAAACAAGAATGTTGGTAGAATTTCAAGCAGCTCAATAGGCAAAGTGTGCATGGGGAGGAGATAATAGCTTATCTGTATTGAACATAGTTTGAAGTTTTATATACATATTATTTTATATCTCACCACAACCCCAAGAATTAGGGACTACTAAAATTCTCATTTTACACATGAGGAAACCAAGACAAAGAGAGATTCAGGTAGTTGCTCAGAGTCATACTTGCCTAGCAGTCTTGTTTAGGAGTCCATGCTCTTAATCACTGCCCTAAAGGTAGGCTGGGCAATTCTACAAATGACCTTCTATTGATCTTTTTATATCTCTAGAGCCTAAGAGTGCCTGGCTCTTAACCAACATACTAGTTGTTTAAATGCTTCATGAATGAATACATGGCACCAGGAATAAGTGTGAGATTTTGGATTCTCCACTTATTTCTGTAATCTTCCTTTAGACTAGGTATGAGAATTAAGAAAAGGTAAATTCCTACCAATAACTGATATAAAAGTGTTCACCTGAAATGGATTTTTGCATTTCATTTGAAATATAGCTCTGTACAGAATACACATGCCTTAATAGATATAGTCATTAACTCAGTTCTCTTTTAAATCTGCAACATTATTTTTAATACCTTTGTTTTGCTCATGTTAACATAAATCCTGGATTCTGGAAAAAAAATTAACTGAATCGCCAATGACCTGTATGACTGATCAAAGTGCATGAACACAACTATGTTAAACTTAGACATCCAGTAGTCATCTGACACCACTGTTTATTCAACTTCCAACTGCATGTGAAATGATGAAAGCTTTTAAAAGGAGAGCTCTCTTACCCTAGCAACTGAAGAGAAAGTTTTGAAACAAAGCAAAAGTTCATTTTGTGATTGTAGCTTTCCAACTTTAGAGTTATCTCTCATTAGTAACCTCATATGACCTACTTTTAATTAAATCATATTTTTATGAAGAATTAAATAATTGAACTTTTATTCCAGATCTTCTGTTTAAATGGCATAATTTGCCTTGGGCTAATTCCTTATTTCAAATATCCTTGAGGTTTACAAGATTTTTTTGAGATGTGAAACGAGTCTAGACCCCATTCCATTATAAATGCATATAGAGATTATCTAGTCTCATACACTAAGCCATTTAGCATTTGATTTCATTTAAGTATGTGATATAACTAAAGCATGTAGATGAAAGATTCATGAAAAAAGGCCTAGAGTTAAATTGTTTTAAAGTATCATCAAATATCTGCCTTTAATCAGCTACACATAGGAATTTTGTTCACAGACATAATACGCAAATTACTTGTCAGAACCGTGTTCTACAAAGAAGTGTAATACATTCTGTGTTGAAAAAAGTTAAGGTAGTATTGGGATAAAACCAAAGCACACTTCGTTTTCATGTGAATGGAGGAAACGTATACGAAAGGAAACGGGAAGGGAAGCTGATGTTATCGAGCACCTGCTAGTTTTCAGGCACTCTTACATACATTATCATTCCAGTTGGCCTCCTGCATGCTCCTTTAGAGAATCATTAACATTGTTATTAATAAATCCCTGCCGGTTTGGATTCTGGAGCATACCATATATAGAGTTGCCCATGTGACAAGCAGTTCAATTGCAAATCAATACCTATAATTCAGAGCATATTTTCTTGTGACCACAGACTTGGAGCTCATATTTAAACCATTTTTATTTTCCGTGCTTTTGGCATCTCAGTCACTACACCATGTCTCCAGAGGGGTAGTCGCATGGCCTCTCATCATACTAAGATGCCCCCCTTCTCCACTACCATCTAGTCTATATTTAAGTCAGACGTCAAATATGCCTTCCTAATGTATTGCCAGTTTTTGCAGAAAAATAAGAAAAAAAATCTATACAGAAAGTTGAATCAACCCAGCAATTCTCTCCTTACAGATGAAGAAAGCAAAGCGTGTAACAGTAACCATTAGAAGTCATGGTGAGATTCAAATTGTATTAAGGTAATAGGACAAAAGACCTAAAGATAGCCAAATCTTTTCTTCTACTGGGGAAACAAAAAGTCTGCTAACAAAGTTCATTCCACAAAACCTAGAAGATAAAGGAAGCAATTTTTTAATTGAATAAACATATCTGGAATACAATTCACATTGCAGGCAGTCTGTGAAAGATACCATAAAGACCAGACAGAATCTCACACAAATGTATACAGTAAAGAAAGAACAAATAACACTTCTTTTATCTCCTTGAGAGACAAATTGGTGTACCTTTTCTCTTGCATACCTTGTGAGTATACCTTGTAAGAACTCTGAGTTAATTTCAGAAGTATGTGTTTATAGTTTCAAAGGTCAGACGGCTGGAAGCCTTGACTGTAAAATGAAAAGATTGGTCTACTGTGTTTTAAAAGAGACACTGTAAAAGAGGGGAGAGGGAGATTACTGCTTCCCTTCCCTTTATTAAAAACAGAAAATTTCATTTTATACTTATACTTTAACCAGTGAACCATTCATTCCAAGATTCTTGAGGGAGATATATACATAAAAGGTGACAAAATAGAGCTCTCTGAGCAACAGGGAAGCTGGTTCCTAACCCCAAAACACATTGAGTGAGTTAGATTGAGCCACATGGGAGAGTTAGTGAGTAAATCTGAACCATATTTAGGCTATGGTTCTAAATAACTTCAAGTATAAGTCAACTCTAAGACTAGGTGTTTCTCCCAAAGTTCCAAACCTGAGTTTTAGGACCTTTCTGATGCTGGGAAGAATTTATCAGTCCTATTAGGAAAGGAGACAAAAGAGCAGAAGAGAAAGGGTCCTCCAATGCAACTAATATTTTCCAGATCTTCTTAGGTCAAAACAACAGTCTCTGAACCAATCTTCCTTAAGAAAAAGAGTAGATAGAAAATCACAAGGACAGGTGGTTTGGGAGGAATCTAATTAGAATAGTAGAGGTTCCTTTCGTGTGTGTGTGTGTGTGTGTGTGTGTGTGTGTGTGTGTGTGTGTACTCTGATGAAGCCTATGGACCTTAGAAACATCTTTTTAAATGTACAAAGTAAAATAAATCATGTAGGCTTGAAAGAAAAACCAATAATATTGAAATATAGTTTTCAAAGTACATAAAATCTATAATTGAAAAAACATTTTTGATGTAATAATATATGCACTTCTTAATTAATGCCTTAAATTAGAAGTTCCAGCAGCAAGACTCTAGTACCTACTATAATTTTTAGTAGTGATGAGCATAAACAATATTTTGAGGTATCTGCAACAATTATATATAATATTAAAAAAATATGTGATTTGGCAACAAAGTCCCATTTACTTCTAATGCTAATGTAATTTGTTGCTTACATTTGAAATTAAAGGAAATGCTAAAATTATAAAAAATTAGTTAGGGTCTAATGAAAATATAGATATCTTTCTCTATCCAAATTTATGGAACAAGGGAAAGAAACCCCTGAATTATAAGAAAAGGGGGAAGATGAGAGGATTTCTGCTCCCTTTCACTAGTACTGTTAGCTCTTGTTTCCCCCTGACTTCTAAAGGATAAAGAATCCAGAGAGGGCTTCCCTGGTGGCGCAGTGGTTGAGAGTCCACCTGCCGATGCAGCGGACACGGGTTCGTGCCCTGGTCCGGGAAGGTCCTACGTGCCGCAGAGTGGCTGGGCCAGTAGCCATGGCCGCTGAGCCTGCGCGTCTGGAGCCTGTGCTCCGCAATGGGAGAGGCCACAACAGTGAGAGGCCCGCATAGCACAAAAAAAAAAAAAAAAAAAAAGGCATCCCTGTCTCTCTCAAGGGAAAAGTTTTGGTAGAAACTCCAGGAAAGTTCCTCCTGCCCTTTCTCTAAGTTTTGTATTCCTTCCGGGATTGATGAGGTTAGTTTATCTTCCTAAGGCGTTTATGAAAGCCTCATAATATCGCCTCCAAGAGATGCTGGAGTAGGTCAGGAGAGTTTCTTAATTCATTTCATCTAAGACCACATCGTATGCCAGATGGAACAGACACCTCCTGTTTCATTTCCAGTTTGAATTTTCTTCTCTTCGGTAAGAGAGGCTACTCAGTCAGTAAATAGTGAAGCTGGAATTCAAAACTACACCTTTCTGATTCCAAAGCTTTGGGTTTTGTATTGCATTTGTTGTGCTACCCTGAGCAAAGGGTTTGAAAAATCTATGAGTTTTACATGCTGTGCATTTAGTCAACAGCAAGATATTAATCTAATGTATATTTTATTCTTCCTAATATTTATGGTGTATATGTATTAGAAGTCCATTATATACACAAACACTACACTAGGCTCCAGAGTTATAAACAGTGTGCAAAAAAGACACGGAAACTTTGACTTAATTGATCATGGAGTCAAGAGATAGAAACAGACCTTAATCAAAGAGCCATACAAATACATATATAATTACAAGTTGTAATCAATGTCCTGAAACTAATTGATGGAATGCTGTATGATGGGGGCTTCTGAGCTAGTCCAGAGACAGGGAAAAAACTTTCCTGAGAAAGCAGCGTTTGTGAGAAGATGAGGTAGGAGTTAAAAAATTGTTACAAGTTTCTTTTTTTCTCTCTAAATTTACTTTATACTAATATGTTAGCTGTCTTAAGTAATTTTTTAATAATAAAAGACAGCTATCACTAACAATCAATGACAGAGAAATAAAGTAAGCAATGAAAAGGGATTGTAGTTTTAAAAATGCACTAATAATTTGATTAAAATCATTTTAAGAACTTGCCTTCTCATACACAGTTTCCTACAAATATTGATTAGTAATTTCTAGGGTCTTGGGAGTGGAGCAGATGGGGAGTGACTGCTAATTACTATAGGAATTCTTTGGGGATGACAAAAATATTCTCAAATTAGATAGTGGGGTTGGTTACACAGCTTTGTGAATGTGCTAAAAAGATACTCAATTGTACACTTTGAAAGGGTGAATTTTATGGTATGTAAATTTTATCTCAATCTTGAAAATGAGGTTAAAAATTAGTGACGTAGGTATCATAGATGAACTACCAACACCCATGAGACCATTAGTTTTAGTAGAATTTGTATATGGTAACATGGGAGATCTATCAAAGGAACATATCTATTCATAGACCTTTGTCACAGAATGAACTCTTCCTTTTCAAAGAACGTACTCTGTGATGGAGAACACAGCTCATAGAGCACTGAAGGGTGAAGGTAATGTTTTCCTAGCCAGCAAAAGCAGATGAATGAGTCTAGGCAATTAGTGAGGTGAGGTGACAAGATATAGAAGCTCATATTGTACTAAGTTGACTTACTGAGTCATTAAAATGGTTTATAAACCACTGATTATAACGTTAAGATGGATTTTTTTTTTTAGTGTTAAACAGGAGTGCGGAATTAGAACACAAAATTAATTCACAAGTTATGAAGACTGATTTTTGCTCTTTTTCTTTTCAGTGAACAGATGAAACAATAGAAAACTCTATTTATTATAATTAATATTATTATCCTTAGCAATGTTTTTTATTATTATCCTTAGCAATATTTTTATTATTATTTTTAGCAATATTATTATTGCTTATTATCCTTAACAATATTTTTTATTATCCTTAGCAATATTATCCTTAGTTTTATTATTATCCTTAGCAATATTTTTTATTACCCTTAGCAATATTATTCTTAGTTTTCCAGATACATAATTTGAATGTGTCAAAGTGCAGAGGAAAATGAAGAGTAAAATAAATGTGACTTAGAGTAATCGTTTATAATTTAAAGTAATATTTATCACCATTATGATAAAATAGCCTTATAGGAGGTTTATTATCTAAGGCAGATATACAAAATGAAGTTTGTTTACTTATATAGGAAACATGAAGAGGCACATGAAATGAATGGCTGAATAGTTAGGTATTTTTGCTAAGATGAAGGTTTTGAACAAAGAGAAAAAAGCAATAGTAATTTTAATCTTAAAGTCTATACTGAGAATAACAGCTGTCTGCATTATAAATTCATATCACAGAGGGTTATCATAAGTCCTTCTCTTAAAAAAAAAGACCTCCATGAGAGATACAGCTTTCAGACACATTCTATACCAGGATTTATGATTTGGGATATTCAATTGGGCTATATCAGAGCATAGGTAATTTACTAGAAGTGGACCAGCACTTTTGTAAAGTACAGCAGTTCTTTCAACCTGAAGGAGTCACAGGCGACATCTAGTAAATCATCTATTTAATATACCATATTGCTCTTTTGTGACCTGCAAGAATTCATCACTTTTGAAAGTACCTAACTTGCTTGCAGAGAAAAATTTATACATTATATAATAATTTTCATTATAGAGCATATTTGATAATAAATTATACATTCCACAAGTGAAAAGAGAGATTTGAAGTTGTGAGTAGCTTAAGGCTGCAGTGTATATAATATAAAGTCTCTGGACATTTAAGAAGGACCTCTTCAATGTACAATGTAAATGATTTGAGATTCTTCTGTTCTTCCTACCTTCAGTGGGAAGGTATCTCAGTTCTTCTTCAGTCCTCTTCCTCCATCCCACACACATAATCAAACCATAGGTGGGAAGTCCTTTTTATTGCACTAGCAGCCTTAACATTTAATTTCAGTCTCATCCGCTGATTTTCCTAGAGATAACCACATCTGTCTGTTGTATCACCACATCGTAGTTGAAGAGTAACACAAGTATACACAGTATAGTTCCAGCATGGGCATATTTTATTTGTACAAATCAAACCATACAAATTCATCCAAAAGAGGATTTAAAAAAAAAAAAACAGGAAAAGAGGGAACAAGGAAAATAATACAAAATTAAACTGCGTGGGTGATTTCGCTCCCTCAGTGAGGGTATGCTACAGACTGATAAAATGTTAGCAAGGATTTGCTACTGTGAAATGGTAGGTATGAGTTTGCCATTCCCTCAGTGGAACTCAGTGTCCATGTGACTGGCTCTCAGATTGTAAAAATCTTATGATTAAATATATTTCCAATGTTTAAAGATACATATCTTACACATAATAGTGTCTCTAAATATAAAGCAACGGTGATTCCTGGTAATCAGAGAAACAGCAAAGATTTCAATCCCAGAAAGAAAAAAAAAACATAGGCTTACATGGATTTATTGGGAGGGTATATCTTTTTTTTCCCCCATTTTAAACAGGAAGTTTATTTAAACAGAAAGATGCTTGACTTGAAGGGAAAACTATCTAGGATTTATTTATTTTAGAGTAATTTATCCCTACTTAATGACAAATAAGTGAAAAACATTAAAATTCTCCAATCAGGGAAGGTATGCAAGCATTTTTATGTTCTTTTTCTTTAAAAAAAGAAAAAAAACAGTGAGAGCAAAATAACTTACTGGAATATAAAGATAAGAACTGAATGAGCATGCCACTAATGGAGAAAAGGGGGTATTTTCACAGAACCAGTATTTTTCTCCATCCCAACTCCATTTGATGTCGATCAAAACATACCATTGGCCATTTAGTTTAAAAAAATGCAATATGCTTGTACACATATATCAGTTACTTTAGGTACAATAGAGGAATGGGGGTGGGGAAAATCAAAGAGTGGAGAAAACTATACTGGAGTGGTCAGGATGTGGTGGAACCTAATTGTGGTTTTCTAATTTAGAATGTCTTCTTGGTCTAGAGGAACAGAATTCTGGAGTAAAGTAGCAGGTTCACTTTTTAGTAGACACCTCCTGTCTGCTGCCAGAACACATCAATTGTATCTTCATCCTCCATTTCCAACCATGAAAAATTCTTTCTAAAAACTGGCAATTTTGAATATAAAACAACCTCAGGCACCTCTGCAGATGTGTCTGCTTCACTGATTGCTGCCCATCAGATCAGAATCTGATCTGCCTCATTGACAAACCCTGTGTTCACAGTAGGCTTTCATTAGTTTACTAAGTGGCATATGCCTCTTACTCTTAAACTGCACCACAGAACCATCCTGCCCCTCCACCTTCAAATTAATATGATCGTTGTTCTCAGTCTTGACTCCTTCCTTGGGCTTTTCGTTGGCCATGGCGAGCACCGGAGTCTCTTCAGCTGCCACTTCACAAAAGAGGTACCAGGTCCGCACGGAACGAGCACACAAGCAGCACCAGGAGCGGCAGAAGCAGGAGAGGGTATATCTTGATTGTCTTGGATTCAAGTCAATTTATGGGGTAATTTCAACCAAGTGAAATGTTTGTGTTATGTGCTGACTGTGGAACACCATTTTATAGTATCATGGTCTTGGCAAGCATAGTTTATTTAATCATCCAACAGACCTTTATGGAGAATATACTGTGTATCAGAACTGTTCTAGGAAGAGAAAAGAAACATTATAAGACTTATTATGTGTTAGAAAAATCACTAGCCATGGTAAGGACTTGTGGGGATGAGTGGAACTGGGGGTCTGTTGAAAGAGCCCGTATGGAAACTGTTGGGAGTCTGGTTTGCAGCAGTTACAGTGGCAGAGGAGAGAGAGAGGCTAAAAAGCTACAGGAGAGTACGAGCAACAAATCAGTGATATATTGAACTCTAAGAGTCAGGGGAAAAGTGTCAAGAATAACAGCATTTTGCCTGAAAAAGAAAAAATATGTGTGTGTGTGTGTGTGTGTGTGTGTGTGTATGAATCACTTTGTCTACATCTGAAACTAACACAACACTGTAAATTCACTATACCTCAATAAAAAATTGTTTCTAAAAACAATAATGGCATTTTATATTAGGCTAAGTTTGACATTTTAAGTGTTTAAAATAGTTAGGTTTGGGGCTTCCCTGGTGGCGCAGTGGTTGACAGTCCGCCTGCCGATGCAGGGGACACGGGTTCGTGCCCTGGTCCGGGGGGATCCCACGTGCCGCGGAGCGGCTGGGCCCGTGAGCCATGGCCACTGAGCCTGCTTGTCCGGAGCCTGTGCTCCGCAACGGGAGAGGCCACAACAGTGAGAGGCCTGCATACCGCAAAAAAAAAAAAAAAAACTTAGGTTTTATATGTATACATAAAACACAATTCTTTAGTGCTATGAAATCATAATTACAGCAAACAATATAAATGTTAGAATTATTGTCAAAGCGATAGCACATTTTAGAATTAGCAGTTTGGCATTTCGAAAAGTATGTTCTGAGGAACATTGGTCCTGTGAGATGAAAGAGAGCCTCCATGATCAAATAAGTTTGTAAGAACAAGTATGACATTCCCCAAACCTTACTAAAGTCTCAGTTAAGTCTCATAGCATAGAACCTTATTTATTTTACCCATGTATTTCCTGAACTTACTTAATCACAGAACCATTTCTTCTCATAATATATGTGTTCTACAAAAATGCTATTAAAATAGAGATTTAAGAGTAGTCATACGTATCACATAAGTTATAATCAAGAACAGGTGAGTTCTTTGCATTACAATGGATATAGGCTGTTTAGAAAAACATAGCCATTTTGACAAAAGGCCCACAGGTATAGTCAAATGGCAAAAATAAGCATAGAATTAAAAGTTCTGTCTTGCTTTTATCTTCTACTGATTGTTAATAGAGCCAGAAAGATAACGGCTGACCTTTTCTGTATTGCCAATAAAATGAAATTAAAACAGGAAGAAAGAATACAGAAAGCTTCTAGGAACCAACATTACAAGAATTAGTAAAGCTGGCCTGGCTTAGTCATTATTCCATTTAGATTTTTATAAACATAAAACAGATTACAGTATATCTGTACCTCACAGCATAGTGAATTTTCTCTTATTTACATACTACATAAAATATTGTCAGTCACCACAATATTCAACATAATTGACTATAAATTAGGCCATGCTGTAAGCACTGACCAGAAAAAATGTAAAATTATTGCTACCAGTACAAATAACAAAAACTAACATAATATTAGTTACCATAAAGAGCTGTGATTATACTACAACCTTGTATATATTCATAAGTGGTTAAAAAGCTTCATATTTTTTTCATATTTATAAATGAGATTTTTAACAAGAGCTGTCCCAAGAGTCCATTATGCAAAATAAAATATTCAAAACATATTGAGGCTATCAGATGCATAGTAATGTAGAATGGCAGAATGTTCATGACTAAGTCACAAAGTTGAACTTGAGTTAGAACCTCTCATTTCTATTCATTCTTTCAAAATATAAAAATAAGAGCTTTTGTCACGTACATTCAAAGTATTGTCATTTTGGAGCACCTTAAGATCAGAAAGAAAATTAACATAAAACATGCTGCTTATTCTTGAGTGATTCTCTCATCAGTACTATTATCAGTTGAATAAAGTTATCAGTGCTGAAATAAGAATACACCTGACTAATCTCATACAATAATGAGTGATGAGAGCAGTGCTTCTTTGGTTATTATCGTCATTGTCAACTTGTTGTTCTAAGGAGTTCTAATTTTACTATGTTTAATTCTAACTATTTATTACCATTTTATAGAACATTAAAAGGAAAAAAGGTAGAACATTCATTAGCCACCCAACTCAGTACAACTTACTGTTTGCTTTGTATGTGTGTGTTTTAAATATATTGCTGTATCTTTAAACTTTGGCCAGAAATCCATCAAACATTTTGAACTTTTCGAACTGTCATGACTCTTCTCAAGCCACCTAACACACCATTGCATTCAGCTCTCTTTAAAAGGAAACTCAGGCATTAACTCCAATAAATTCCCAGCATAAAACCTAAACCTATGTATTTTCAGTCTTCTTCAGCTGTTTTTCTCAAGTCACAGAGGACTGTCATTAATGCTTTCTAAACTTAATCACTCCAGTTTAGTTTTTGATCTTTCCCAAGCCTCTAAGTCAGTGCTCCAGATTTTCCCTCTTTAATGACTCTGTCCTTCCTGTTGAACAAAACAACAATAACAAAAACTCATTCAGCTTTGCATTTTCCCCCAACTACTCCCTACATTCTCCTTCTGTTTACGGTTAAGATTCTGATTACTTTTGTATCTCTTTATAAACCACTGATTCTTCATCCAACTACAACCTAGCTACCCCTCTCTACTCTAGTTCAAGGGTTAGCAACTTTTTCTGTACAGAGCCAGGTGATATTTTGGGCTTTGCTGACCACATATGTCTCTGGGATGTATTCTGATTTATTTTTTTTTGTTTGTTTTAAACTCTTTAAAAATGTGAAGACTTCCTTTGGTACAGACTGGATTTGGTTTGCTGGCTGTAATTTGCAGAAAGCGGCTCTGGTTAAAACTACTGTATCAATAATACCAAAAAGTTCCTTTCTGGTGTTTGAAGGGACTCCTCCCTACACACATTCAAGGCGAATTAAGTGATAAGCTGAAGGAAGGCAGACCATCAGCTTTAATATTGATAAAGCTGCTGAGCAGTAACAATGGGCTTCCTGTGCAGTTGCAGGTCTCTCCCAACAACCATGGCCACCCCCTCAACAGGTTCACCCTTAAATAGGCTATAGAGGAGACCAGCAAGCTGCTTTACAGGCAGGATGGCTCCCAACCAGAAGTAAAGTTTCTGTCCTGGGCTCACCCATCATTCCATCTCCATGGGGTAAGGGGTGGAGCCAGCAGGCCAGCAAGCCTAGGCAAAACCCCGCCTGGAGGAGACCAGAGGCATAGAGAAGTAGCTCCCTGCTACCTAATACTCTAGACCGCCAGCCCCCCTCAAATTCCTTTTTCATTTATTACCACTTTGCAACACGATGGTTTTGAACACTTTCTTTTAATTGAAACTTTCCTCCCCATTGGCTCCCAAGAGACTAAATTCTTTGTAGCCACCCTCTCACTAATTCTACCTTGGCATTCTCTGACCTCCTCTTTGGCCATCTTTTCTCATTCTACATACTTTTCTGGGAGATCTCATTCATTTAAATAATATCAACTATCACCTTTTGCTTTTGATACCTATAACTCCTTTAGTAGCCCAAATCTTTCTCTGTGTTCCAGAACTACAAATCCCAAAGCATCCGCCTATCTTGTGAAAAACAGAACAACTATCGACAAATTTTCCAGAAACATTTGTTTCACCCTCATCTTTTTTAGGAACGTAGCACATTTGGGGCTGAGGTAGCAATAATGTCTCTCTCTATGCACCATCAGCAACTCTTCTGATTTAAATGTAAACCATAAGCAGATAGAGATTGGTGAGAGAATATTTTACTTAGATGAGTGGATGAATGTGTTTGTACAGCCATCCCTGTGCTGTGTATAGAAGTACCTCAGTTGGTGGTAGCATAATCAAGGTTGATTTTGTGTAGAGTTTCAAAGCCTCGTGGTGAGTAAAACAATTTCCCACTGCATGTGTAATTTCTCATCATTATAAAAGAGATGATTATCTTTATACTTTTATCATAAATGAAAGCAGGCCACCATTATTACCTTTAGAGATAGATAGCACCATTGCAACATTATTATATTACTTTGTTTCTGAGAAGAGTAAATCTGAATACTCAAAAAGAAGCTTTCTGTTGCATGTGCACAATTTTTGACTTTTAAAATATTTGACAGTGGGGACGTTGTTAAAAGATAGAAATAAATGATATTCCTTAAAATCCAGTAGCCATAATTTTTATAGCATGAAAATAGTCATAGTATGAATTTTTAAATGTTTTTCTAAAAATAATATTTTTTAAACATTTTTTTTATTTCCAGCACCTTGTGGAAGTCGTTCTACAGGTTCAGAAGGCACTGTTCTATCACCAAACTATCCAAAAAATTACAGTGTGGGACATAATTGTGTTTATTCTATAGCAGTTCCCAAGGAGTTTGGTAAGTAAGATACATCTCATCATATAGAGTATCATTCCAGACATGCTTTATTTTCACTATATGCTATCAAAATGTTAGTTGTTTTTTAATGAAAATATTTACTATTCATAAAGTACTTTACAATTTTTTTTAGATAGTAGCTTTGTAATAATAAAATTTTAAGGTTATTTTACTCATTTTGAATTTATAGTCAAGTGCACAGGTGAACAACAATATAAAAATGAAAACAGGATTGTTTTTAATTTTTAAAAATAAGTACATCCAGTAACCTTGCAAGTGCCTTCATATTGGAATTTCATAAAATGGGAAATTACCAGAGCATAAAGCAAAGTCTGCTCTGCAAAATATGCATAAAATCAAATATAGAACTTTATAATAATGACAATAATATGTACAAAACAATCATATCAGTTTTATACTTTATTAACACATTTCCAGAAAGAAAAGATTTTGGTTTTAGGCACCTAGTTTCTGGGACAGCAAGGAATATAAAAAGACAGCAAAGGACATTTCAGCTCATCTTGTCAACCTGACAATCTGTTCTGCATTGGCACTGAGAAGACAATGTGTCCTTTGCTGCCTTCACATCTCCTTGATCACAAGTCTTAGAAGTCACTTACCTGGCTTCTAAAGGTTTTGGATCTGAAATCCAGCTGGATCTAACCCAGATTTAGCTCTCTTTATGGATGGATAGGCAAAGGAAATTTAGTGAGCAGTAAACTGTTGGAGAGAGGCTGAATGTTTAGACTTCTAGAATTTAGATTTACAGCATCATGTTACATGGTAAAGGATTTGCTGTGAAATGAATGTCTGAGTCAGGATGACAAGTGTTATAGCAGAAGGACCTAGATTTGATCATATCAAGATTGTTGGATCACATATTGACTTAATGTTTCTGCTGATTATAAAATAAGCTGATGCTTCCAGTCCAATTTCTTATAATGAGATATTACCTATATATGCTCTATATACCCTCCTTTTCTCTGTTCTGAAACAAGTCCAAGATCCTCAACTTACTTAAAAGAACATTGTCATCAGAAGGGAAGTACTAAACCTTTTATTTTAACCTTAAAATAGAATTGATGATGTTAGCATTAGCAAGGTGTCTGTTTCTTTTCTCCAAACTATTTCTTCTTCTTAGCATGTGATCGGTTAAATCAGAGTTGAGTTCTTTAATTGTGAAGAGAACAACAGTTTAGAAGGAAAAACGTCATCCACTTAATCATGTTTATTTTATTTTATTTTGTTGCCTTTTGTGCCCAAGAGAGTCCTTCCCTTGCTAGAGGGGTTTATAGGCCCCAGCTGCCAAAAATATTACATGGTTGATGACAGAATCCTAGCAATGCTAGTCCAGGAGACTGCATGGCTATCTGAGTCCTCTTTGGAAACCATTAATTTGTTCTTTTATACTTGTTCTTGGGATGTCATGCAATCAAAGGAATGAAAAGGGAGAAAATCAGGCATTTCCTTTTCTGACGCATAAACATTTGGTCACCTGGAGGTATTTTACAGTATCCTATATATGTATGCATGTACGTTCAAAAAGAGAAGAAAAAAGTACTGATTAAAATAAAATTAAATTAATAGATTCCTAATGAATGGAATCTTTATTTTAGCAGAGTTAATATAAGTTAAATTTAATTATCTTAATATGAAATAATGCAACTAATAATTGGTGGTTTTTAACACTAATTTTTTTTTAAACAAGTCCTTTTGGATTATCTGTGGGTAAAATCAAATGCACTTTGATTTATTAGTAAGGAAACTAATTTTGTTTTTATAAATGTTGCATCATTCTTTACTTCAAACTACTCAGAGTCAAACAGACTGAATTCTAGTTTCAACTTGTCACACCTTAGCTATATATCTTTGGACAAGTTACATAATCTTTTTTGAGACTCAGTTTCTTTATTTGTAAAGCAGGGATCATTATGTCTATGGAGCAGAGCTGTTGTTAGTAGTAAACGAGAAAAAAATATATATGTATATATGATATCTTACATAGTTCATACTATTGGGTTTAAGAATGCTAGCTTTGGAGTCAGATTTCTGGATTCAGAACACAACTCAATTTACTCTTTTTCACTGGAGTAATTACATCATCTGCCTGAGTCTTACTTTTCTTATCTCTGAAATAGAAGTGGTAAATGTCTATTTCTTAGGGTTATTTTATAATTAAATAAAAAATATGCAAGTGATTGGTATAATAACATAGTAAGTCATACACACACGAGTGCACATACAGACACAGTTTTTTTTTTTTTTGCGGTAGGCGGGCCTCTCACTGTTGTGGCCTCTCCCGTTGCGGAGCACAGGCTCCTGACGCACAGGCTCAGCGGCCATGGCTCACGGGCCCAGCCGCTCGGCGGCATGTGGGATCTTCCCAGACCGGGGCGCGAATCCTCATCCCCTGCATCGGCAGGCAGACTCTCAACCACTGCGCCACCACGGAAGCCCAGACACACTTTTTTTATGTTCACATTCATAGGCACTCTCATCGCCCCCAAAACATGACCTGGATTACTGGATTGCCCTAGGGTCTTAAGAGTAGCCTGGCTAAAAATAAAACATTTCTATTATGTAATTAAAGCATGAAAACAAATACTTTGTGCTTTATATCTCCAGTGACTATCCAACCACCTATTGATCACTTAAAATTTTCTGGGAGCAGAGTAGAGGAATTAAAAACTACTGATCATCATAGATTTCTTCCTGTCCCTACCTTTACCTCTTTAATGTGAGATAATCAAGCAACAGTTACTGGATCTCTGCAGATCAAATTTCTATTTTTCTTATTCTTCCTCTCATTCTCTCTTTGCCATAATTTCTCTCTGTTGCCACTATGAGTTCTGTTTTATGACTTTTTGGTATCACTTCATAGCATATCATACTTCTCACTTTTTCCCTTTTCTTGTCATTTATCCCAAATTATAATCATTTCTTCTTCCATATCTTTTTTTTTTAACATCTTTATTGGGGTATAATTGCTTTACAATGGTGTGTTAGTTTCTGCTTTATAACAAAGTGAATCAGTCATACATAATAAACATATGTTCCCATATGTCTTCCCTCTTGCATCTCCCTCCCTCCCACCCTCCCTATCCCACCCCTCCAGGCTGTCACAAAGCACCGAGCCAATATCCCTGTGCCATGTGGCTGCTTCCCACTAGCTATCTACCTTACTACGTTTGTTAGTGTGTATATGTCCATGACTCTCTCTCGCCCTGTCACAGCTTACCCTTCCCCCTCCCCATAACCTCAAGTCCGTTCTTTCCATATCTTTTATATGCTGACACTCTTAGAGTTTAATTCTTAAAATCATTTAGCATAAGATCTGTCAATACACTCAGTTCGTATATTGGGATAGCAGTTTTTTACAAGGGTTAAGGTTCTAAAGTCATTATGTAAGGAGAAAATCATATAGAATCAACATTAACCATGAAATACCTTAAATCAACCATAGAAGATCACCTACATGGTTTTTTTAAAGCCATATTATTTCAATAATTCTAACAGGACATTTTTCCTCCAGTGTTAGAAAGATAACACTGTAATTTGCAGTGTGAGCTAGTGAGCTAGTTTGGTTTCTTACAGGTCACTTAATACCAAATTACTTTCATTTATTTATTTTTGCCCAGCGTAGATTTGAATTCATATCAATTAAATGTGCACATAACGTGACTCTACTAGTTGATTTAATGAATACTATTTTGTCGGTGAATTCCTATCTTTCAGTTTTTCTAGATAAGAGAATCATGAATTCATAACGCTTTCATCAGCATCATTGGATTTCATTTCAACTTCAGATATTAGGGTTACTTTGGTAATACTCATTCTGAAGGATTCAAGTTGTTTTAAATACTTAGAAAAATAACAATTATGGATCAGTTATTGATATTTCGCTGTCTTTCTTCTAACAGTTAAACTACTTCACTTGGATTTTTTTGGTTTACAAATACGCCACTCGGGACTTCCCTGGCAGTCCAGTGGTTAAGACTTCGCATTTCCACTGCAGGGGTCACGGGTTTGATCCCTGGTTGAGGAACTAAGATCCCATGTGCCACACGGTGTGGCCAAAAACAAAAAATGCCCTACTTTATCTATTAATAAAATAAGTTTTAATTTTCCTTCATCTTTCAATTTTAAATTATAAGTTGTTTCCCCTGATGGTTTGGTTACTAAAGTTCTTCATACATTAATTTTAAGTGCCAAAAACATGGCAGACAATTTTATTATTTTGAACTTGGTATAGGTAAGATGCTTTAGAATATAAGAAAACTGTTGACATTGTTAGATGGAAAATATTTTTATTAATATTGTGTATTTATACCTATAGTGTAGGGGCCAAAATCATATTGCAGGGAGGGGGGGTTAGTAAAATTGGGAAAAATGTTGTGAACTTCTATTTCAATAATCTTGGCTGAGATAAAACAGAAAGAGTTAGGGTGATAGCTAAAGTAGCATACTAGTCAGAGGCTAATGTTTGTTTTTGACTGTTTTCTCTTGGGGTAGAAGATAATGGAGTTTTTACTTTAAAGCTCAAGAGAACAATAGTAGTGGGGGGGCAAAATTGAAGATTTTAGATGGACCAATTGGTAAAGCAAGATCCTTGAAGCAATGTAAGGAGATGGGATTTTAAAAACCTGGAGGTCCTCTTAAAACTATAATTCAGGAGAAATGATTCCTAATTGGTATCGTACCTGAATTAGTTTCACATGGAATATTGCCTTGTGAAATTATCATCACTTTCTGATCTCCCTCCCCTTTTCCCCTTCTATCACCTGCTCTTTACATTACGGGGGGTATCTGTAAAAGAAATATATTAGTGTCCTAGGGCTGCCATAACAAAGTACCACAAAGTTAGTGGCTTAAAACAACAGAGATTTTTTCTCTCACAGCTCTGGAGGCTAGGCCCCTGAAATCAAGGTATCAGTAGCATGACACTCCCTCTGCAGACCCTAGGGAAGAGTCCTTCCTTGCTTAAGTAAGTCCTTCCTTACTGTGTAGAATGTAAACTAACATTCAGATTTCTTGGAGAATTCCAACATGTTAAGCACCTTGAGGAAATCCAAGGATAGTCTGTGGTGACTTAACTTTGTGTTTAGCCTTCCAGATAGTCTCACCTCCTAAAAGACCCATTATGAATGCATATTTGTTAGGATACAAAACTTACTCTTTCCCAAGATTAGCTTTCACAGTGGGATCTTGGAAGTGTGCATGAAAACCACTTCAGGTTTTCCTTCTTAGATTTCCCAGTTAAGATGCCCTCTCTCACATCTTTTGTTCTTGGTGTAGACTCTTGGTTGGATAGGTTTCAAAGTCATGAATCCCTAAATCACAGAGTTATTGTCAGTCTAGTCTACTCTGTACAAGGGACATAGAGTTACTAAAACCTTTTATGTATTGCTGTGGGAGAGGATTTTTGTTTTGTTTTATCTTTAAATTAGCTGTCATCATCTTAAGCTTTTATCCTAATTCCACATATTTTATATTTGTTATTTGCAACCATTTTCTATCCTATCTCCCACTGTAGTATTTTTCCTCCAGTCAATCTAGAAACATCTTTCCCTGTGACATTGCCTACAATATAGGGTTATAGCTGTTTTTTTTAAAATTAATTTCAAACTTTATTGTAATATTATATTAAAACTGATCATGATCTGTTAACAACCATCTCATTAATTCTTATTATAGTCATTAAATTTAGTACTTCCTTTCCATCTTATAGACTTAAGAAATCACTTAAGGATTGTAAAATGCAATTTATTTTTACAATATATCTTTCACATTTCTGTGTGAAACTGTTATTCTCTGAAAAGTAGTCTTTAAAAATTTAGGTTGCCTTAGTATTTAGAAGGAAAAAGCAAAATGGATTGAAACTAAGATGCACACACACTATATATAAATGTATATATGTGTGTATATATATGTATATATGGACTTTTTAAGGTGCACCAATATAGTTATGACCTGCATATGGAAGGTTAACTGACTAGTCTCATCTTTTATGTTAAAACTGATAGCCGTTCTTTTGCTCTGTGTATATTCTCCTTTAAAACTCAGGCATATATTTGACCATTTGCCTTTTTTTAAACTTTTATTGGCATATAGTCGATTTACAATGTTGTGATAGTTTCAGGTGTACAGCAAAGTGATTCAGTTATACATATATATATTCGTTCTTTTTCAGATTCTTTTCCCATATAGGTTATTACAGAATATTGTGTAGAGTTCCCTGTGATATACAGTAGGTCCTTGTTGGCTATCTATTTTATATGAGTAGTGTGTATATGTTAATCCCAAGCTCCTAATTTTTCTCTCCCACACGTTTCCCCTTTGGTAACCATAACTTTGTTTTCAAAATCTGTGAGTCTGTTTCTGTTTTGTAAATAAATTCATTTATATCATTTTTAAAATTAGATGCCACATATGAGTGATATCATATGATATTTGTCTTTCTCTGTTTGACTTACTTCACTTAGAATGATAATCTCTAGGTCCATCCATGTTGCTGCAAATGGCATTATTTCATTCTTTTTTCATTGCTGAGTAATATTCTGTTGTATATATGTACCAAATCTTTATCCATTCCTCCGTCGATGGACATTTAGGTTGCTTCCGTTTCCTGGCTATTGTAAATAGTGCTGCAATGAACATTAGGGAGCATGTGTCTTTTTGTATTATGGTTTTCTCCAGATATATGCCCAGGAGTGGGATTGCTGCATCATATGGTAGCTCTATTTTTAGATTTTTAAGGAACCTCCATACTGTTCTCCATAGTGGCTGTACCAGTTTACTTTCCCACAACAGTGTAGAAGGGCTCCCTTTTCCCAACACCTTCTCCAGCATTTATTGTTTGCAGATTTTTTTGATGATGGCCATTCTGACTGGTATGAGGTGATACCTCATTGTAATTCTGATTTGCATTTCTCTAATAATTAGTGATGTTGAGCATCTTTTCATGTGCTTTTTGGCCATCTGTATGTCTTTTTTTGGAGAAATGTCCTTTTAGATGTTATGCCCATTTTTTGATTGGGTTGTTCGTCTTTTTGACATAGACCTGCATGATCTGTTTGTATATTTTGGAGATTAATCCCTTGTTGTTGACCATTTGCCTTCTGATCTTATATTTAGGTGTTTTCAAATGACATATTTTATTCAGCATTGTTTACATAGTTTATGTTTTTATTACCTGTCTTTATACTTAATTCAGTAATTTATTGTCATTAATTTTCCCCATATTTTAGTGACAAATTGTTTTGAGATTCTTTTTATATTCTCATTAAGTCACTAAATCATTTTATTGGCATTCTTTTTTCCTGGTGTGAAGTTTTCAGTATTGAATGAACTCTTACAGTCATTCAAGGCTATTTATAATTTATATTTAAAGTGTATGACACTTTATTTTTTAACAGTGCAATTGCATCAAATTCAATGATTAGTCTTTTCTAAATATTGAATTTACTTATCTAACAATGACAAATAATGTTCACAAAATGTGTGTTTATTCGATATTTATATTTGCTCTTTATCATCACTTGTTAGATACAGAGCAATTGAAAAGAAAAGGGAGCTCTTTTACTCTTAAAATTGATGATTGTGTTAATGTCAATATGCAGAAGTGACTTTGTTAATTGTGTGCCTGTAAGAAAGGAAACTCTTATTTTTTTGAGCCTAACATTTTAGGATTAGGAAAATGTAATTATCATATATATTTATAATCATATTATTTAATTATTTGGTTACTATTTCTATAATTAGATTTGAAGCCATGTTTGGTGACAGATAGAACAGGATCCCCCATTCAGATTTGGTTCAGATGTCAAGACTCATGATACCACACAAGACCAAGAGGGTACAAAAGGATGTATTACTCATATAATGAGGCTTTCTGAGAAGAGCAGGGAAGTAACCAAGACTGGATCCAAGCAGATCCAAAATTGCTTAAGGGAGCAAAGAAAACTGACTGGCTTTGGGTTTTATAGGGGTGGTGTTGGAGTGAAAGCCCCCACATGATGGTCAGGGCTTGTGAGGTTTCAACTTCCCAAAGGTTGTAAAGGAGAATGCACACAGGCTTTCTTGTCAGCTTGCCCCAGATATCAGGCAAAAGGGAAACTGGGGGATGGAGGAGAGCTTGAAACTTGTTAGCAGTTAAAGATCAAAGATGATCACCTTCATCACAATTCACTGTTAGTGTCTGACTGAGTGAAATGTGCCACATTTGAACTTGTTTAAAGCCACAATGGCACTGTGTGAGACCTGCATCCATTTACTAAAGGAGATGAAAATTCATTGACTACCTTGTTCTAGAGCTCAGCAGTATGGTGAGAAGTGAAATGAGTGCCTTGATCACTATCAATAATGATTAGAACTCTGTAAATGACATGGACTGTCTTGGTGAGGCCTTGTATTGTGGCTTTATTTTTTAATTTTTTTTAAAACTCTTTATAGGAGTATAATTGCTTTACAATGGTGTGTTAGTTTCTGCATTATAAAAAAATGAATCACCTGTACATATATCCCCATATCTCCTCAGTCTTGCATCTCCCTCCCACCCTCTATATCACACCCCACTAGGTGGTCAAAAAGCACCGAGCTGATCTCCCTGTGCTATGTGTCTGCTTCCTACTAGCTATTGGTTTTACATTTGGTAGTGTATATATGTCCATGCCACTCTCTCACTTGGTCCCAGCTTACCCTTCCCCCTTCCTGTGTCCTCAAGTCCATTCTCTAGTAGGTCTACGTGTTTATTCCTTTCTTGCCCCTAGGTTCTTAATGACCTTTTTTTTTTAGATTCCATATATATGCGTTAGCATACGGTATTTGTTTTTCTCTTTCTGACTTACTTCACTCTGTATGAAAGACTCTAGGTCCATCCACCTCACTACAAATAACTCAATTTCGTTTCTTTTTATGGCTGAGTAATATTCCATTGTATACATGTGCCACATCTTCTTTATCCATTCATCTGTCGATGAACACTTAGGTTGCTTCCATGTCCTGGCTATTGTAAATAGTGCTGCAGTGAACATTGTGGTACATGACCCTTTTTGAATTATGGTTTTCTCAGGGTATATGCCCAGTAGTGGGATTGCTGGGTCATATGGTAGTTCTATTTTTAGTTTTGTAAGGAACCTCCATACTGTTCTCCATAGTGGCTGTATCAATTTACATTCCCACCAACAGTGCAAGAGGGATCCCTTCTTTCCACACCCTCTCCAGCATTTATTGTTTGTAGATTTTTTGATGTTGGCCATTCTGAACAGTGTGAGGTGATATCTCATTGTAGTTTTGATTTGCATTTCTCTAATGATTAATGATGTTGAGCATTCTTTCATGTGTTTGTTGGCAATCTGTATATCTTCTTTGGAGAAATGTCTATTCAGGTCTTCTGCCCATTTTTGGATTGGATTGTTTGTTTTTTTGATATTGAGCTGCATGAGTTGCCTGTATGTTTTGGAGATTAATCCTTTGTCAGTTGCTTCATTTGCAAATATTTTCTCTCATTCTGAGGGTTCTCTTTTCATCTTGTTTATTGTTTCCTTTGCTGTGCAAAAGCTTTTAAGTTTCATTAGATCCCATTTGTTTATTTTTGTTTTTATTTCCATTTCTCTAGGAGGTGGGTCAAAAAGGCTCTTGCTGAGATTTATGTCATAGAGTGTTCTGCCTATGTTTTACTCTAAGAGTTTGATAGTATCTGGCCTTACATTAGGTCCTTAATCCATTTTGAGTTTATTTTTCTGTATTCTTTTACAAGTAGCTGTCCAGTTTTCCCAGCATCACTTATTGAAGATGCTGTCTTTTCTCCATTGTATATTCTTGCCTCCTTTATCAAAAATAAGGTGACGATATGTGTATGGGTTTATGTCTGGGCTTTCTATCCTGTTCCATTGATCTATCTTTCTGTTTTTGTGCCAGTGCCATACTGTCTTGATTATTGTAGCTTGTGGTGTAGTCTGAAGTCAGGGAGCCTGATTCCTCCAGCTCCGTTTTTCCTTCTCAAGATTGCTTTGGCTATTTGGGGTCTTTTGTGTTTCCATACAAATTGTGAAAATTTTTGTTCTAGCTCTGTGAAAAATGGCACTGGTAGTTTGGTAGGGATTGCATTGAATCTGTACACTGCTTTGGGTAGTATAATCATTTTCACAATGTTGATTCTTCCAATCCAAGAACATGGTATATCTCTCCAGCTGTTTGTATCATCTTTAATTTCTTTCACCAGTGTCTTACAGTTTTCTGCATACAGGTCTTTTGCCTCCTTAGGTAGGTTTATTACTAGGTATCTTACTCTTTTTGTTGCAGTGGTAAATTGGAGTGTTCCTTAATTTCTCTTTCAGATTTTTCATCATTAGTGTATAGGAATGCAAGAGATTTCTGTGCATTAATTTTGTTTCCTACTACTTTACCAAATTCATTGATTCGCTCTAAGAGTTTATCTTTAGCATCTTTAGGATTCTCTATGTATAGTTTCATGTCATCTGCAAATAGTCACAGCTTTCCTTTTTCTTTTCCAATTTGGATTCCTTTTATTTCTTTTTCTTCTCTGATTGCTGTGGCTAAACCTTCCAAAACTATGTTGAATAATAGTGGTGAGAGTGGACAACGTTGTCTTGTTCCTGATCTTAGAGGAAATGGTTTCAGTTTTTCACCATTGAGAATGATGTTGTCTGTGGGTTTGTCATATATGGCCTTTATTATGTTGAGGTAAGTTCCCTCTATGCCTACTTTCTGGAGGGTTTTTATCATAAATGGGTGTTGAATTTTGTCAAAAGCTTTTTCTGCCTCTATTGAGATGATCGTATGGTTTTTCTCCTTCAATTTGTTAATACGGTTTATCACATTGATTGATTTGTGTATATTGAAGAATCCTTGCATTCCTGGGATAAAGCCCACTTGATCATGGTGTATGATCCTTTTAATGTGCTGTTGGATTCTGTTTGCTAGTATTTTGTTGAGGATTTTTGCATCTATGTTCATCATTGATATTGGCCTGTAGTTTTCTTTCTTTGTGACATCTTTGACTGGTTTTGGTCTCAGGTTGATGGTGGCCTCATAGAATGAGTTTGGGAGTGTTCCTTCCTCTGCAATTTTCTGAAAGAGTTTGAGAAGGATAGGTGTTAGCGCTTCTCTAAATGTTTGATAGAATTCGCCTGTGAAGCCATCTGGTCCTGGGCTTTTGTTAGCTGGAAAATTTTTAATCACAGTTTCAATTTCAGTGCTTGTGATTTGTCTGTTTATATTTTCTATTTCTTCCTGGTTCAGTCTCAGAACGTTGTGCTTTTCTAAGAATTTGTCCATTTCTTCCAGGTTGTCCATTTATTGGCATATAATTACTTGTAGTAGTCTCTCATAATCCTTTGTATTTCTGTAGTGTCAATTGTTACTTCTCCTTTTCATTTCTAATTCTATTGATTTGAGTCTTCTCCTTTTCTTCTTGATGAGTCTGGCTAATGGTTTATCAATTTTGTTTATCGTCTCAAAGAACCAGCTTTTACTTTTATTGATCTTTCCTATTGTTTCCTTCATTTCTTTTTCATTTATTTCTGATCTGGTGTTTATGATTTCTTTCCTCCTGCTAACTTTGTGGGGGTTTTGTTATTCTTTCCTTAATTGCTTTTTGTGTAAGTTTAGGTTGTTTGAGATGTTTCTTGTTTCTTGAGGTAGTATTATATTGCTATAAACTTCCCTCTTAGAACTGCTTGTGCTGCATCCCAAGGGTTTTGGGTTGTCGTGTTTTCATTGTCATTTGTTTCTAGGTATTTTTTGATTTCCTCTTTGATTTCTTCACTGATCTCTTGGTAATTTGGTAGTGTATTGTTTGGCCTCCATGTGTTTGTATTTTTTACAGATTTTTTCCCATAATTGATATCTAGTCTCATAGTGTTGTGGTCAAAAAAGATACTTGATACAATTTCAATTTTCTTAAATTTACCAAGGCTTGATTTGTGACCCAAGATATAATCTATCCTGAAGAATGTTCCATGAGCACTTGACAAGAAAGTGTATATTGTTTTTGGATGGAATGTCCTATAAATATCAATTAAGTCCATCTTGTTTAATGTATCATTTTAAGCTTGTGTTTCCTTACTTATTTTCATTTTGGATGATCTGTCCATTGATGAAAGTGGGGTGTTACAGTCCCCTACTGTGATTGTGTTACTGTCGATTTCCCCTTTTATGGCTGTTAGCATTAGCCTTATGTATTGAGGTGCTCCTATGTTGGGTGCATATATATTTATAATGTTATATCTTCTTCTTTGGATTGATCCCTTGATTATTATATAGTGTCCTCTTTGTCTCTTGTAGTAGCCTTTATTTTAAAGTCTATTTTGTGCGATATGAGAATTGCTACTGCAGCTTTCTTTTGATTTCCATTTGCCTGGAATATCTTTTTCCAACCTCTCACTTTCAGTCTGTATGTGTCCCTAGGTCTGAAGTGGGTCTCTTGCAGACAGTATATGTTTGGGTCTTATTTTTCTATCTATTCAGCTGGTCTATGTCTTTTGGTGGGAACATTTAATCCATTTACATTAAGGTAGTTATCAATATATGTGTTCCTATTACCATTTACTAAATTGTTTTGGGTTTGTTATTGTAGTTGTTTTCTTTTCTTCTCTTTCCTGCCTAGAGAAGTTCCTTTATCATTTGTTGTAAAGCTGGTTTGGTGATGCTGAATTCTCCTAAGTTTTGCTTGTCTATAAAGGTTTTAATTTCTCCGTCAAATCTGAATGAGATCCTTGCTGGATAGCGTAATCTTGGTTGTAGCTTTTTCCCTTTCATAACTTTAAAACTGTCCTGCTACTCCTTTCTGGCTTGCCGAGTTTATGTTGAAAGATCAGCTGTTAACCTTATGGGGATTCCCTTGTATGTTTTTTTGTTGTTTTTCCCTTGCTTACTTGTTTTAATATTTTTTATTTATATTTAATTTTTGATAGTTTGATTAATATGTGTCTTGGCATGTTTCTCCTTGGATTTATCCTGTATGGGACTGTCTGTGCTTCCGGGACTTGATTATTTCCTTTCCCATATTAAGGAAGTTTTCAACTATAATCTCTTCAAATATTTTCTCGGTCCCTTTCTTTTTCTCTTCTTCTTCTGGGACCCCTATAACTCAAATATTGGTACATTTAATGTTGTCCCAGAGGTCTGAGACTGTCCTCAATTCTTTTCATTCTTTTTTTCTTTATTCTGCTCTGCAGTAGTTATTTCCACTATTTTATCTTCCAGGTCACTTATCCACTCTTCTGCCTTAGTTATTCTGCTATTGATTCCTTCTAGAGATTTTTAAATTTCATTTATTGTGTTCATCATTGTTTGTTTGCTCTTTAGTTCTTCTGGGTCCTTGTTAAATGTTTCTTTTATTTTCTCCATTCTGTTTCCATGATTTTGGATCATCTTCACTATCATTACTCTGAATGCTTTTTTGGGTAGACTGCCTATTTCCTCTTCATTTGTTTGGTCTGGTGGGTTTTTACCTTGCTGCTTCATCTGCTGTGTGTTTCTCTGTTTTCTCATTTTGCTTAACTTACTGTTTTGGGGGTCTGCTTTTTGCCAGTTGCAGGTTTGTAGTTCCTGTTGTTTTTGGTGTCTGCACCCAGTAGCTAAGATTGGTTCAGTGGGTTGTGTAGGCTTCCTGGTGGAGGAGACTGGTGCCTGTGTTCTGGTGGATGAGGCTGGATCTTGTCTTTCTAATGGGCAGGACTGCTTCCAATGATGTGTTTTGAGGTGTCTGTGACCTTATTGTGATTATAGGTAGCCTCTCTTCTGATGGGTGGCATTGTGTTCCTGTCTTGCTAGTTGTTTGGCTTGGGGTGTCCCGCACTGTAGCTAGCTGGTTGTTGAGTGGAGCTCAGTCTTAGCATTGGAATGGAGATCTCTGGGAGAGCTTTCACCATTTGATATTACGTGGAGCCAGTCGGTCTCTGGTGATCCAATGTCCTGAACTTGGCTCTCCCAGCTCAGAGGCACAGGCCTGATACCTGGCTGGAGCACCAAGACCCTGTCAGCCATATGGCTCAGAAGAAAAGGGAGAAAAAGAGAAAGAAAGAAAGAGAGAGAGAGAGAGAGAGAGAGAGAGAGAGAGAGAGAGAGGGAGGGAGGCAGGGAGGCAGGATGAAAAAATAAATAAAATAGAATAATGTTATTAAAATAAAAAATTAAAATATTAAACATTTAAAAAAATAAAAAGTAAGGAAAACCAAAAAAGAAAGAAGGGAGTGACCAAATCAATAAACAAATCTACCAATGATAATAAAATCTAAATACTAAACTAAGATAAACATAAAACCAGAAACAAATTAGATGCAGAAAGCAAACCCCAATTCTGTGGTTGCTCCCAAAGTACACTGCCTCAATTTGGGGGTGATTTGTTGTCTATTCAGTTATTCCACAGATGCAGGATACTTCAAGTTGATTGTGGAGATTTAATCCACTGCTCCTGAGGCTGCTGGGAGAAATTTCCCTTTCTCTTATCTGTTCACACAGCTCCTGGGATTCAGCTTCGGATTTGGCCCTGCCTCTGCGTGTAGGGCATCTGTTCTTCATTCAGACAGGATGGGCTTAAAGTAGCCACTGATTAGGGGGCTCTGGCTCACTCTGGCTTGGGGGAGGATAGGGTACGGAATATGGGACGAGTCTGCAGGGTCAGAGGCCAAAGTGACATTGCAACAGTCTGAGGTGCGCCGTGTGTTCTCCTGGGGAAGTTGTCCCTGGAGCACAGGACCCTGGCAGTGGCAGGCTGCACAGGCTTCCAAGAGGGGAGGTGTAGATAGTGACCTGTGCTTGCACCCAGGCTTCTTGGTGGCTGCAGCAGCAGCCTTAGCGTTTCATGCCCATCTCTGGTGTCCCCACTGATAGCCACGGCTCACGCCTGTATCTGGAGCTCGATTAGTTGGTGCTCTGAATACCCTCTCCTTGCACACCCCGAAACAATGGTCTATTGCCTCTTAGGCAGTTCCAGACTTGTTTCTGGACTCCCTCCCAGCTAGCTGTGGCCCACTAGCCCCCTTCAGGCTGTGTTCACGCAGCCAACCCCAGTCCTCTCCCTGGGATCTGACCTCCGAAACCGGAGCCTCAGCTCCCAGCCCCCACCTGCCCCGGTGGCTTAGCAGACAAGCCTCACAGGCTGGTGAGTGCTGGTCGGCACCAATCCTCTGTGCGGAAATCTCTCCACTTTGCCCTCTGCACCACTGTTTGTGTGCTCTCCTCTGTGGCTCCAAAGCTTCCCCCCAGCCACCCGCTGTCTCCACCAGTGAAGGGGTTTCCTAGTGTGTGGAAACTTTTCCTCCTTCACAGCTCCCTCCCAGAGGTGCAGGTCCTGTCACTGTTCTTTTGTCTCTGTTTTTTCTTTTTTCTTTTGCCCTACCAAAGGTACGTCGGAGTTTCTTGCCTTCTGGGAAGTCTGAGGTCTTCTGCCAGCGTTCAGTAGGTGTTCTGTAGGAGCTGTTCCACATGTAGATGTATTTCTGATGTATTTGTGGGAAGGAAGGTGATCTCCACATCTTACTCCTCCACCATCTTGAAGGTCTCTCCCGTATTGTGGCTTTAGTATGTGTAGAGACACATGTGGTATTGATTTATATTTTCAGTATGTCTGAGACAAGATTCCCCCAAATTTTTCCCGATAAGGGGCAACATTGGACCACATGGTCAGGCAATTGGCAGTGGCCCAAAGGTCTATAGAAATGTTCAGCTGAGCTGGTTGTTGATAAGGGCAGTCAGTGTAAAGTTGACTGCCCAAAGTTTGGGCAGTTGTACTAATCATTGAATCTTTTATCAGAGATGTCTTAGTTAAGGTATTAAAAGCAACAGCTCTCTAGGAAGTTCAATCATGTGTGATGATGGTGGCCATACTGTCTATAACATGTAGAAACTTTCTTTGCTATTCACTCAGGATCCCAAGAAGCTCCTCTGGTAGCTAAGGGGTTCAGAAGAGTAGTGACTGCCTGAAAAAACATGCCATCTGTCAAGGAACTAAGGACAGGCAAGGCCACACCTTCATACAGGTGGGATATTCCAGAGGGCCTAGGTTTGGCTATAATATATATGTATCATTTCCATTTTAGGAAGGGGGCCTTAGTGGCCATATGAAACTTACAGGGTGCTACCTCCATGATCCAAGGCATAATGGGCAGGTGGATACAGAGTGCCATGGTCTCAGAGCCTGTGAGAGCCTCTGTTTCCAGGAGATCCCAGTATGCAGCATTGTTGCTGTGATGGCATATGGCATAGGGCTTCAGGAGGGAGCTTCTTGCATCAGAAGTCCATGGGCAACTTATGGCTATTATGGTTGCTCCAGTGACTCCAAGAGGCATGAGAGGAGGTTGCTAAAGCCTTTACAGTGTAGGAGTCTCTGGGGGCAGCACCAGCTGTACTAAAATTTGTAAATATTCTAGAGGCTTTTTTGTAGGAGGCTCCATTCAAGGTAGGCCAGTTTACTAGTAACAGGATAAATGGGCTTAATTAAAATTATAGATGAAAACTATGTTGCCCTCAAAATCCAAAAATTACTAAAAGATTTTGAGCTTGTTTTAACATTGTGGTGCCGTGAGGGTCGATAGTTGTTTCTTAATGGTGTCAAGGATGGAGTGGCTTTTGACTGATCAGTTAATTTCTCAGGATTTAACTGAGGTGATAGGGCATTCTGTCATGTGTAGGGAAATGAAATCTCCCCCATTTTGTAAGTTCTTTTGTATATGTTTGTCTTGAATGATCGTGGCAAATGAATCTCCTTGAAGGAAGATGTGGTGTCACCTGTGCCCATGGAGAAAGTTGGATGCAGTTACCATCTTGCCTACCAATACAGTGTGCAGGGGCTAGGCTGTTGAAAACCTCATGGGTAGCCAGGTAGAGTTGTCCCTTCAAAGTGGAAAGCAAAAAGCATATCCATCAAAGTTGAAGGCAAACTGTAGCTGAGAGGCTTTTGAAATTGGCATTTAGCAGGTGATATGAGCCAAATCAATAGTAGCACAACGTTACCAGCTAGTGATTGGATCGGGCCAGTAATTTCAATAGTATTGATAACGGGGCCCTTAATGGGTGCAACAACAGAATTAAGGTTGCCGTAAACTACTGTGAGGTACCATTCATTTTTCCCAGGTTTAAGAACAGCCAAATTGGCTATTAAATGAAGAAGTAGTGGAGATAAATATCCCTTCTCTAAATGTCTTTTACAATGGGCTTCAATCTTTGAAGACCCTGGTTTTTTTTGTTTTTTTCTGGTATGCGGGCCTCTCACTGTTGTGGCCTCTCCCGTTGCGGAGCACAGGCTCCGGACGCGCAGGCTCAGCGGCCATGGCTCACAGGCCTAGCCACTCCGCGGCATGTGGGATCTTCCCAGACCAGGGCACAAACCCGTGTCCCCTGCATCAGCAGGCGGACTCTCAACCACTGTGCCACCAGGGAAGCCCTGAAGACCCTGTTTTAATATACAGTGAACCATATTAACTATTTTAATTGTGACGAAAAGTCCAAGGGATCTCAATTTGTTAGCCTGTTGTAAATGCCAAAGATATTGTTTAATTTATTATGTTTTTGGTTAGAGCTTCTTCCATGACCACTATGGGATATTTAGGCAGTGCAATAGTTCTGATGATTAAAATGAAGCATACTTATTTGTTCACTACTTTATATTTCACAACTCCTCTAGATTATAGGGTGTGCCCTCCTTATTTAAATTTAGTGGGATCCCCAGGAATAACTATAACTTGAGCCTCTGTTTTGATTAAAGCCGTGAGGGTTTGTCAGTTGGTGCATTTCAGTAAATATTAAAAGTTAATTCAAAACTCATGTTGTAGAGGTGCAAAAGCCAATTTGAGACATTTTACATTTTCACTTTATAAATTATTGTAGTAAAATTTAGATTTCTAATTGGGTCAAATTGCGAACCTCCCTTTCAATTAGTTTATTTGTTTGTTTATTGGTTACTGGATGTACTTTGGAGGAGGGAAGATCTCTTTACTCTGCTCATATTTATGTTTCTTCCTCCGTAGTGTCAAATCTGTATCATCAAGGTTAGGGACCTCCACCATAACAATTGTTGCTTTATAGGGTTTAAGCAGGAGGCATTTAAGTAGGGTTTGAATTACCTCCTTAGTTTTGCCACATAGGTGCCATAAATGTTTTATTCTGTAAGCTTGAGGATCAAGATCTTTGTTGCAAAGAAGCCTGAGCAGCAGTAATAGCAAAAGTATTTTTATAGAGCAGTGAATCATCTGCTTTTAGGAGTGTAGACCTCAGCATGCCACATGGTAACTGCTCTTGCACACAATTGGCCATCCAATGGGACCATATATTTCACAGAGTATCAATATTTTTCCTGAGAACTCTATAGAAGAAGGGCCATTGCCTGGTTGCGACCCACAACCAACAGTCACAGAGTAAGAGTCATTTCTCTGAACTGAGCATTACTCATAGCTTATGCTGGAATCAAGATACGCGATTCAGCCTGAGGCACATAGATAGGTCCAGGCTAAGACACACAACCCAGAGTCACTTTGAGGAGGGCCTTAACTCTTTTTCCTAAATGTCAATTATGAAAACTTCTGATGTAGTTTGATTAAATATTTGATAAAGATTCATTGGAACTCAGCAAATGTAGCACAAAGCAGCACAGCTCAAAATGCAAGATTGCTAGCAGGTAACAGAGCCAGTTACTAACTCAAAGCAAAAAAGGAGTCTGGTGGTCGTTGCCTAGACACCCTCTTTACTGCATCCATTGTTGTGCTAACGCTATAGTAGTTGGTTTGGATTTTGAGACTAATGTCACCACACAAACACCAAGGAAGTATGATTTTTATTTCTCACGTAATGAGGCTTTCTTGGGAGAACAAGGCAGCCTCCCAAACAGGTCCAAAATGGCATAAGAGAGCAGGGAAAGGAAATGGACTTTTGGGATTTTATTGTGGTTACAGGGTGATAGTGGGGTGAGGGTTCCTATGTCCAGATCAGTGCATTCATGGTTTGAACTTTCCACTAGTGCCCTAGGAGAGGGAGAACTCAGGCTTTCTAACCAGCTTGCCCAGATATGAAGCCTAAGGGGAAGGTGGGTGGGTGGGGGGGTCTTGAAAGCTGTCAGCAGTCAAACATCAGAACATGGTTTCAGACCCTTTAATACAAGCTGTAATTTATAAAGCTGTAATTCATAAACTGTATAATATCTTATATGTTGATGTATATCATGTATATAAGTTCCTATTGCTATTATATTCTTTCCCCACTTTAAGCAAAATTATTTCCTTTTGGACTCCAAGACAATAAATATAATATTCTCTAGAATATGATTAGCTGAATTTTCAAAATAACCGTCAAAAGGTCTAACAGGTCATTATGATAAATGTATATTTGCATTCACTGTGTAATGGGTGTCAAGGTTGATGTTTCACATTTCTTTCATTTTTAAAATCAGTTATAGGAAATAAATTATGCTTAATAATTCAAAAGAAAACTATGAAAACTATAGCACAGGAACATCAGGCTAGACATTTTACAACCATTTATTTAAAGGGTGGTTATAAACTAATAGGTTTCACCCTATTAGTATTTGTCTCATTCATGTTTGCTTTTATTTTTTGCTTTATTTTACCAAGATGATAAGTTCAGTAGTTGCCCCATCAGGTGTTTAATACCAGTTGGCATCAGCTTGCCGAAGATTATTTTGAAATATGGTTTAAAGTCATAAAGTCAATGATGGTAACAATAATAAACTGATTGAAGAGAAGAATTGATAGTGATTGTAGAATAGTGGAAAATAAGCTGAATTGGGAGTCTAACGGTCTGGATTATAGGCCTTTATCTGCCTCTGATTGGCCATATGACCTTGAGCAAGTTGTTTGAGTTTTCTGGACCTCACTTTCTTGATCTATAAGATGAAAAGCTTTGATACAGTGGTCTCCAAGGACCTTCCCAGTTCAAACAAATATGTGAAATTTACTTTTAAATTCAAAGAGCGTGTTCCTGGCAGCTAGAGAAGTAATGTATTGGAAAGTACTACCAACTTTTCTGAAATTCAAGAGTCTGCTCATAGAATTACATGGATTTGTGTAATTTCAGTTAATTCTAAAGATAACTATATATTTAACATAAATTCTGAATCTTTTATGTTCCTGAAGAAGTAAAATAAATTATATAACAATGACATGTTACCTTCTTCTTTTATATTTTCTTTCTTTCTTTTTCTTCTTTTTCTGTTTTTTTTTCAGTGTATCAGAATATCCTTGACTGTCATCTTTGCCTTTGTCACCTCTATCATTAACGTTCCATAAGTACTTTTAAGGGCACTTTCCATTTTTCATTCACTACAGGTATTAGGAAATTAATTTCTTACTCTATTCCCCTACTGGTATTTGGGTACAAAATAATTCCTTTGATGATGTTGAATACTCATATACAGGGAGAAAATATTACCTAGAAAATTTTACTGTAAAATTGATGGTCTTCCCTTAAGAACTTGATGTGAGAGAAATTTGAAATAATGAAAAGAAAAGAAAAAAAACAGTATAGTTCCATATAGGTATTCATAACATTTTCTGGAAAACTTTCTATGGAGAAGTCATTAAATACAGCCTTTTTCAGTGTTTCATTATTCTGTCATGCAGAATCACATTTGTAATATTTCATACTCTGACAGATTAAAGCTAGTGGATAAATGATTCACAAAAGCACACAGCATGCCACAGGCAGAGTCTTTTGTAAACATGGAACACTCATCATTTTTGACACTCTCCCACTGTTACTTCAGGATAGTATAATGATCTCTAATTGTTTAACACTGCAAACCCAGTGCTGATTACAGTTAAAATACAAATGTTTATTTTTTTCTGTTTCGGTGAGTCGTGTGATTTATCTGCTTTAGACCTAACAAAACGGAAGTTTGAAATCATTCATTCATTTGAAAACTCAGTAAGTTGTATTTCAGATAAGTTAAAAGATTGATAGTGTTTATTTTGTGGTTGGCATACAAACACATGGTACACATCACGCCCTATAAAAGAGTTGTCCCAGTCCCTGAGTTAAGGATTCAACTAGTATTCTCCTACAGTTTATGCAAACTCTTAATATTTCAGCCTAACTGCTTTTGCTGAGAAGGGGAAACTCTAAAACAGATGTGTAACTGGAATGATTTCTAAATTCATTGAGGCTGTGTTATCTACTAAAATGCCAAACTAAATAACAGAGTTTCATCTGTCATATTTCTTCTCTTAGCAGCCTTTTATATAACATATGTTTTTAAATCTAGTATAATATTAATTTCATTGTAACAGGAGTTGCCAATTAAAATTCAAATCAAAAGCATTAACTTAATGGCAGATAACATAAATGAGATCAGGATGTAGGTATAGTCAGTAAGAAATTGTACCATGTTGAACTAAAGAACTATGCCTTCTTGAAAACAGTTAAATTCCAAAATGTTTAAAACACAGTATGGTCCAAACAAAACTCATCTATGGAATGATGTGATTTTCAATTTAATATGTTTGCTGTGTTTAGTTTAAAGGTACGGAAACTTAATGACTTCCTTTCCCTTTTTCCTATCCTTTGCTCCTGTCCACCATCTCTAAATTCATAAAAATATGCTACTATTAATTCTAACCTCATTGTGGGTTGATATCTGTCTCATATTGCTCGTGAGTGGCAATTAGTCACTAGTTGGATCAATTATTTATTCAAACAGTAGTATACACTCAGCCTTGAGCTAGAATCTGAGTATAGAGGTTATGTAAACAATGGTTCCTGCCTTTTAGGAGGGCATAAGAAAGGAACTAGATAACTAAAGAGTTTATTTTAAAAGAATGTGAAAACTGCTATAATAGGTGTTTGTGAGGGTGTTAAGGAAAAACAGATGAGAAACACCTAAGGCAGACTGGTGGCAGGTTTGGGAGATGGGGGTCACAGTGTCAGAAACATTTACCTGATGATATGGTGTGTGTGAGTCACTTGAAGAACAATATTACAGCCAGAGAAAATGACACAGGCAAAGGCATAGACATATGGTAAATGGTTTCTGAAAGGAACTGCATAATTTTCTCTCTGGGTGAAGAGCAAAGCACTACTCAGAAACTAATATGCTTGAAACTGGAGAGGCAGACAGAGACCAGATTATGGAAGACTTTCTATGCCACATTTATATCAATTCAAAAATTCTTAGTCCTACCTAGCTTCAGAGAGACATTTTCTAGCCTACAATATCTGATGTCCAAGGAAACAGAAATGCTTAATTGGTTTCATTAGCATATACTCCAGTTGAACAGTCAGACAATAGTAGGGATAATAGCCACCCAATACGAACTGGCGCAGCCAATCCACTTGTTTGAATTTTGAATATTTTTGTGCTGTAGGCAATCTCCTGGACAATCCCACATTTCTCTGGCCACCCGGCCCTTCCCCTAGCCCTTCCTCTCAGCAACTAAAGGAGTAATATCTAGCCTAGCATCAATTTTGGCTGGTCTATGTCCATGTCATATTGATTAAACATTTTGAGTCATTCAGTAAATATAATTGAATACATTCAAACACACACACACACACACACACACACACACACACATACACATACACACACACTTAATGTCTCAAATTCTGCTAATGGGAGTGAAGAGTGAGAAGAAAATAGGGTGCTATGAGAGAGAATAATGGAAGGATAAAACTTAGCTTAGGTACATTAGTGAAGATTGCAATATTCTGTAAACTGAAAGATAAGTAGGAGGTTGAACTGTACTGTGTATGCTGTAGAAATTAATGAAGCTATTTAAGCAGGGGAATAACACAGCCTGGTGGACATTTTAGGTATAATGTTGATGGCAGGGCATGAGTGGCTGTCTGAGAGGCACAGGATTAGAGACAATGAGAGGACTAATTTGGGCAGTGTGAGAAGGGAGGAAAGCATTGTTCGTAGGAGATATTAGAGGTGGATAAAATCTGTGTAGTTAGTATTCTAGAGTAATTCATGGTCTGGACAGAGAATGATGGAAGCAGACATATGAGTAGAAAGGGCCAAGTGATAGCACAGAGGCAATGACACCTGGAGCCAAAGCCCTTCCTTTCTGTTCAGAAATTCAGTGTTGTCAAACTTTAGGAGATTGGTTCACATTGATTCCCACTCACCAAACCCAGAGGAGACTGATTTAAAAATCACAATGCCAATTAACCAATTTATTGTGAGAGAGTATCCAGCAAACTTACCAGTCCTGGCCATTTGTTTAGAACCCTCTATTTTGGTGAATAAATCTACTCTTTGGACAAATGAATATAATTATCTATCAAATTATAGATCAGAAGTTTATTGAATTAAAGACATCAGAAAGGGAGATTGATGTACTTATGGAAAATTTCTATCAAACTACTATGGCTGGAAGAAATATTCTTACCTACACTAAAAGGAATTTCTTTCTTAGAATTCACTACACCAACCTTTCCCAAAGTATCAGGAGGAAACATTAGTACATGAGGGTGGGGGGCAGGGGCAGAAAACCCCCAAAAGTGTGTGAACATTGGGTTAGAAAAGTTTGAAAGGGCTTTTGGATTATTTCCTCTAAGCCTTCTTGGAACATTTAATATGCCAATGTACATATTATTTATGTGTATGTGTGTATACGTACATTCATATATATTTGGTTAGCCTCTTTTATTAAGGTTGCAGCCCAGTGAAAATATTGAACTAATGTGTAAGCGCTTTGTGGTCGAAGATTGTATTTTTTATTATTTCAAGAGGCTGACAATCCTTGGCACATTTCTGAAAAGCTCAATATATATTTATTGACTGTGTGAATGATTGGATTAATAAAAGAATCAAGTAACCCTTTATACTGCATGGGGATGACACATTATTATTTTTTTCTAGACTCTTATCTACTGTATTTAGTAACCAAAAGATTAGTTTACTCATGTTTCAATCAGCCAAGTGCTTTCTTAGTTGATAACTTCATTTTAATATTCATAAAGTTACCCTACTCCTAATTTATTAAGGAAAATCTTACAGCTGATTATTTTTGCAGACAACTGACATCATGTTATGTTGTTGATTCTAACTTATTTTACTTGGCTACCAATTGAAAAATTTTAAACACAGCTATTAAAGTAAGCCTGGTAAACAAAAATCATAGTTTTTTAAATTATAAGAATGACATTTGTTCAGTTGAAGGAGAATCTTTAAAGTTACAAAAATCTTATTTTTTTTTATTTTTTTAATTCCAAAAATATTGCTGTGAATTTTTTTTTTAACATATTTATTGGGGTATAATTGCTTTACAGTGGTGTGTTAGTTTCTGCTTTATAACAAAGTGAATCAGTCATACATAAACATATGTTCCCATATGTCTTCCCTCTTGCCAAAAATCTTATTTTTATTGGCAGTGTCATTACCTGTCTTTGGATTTCTTGGAAATAATGATATATGTTTTTATTGAGAATTTTTAATCTAAACTGAAATTCTTCAAAGTTGTAATGCTAATGTAATGTAATGTAATGTAATTAGAATCCTACAGCATGTTCTGTGACCCATAGTTCCTACCTAAGTATTTCAATTAATTGTCTGGAGAAATATCTTGTGAAGTTCTTATATGGAATTATATAATTCTCGTGTCACAAATTCAAATGTTCAATATATGTAACTTCCCATCTTATTCATAGTTTTATCTAAGGGTCTAAAGTTTAGAGAATGCCAGGCCAGAGTGAAGATGGAGAGTTTGGGAGCAGGGCAGAGGAAAGTAAGAAATGAGGAAAGGTTAAGGATGTAGCGTTTAGTCCTGTAGTATCCACAAAAAGCATCCTCATTTCCTTCTGGTCAAACTGCCAGTGCAGAATTTGCTGCTCCATCACCCTTCACCTGGTTTCTCCCAAGATACATCTGAATGCCTAGGTGTGTAGGACTATGTCAAAGACTGATGCTCATCTGAATTTCTTTCAACAATTGAGGCCTAAGTACCTCCTAATCCCACTCAAAGTTGCCTCTAAGGGTTTGGTCTAGAGAGGACTGTGTGTAGATGCTCACCTTGGAGACTCTCATCAGTGACCAACTTGTGTGCTTGCCTGTGGACACTCCTCTCTTCCTTTCCAGTGTAGGAAATCTTCTACCCAGTATGTTGTGGTACAAGAGGAATAGGATAGGGGAATAACTCCACCTGTTAGCCAAGCATATTTCTAAATATTTTTTATTTTGATGCCCAGACTTCATATCTGAAGCTCAAAAGATGTGAAATTGACCATTATTTCTATTTTGTCCTGTCATCCATCCCCTGAGGTAAGGTAGAAGGACTAGAATTCGAATCCTATGCTGGAGAAGGGTGCAAGGTGCAATGTTATAATTTCTCAAGTACATATCCATTGTATAAGTTATAATTGATTGATAGATTAATATTTGTATTCTTTTTATTTAAAAATGGGTTTTTAAATACTATCTCCTGCATTTACTTTCATATTTAATGAGGGTTCGAGTCTAGCCATATCCATTTAAACCTAAAATATATCCTCTGCTGTAAGATGACAAACTTTGTAGCTACATGAGCTGGTTTCCAGTCTTAGAGAGTAAGACTATATGCCTTATCACTACTGTAACCTCAGGCAAAGCATTTATCCTCTCTGGGACAATCTTATATAAAACAGGGATAATTATATTTGCCCCATCCTAATCCATATGATTTTTGTGAGCATAAAACAGTGATGTGTGTATGTGCGCACGTACACAACCATATTGTTAATTGTAGGGCTCCACGTAAAGGTTAGTTATAATCGTTTCAATATTTTGTTTTTTCATTGGTTAATTTTAAGGGATATAATATTTAAGAACTCTATTTTAAATATATTTTTGGGTACTGAACAAATATTTGGTTCTATTTATTTTCTTCAGGTAATAGACACTCTTCTATCCTGGGGAAGTACATACATGTTTCATTAATAGTATTTCATAGAACATTTATCTCTAATTAGAGTTTACTGTACTTGGACAGCAACTTTGACTATACCAGAATACTTTATTTAATGAAATCCGAGCTCTACAAGGTACTGATCACTAACTTTCATCTATCTGGTGATTGATCTACACACTAATTTGCTAAGTCCTTCTAAAATTTTCTGAATTGTTTGCCTTCTTTTTTGCTGATTTCTGCTCTAATTGTTCAGTGGATTTTCTGTTTGAAAAATAAAGTCCACATTCATAGTTCTTACTTTATTTATAAGGTATATCATTAGACATTTTCTTCCAGCTGTCTACAGCTCATTTTTCTTCATAATATTTAAAACATAATCATCCTCCACATTTTTTCTGCTTTAAAATTTTAATTTCTATTTACTTAGGAAACAATATGATATCTGGGATTTGTTTCCAAACAATCCCAGGGACTGGGGCTGGGGTAGTTTATGTGGGTGAAACTAGACTTTTCATGAGTAGATAATTTAAATTTTTCTGTATGGAAATGTCTTTAAAAAGCAATTGATCTTTCAAAGGATTCTATTTTTAAAAAGAATGGAATAAAAAATATATAAAAATCTATACCTTTAATTTATTTTAATCCCCAGCTTGCACTACCAAGAGTTGACTGAGGAATTGCCTAGGATAGTTTTCCCACTGAGGCAATTTGCTGTGTGATATTATTATATAAGTTACTTATTCTATTATAACTTAGATTTCTTTAGATTTAAGTAGGTATGATATCTTTTTAGATGCTAAAAGACCAAGTCCTAGCCCTTAGACAGTCAGTTAACAAACTGAGTGAAGCTGGATGAGTCATTTAACATCTCTTGGTCTCAGTTTCCTCATCTCTGAAAATGAGGGCATTGAAAAAATATTTCTAGGGACATCTTTCACTGTGAATTTCTTTATACTTTGGTTATGTCTTGGCCTATTTATTTATTATGTTCTATTTCCCCTGACTACTCTGTTGGTTAGTAGAGGTGCATTTTCATCCCAGTTCTGCCACTGACTTGCTGGTTAATTTGATCAAGTTACTTACTCAAGTTTCTTCCTCTGAGGAAATAACGATCCCAGCCCAATGGCTTTCTAGTGAGAATCAGGAATCTGCTGAGATTTATTTATTTAGAGCATTTAGCATAGTACATGACATGTACAAAATGCTCAGTTAACTAATATTTGCAATAGCATCACCTCTCTTAGGCCATTTTTTTTCTTGGCTAATATATTTTTTTCTATTCACTATATTTCATAGATCATGGTTCAGAAGACAGGAAATAGAATTCTACAAAATATTTCAGGACGTAGAATTTTTTTATAATTTATGCTGCAGTGGTGAAAGTAGCAAAATTATAGTCATTGAAAAGTAAGTTTAAAAGATAAACATCACTTATTTTGATTGATCTATGTTGCATACTATCTGTGCAGTAAATGTTACTTGTTTACAAATAATGTCATGGTAAGTAAAGGCATATATCTGATTTTAGTTGGTTGAATGCCCCTGTTTACTCAAGTGAACTGACTTGTTAATTTATATGATGATGTGCCTAGAACAGCCATGTCCTGGCATAGCGTGGAATGAGGTTACATGTGCATAGGTTAGTTGTTTGAGCTCTCAAGCCAGTAATTAAAGAAAAAATGCAGTATTTAAACAAGCAACATATGTACGATATAATTACCAGACAATCCATTGCTATGTGAAAGGGCTGAAAACAGCCTCTTAAAGAGTTAAAGCTGTCATTACAAATGTATTAAAACCTCAATAAAATCTTGCCTTTCCACCAAGTATTTTGCAAGAAAGTTATATGTGTTAGATTATGTAGTCATTTCCTTGTTTAAGAAATTCTAAAGAAATTTAATCACAAAATTTTACTAATATAGAAAACATGGTTTCATTTTTGTCTACTCTTAATTTTTTAAACCATATGCATACATTTTGAGAAATGATATAAAGCTTACTTTAAAAAATAACTATTTTCTCACATCAGCTCTGTTATTCTTCAATTAAAGATCCTCGTATCTTCAAGAAACTAAGACTGTATTGGTATGATGTACATATTTTAAATTTTCATCCCAACAACATATTAAAAACTTGAATTCAGCACTGAAGAATAAAATATGCTTCAAAAACCCAGATCTGGGTTTGTTTTATAACTATTCTGATTCTTTTATATCCAAGATCAATTTTGTAGTTTGCTAAGATTTAAACAGTGTAACATAGGGAAGTCTGGGATAAGCTATATAACCTTGCTTTCCTTTTACCTGAGAATTTTGCAGGCTTTATGGCAGTGTGGTCTGGCAGATTGTATATAAACAGATCATAAATCACAGCTGGGGAGGATTTCAGTCACTGGGTCCATGGCAGAAATGTAAGCCAAGTGAGCAGATGTCATGGAGAAAATTAACATCTAACCAAGGTAATAAATGATCCCAAGCTTTGTTAAAAAAAAAATTTCTAAACAATGAATATCTTTATATCCAATAAAACAGAAACACCATTAAAATCTAAATTTAAAAATCTATCTTTTAAAGATTATATTTGTAAATAATTGTTGATTTGGTTCACTAACAGTTTTAAAAGGCCACAAAATTAATCAAACAAAAAAGAAGTACACTTAAAAAAATAATTTTACTTTAAAATCATATTGAATGCTTCCTAAAACTTTTAAGAATAATGCTTCTAACAAAATTTTTAAAAGATATATTTTTGGCTTATTTTAAATATTTCATACTAATTCTAGAAAAAAAATAGAAAACGCAAAGAATTTGTTTTAAACCATCCATGCCTCCACTATCCAGGCAAATTACTATGAAAATGTAGGCTTCTTTTTGCTGGTATTTTACATGAGTTTTAATGAAATAGTAAACAAAGAATATATATCATTTTCTATTCAATGTTTTTAGCCAACTATATTTTAGATATTCTCTTATGCAGCTAAATATTCTTTATCATCATTTTAATAGTTGCATAATTTTTATTACATTGTATTTTTGTACCAAAGTCTATTTAATCATTTCCATAAGGCTGGCTATTCAGATTGTCTCTTCTACCCCTCTTTTTTACTTGACAAATATCATTGTAATAAACATGTATATCAGGCTTTGGCTGTATCTCGGATTATTTTCTAGACTAGATTCCCAGAAGAGGAATCACTAAGTCAGAGGCCATGAACTTTTTTGAAGCTCCTGATGATACATATTTCTAAATTGCTTTCTGGAAAGATTTGTCCAATTTACATCCCACCAAGAAGTGTAAGAAATTGCCTAGATCTTTGAACTCAATTGCTCTTTTGAAACAAAGCTTACGTCACTTGGATAGAAGCTGCAGGCCAGTCAACTACAAGTTCAAAAGCACTTCTTACAATTAAAATGTCCAGGAAAAAAATATGTTCAGTAGGAGCCTCATGGGATTCTCATACCCAAATGAACTCACCAAATTCAGTCCCCAGCTTTGCTGTTTCCAACCAAGGTTTGAACAGGCCCCTAGAGACTTAAGCTCTTTAACAACACTTACTGATTTATAAATCAGATGACATTTAAAAAAAATTTACACAGAGAAATATATATGCAAGTAGGCCAAAATACTAATTTTAGCAAGCCAATAAATTCCTTCTCTGATTGGAAAGTTTTAGAAAACTAAAATCTGAAGGTTAGTTTATAGTACAGAATCATTTTATAAAGTAATTCAGTGATAATAATGAGTTACATTTTCAAACTATTACAGCCTAAAACATGCTTCTTTGCTATAGACTATATCCTCACATTGCTTGACCAACAAGTAATTGTTCTTTGACTTTTATTTTCTACACTGCATACTGGGCATCACTTTCCACTTATGTTTGGGTGTTTATCAGTATGCAAGACTATATCAATTTTCATTAGGTTGGTATTTTGAAATCATTGTGCTGTCATCAGCAAAAATACAAAAAGAGCTTATAGCTGGTTGTCTACAACTATCTCAACTTCTGCAGGTTGTTTTTTTCTTATCAGTTGTTCATTCCAGAAATGAAATTATTAAAGCTTCCGTGTTCTGGAGGTTCAAACTATTTGTGATATGCACCATTCTGTGCACTAATTACAATGTATGAAAATGCAATCAGTCTTAAATTTCACTTTTCAAAAATCATATTAACCTTTGACAGTGTGGTTCTTAAATTTGCAAACAGCCTAATTTTTAAATCTAGCGTTCAGTCTTAACAGAAATATGATATTGGACAAGTTTCTTAACCTCTCTAGGCCTCAGATTTATCATCTGTAAGATGAAGATAATAATCTTAGAGTGTTATTGTGTACATATAAATGACAGAAGGTGGTAAGCACCATACGGAAGATACTACGTTGTATCTAATGGAAGGTGGAAACATGGGAAATATTGGCCTTGGATTTGAATGGTAGATACTCTCTTCCTGTGTTAGATGAGCCTAGGAAGACAGCCTAAAGGTTAAAAGAAAAAAAAAAAAAAAAAGTGTTTTAGGTCAGGAACTTTGTTTAATAGAATCGCTAAAAAACAAGATTTTTTTTCCCCAAGAGAAAGTTGACAAGGGTAGTGGAATTTCTGGAAGCCATATTATGTAAGGAATATTTAAAGAATAGGGAACATCTCAAGGAAGGCTTACTGGCAAGGAACTGTATAGGAAATAATGTGAATGGATGGGAAGAAAATGCAGGAAGGCAAATTTTGGCACACTATAAGAAAAGTTGATCTAGAAACTAGGTTTTTCTAACAAGAAATGTGTTTCCTTATCACACCATGAATTTTCCATCACTCAAGACATTTAAGTAGAGATTGTAAATGGGTACCTACATGAATTGGGAGGTTGCCCTGATACTTCCTGAGGTCCATTTCACTCTCCTGGTTCTTTCTCTAAACTTTTAAGTGGAGGAGAAAAATATGAAGCAGTGCTTTAGATAAATGTTTTGTATTTCAAAACAGTCCTATCAATTTAATTATTTGCTCTTAAATATCAGTTTCTACAGATTATTTTCAAAGACTGGCGTTTTTTTCTTTGAAGCATCTTTATATCCGTGTGTAATATATTTGTGGGCTATCTAAAACATAAGATTGCTATCTTATGAGTTGTGTCCAAAAAAATACATCTTATATTTGTTTATGTCTTGCAAGATATTTCAGCTCAGCAAATGTTAAAATTATTTCTGATATGAAATAACTGAAACAAAAAGAGGTAGTATCAATTTATATCCAAGTACTCTTAGAGTCATATTTTGCTTAAGTGCTTTGAAACTTCTAATATCTGCCTCTATTAATATATAATTCTAAAATATTAGCCTGTATTCACATTATAAACTTTATACCATATTTTATTTCATAGTATACTTTTCTAATTTTTTTCTAATGTATTAGAAAAAATATTGTTTTCAGATTATAGACAGAAACTGAACTGTTAAATCCCTTCAGTTATAGTGTTTTAAAATAGAAATAGTAGACATTTGTTATTTCCTTTCAGAAATGTCTGAAGTCTCAAGACAAACAGATGAATCATTCAAAATAAATTCCAGATGGTTGAGCCTGAAAAATATATGTTATTGCTGATTTAACAAGAAATATACATTGATTTATACAATTGGAATTTCCAGAGGGCACTGGCTTTAGGTGACACTTGATCCAGTGGATAAAACCATGGCACCCAGTAGCTGATTTTTCTGTCTCTGTGCTCAGCTTTTCACAGTATCAGCTTCATCATCAGACTCCTCTGAATGTTTCATGTCTATGTCCCCAACCTTACTCCCACACCACAAATCAAGGCTCTCCCTTCTTGGAGGTAAACTGGCTTTGACAGTTTCAAACTTCATGATTTTTATGACACACCATTAGAATATTGAGTTTCTTCTGATTATTTGTTTAATACATGAAAAAGGAAAGGAAGCTTTTTTTTTAATTTCTAAGAATCCCCCCCAAATACTTCCTAGTATCTCAAGGACCTCGATCAGGTTACATTTCAATCCCTGAACTACCCACTAAGGCCAGTGAATAAGAAATATTGATTTGCTTTAACTGATTAAGTTTACACCTGGGCTGGGTGTAGAACCAGTCCCACCCAAATCATATGAGTTCAGAATAAGGTTTGTAATGCAGGAAAAAAAAAAAATAATCAAGGTATGTTTCAAGAAAAATAAATTTGAATGGACCTAGAGTATCAAACAAATCCACTCTACATATGGATCACTGATCCCAAAGATTCCTTCCAGTTCCTAACAAAGAGCACCTTGGATATTCACCCCTCTTAACTTTAACTACTCCAGGTTTATAACTGTAAGTTCTTTCAAAAGCTTTGAAAAAAAAATTAGCACCATATTAAGTCAATTAAAATTTTATAATTACAATTTTCATGATTATTTGTTTACTTATGGAATTAAGTTTTTCCAGTTATATAAACTATTTCTATCTTTTGTAGATTCTCAAAGATATTTGTTCAATTTTTAAAATAGAAGTAAAAATACTGAAGTGAGAAATAAAAAGTAAAAAAGGAGAAATTTCACATATATAACAAATATTAGCACTCTTTCTGTTGGAAAAGAATTTGTAAAAACTTTTCAAAATAACCACAAGAAAAATATAAAAACTATAAAATCAACAGATCTACAAAAGCTCTTCATTCTGAAACCATAGGTAGAAATCAGATGAACAACTCTGTTTTAGCATGTCCTAAATAGCTCTCAAATGTCATACCTATTTACACATAAATTTTAAATGCCCTTAGCAGTAGGTCTCGAACTGTAAGCTACCTGCATAAGAATTATTTAGGAGGGTTAATTAAAATGAACATTCTTACGTACACTTAAGTTTGAGGGTCTCCTGATTTATAAATCCTACACTATGTATTTGATTCTTGGTGCCCCCAAATGTTGTCAGTATCAGTGGACCACTATGCTAGAGTTCTTTCCATATCTAATAATGTTTTTGATATCTTGTGAAGAAATTTGTGTTTGTTTAAGTAAGACAATTTGTTACTGAGCATGTGATCAGGGGGCACAGTATAGTCAGGGGACACAGGATAACCTAATGAGTTGAACACAATTTATGTCTTTAGACTGCCAAGTTTTAAATTCTGATCCTAACACTTCTTAGCTGTATGTGCTCAGGAAAGTTCAGTGATCTCTCTGAGTCTTGGTTGACTCAGGAGTGAAATATAGAAAAATATTAAATTCTAAGTTTTATAAAATCTCCTTAGGGAAAAAATATGTGCTTATCTCTTCCTGGAACTGTTTTAAGAAAAGGTTTTGTTGTTATAGTGGTGGTAAGAACACTTAACATGAGATCTACTCTTAACAAAATTTTAAGTACACAATACAGTAGTGTTAACTGTAGGCACAGTGTTGTTCAGCAGATCTCTAGAGCTTATCCATCTTGAATAACTGAAACTTTATACCGTTAAACAGCAACTCCCCGTTTCCCCCTCCCCAACCCCTGGCAACCACCATTCTACTCTCTGTTTCTATGAGTTTAACTCTTTTAGATACCTCATATGAGTGGAATAATGCAGTATTTGTCCAAAAAAGCTTTTAATAATATACCTTCTGTTACAAAAAATCTAAACAATGCTGGAAATTAAAGTTGTTACTTCTCCACTATCAAACACTTTATTTGACTCTTTAAGTGCAGTATTGTAGTCTCCATTACATGAAAGAAGGAATTACAACAATAAGCACCAGCTTATGAAATTACACTTGAACATGATTTTATAAAAAATAGTTTCATATGGTAGCTGCCATTAGGCCATACTATATGTATCTTATCACAGAAAAATGACTATGTATATTTCTCCAGAAAGGATTTTTTTCCTCCTCCTTTCTTAGCAGTGTCTAGTGTTGAACAGTTTTCTTTCTTGGAGCTATTCTTAATATCATATGCTTCTTTTAAATTTTAATCATACATTGTTAGGTATAGTTTACATGTAATAAAACCCAGTGCTCCTAAGTGTACAGCTTGATGACATTTGACAAGTGTACATACACTTTTGTAACGATCACTCAGATCAATATGTAGAACATTTTCATTGTCCAAGAAAGTTCCCTTGTGCCCCCTTACTGTCAATTACCCTAGCTCTCTCCCCCATTTCCTAGGAACCACTGTTGTCATTTTTATCACTATAGATTAGTTTGGTTTTTTCCTGAATGATATATAAATGAAATATTACTATAGGTACTCTTTCATGTCTGGCTTTTTTGTTCTACATGGTTTTTGAGATTCATTCGTGTTATTGTGTGAATCAATAGTTTGTTGTTGTTTTTGATTGAAGAGTAGTATTCCATTGTATGAACCACAGGGTGTTTATCTATTCTCTTCTTAATGGACATTTGGGTTATTTCCAGTTTGGACCTATTACAAACAAAGTTTCTATGAACATTGTTGTTCAAATCATTTTGTGTCCATATGTCTACATTTTTCTTGGGTCAATACCTATTCTTGGAGTTGCTGGATCACAGGTTAGTATATGTTAAATTTCACAAAATTGCCAAATAGTTTTCCAAAGTGGTTTACCATTGTGCACTCTTTCCAGCATGTATGAGTATTAGATTTGTACTGTGTGCTCACCAGTATTATGTCTTTTAAATTTCAGCCATCCTGTATGTATGCTTCATTTTAAAACCTTTTCCTGTAATTCTTCTGTAAACATGAAGGAATAATTCAATTAAATGAATCACCAAAACTATGTGGAACTTATGCATTCAGAAAAATTTATTCATCTCTACTACTATATTGAAATGCAGTATGACTTTGAGAAAGTTACTTAATCACTTTGTCCTCCTTCTTTTCTGAAAAATGGGGATAAGTACTGTACCTACCTTATAGGGCTGTTATGAAGATTAAACAGTGAACATACACATAGTGCTTGGGACAGGGTCTGGCATGTACAAGCATTCAATAGCAGTATTTACTACGTATTAATAATAACAAATGTAATTAATAAATACTATTGAAACCATGGTTATTATTAAGGGCCAGACATTTGCTAGCCATTGAGAGAAGAATGATTGTCTAGACCAGATGTTATCTGTCCTTATGAAGCTTATTCTTGTTGAAATTAATATAGCTGATTTTAATATAATGATAGACGTAACTAGAGTATTTTCCCTTCTCACTTTAGCTTTTTTCCCCATTCATCTGTAAATAGATGAGCCAAAAAAAAAGAAAAAAGAGAGAAACCTATATGCTCACCATATTTGATCAAGAAATTGTACAAGCAACATCCTCTGTAGAGATTAATATACTACTGTTTTTCCCATGACATTTTCAAAACTATTAATAAGATGTATTTTTCCCATTTATATCTTAGAAATTTGATTTTGTTGACCTATGCTCTTTTATCCACAAAAATTCATATTTCTCAAATTTTAATGGAATAATTCATTTTTCCTTAATATTTGGACTTTGGCCAAATTGCAGTTAAATAATCATGAGGTAAGTTATTTCAAAATAATTGCTACTGCATGTCTCGTTTTTACCTGTAAGGGTCATGAATAAGGGTTGGGCCTATACATTTTATGTCTCCTGTGTGTCACTATAGCCCCTGGCATTTAGTGAGAGAAGAAGAACATTTACTTAGCATCACTGTCCTGAGCACTCTGCTAAGCAATTTATGTAAGTTTTCTAGTTAAATCCATACCTAAATGCCTGGCACCAGGTAGACACTCAATAAAATAATGAAGTGAAGGGCAAATAAAAAGGGAAAGATATTATTAGATAGAGACTAAGATAATGCATCAGAGAGACTCCCAAATACAGTGGCTTGAACAAAATAGGAGTCCCATGAAGACAGCTCCATGATAGACAGGGTCTGCCCAGCCACTCTGCTCTGACATCCCTTAGACCAAGCTGTTGGCCTTGTCTGCATGGTTGAATCTGACTCACCTGTGTCACATTTGCATTCCGATTTCTGGGAAAGGTCAGTTGGATGAAATGGAGACTCATTTTCTTTTAAGGATAACACAGAAGTTGTCTGCATCACTTCTGCTCATATTCTGTTGGTGAGCACTTCATCACAAAATTACATTAGTCTGCAGGGAGCCCAGAAAATGGAGTTTCTAGCCTGGTGGCCATATGCCCTAATAAAATCTAAAATCTAAAATGACTGGGGGATACTACGTTGTCTAAGCTACAAGGGAAAAGGAGAACGAAGTAAAAGTGAAGGAAAAAACATCTTTCTGAGGTGTGTCAAAATTATGTAATTTTTAGATGGAGATATTGAGGCTCAGAGAGTTAAGAAATTTACCTATGGTCTTACACTTACTAAGTGCCAGAGTTGAGATGTAAATGCAGATATTGCAAAGCTAATAATGATGATGATGATGTTCCCAAGCTCTACACTCTTTCTATTACGCCTCATGCCTCCATAAATATTTCTTGTATGTATACACACTGTTTATCTAAAAAGGTTTGTACAGATTATGTACATTTATGCTATCATTATTGAGATAACTGTTCCAGTCTCCAAAAAGAAAGTATTATTTTAAAATTATATTACCTTGCATAGTATTTTTCAAAGTACATTTAGATACAGAATCTCATTTTATCAACCACAATACTTGTGAAGCATGCAGAGAAAGTATGATTATTATTACATATGAGAAAACTGGGGGAGTTTTAATGTCTTGTAAATACAGCCAGAGTACAAGACAGTGACTAACAGCCAAAACTAAAATCTATTCCTTTCCATCCTTCCTCAGAATCGAGGGCCTACTTTGGAAAAGATTCAGAAAATTCATTTAAAATGTAGTGTAAAAGCCTATTTTGCAAATATCCTGCATCGAGGAGTTATTGTACTGGGTTATACTTGTTTTTAAATTTACTTAACCAAATTATAGCTATCCATTTAAGAGCCTGTTGTGCACTAGCCACAGCACAATAAATAAGACGTAATCTATGACCCCTTTGGCCAGTTTAACACTACCTAGAGAAAACTAGGGATTCCCTTCAATTCATTTGGTAGGTTTTCATAAATGAAAAAACATTTGAAGGCAGTTGAGTTATTTTCCCTCCTTCTTTACTTTTTTTTTTTAAATTAACTATTACCCTGCTATACCCAGTTACTTCAGATTTCACGTAGAAAATCCAAGAACAGAGTTAGAGACTGTTTTAAAAAGAAATCCTGAAATTAGTACTGATAACACCATTCTGAAAATTCAGGACAGTATGAGATGTCAATGAGATTAATTTAGTCACTTAAGTAGAAAAGTTGACTGTGAACTCAACAAAATAGCACCTTAGTGACTCCAGCAGGAATCTGAAAGGTCAGCTCTCTATCCCATGTTAGATTTTGTAAGGAGAAATCAAAATCTGTCTCCAAGAAAGTCTACCTCTTGATCAGTTCTTTTCACAAAGTCACTTCTTAAAATGGCAACAGCTGGTCTCAGGCTCTTAAATTTAAATGGGTCAGTTTTTACTTATATTCATATTTTTTGTCATTGTAAATGCTATGGTAACTTTCAGTGTGCATGGAAGGAAAATGATAGAATTCAAGAAGCATATCAGAGATAACTCTTCTGGTTTCAGTGATTGTTTGGGCATGACTGGAGAAGTTAGATGATATGAAGAAATCCAAATTGACTTTGTACAGTCTCAGTGATTGAGAACTTGGTCAATATTGGAGTTGTTTTTGAGAGAAATTTTAGTCTCTGCCTTTCAAAAGTCAATAGTGTGTGGGGGTAGATGAGACACAACAAATGAAAAACTAAATGAAAATATATCCTCAAGTGCTAAGTGGTATGTATAATGGACCTTGAATAACACAGAAGGGAAAAGGAGGGAGACATCACTGAAGTCTGAGTAATGCAAGGTATCTTCTTAGAAGCTAGAGAACCCCTCTTGGGCTTTTTAGTTATGTGAGCTTGGAAAAATCACTTTTTTTTCCTCTGAATAATTCTACTATATTTACCAAGCATGTGACATATTTGTAAGAATTAACAGTAATAAAAATACTGCAGCCACCGACTTGGACTCTAACAAAAAATAGTAAAATATAACAAAAGAAAAAAAAAGAGTGTATTCTGTCATACAAGAAAAGCTTTCCATATCCAAATTACATTGTTCGTATAGTTCAGATCTGTATGGATACATAGCCCCAAAAGAGCTCCAAAGAGAAAAAAATAAGGTCTTTTTGCATGCCTACATTTTATCGACATATTTATTTCTGTATTCAGAGATTCTTTCCTTTGTCAGTTCAGTGATCATAAATAACACTGAGCCCCTCATTATGCCAAAGGCTGTGGGCAGAGATGACTCCTAATCTGAGGTGTTTGCAATCTGTTCTCCTGAAAGAGCATGTTCAAATTATAGATAAACTCTTCCTTTAAATAAGTATACACTAAACTACAGTTTTATTTTCCCTTTTATAGGACATTTAAAATGAGTGAAATATAGCAGAACTCGTTTGCTTGTTGGAGATAATTGACAGAAATGCATGGAACACGTTGGAGATAATTAAATCTACTGATACTTCAACTGATTTCAACTGTTGATTTTACTCCAAAAGCTATTCCTTTTCAGCATTCTAATGTTGATATAACTCTTTATTCCCCTTTTGGTTCAGGTACTAAAGCTTATATAAATCCAGTGAATTTCTTTATGGTGTAGCCAGAACCTAACTTAATCAGCCTCTAGCTGTGCTCAAATAAGAGCCTGTCATTCAGCCAAATGTAAAGTCCACATTGGATAAAGACTAGACACAAAGCCGTGAGGATTTCCCACTGAGCATCCGCAGTTGACTACTCAGAATGGCATTCACTTTCATTCAAATGCATATGTCTCTGCTTTGTGTGGATTTGTAACACATTTCACTTTATTGATTTACTGATTTCAGTTCCAATAATATATTTTAAATGCCAGAGTTTCAGTAGACTCCAATTACACTAGCATAAAACATCCAGATAGAGCCTAGGAAGAAATAAATATTACTAAATAACAATGCAGGTTGGGGGAAAATGTGCATATGTATACACAATAAAATAAAACGTTTTTTTTAAAGCAGACAGCTACTTCTGTTACTGGGAACAGTTTATTTTAGTCAGCAGTATGGGATGTAGTATATATATCATACTATAAATAATTTTATACATGGATAAAAGAAGGGGACTTTTTTTTAGATGCTTATGTCTTTGTCTTGATTCTCTTTGTGAGTGAAGAATGACTATAGCAGTGATTTTTTAATCCAAAAAAGATGCAGAAAAGAATCTTTTCTTACCTTATAACTTTCTCTATCATGCTTATTTTAATATATTTTATATTACAATAAGTTATATATATGTCTGTCTTTTCTGTTAGATCAGTTTCTCAAGGTAAGAAGAAGCCATATAATAATCACTAGAGTACTTCTTAAAAATGTAGATTTCTTAGCCTCTATTTCAACATTATAACTAAGGTTCTCTGGGGTCTGCTCCTTCACAAATTCAAAAGGATCTAAGATGCTTCCCATGTACACTCTATTTGACAACCATTGCACTAGATTGGAAACCACTTGAGGGAATATGCCATGTCTTATTTATCTTTTATTCTCTTGTACTCAGAGCATTGCCACAAATGATTTTTAAGTTTAATTGGTTTAAAATGGTTTTCTTCATTTCACATCTATAGGAAAAGCATTATGCTCATAAATACCCAAGAACTAATTTAAAAATCCTTGCAAAGTGTTTGAGAGAGGCCAAAGCAGTATATCCACCAATTAACATTGACAACACAGTGAAAAGATATACAGAGAAAAAGTGCACATTGTCTTCAGCGCATGGTACATCGGGCACAATTCTGAGATGAGAGAAGTCATAAATCATTTTTAAAACTATCTTGAAAACTACCCAAGTTAAAAAATGTGCCCTATCTATTGTTTTGTCTTAGTAAGCACTGTACTAACTGCTGTGAAAAATGATTACTTAACAAAAAATATTTTAAGTTGTTGCGTCCTACACCCAGGGTTTATTAGTTTCCAGAGCCTAGATCTTATTTCACTGAAATGAACCTAAGAAATCTGACCCTAGGAATAAGCTCATGATGAATAAACAAGTTTTCCAATGACTTTCCTAGTTTTAAAAGTCAAGATTTTCAGTTTTGACATACAGTATACATGCAGTAGGTGCAATGGTTGAGAGTCAAATGGGCTAGGTTCTAGTGCTGGCTTATCTTTTATTAGCTGTATGATCATGTGCAATTATTTAGTGCTAAGTGTCAACTACCTTACATGTGAAACAGGAATATTAATACCTTCCTCACAGAATTGTTTAGAGTTTAGATAGTGTTTATAAGGCACTTAGCACTCTGCTTATTGTTGATATCATTTTATTGTTGTTATTATTATTACTATTATTGGCATGATTGTGATTTCAATTCTATCTCTCCCACCCCCAAAAAGTATTCTCTATTTTTTCAGAAAAATAACTACTTGTTCATCACCTTTCCATACATTATTTTTCTTAAATCAAACTTAGTTTATTTTAAAAACATTTTCCCAAAGCTGACAGTACCCAGTGTCTCTGGTTTCACTTCCCCATCCAAAATCTCAACACTGTTTTGATTGCCAACTCCAAGAATAGCTTCTGTACTGTCTTAAGAGCAGATGAAGTAATGTGCATCTCCCTGTTTGCTGAAATTATGCAGTCAGTCAAGATGTACTGTGAACTGAAGACCTTTTCTGGTGAACTAGTCATTGAATTTGTTTCCAAAAAATTAGAATATCAAAGATTTTCAAGCTGGAGGCAACTTTACAAATAAATGAACTCTCTCTTTGAGTTCATGCCCAGAGGTGGGAATGGATACAGGTTTTGTGTGGCCTAAAGCTGATCTATTTGGAGGAGGCCTCTTTAAGAAAAAGAATATGTTGCTTTCACAAATTTTGCCAAACCGTATATTCTTGTGAACACATTGCTAGTCCTCTTCCAGGGTCTTTGAAGGAGCCTGTGCAAGACAGGAGCTTCTTTAACGTCACAGTAAGTTTACATTTGCCAAGAGGAATCAAGTGGTAATATTTTTTCTCTCTTTTGAGATGTTTAAGATCTCATTCTGGGGAAAAGAAAGCCCCACTATGAAAACAGATATAGTACTAGTAACTATACAGCATTTTAGACACTATTATGTGGTATAGATTATAAATACTAAAGGGCCCATAGAAGAGAGAGAATGCTTGTAGCTGTTTGGAGATGGAGAGTAAAAGGAACATGTTTAAAAAGTTACCTACAGAAATGATGATGATGATAGTAAATTAGTAGAGTGGGTTGAAAGTTGCATTTATAAGTCGAACAACCAACCTGGTATCAATCCCAGCTCTGCCACGGAAGTTATATAAAAATAAATACAATCATGCTGATCATATGTCAGGCATTATGTGAGGGGTTTGCATTATTATCTCATTTAATCTTTAAAACAATGGAATGAAATAGACTTATTTTATTACCTTGCCTAAATCCTTTTGTTAGTGAGCCTTAGTGTTGGGTTTGCAGCTCAAGTCTATTAGACTTTATTCATAGCTACCTCTTCACACTGCCTTGAATAACCTCTCAAGAATGCTTGGGCATAGGTAAAGATCTCTAAGTTTATTCTGTCAGCAAATGGAGGGGGTCTGGAGTTAGAATATTTAAAAGTCTATCCAATTTCCTGACAGCTTTATCACCTATACCCTATTTAAGAAACAAAATAGCTACTAGATCATATGCACACATTAATGGGAATTTGCAAGTAAACTCTGTGCAATTACCATAATATTCATACAATAAATGCAAGAAATAATTGATCTTAACACAAAGAATTTACCACTGAAATAGGTGATTTACTACCTTCTTTTTAACTCACTAAATCCAAAAGTTAATTATTAACTTGAGTAAAAAGTACTTCTGCAGTCATTTGTAAAGCAAAAAATTATGATCATTTTTGGGTACATTTTTTTAAAGGTGACAGATATGTTCCTAGACTTCTCTGCCCACAAGAACCACACAGCTGGTAAAAACATAAAAGGAGCATTCTTCATTCTTTCCCTGCTGTAGATCATTTCTGCCCTTGGGAGGTAGCTGTCTAAAATGAGTTATTTTGTCTTCTCGGAATATAAGCTTACTCTAAATTTATTTCTAAATAAGCAATGATAGAACTGTTCTCACACACACTTTTGTTTGAACTGATCAGCCTGTACTTCTGAAATAATAATTTAATTGGGGACATGGTCTTCTGTCCCTGTAATTCATGCCAAAATGTGGTTGGATCTCAATTACTAGTTTTAATGAAGCATTAAAGTAAATATTCTTCAAGATTAATATTTTGTCTTTATGTACAAATTAATAGGTTAGCACCTAATATCATCACAAACTTTCAAATTTTTTGACTGACACCCTCATGAAGAAGAAATTTTTGCCTCTCAATACAGTTCATACTTAGTTTCCCTTTTTTTCCCTGAGATGTCTCTGATCTATTCTATTTTTTTCCCTGTTCTATTCTATTCTACCCTGTTCAGTATTGTTCTAATTCATAAAATTATAATGCTTGCTCTGATCTAATAAATTGATTTTATTAGAGTCTTGACCTTCAGTGTAAAAACACTTTTTCTGAAACCCTGAGTATACAGTAAAGGGGAATACGAAATGTAATAGGCATGTTTTTCTAACTCTTGTATGATAGGAAAATATTTATTATCATGTGAGTGTTCATAGTCTTACCCCTTCTTCGCATTACAGCTTTTTTCACTCATTTTCTTTCCTGCAGGAAGTATTTGCCAGTTTTCTTATGGTTCATTAGGATGGTGTAATGTCAAATCAAGAGGAGAGAGAGAGGGAGGCAGACTAGAGAGATGAAAGGAAAAGAAAACTGAGGTGCAGAGGTTAAGACTGAGCCTAAGAGAGGTATATTCTCTAAGAGAGAAGAGAGAAAAGTTGCAGCCTGGGCACAGGGGAGGAGAAATTTGTTTGGAAAGGAAAAAGGTTGTTACTAAGCATTATGTCCTCTCTACCCCATTTTTGTTATGTTGTGGTTATTATCACTCACTATGTAGTACTTCACGAATGCTTGTCACATAACCAGCGAATCTCTGAAAAGTAACATGCAGATATAAAGCATAGCAAGATTCACATTAGAGTGACAAGCATGGGTCAGTTCAAAACATGTTCACTTTGTAGACAGAGTAGATTTCACAGCTCAAGGTGGCCTTCACATATTTACTGAGTAGTACAGTCTACAGAAATCATCCATCTTTCCTCTGTTGTTCAAGCTCTGCCTCTCGAAAGAAATTAAACGGTAGACACATGCCATACCTCATCACCATTCATTTTTCTTACTGTCCTTTTCTCTAAATTATTACTAACAATCCACAACTTAAAGTTCACTACTGTATGTTTTATGTATATAAACTAAATATATAATAAGAAACTGTCTTTTCAGGAAATTATTCTTGAATAAATGATCACCCCTGTTTTATATTACCAATCAGCTTTAAACAAAAATAACATTTTTAAAGTACTGATATTTTAATGGTAACATTAAAAACTACTTTTTCTATTTAGTAATTTTCTATTTAGAATATACCTTTTAAGCATCAAAACTAAAAGGAGACATCAGGTGTCTCTCATCCAGAGGTAGTTCAGCCTTCTTTCAGTTTTGTATCTCTTCTGCTATTCAATGACTTATATTCTAATAAAGTTTATTAACCTTAGTATCTGTGAGGGTAGGGACTGGCTTGATGACAATAATATTTTAATTATCTTCAGAGCTTGATCTTGGGGCTGGCAGAACTTAGGCAGCTGCACGGGCATCAACCCACAGAAATAAAAATCTATCCCATCCCTATCTAGAATCCCCATCTAAGTACCACAAGTGGAAGTGAAAACACAACACACTCAGGTACTCACACATGTACACACCTAACAACTAAATTAAATCCCTTTTTCTTTCTGTTGAACTATCTCTCTTTAGTACATTTGGGACAGGCTAATGTAGGTTCTGTATTATCTGTACCATCAATTTCTAGACTAGTGAACTGAGTATCAGCTGAAATCAGCAGTTGCCATCAACTGAAATTCTGAAACTTACTAACGTTTGGCAGAGGGTTGTTTACCGGGTTATTTGTGTGAGTAGTTTACTACATCTTCTAAGATATGTATTGTCTGGTTCATAAATACTCTTAAGTTCAGATACATATGATAAATCCCATGTTTTGAACATAAAAAGGTATATTGGTTTGAAGGAGCAACAAATTATCAGCAAGCTGAGGATGCCCACATGTTTCAGTCTGGCCTTGAGTATCTGACATAGATAATGATTAATAAGATTGATTACATAAATGTGTGGATTTAATCACGTAACATTTTTTTCGCAGGATAATGTATCTACTTTAGGAAGAGTTATAGAGGGAGGCAACAGGGGTTGGAGATAACGGCTTTCTCCTTTTCTTAATTTCCAAAGGCTTAATTTCGCCTTTGTCACTCTTCCACTGAATCGTTTTATAGCTAATTCTTGGATTTGTTTAGGGAGGAGAGTAATGGAGGGGAAATAGAGAATTGGGGTTTGAAAACTGATTCTAAAGCTTCCTGACATGATATATACAGTACAAGTACTCCCATTCAGTAAACTTATGTTTGTTTTCCTCCCTGCCACAGACATGTGGGACATTATAAAAGGTATTTGTAAGCAGATTTTATGAAAAAATTATTAGGGATAAATGAAGACACTGGCCTCAGTTTCCAAAATGATTGATATTTTATTGGCATTAGAAATGTATGGGTATTGCTTAGAATTAGATTGTTAATTTGCATTGTTTTAACCTACTCAGGGCACTGGACAGTTTTTAATTCTATTTCCACCTGTTGCTGAAGTACAGAAACTTTAAACTCTAATTTGTTATATTTCTATAAAGTCTAAAGGGTAGTGATTTCTCAGTGAATGTTGTTTACTGACAAATCACTGATAATTTCTAAACTTTAAGTTCTCTATAAAAAGGGGAGAAAGTCTCTGGTGACTTATTTCAGCAGAATAAGACTTATTCCATGTTTATAAATGAGTTTGATGTTTTGGAGATTTTGGTTATAAACATTTTAAATTATTGATTGTCTATATATATTAGTAAAATTCAATGTGATTTAGGTTAGGTTTCCCACAGTTTTTAGTGATTAACCACAGTTTCCTTTGAAACCCTCTGCCTGAGAAGAAATCCATGTAGGAGGTGCTGTATGAAGACTTTCTTATATTTTTTTCATACTAGTAATACAAAAAATATTGCTGTAATTTCATGTTATCGTGCCACACCCTGGGGTCATAGTACTCATTTCCTTTACCTATAATTCAGCATTTAATGACTGTCTTCAGTGCTAGACTGCCGTTTCTATGAGATCTCAAATTGTGCCTGTTGTTTTTTACACTTGTGTCCACAGTGCCTATTTCATCATGAGTGGCTGCCATAAAGGATTATCTTTAAATAAGAACTAATGGCAACATGTGCATATCAGAATGAGTGGTGCAGGTATTGATACCTAGGAATTCAAGGAAGTTAAAAACATGGGGGTTGAATGATGAGAATTCAGAGAGGGTTTAGGGAGGAGATGAGACTTATTTTCTTTTGGCTAAGTGGTAGATGTCATACATGTAGAGGGGAAGAAAGAAGGCATTCCAAGAAAGTATTAGCATAAACAGAACACTAAGGAAGGAATCTTAACTGCTGAATTTACTATACAGGGTCATAAGTGTATACTAATATGTTGTATTCTCCACTAGCCTGTGAGATCCTTGAGGGCAGAGACTGTATATTCTCAGCTCGAAGAATTTTTATCTATACATTATCAGCACTCAATAAATATTTGTTGAATAAGTGGATATTAACCTGACTTCTAATCTGGCCATGAACTTGAAGCCAAATTTCCAGGGTTTTTTCCCTCTTCTTTCTTCCTTAGGTCAAATCTCTACATGGTTGCTTGGTATATCTAAGTTTTTACCTTCTATAATGAAATTATATAATGAAATCATATATAATGAAATTATAATAATATAATTCATATAATGAATTATAATTCATATAATTTCATATAATGAAATTATTTTACATCTCTGTTTTAAGAATATTTTTGTGTGTGCTTAAATTCTTAATACTCTGATCTTAGTTTGGCTTTTAGTGCTTCCACATCCCTTTTCTAGGGACTGAATAACAGATCAAGACTTTAAAAACTGCAAAACAGTTGCTATTGTGTAATGAGCATTAATAAAACACTAATATGGTTTAATGATCTTGAGTTCATATCAGAAAGTGAAAAAGGGCCTATGAGTATTTTTCTTAATAGTAGTTGTGGTACTAGAACTAGATAAACTAGGGAACTAGATAAACTTTAGAAATTAAGTGCCAGGGAAGTAGTTGGGGGGGGGGGGAAGAAGATGAAAATATCGAGTTACTCATGTAGCCCATCTGCTCAATTCTACAGCAAAACTGTCATATAGGGAAGTTGTATGATCAGGTTTACATTGTAGATAAATCACTTTCATGGTGTGGAGAATGAAGTGGAATTGTTCCAGATTTATACACAGGACAGTAAAGAGGAGATGATATAGGCCTGAACTGAGGATGTAATGATGGAAATGGAGAGGAGAAGCGTGGTCAATTAGAATCAAGACATATTTAGAAAGTAATGACTTGTGTGCTTTTATGTATGAGGCTATCAGAAGGAGGCACTCAAGGAAGGAGCATCAAGGGGCAGAACCTGTACCTCAGGACCTAACATGGACCCAGAATAGGTCATCGCAAATACTGTTAAAAGGATCAGGTGACCAGGAAGATGTCTTTCCTCAAGTTAGCAGAGATTTGGCAGAGAACAGGCAGCTTGTTTTTATTGGATTGGTAGCATTCTGTATTGCCTCCTGAAGGACATGAGGCCATAAATCTCTAGTGAACTGAACTAAATATCCTCATTTTTGTTATTCTTTTTAAGCAACTTGTGGCAATTCAATTTATATTTAAGGAAGCTCTGTCAGATATGATTGATAATTGCTTAAATAATATTGATTGTTTGTGAGACAAAACAAAGAAAATGAAAAAGGAGGGCCATGCTGACACAATCTTTTTTAACACCTGGTGTTTAAAATGATTGCAATGTATTGTGATTACCTGAAAAGAGTGAAAACATTGTCTCAGCATTTCTAGTTTTTTGGTACGTAATTGGAATTCTACATTTATTGCACAAACATGTGGTGAGTGCTAGGAAAGTAGGATACACAGGGATACACAAATAGATAATATCAAGTAGTGGAGGAAAAGATATTTAAATTAAAATTTCAAAATAATATAATGACTTATATGACCAGAATAAGCACTGGATACTATGAAGACTTTTATGAGCAACGCTTAATCCAATAAATTCTAAGGTGATGAGTACTCAGTGATAGCTTCTCTGAGCTGAGTCCTCAAAGATGAATAGACACTAGCTAAGAAAATGATATAGAGAGTCTAGATAAACAAGGTCAGCAACATTGGGGAGAACATAACAATTTTAGGAGATGAAAGTGGGGGCATCAGGCTGGCTTCATGAGTGTACAGGAAGGGGTCCCAGAGTGGCCAGGAACTACTCATTGAATTGAATGGAACAATTCCATTTTTTTCAGCTTTTTATATAATAAAATGAAAAATAAAGAATTAAACATGATGTGATTCTATTTAGTTTCTTTGATGCAAAAGAATTGTTTCTAAAATTATTATATAAAGTTTGCAATCAATGCAAACCACATTGAAATGTGCAATTAATTTTTTAAAATGTTTTCATACGCCCCACACACACACCAATTCACCAGTGCTATTTCATTTTACTTCGTGTTTTTGCCCTTGACCCACTAGAACTAAGCAAACACAATCATTTTTTTAGAGTAAGTTTTTTAATGATTTGGAATCCTTCCAGCTCACTTTGGTTTGTGTCCTCAGTCGCAGTATACTCTGCATTCCTTCATTTAAACAATATTAACATAATAGAGCAGTGATTGTAAGGCAAAGAAAGAGATTTTATTTCACTTAAGTCATCCTGTGTAGATACTTGGAATTCTTTATTTCTATAAAGTTTTAAAAACTGAAATACAGTCCAAACTTCAGTAAAATTTTGTTTTTCCATATTTTTCAAAATTACACTCATATAATTAAAATATTACTCCAGTACATCTTTCCTTGATTGTACTATAACATTTATTTTCTTATTTTGAATTTCTACTACTATAATATACATTATTATATATAATTATTATTGTATAATTATACATATTATGCATATAATTATATGTATTATTATGCACGGAGTTCAATAACAGAAATGTTTTCACTTTCTTTTCTAGCCATTATTACTTATCCATTTTCTGATTATTAATGAAAACTTTTTACCGTATGGAAAAGGGAATGTCCATTCTGAATGTGCAATATGCCTGATATGCCATTGTTTAGTACAGTGGTTAAAGGTAGGTGTTAGTTCAAAAGACTTGGTTGTGAATCTCAGCTGCACAAGTTTCTCTTGGGGTGGCCTTGAGGCCTCAGATTCCTCATCCTCAAAATGGGGATAATAACAGCTACTGCTCAGGTCATCATAAATAAAACCCAGGACAATCAAACTCCTGGCAGCATAAGTAAGTGTAGTGAATGTGGCCATAAAAGAGTGACAGTAGACTTCCTTTGGATTTTTTTTCGTGGTCCCTTTTTACCCTTCACTGAATTTAAATGAATTACCTAGTCCATAAATTAAATTCAGATTAACCTAAAACAGTATTTGGAGTTCAGAAATTGAAATAAGAATATTATTTAAAATACTATACTTATCATCTCTAAATATGAAAAAGTGTATAAAAATAGAATTTAGTCTACAGTTTCTAATAGTTCTGATTTCAAAACTTTACCTATAAGCCACATGTGACCCTTTTGCAGCATACTGTCCAAAAGCTTTCAGGGTCTCTTATTTATTTTGCAATATATTATGCCTAATAAATTATAATTGTTTCATTTTACATGTAATTTTCTTTTTGCTAAATGGTTATTGCTAATTAGGGTCTAGCATTGTTTCATTGTAAAGAATCTCTAACAACTAACATTTAAGAAATAAAATATAATTACTTGTTTAGAATAACTATTATATAAGAAACATTTAAATAACAAGATTTTTATTAAATTAAAAAAGAAATAGAAGAATAGAAATGTGAAAATAAGCAAAAATTATCTGATGGTAATTTGAATGAAGGTCATACATATATGGGCAACATTGAATACTGTTATGGGATTATATACTGTACCCTTGATCTCCAGGGAGAGTTTTGACAAAAACTGCGTTAAAAACAAGATTTTAGGGGCTTCCCTGGTGGCTCGGTGGTTGAGAGTCCGCCTGCCGATGCAGGGAACATGGGTTCGTGCCCCGGTCCGGGAAGATCCCACATGCTGCGGAGCGGCCTGGCCCGTGAGCCATGGCCACTAGGCCTGCGCGTCCATAGCCTGTGCTCCACAACGGGAGAGGCCACAACAGTGAGAGGCCTGCGTACCGCCAAAAAAAAAAAAAAAAAAAGATTTTATTCATTGGTGTTTTAAAGTTACTTACAAGACTTTGTAAACCATTTAACCAACACACAATACAACATGCACAAATAATTTATGTTCCTTATAGATTCTTAATTAATAATAATATGATTATAAATTAATTTTTACGTATTTAGTTAAAAGTTATTAATTATTCTTATGTTTCACGTGGTAAGTAGAAAAAAAAGTAGATTAGTTTGTTGTTTTTTAAACTCATATTTTTAGATGATCTTTCTCTCTTTTTACCTTTGATCAGGGCTTTGAACAGTTAACTATTCCTACAAGTAAATTTGGAGGAGTGGAAGTGATGCTATTTTAGCTCCTTTTGTACTTGGATACAAAATGATTAATTTCCAACCATTTTTCCTTTGAAGACAATCCAAAACACATTTTTCACATAGCTTCTTTTAAAAGCTAAATGCTTTATACACTTCTATGAATACATTTTACACATATAAGTAAAAAAGCTTCTTTTATAATGTAATATCAGATATTTCCATCAGAATTGTAGCTTGTTAAGCAATTTAGAATATTTAGAATGATTCTACACTTCACAACTTCTGATACATCTAAACAACCTAAGGAACTTGAATACTTTATCACACAGTAGTACAAGGGCTTTCACCCTGTAACAGTGGGGGAAAAAAAGATACAAATCTGATGAGAATAAGGCAGAACAAGCGTACAATCATTATCAGACTACTACACATATCTATATTCCAATTTGAAAATACTACACTTCAGTATAAACATTTTTTCCCACTTCTCCACCTTAGTGATCAACTTGGACATGCCTTTGAATATAATGCTACAGGCATAAAAAGATTAAACAGTGTTGTCCATGCAGGTTTAGTAATTAAATTATTCATGGCTACAGACTTTAACCTTTCTTGTCCCAGTGAAGTCCCAAACCCTGTTGGGATATGATTCTTGAAATTCTAACTGGAGCTTAGAATGCATTTTCCTACAGGATTGATATTGTAAATCATTCAGTCTTTTTGTACTTCAACTATCTCATTTGTAAAACAAAGAATTGAAACAGATGATCATGAAATCCCTTGTACAGTTAAAATATTCTATAATTTTCATGAACACTGATTTCAGGTCAAGTTGATCTTGTGAGTTAATCTGGATACCTATCATTTTTACATTTTTTCCATCAGAATGTGCATTTTAAAATGTTAACAGCCTGCTGGTAGTATCTTTCAGACACAACCCATGTGTAAGTTGTAGATTGGTCCAACATGAGATTAGAGACAGGTTATTTATTAATCACCACTGGTTATTTATTAAATCATCACTAATTTTCCATAAGATCCAGTTCGTTGTTAATGAAAGACCACCTCTCAAAAATTGGATTTTAATAGCTCAGTGGAGGGTTGGTTTGTTTTAACATAATATGTCTATCAATTTTCTTAAAAGGAAATAAATTGATCTATGTATACAAAAGTTTTGCATCAAGAGGCACAGACTCAAACAACAATAGTCTCATTGCTTATCAACTAGTGACATTAATCCAAATAAGATTTACATGTGCACCAAGTGAAGGAAAAAACTGTCTCAAATTTGTTTCAGCCTTATCTGTATACCAAAATGATTTCTAGTCAAAAGTGTCTTTGTATGAAAAGCTGAAATATATTCATATTCAAGGTGTAGAATTTCCATTTTTAAGTTTCTCAGCAATTAATGTAGTCTTTTACACATAGTAAATAATAGCTAACTTAAAAAGGTGTGCATGTTTGGAATGAAATTTTGGATGACGATTAGATGCTTTTGGTTATGATAATGATGATAATGATGTTGCCAATAATCCAATGACAAGGGCAACAACAGTGATGGTGAATATATTAAGACAACAGTAGTGAGATTTGTTACTTCAGTTGTATTTAGAAGAGTAGCCCTTTCCAGACTAACATAAAATGTTTTTTTTCTTCCTGTGATTATGGACAAAACAGTTTGAGATTGTTTCTGAAAAGAATAAAAATAACTATAGAAGAAAAGTCTTTTGGGGAACTGAAACAATAAATAAGACCATTTCTCCACTAGTACAATTCATTGTGTTCCTTGAACAATGCATCTTAGGTAGATTTATTTCAGTAATTCCTTAATGCTCCTTTATGTGTATATATATTCCCTGTGGAAGGTTAATGGACTAAAAGAATATTTATAGAATATGATGATTTGGACTAAATGACTGATAAAGTCTCTTTCAAAACTGATATTCTATCATTCTTATTTGTTTCCATTGTTAAGATTACTACTATTACTGCTGAGCATCACATTTGGCAAAGTTTAGAAAAAATGAATGGTTAATTTCATTTATTTACAAAACCATATATTGACTCTAAATTTTTTAAAAGAAGAGATTTGAAAGGTCACAGGGTATGGTGTACGTTTGTGTGTGTGTGTGTATGTGTTAGCGTTATTGTGTATATTAAGCACCTGCTGGGCAAGATGCTTTATAGGTCACCCTTCACAACAATCCTATGGAGTGGGTATCACACAATAGTAAATACCAAAGCTGATCAAATCTAGCTTTACAAGTCTGCAAATCCCAGGGTCTTTATGACTAACATTTTATTTTGTAATAATTATGAGTACAAAAGTTACTTAATAGATTCTGCTACTCCCTGAATTCTTAAATCTACCCCTAAAAAGTGTTGAGCCTACAGAACATAAAACAACTTATTTATTAAGAATACATCTTTATATAAATTATATAAATGATATTATTTTCAAGAATATAGAAATTTACTCCTCTATTGTTAATGATACTAAATAATTATTTGGCCATTTAGGACAAATGCATTTATAAATATACTATAAAATACATTCTCCATTTTTCTCAACAAAATATCCAATATTTCATTTTTTCTTTTTTGTTCAGAATCTCTATCATGGATCTTGTCAGGTTTTGTTGTAGTAGGATTTCCTCAATGACTTTCAAGGCTGCTTGTTCACTAGTAGACTCCAGGCTCTATAGGTAATGGTTAAGACAGGCTCAAGACAGAATTGTATTCCATGAATTCAACTCTTAGCTCTTCCCCTTGCTGGCTTTGTAATTTTTGATAGTTGTCCTAAGTTATTTAAGTTTCCATTTTTTCCATATTTAAAAATGGAGATAATAGTGCTACCTCAAAGGTTGTTTTGAAGATCAATCTAACTGATATGTGTAAAGAACTTGGCACAGATCCTTACATATAGTAACGGTTCAATGAATGATAACAGGTTAATATTATGCCATTTGGTTTTTTAAAAATATAACATTTGTCCATTTAGTAAATAAATGAATATATCAGATATTCTATTTTCTAAATTTCTAGCAGTAGCAAATTCTCTCCCTTTAATTGTGCATTTCTAATGGACTTTGGTCCAGGAAAATAAACCTCAGAACATGATAGGATTCTATTATAAGAGTAAGTGCTCTTGGAATTCCCTCTGTTATGAATATGTACAAACATGACTCTCAGCAGGATGAGGCTAGAGCCCAAGTTAAAAAGATTTTAGTGATAACTTTTTGGAAAAACTAAGAAACTCCTTAAAAGTGTTATTTAATGATGTACCCCCCCCCCATTCTGTCATCCTAAAATGGATGGAAATTCCGTGAAGTAAAAAGGCCTTAGGCAGTGGAACTTTGAGAATTCAGGGGTTCAGGGTGCTTTGCCTGCAGAAAAGATGTGGCATATGTAGGAGGCAGTATGCAGAGTGTGGTTAAAGAATTCAGTAAAGGGAAGAATTTGAATCCAGGCTTAATGCTGGATTCTATGTGAAAGTCCTGGATATAAAGCAGAGAGAAACAAAGCTGCTCTGGTTGAAATGGGACTTAGGTGGATCAGGAACCGTGTCCACATTATCAGCCCTCTTACCTCCAGAGCTGTTCTCGAAACAGAGAAAACTGCTTGCTTTAATAATTTCATAAAATTAATAACTCTCAGCAAAAACTAGATGACAGTAAAATTTTGATCAGTTGAGTTTTATCCTATTTTTATTCTCCCTGCCTTCAAAAAACCATACTTTTCCATAAATATATGACAATAAAAATAAGATGGGGGTCAGAGATTTTCAACATTAAAAGAGACTTTAGTGACATATCAACCAAATGAAATCTATAAATTTTGTTGGGATCCTGATTTGATCAAAGCAACTATAAGGGTATTTTTTTCTTTTTCTTTTTTTCTTTTTTTTCCCCCTTTGGAGAAAATTTGGGAAATGGGATCAAGGAATTGTTATTAGATTATAGAAAGAGATCGTTGCTAGTTTTGTTAGATATGGTAGTCACGTTGTTATTATTTTTTATAAGTGTTAACAATAAATACTGAAGCATTTATAGAAAAGGATGTGGTATTGGGAGTTGTTTTAAAGTATTCTCAGTGTGAGAATACAGGGAAGGGGATAAGAGAAAGCAAATGAATCAAAATTGGCAAATATTGATAAGTGTTGAAAGTAGATGATAGGTTCAAAGGTGTTTATCGTACTATTCTCTCTACTTCATGTATGTTTGGAACTTTTCATAATAATAAACAATCCCACAAGACTATATTATAGTACATGTGAGAATATTTTCCTGACCTAAATCTGTCTGACAGACTTGGGATTTGGCAGATGTATTCTGCCAAATGTGTAGAAAAATATCTTAAGGATAATTAAAGAAAAACGCTCATGCAAATTGAAATTGAGGTAAAAGGAGGTGTTAATAAAATATTCTAACACTGTAAACTTTTAATTTTGCTTTTCTGTTTTAATTCTTTTAAACATGCAATAGAATTTCCTATAGTGTTTTCCTAGAGGTCATTGCTTTTTTAAAAATTATATTTATTTATTTTTAATTTTGTTTTAACATCTTTATTGGAGTATAATTGCTTTACAATGGTGTTTCTGCTTTATAACAAACTGAATCACTTATAGATATACATATGTTGCCACACCTCTTCCCTCTTGCATCTCCTTCGCTCCCACCCTCCCTATCCTACTCCTCTAGGTCGTCACAAAGTACCGAGCTGATCTCCCTGTGCTATGCGACTGTTTCCCACTAGCTATCTATTTTACGTTTGGTAGTGTATATATGTCCATGCCACTCTCTCACTTTGTCACAGCCTACCCTTCCCCCTCCCCATATCCTCAAATCCATTCTCTAGTAGGTCTGTGTCTTTATTCCCATCTTGCCCCTAGGTTCTTCACGATCATTTTGTTTTTTTCTGCTTAGATTCCATATATATGTGTTAGCATACGGTATTTGTGTTTCTCTTTCTGACTTACTTCAGTCTGTATGACAGACTCTAGGTCCATCGACCTCACTACAAATAACTCAATTTTGTTTCTTTTTATGGCTGAGTAATATTCCATTGTATATATGTGCCACATCTTCTTTATCCATTCATCTGTTGATGGACACTTAGGTTGATTCCGTGTCCTGGCTATTGTAAATAGAGCTGAAATGAACATTTTGGTACATGACTCTTTTTGAATTATGGTTTCTCAGGGTATATGCCCAGTAGTGGGATTGCTGGGTCATATGGTAGTTCTATTTTTAGTTTTTTAAGGAACCTCCATGTTGTTCTCCATAGTGGCTGTATCAATTTACATTCCCACCAACAGAGCAAAAGGGTTCCCTTTTATCCACACCCTCTCCAGCATTTATTGTTTGTAGAATTTTTGATGATGGCCATTCTGACTGGTGTGAGATGATATCACATTGTAGTTTTGATTTGCATTTCTCTAATGATTAATGATGTTGAGCATTCTTTCATGTGTTTGTTGGCAATCTGTATATCTTCTTTGGAGAAATGTCCATTTAGGTCTTCTGCCCATTTTTGGATTGGGTTTTTGTTTTTTTGATATTGAGCTGTATGAGTTGCTCCTATGTTTTGGAGATTAATCCTTTGTCAGTTGCTTGGTCTGCAAATATTTTCTCCCATTCTGAGGGTTGTCTTTTCATCTTGTTTATGGTTTCCTTTGCTGTGCAAAAGCTTTGAAGTTTCATTAGGTCCCATGTGTTTATTTTTGGTTTTATTTCCATTTCTCTAGGAACTGGGTCAAAAAGGATCATGCTGTGATTTATGTCATAAAGTGTTCTGCTAGTGTTTTCCTCTAAGAGTTTGATAGTGTCTGGCCTTGCATTTAGGTCTTTAATTCATTTTGAGTTTCTTTTTGTGTATGGTGTTAGAGAGTGTTCTAATTTCATACTTTTATATGTACCTGTCCAGTTTTCCCAGCACCACTTATTGAAGAGGCTGTCTTTTCACCACTGTATATTCTTGCCTCCTTTACCAAAGATAAGGTGACCATATGTGTGTGAGTTTATCCTTGGGCTTTCTATCCTGTTCCATGGATCTATATTTCTGTTTTTGTGCCAGTACCATACTGTCTTGATTACTGTAGCTTTGTGGTATTGTCTGAAGTCAGGGAGCCTGATTCCTTCAGCTCCGTTTTTCTTTCTCAAGATTGCTTTGGCTATTCGGGGTCTTTTGTGTTTCCATACATATTATGAAATGTTTTGTTCTTGTTCTGTGAAAAATGCCAGTGGTTGTTTGATAGGGACTGTATTGAATCTGTAGATTGCTTTGGGTAGTATAGTCATTTTCACAATGTTGATTCTTCCAATCCAAGAACATGGTATATCTCTCCATCTATTTGTATCATATTTAATTTCTTTCATCAGTGGCTTATAATTTTCTGCATACAGGTCTTTTGTCTCCTTAGGTAGGTTTTTTCCTAGATATTTTATTCTTTTTGTTGCAATCGTAAATGAGAGTGTTTTCTTAATTTCGCTTTCAGATTTTTCATCATTAGTGTATAGGAATGCTAGAGATTTCTGTGCATTAATTTTGTATCCTGCTACTTTACCAAATTCATTGATTGGCTCTAGTAGTTTTCTGTTGGCTTCTTTAGGATCCTCTATGTATAGTATCATGTCATCTGCAAACAGTGACAGCTTTACTTTTTCTTTTATGATTTGGATTCCTTTTATTTCTTTTTCTTCTCTGATTGCTGTGGCAAAAACCTCCAAAACTATGTTGAATAATAGTGGTGAGAGGGGGCAACCTTTGCTTGTTCCTGATCTTAGTGGAAATTGTTTCAGTTTTTCACCATTGAGGACGATGTTGGCTGTGGGTTTGTCATATATGTCCTTTATTATTTTGGGGAAAGTTCCCTCTATGCCTACTTTCTGGAGGGTTTTTATCATAAATGGTGTTGAGTTTTGTCGAAAGCTTTCTCTGCATCTGTTGAGATGATCATATAGTTTTTCTGCTTCAAATTGTTAATATGGTGTATCACATTGATTGATATGCGTGTATTGAAGAATCCTTGCATTCCTGGGATAAACCCCACTTGATCATGGTGTATGATTCTTTTAATGTGCTGTTGGATTCTGTTTGCTAGTATTTTGTTGAGGATTTTTGCATCTATGTTTATCAGTGATATTGGCCTGTAGTTTTCTTTCTTTGTGACATCTTTGTCTGGGTTTGGTATCAGGGTGATGGTGACCTCATAGAAAGAGTTTGGGAGTGTTCCTCCCTCTGCTATATTTTGGAACAGTTTGAGAAGGATAGGTGCTAGTGCCTCTCTAAATGTTTGATAGAATTCACCTGTGAAGCCATCTGTTCCTGGGCTTTTGTTTGTTGGAAGATTTTTAATCACGGTTTCCTTTTCAGTGCTTGTGATTGGCCTGTTCATGTTTTCTATTTCTTCCTGGTTCACTCTCAGAAGGTTGCACATTTCTAAGAATTTGTCCATTTCTTCCAGGTTGTCCATTTTTTTGGCATAGAGTTGCTTCTAGTAATCTGTCATGATCCTTTGTATGTCTACAGTGCCAGTTGTTACTTCTCCTTATTCATTTCTAATTCTATTGATTTGAGTCTTGTCGCTTTCTTTCTTGATGAGTCTGGCTAATGGTTTATCAATTTTGTTTATCTTCTCAAAGAACCAGCTTTTAGTTTTATTGATCTTTGCTATTATTCCCTTCATTTCTTTTTCATTTATTTCTGATCTGATCTTTATGATTTCTTTCTTTCTGCTAACTTTGTGGGGTTTTTTGTTCTTCTTTCTCTAATTGCTTTGGTGTAAGGTTAGGTTGTTTACTTGAGATGTTTCTTGTTTCTTAAGGTAGGATTGTATTGCTATAAACTTCCCTCTTATAACTGCTTGTGCTGCATCCCATAGGTTTTGTGTCATCGTGTTTTCATTGTCATTTGTTTCTAGGTATTTTTTTATTTCCTCTTTGATTTCTTCAGTGATCTCTTGGTTAATAAGTAGTGTATTGTTTAGCCTCCATGTGTTTGTATTTTTTACAGATTTTTTCCTGTAGTTGATATCTAGACTCATAGCATTGTGGTCAGAAAAGATACTTGATACAATTTCAATTTTCTTAAATTTACCAAGGCTTGATTTGTGAGCCAAGATATGATCTATCCTGGAGAATGTTCCATGAGCACTTGACAAGAATGTGTATTCTGTTGTTTTGGATGGAATGTCCTATAAATATCAATTAAGTCCATCTTGTTTAATGTATCATTTTAAGCTTGTGTTTCCTTATTTATTTTCATTTTGGATGATCTGTCCACTGGTGAAAGTGGGGTGTTACAGTCCCCTACTATGAATGTGTTACTGTCGATTTCCCCTTTTATGGCTATTAGTATTTGCCTTACATATTGAGGTGCTCCTATGTTGGGTGCATAAATATTTACAGTTGTTATATCTTCTTCTTGGATCAATCCTTTGATCATTATGTAGCGTCCTTCTTTGTCTCTTGTGATAGTCTTTATTTTAAAGTCTATTTTGTCTGATATGAGAATTGCTAATCCAGCTTTTTTTGAGTTCCATTTGCATGGAATATCTTTTTCCATCGTCTCACTTTCGGTCTGTATGTGTCCCTAGGTCTGAAGTGGGTCTCTTGTAGACAGCATATATACGGGTCTTGTTTTTGTATCCATTCAGCCAGTCTATGTCTTTTGGTTGGAGCATTTAATCCATTTACATTTAAGGTAATTATTGATATGTATGTTCCTATTACCATTTTCTTAATTGTTTTGGGTTTGTTATTGTAGGTGTTTTCCTTCTCTTGTGTTTCTTGCCTAGAGAAGTTCCTTTAGCAGTTGTTGTAGAGCTGGTTTGGTGGTGCTGAACTCTCTCAGCTTTTGCTTGTCTGTAAAGGTTTTAATTTCTCCATCAAATCTGAATGAGATGCTTGCTGGGTAGAGTAATCTTGCTTGTAGGTTTTTCTCCTTCATCACTTTAAATATGTCCTGCCACTCCCTTCTGGCTTGCAGCGTTTCTGCTGAAAGATCAGCTGTTAACCTTTTGGGGATTCCCTTGTGTGTTATTTGTTGGTGTTCCCTTGCTGCTTTTAATATTTTTTCTTTAATTTTTGATAGTGTGATTAATATGTCTTGGCATGTTTCTCCTTGGATTTATCCTGTATGGGACTGTCTGTGCTTCGTGGACTTGATGAACTATTTCCTTTCCCAGATTAGGGAAGTTTTCAACTGTAATCTCTTCAAATATTTTCTCAGTCCCTTTCTTTTTCTCTTCCTCTTCTGCGACCTCTATAATTCGAATGATGGTGCATTTAATGTTGTCCCAGAGGTCTCTGAGACTGTCCTTAATTCTTTTCATTCTTTCTTCTTTATTCAGCTCTGCAGTAGTTATTTCCACTATTTTATCTTCCAGGTCACTTATCTGTCCTTCTGCCTCAGTTATTCTGCTATTGATCCCTTCTAGAGAATTTTAAATTTCATTTATTGCGGTATCCATCACTGTTTGTTTGCTCTTTAGTTCTTATAGGTCCTTGTTAAACGTTTCTTGTATTTTCTCTATTCTACTTCCAAGATTTAGGATCATCTTTGCTATCATTTTTCTTAATTCTTTTTCAGGTAGACTCCCTATTTCCTCTTCATTTGTTAGGTCTGGTGCGTTTTTTCCTTGCTCCTTCATCTGCTGTGTGTTTTTCTGTCTTCTCATTTTGCTTAACTTTCTGTGTTTGGGGTCTCCTTTCCATAGGCTGCACGTTCGTCGTTCCTGTTGTTTTTGGTGTCTGTCCCCAATGGCTAAGGTTGGTTCAGTGGGTTGTGTAGGCTTCCTGGTGGAGGGGACTAATGCCTGTGTTTTGGTGGATAAGCCTGGGTCTTGTCTTTCTGGTGGGCAGGCCCACGTCTGGTTGTGTGTTTTGGGGTGTCTGTGGTCTTATTATTTTAGGCAGCCTCTCTGCTAATGGATGGGGTTGTGTTCCTGTCTTGCTAGTTGTTTGGCATAGGGTGTCCAGCACTGTAGCTTGCTGGTCGTTGAGTGAATCTGGGTCTTGGGGTTGAGATCGAGATGTCTGGGAGATTTTCGCCGTTTGATATTATGTGGAGCTCGGAGGTCTCTTGTGGACCAGTGTCCTGAACTTGGCTCTCCCACCTCAGAGACACAGCCCTGACACCTGGCTGGAGCACCAAGAGCCTTTCATCCACATGGTTCAGAATAAAAGGGAGAAAAAATAGAAAGAAAGAAGGAAAGAAAGTAGGTAAAACAAAATAAAATAAAGTAAAATAAAAAAATAATTATTAAGAAAAAATTAAAAAAAAAAAAAGGACAGACAGAACCCTGGGACAAATGGTAAAAGCAAATATATACAGCAAAATCACACACAGAAGCATACACATACACACTCACAAAAGGAGAAAAAGGGGAAAAAAAAAATATATATATATATATATATATATCTTTGCTCCCAAAGTCCACCTCCTCAATTTGGTATGATTCCTTGTCTATTCAGGTATTCCACAGATGCAGGGTATATCAAGCTGATTGTGGAGATTTAATCCTCTGCTTCTGAAGCTGCTGGGAGAAATTTCCTTTTCTCTTCTTTGTTTGCACAGCTCCCCGGGTTCAGCTTTGGATTTGGTCCTGCCTCTGCGTGTAGGTCGCCTGAGGGCATCTGTTCTTTGCTCAGACAGGACGGGGTTAAAGAGCAGCTGACTCGGGGGCTCTGGCTCACTCAGGACGTGGGGAGGGAGGGGTACGGAGTGCGGGGCGAGCCGGCAGCAGCAGAGGCCGGCGTGACGTTGCAGCAGCCTGAGGCGCACCGTGCGTTCTCCTGGGGAAGTTGTCCCTGGATCCCGGGACCCTGGCAGTGGCGGGCTGCACAGGCTCCCCCGGAAGGGGGGTGTGGATAGTGACCCGTGCTCGCACACAGGCTTCTTGGTGGCGGCAGCAGCGGCCTTAGCGTCTCATGCCCGCCTCTGGGATCCACGCTGATAGCCGCGGCTGGCGCCTGTCTCTGGAGCTCCTTTAAGCAGCGCTCTGAATCCCCTCTCCTCGTGCACCAGGAAACAAAGAGGCAAGAAAAAGTCTCTTGCCTCTTCGTCAGCTCCAGACTTTTTCCCGGACTCACTCCCGGCTAGCCAGCCGTGGTGCACTAACCCCCTGCAGGCTGTGTTCATGCCACCAACCCCAGTCCTATCCCTGGGATCCGACCGAAGCTCGAGCCTCAGCTCCCAGCGCCCCCCTGTCCCAGCGGGTGAGCAGACAAGCCTCTTGGGCTGGTGAGTGCTGGTCGGCACCGATCCTCTGTGCGGGAATCTCTCCGCTTTGCCTTCCGTACCCCTGTGGCTGCCCTCTCCTCCGCGGCTCCGAAGCTTTCCCCCTCCGCCACCTGCAGTCTGCCCGCGCAGGGGCTTCTAGTGTGTGGAAACCTTTCCTCCTTCACGACTCCCTCCCACTGGTGCAGGTCCCGTCCCTATTCTTTTGTCTTTTGTTTTTTCTTTTTTCTTTTGCCTTACCGAGGTACGTGGGGAGTTTCTTGCCTTTTGGGAGGTCTGAGGTCTTCTGCCAGCGTTCAGTAGGTGTTCTATAGGAGCAGTTCCACGTGTAGATGTATTTCTGATGTATCTGTGGGGAGGAAGGTGATCTCTGCGTCTTACTCTTCCGCCATCTTGAAGCTCTTCCCCTCTCATTACTTTTTAAACACCAAATTAATTTTCAGTTATTGGGAAATGTTACAGCTGCCAAATTGCAGATAAGTTACTGGCTTGCAGTTGAATGGATAGTTGCTCCTGGATCAATTAAATAAAATTGGACTATCTTTGCTACAAGTGTTTTTTTTGTTGTTGTTTTTTGTTTTTGTTTTTTTTACAATGCCTATATTTTTAAAATATGTCAAATAGGTAGTTTTGAATTTTTGGTAGTAAGCAAATGGTCACGTTATAGACAGAAAGCCAGCTTTAGAGAAGCCTGAAAGTAGTTATTATGGATTTATTCAGTAAGCCTAGTTTATGGATTGACAAGAGTATCACCCAAGACATTACTACAGGAAAATAAATTAGGATTTCATTTACTGTTACGAGTTCAAAGTAGGACTAGATTTCTGCAGCTTGTAACTTACTGGATAATTGGGTGCCATGGTCAGAACAATGAATTTTTATTAAATAACATCTTTTATTTCCTAATTATTACAAGATAGCAATAAGATTTTGTTATATTTATTTTCAGAGCCAGAATGATTTCACTGTTTTTTGTGAGCTGCTAACCTAGAATTTAGAGATTGTTTGCTCTAGGGCAAAATTGGCCCCAGCATCCAGGATGGAGCCAAGCTTTTGTGTGGATATTGTATCAACAGTAGCCCCTAGATAATTAATATATGAGTCACTTGGCTCACCTTAACTAAAATGCTGTATTAGTATAACACGCCTCATTGTGAATTCATAGTTTAATAGTATTGTACTATAATAATAACCATGAGTATTTGGAATCTCACTGATACGTAAAAATGTAAAACTTCCCAAAATACTGATGAAACTCTCACTTATTACATCAATTAATGCAACTTCTACCAAACTTTTCTAGTGCTAGATGGTGCTCTAAAAATAATTAACACATTGATTTTATTTGGGACTGATTTTTAAAATTCTGCTTTTTAGAACTTTTCAAAGTAAATTGTCATATATTTAACTTACATCTATATATATTTTTCATAAAATTGAAGGGTTTTTAATGTTTTTTATTGTGCTAAAAGTCACACAATATAAAACATAACTATTTTAACCATATTTAACTGTAGAGTTCAGTGGCACTAAGTACACTCACATTGCTGTGCAACTCGAAGTTTTAATTGGATACCTTGTACTCATCTTTAAGGGGCAGAGCCTTTAAAATCATGAGGTATCCAAGTGGTAGTATAATTATCCCAAAATGCAACCTTGAAGCTATTTACACAAGTAGTTTCACTGCCAGAGCATACAGAGAGCAAAGAGTTCTGTACATGTTATTAATTGTGAAAGGAAGCCTTTTGCATGCATGGACATTTCTGTGCTATTGTTTTGAAATATTCATATGAGATGAAAGTATGAGGCAAAATTCATATAAAGCTAGAAAAACTTTTGATAGATTATGTCACCAACAGTTATTTTTTATGCTTTTGCACATAATCAAGTCCAGTTGTAAACACATCCTTGATTTGAATCTTATTTATTTCTGTTCTGTTGGTAGTGTGGGTGCACATGTGTGTGCCCTTCTGTGCTGTGTTAGTGAATAAAATGCAAGCTGAACAACAGAGGTGACTTGTTAAAAAATGTGTAATGGAGCGACCAACAAGCTGAGTGCCTAATATTATCAAAATGAACTCTAGAATACAAAAGAATGTGTAGATTTTGCGAAAGGAGTACCAGGCATGTTGAGAATCAAGCTGAGATCTAATAGGAATTTGTATGTGTCTATTCCTTTTTCTGCCCAGCCTCCCTTCTGTGTGAAACTATTTCTTTTGTGATGGAGTTTCAATGCCTTTGCAATAGAGCGGCATGGACTTCAGGTGAAGGGAGTAAACAAAACAAAAGATGAATGCTCTCTCACCTTGTAGCCCTTTTCTTAGACCTTATAGAAAGCTACTAATTACATTTTCATATTTCATCCGAAAGGATAGAATGTAAAATCAAGTAGTTAGAGAAGTACATAGCCATTTTGAATTCAAAAGACAAATGAACCCTGGTTTAAATAGCTGTAATACTCTCTAACCCAATCAGTTCTATCATTTGTTCTAAATATGCATGTTTGGAAAGCAGAGAATTAGAAAAGATATGCTATTTAACATCAAAGGTCAATTAAATTTTGCCTATCAGTAAACATTCAGGTTCAATTAGTAGCATATATATTTACAAAACTGAGTTATTAGTAACTAATATTTATTACTATGTTTCAGATACTGTTCAAAGTGTTTTACAAGTATCAATTTATGTAATATTCACATCAATCCTGTGAGCTTAGGTACTTGTATTATCCCTATTTTACAGATGTGGATATTGAGGCATGGAAAGGTAAAGTGACTTTCTCATGTGGCTCATCCTAGGTTCAATCCTTGAGAGTCTGATTCCAGAACTGGAATCCTTCACTCTTCAGTAGACAGTTGTTAGGGCATTTCAGATCCATAGATTGATTATTTGAAAATATTAATCCTCTAAATCTGCTCAGCTGCAGATGCTGACAGTCTTTAAGCTGCTTAATCCATTCTGTCATGGAGCTAACAAATCTTGTCATTGCAGTACCTTGACATCATAATCAATAAGGTACTACCCATCTGACTACTAGAACTACTGCTGCCCAGAAAGACCTACTGGGCCTTCCTCCACCAAGTTAGAACCCTTTTGCATCAAAGCAAGTTTGAATCAGACCTGAATTTACCACAGCCTCTTGGACATTTTAACTCTTCACCACCTGTCCCAGAAGTGGTTAGATCAGTTCCCTTAGTTATGGCCCAGTCTGATTCTGAGTTTTTTCCTCCCTACACTAGCATGCCATTGGGATACTCTGTGAATTATTCCCTTCTGAGAGGAAAACAAATGTGAAATAAAATTGAAACCCTTCTTTATTTGCATAAACTCACTTTTTAATTTTTAATTCAATAACTCCTATCCTGATCACTGAATAACAGTAACCACATCCACGTTTGTTTTATTATTCTCATTTAAAGTTAATTAATTGCCAAATCAGTGAGTCTCTGTACAGTGTTATTTTTTTTTAACATCTTTATTGGAGTATAATTGCTTTACAATGGTGTGTTAGTTTCTGCTTTATAACAAAGTGAATCAGTTATACATACACATATATCCCCATATCTCTTCCCTCTTGCGTCTCCCTCCCTCCCACCCTCCCTATCCCACCCCTCTAGGTGGTCACAAAGCACCTAGCTGATCTCCCTGTGCTATATGGCTGCTTCCCACTAGCTATCTGTTTTACAATTGGTAGTGTATATGTGTCCATGCCACTCTCTCACTTTGTCCCAGCTTACCCTTCCCCTCCCCGTGTCCTCAAGTCCATTCCCTAGTAGGTCTGAGTCTTTATTCTCGTCTTTCCCCTAGGTTCTTCATGACCTTTTTTTTTTCTTTTATTTTTTAGATTGCATATATATATGTGTTAGCATACGGTATTTGTTTTTCTCTTTCTGACTTACTTCAGTCTGTATGACAGACTCTAGGTCCCTTCACCTCACTACAGATAACTCAATTTTGTTTCTTTTTATGGCTGAGTAATATTCCACTGTATATATGTGCCACATCTTCTTTATCCATTCATCTGTTGATGGACACTTAGGTTGCTTCCATGTCCTGGCTATTGTAAATAGAGCTGCAATGAACATTGTGGTACATGAATCTTTTTGATATATGGTTTTCTCAGGATATATGCCCAGTAGTGGGATTGCTGGGTCTATGGTAGTTCTATTTTTAGTTTTTTAAGGAACCTCCATACTGTTCTGCATAGTGGCTGTATCAATTTACATTCCCACCAACAGTGCAAGAGGGTTCCCTTTTCTCCACACCCTCTCCAGCATTTATTGTTTGTAGATTTTTTTGATGATGGCCATTCTGACCGGTATGAGATGATATCTTATTGTAGTTTTGATTTGCATTTCTCTAATGATTAATGATGTTGAACATTCTTTCATGTGTTTGTTGGCAATCTGTATATCTTCTTTGGAGAAATGTCTATTTAGGTCTTCTGCCCATTTTTGGATTGGGTTGTTTGTTTTTTTGATATTGAGCTGCATGAGCTGCTTGTAAATTTTGGAGATTAATCCTTTGTCAGTTGCTTCATTTGCAAATATTTTCTGCCATTCTGAGGGCTGTCTTTTCGTTTTGTTTATGGTTTCCTTTGTTGTGCAAAAGCTTTTAAGTTTCATTGGGTCCCACATGTTTATTTTTGTTTTTATTTCCATTTCTCTAGGAGGTGGGTCAAAAGGGATCATGCTGTGATTTATGTCATAGAGTGTTCTGCCTATGTTTTCCTCTAAGAGTTTGATGGCGTCTGGCCTTATATTTAGGTCTTTAATTCATTTTGAGTTTATTTTTGTATATGGTGTTAGGGAGTGTTCTAATTTCATTGTTTTCATGTAGCTGTCCAGTTTTCCCAGCACCACTTATTGAAGAGGCTGTCTGTACAGTGTTATTTTGATGGTACAAAAATTAAATGTAACATCCAAAATTCCTGACTTGCTTAGGCAGTGGCGGAACATTTCAGCAATATTCCAGAGTAGAGTTTAGTGGAAAAGGGAGCTTTAACTTCTTTGTTCTGTTGATTCATATTTTAAACAAATGCACAACCCTCTGGGCACTGCACTATTTAGTGTGTTGTGTCATACCCTAAGCACCCACTGTACTGTTTCCCACAATGATATTTTCAGAGAGACTGTTCATCTGCACAGAGTATTCTCACAGTTAACTCCTAATGCTCAGGAGTTTCTTTCTGCCATCCTAGGCCTCTCTTATTATTTATTGACTTACATTTGAAATGGGTAAATTAAGAAGAATGGACAAAGTCTTAGGAGTTAAATGAACATGATTAAAGGAGATGGGTTTGAAAGTGCTTGGTGTAGAACTGGAAACAAAAGCTCTTTGAAAGTTAAGTTTGTTGAATACTTAAACCATGAAGACCATCTCAGTAAATGGAACCCTGCCTCTTTGTCTTGGTTGAATATGATATTGTCTTGGTTGAATATGATACTGTAAAAATTAAATGTCAAGTAAACCTTGTTTCATATACAAAGAAGAGTAGATAGACACAATGCCTGGTTTCATTCTGAGTTTATTTGCTCATGGGAGAGCAAATTTTAAAGTTGGGGTAAATATCCTAACCAATATAATCTAAGTTAGAGGTTTCCTGTATTTAAGTGATTCTTAAAAATCTAAATTATGGATTTCTTTAAAATGCAGTCTGGGTCTCCCCCCAAATGTTGCCCATTAGAAGTTGTTGGTAGAGGACTTGCTTTGAAGAATGGATTAAACGATTAACATACCGATGATCTGTATGGAAAGATGTGCCCAAAGTACCATTGTTGGTTTATAATTAATTTAATTGGCTAGTCTAACATCTTATCATACATAGAATAAAGGTAAGCTGCCACCTAAATGACCATAAATATAATTAATGGGGCCCTTTCTGTATTAGTCACTTTTTATCCCCAGCATTTAGTTCAGTTCCTGGTACCTCATAGAATCAACAAATATTAGTTGAATTAATAAGCTGTATTGTAGGATAAAATATATGGGAAATAAGAGGCTTGGAAGTAGTTTCAGGTTTAATAATAGGTTATTTGCATTGGCTTGTTTGTAGAGATTTTTACATGTTTATTTCTACCTTACTAAGTTTCCCTTTCTTCCTGTATCTAGCTTGCAGTGATACATCTAACATTATAAAAATGGATTTTTAATAAAAGAGAGACATTATTCTTAACATCTGTTATGCTTAAAGAAGGAGAAACTTCCTTAAAATGGTGTCTCATTTAAGAAACAGCTTAGTGTTTATAACCTATACTAATAGCATGAGAGCAAAATGCTTTTGATATCGACATGCAAATCTCCAGAGAAAGAGAAAGAAGAGCTTGGAGCTGAGATGCAAAGAATTTTATACCTCTGTTGGAAACTAAGAAAAAGAATAGGGTTGCTAATCATTCCAGAAAGCATGATCAGCCCAGACTTCAGGGGTTAAATATAGCCTTAGGAAAAAAAAAAATGGTGGTCCAGCTATTAGGTTGAGGTACTAGTTTCTGGCCATGGCTCATGCGCCCAGCCGCTTCGCGGCATGTGGGATCTTCCCGGACCAGGGCACGAACCCGAGTCCCCTGCATCGGCAGGTGGACTCTCAACCACTGCGCCACCAGGGAAGCCCTTTTTTTTTTTTAAAGAGGGCATAATCATGGCTGCCATACAAATATAAAATAAACATGTGTTAAAATTTTTATTTAACTCATTAATTAATGAGGGACCCTGTAATATGTTACAGTGTTTCAAGAAAGAATTCAAAGAACCAAATATAGATTATGGATGGATGGATAGATAGATAGACAGGCAGATGAAATACTGAAATGAATTTACAATGATATGTAGGATGAATTTACAAATAGTTCTATTGGATAATAATAATCCTTTGCATTACACCACAGCCCCCATAAACACAGGGGACCCAGAATGATGTACTAGACAATGCCTTGCTTACCAGAAAACAGCATCCAACTAGTTACCTTTTGGTTCACCTTAAAATGTTTACATTTTTGTTTTCCTACTTTAGTCTCAGCTATGCAAAGGGTGCGGTTGGCTATTCAGAATGTTTTAGAAGCAAAGGACCTACTGTTATCTGAACATAAGAAAACTAAGTAAATTTAGACATTTAGAGGCAGAATGAGGAAGCAAACATTGGAGTAACGATTTAATTCTTGAGATTCTGACTGATCAGGGGAGATTTGGTTCAGAATTGTAGCATATCGGTTTAGTAAGACAATAGTTAACCTGATAATGTGTAGGAAGTAAGATCACTGTGCAAGTGTTCTTGATTCTTCATACTACAAAACACTTATTCAACATGTACTTTAAAATTTCATCTTTCGTATAATGATTCAGTACCCTCTCAGAGTTTTTTCCTAATAAAAGCTATTTTTAACTTAAAATTTCCATTGGCCATATTACAACAGAGTAAGGTTGCAGTTGAAGAGAAGTAGCATACTGATTGCTTAATAAGGGAAGATTCAACACTCAACTCCCTCACCCCCTACCCTTCTCAATTCTCCCCTATCTCATCACAGAATTACTACAATAAATTACAAACTAACATCACTCAAAAGGGAGTGCCCTACAGTTTTCTTTACTTAATATGATGCAAATATATGGTGTTACTGGCTATATTATTAAAAGTTATAGTCTCAACATACCCAATTTACAGGTGACACAAAACTCCAGTCTATCTGTAGAGAAGTAATATTTGAGAACAAGAAGCCTACAAACAGGAAGAAAAGAGGGCGTACTTTTTTCTTTTTCCTTAGAAAAAGATCTTGGATCACTGTGTATATTGGTTGTTTTAAATGTTGTTTGTAAATATAGTGGTTTGCTTGGAAATTGGACATGTTTCCTAATGGAATATTTGAGATAGGTAGGAAGACAGAGATAAAGGATGTTGAATTTTGACACTTTTCCCTAATGACTTCCCAGAAAGATACAGAGAAAGAATGTTATCTATCAAGAGTCTTGTTGCACAGAGTACTTAGTTTAGCAAAGTTCTTAGTGATTAGTCTACTTTGATTTTGGGGGGGATGAGGGGGCACTTAGAAAGGCAATGGCAACATCTGCATTTTAATAGAAACTTTAAAAGACACTTTTGAAAACAGATCATCCAAACACCAATCTAAACAAATGCAAAAACAGAAAACAAAAACTTTCTTAATATTTTTAGGAGTATTTTTGAAATAACTTGGGATTTGGTAGACCATCAAATATGGATATTTTAAAAAGGTCGAACTGGAAATTTTTCATATGACTTGTAAACCATTAAAATAATTGACTACATGTATGTGATTTGATAGAAACATAAATTTGTTTCTATGACATCATGTTTTAAGGAGGATCATTTATGAAAGTCAGCCCTCTAAGGTTCAGGAATTATTGAAAGTAGCAACACTCTGTGTTTGTTTTCTTTTACCCCACAAAGAACTGGACTGAGATCAACAGCTTATTTTAGCAGGCCAAAAAAAATACATGTAGCTTTGTGTACAGTATTATGTGTGTGGCTTCAAATACAAAACTCAGCATGTTTCAAATGAACAAGCCTGTCTTCATATGACCACCATAGGATGACCATAACCTCGATTTAAGGGGTAAAATATGAAGAACTTTAAAAAACTATATATATTTGTGCAATGTATAGTTCAATGACAGTAATATAATGTTGAATTTTTACAAGTTACCTTGCTTTTACATTATTAAACTTCTGAAAAATCATAGTCTTTTAAACCCCACAATTTTTCTATTCAATGAAATGTTTTGAGGATGAATTTTCTTACCTATTTCACTTTTTAAAATCACAAAACACTAGTTGATTTCTGCTCTGTAACAGGTTCTTTCTTTTAAGTTATAGTTTGGGTAGTTTCTGCATGTAAAGTTAATATATTATTAAAGGAAAAGTACAAAATGAAGTAAAAAGGAGACATTTATAAAACTCTGTTGGTAAGTACATCAGATCTGTACTTACCATGAAAAAGCAATCATTTTGTAGAATTTTATATCTCAATTGAAATTAAAATATCTCAGTTGCTGAGGAATCATAAATAATATGTCTTTATTTTGGCAGAGGATTAACAATAAATATTTAGGGACCATTTTCAGAATGTGAATTAAACGCTATACATTAGAAGTATATTGTTGATATTTTTCTAGTGACACTGTTATTTATAATGGAATAGCATTTTAAAAGCAATCTACGATAAATCCCCTAAACTAAAACTTTGTCTATGTCATCTCAAAGAGGAAAAAAAATTAGAAAAAGAGAAGAGAGTCACAAAGTGAAAAGAATCTACCAATAGAAAAATAAAAAAGTAGTTATTATACAGTATTAATCGCCAACCTTATGATTTCTGAGCTAAATTAAATGTTATACCCATTTAATTTAATTAAAAAAATAATATTCTTACAATTTTATTGCTTTTAGGCCACGGTTATTACTTTTATGACCTGAAGTACATGTGTCAGGCATATCAACCAATTGGCACACATCCTCTTTTAAAGGTAGAAAAAAAAAGATGACTATTAAATTGTAATACTTTGTTCTCTCTCTCCTCCTCTTTCTATTTTTTTTTTTGTTTGTTTTTTGTTTTCATTTTTGGATGGTTGGTGATTTGTTTGCTTCTCCTGGTTCCTGTTGATCAGTGGTGTTTGGCCAGTTTGTATTTTTCCAGACATCACTCCACGATGTTGTTGAGGTGTATGATGGGCCAACTCAGCAATCTTCTCTGTTATCTTCCCTCTCAGGATCCCATTCAGGTATCCTTTAATAGAACTGCCATGCATCAGTTATTGATTAAAGACTGACTTTGATTGGTATTGTAGTGAAAGTTGAGATTTATGTCATCCATATTAGAAATAGACTGAAAATAGAATCATTCTTTATTTTTAAAAAAAGAATAGAAACACAAGAATAATTCAAATTCATGAGAAAAATATAACCAACTGTTTTCTGGGATTGTAATCAAGTAAATATAGTACTTAGTCACTTAGTGTGACTTAGTCACTTAGTGTTTAATGTAGTATTTAAAGATTCTTTACAGAATGAGGCAATATTATCAAAACGTAATAAAAGCTTTCCAGTAAAAAGGTTGCAATTGAAGCTGAACCCAAAGAAAATATGTTGTCAGTGGTAGGATATATTAAAGTAATTTAATAGAACATAGATTGACGTTTTCAAATGACAGTGTAAATTAATATCATTTGTTAGGTTTACTGAATGAAATTATTTATGATATCTTAGTGTTTGTTTTGTTGAGTAGGAGAATCACTTCCACTGAGTTCAGGTAATCAGATCACAATTCGATTTACTTCAATTGGACCAGTAACAGCTAAGGGATTTCACTTTGTTTATCAAGGTAAGTGACTGTGTAGCATAGAAACACACTAAGGAATGATATCAGTTTCCATGCTATGTCCAGAGTTATTGAATGATGAGATCCTCATAACCGTATAGGAGAGGTAAAAGTTGTGTGTTTTTTTAAAAACAGTTTTGCCCTGTCCCCTCCCCCATTGTTAGAGCACTATTACTTTGACCAAAGTCAAAAAGGACCTATTGTTTCCATCATCATTCTCAAGTTAGCTGCATGCTTTTCCTTCCTCCCAACACACTGTTTTCAAAACATCTGGTGTGTTTTTTTGACAATGCTTCACTCTACATATTCTATTTCCTTAGAGTCTAGCACTCTAAATTAAAAATACACAAACTTTTTGTGCTGATGTACTTAGACATGCCAAGGAAATCATTACTCCACTCTAAAATTTTAGTCTCTCATTCTCTTAGGAGAATTCAAACTTTCTTCATGACTATTAAATATTTTTGTGCAATTCAAAGTCAGTTTACATAGTTCTTTTGTCACCTTTTATAGACACACTTCCACATTATATAAAACTAAATTAAGACCTATCATCTGAATATTTTGTTTGAATTATGTATGATCATGTAGTTGTTATTCTCAAATATATCTTGAACTTTATTCCTAATAAGTTTATAAACATTAGTGGTTTGATATTCTTCTTAAACCCTCTTATTCCAATTATAATATTGGCTATAATATTGTACTGTTTCATTCTTAATAGTATTCCCTCTGTAAACAATTTGTGGTATTATGAATTTTAAAAGGCACTCTAACAAATGAAGTTATTTTCACTCAAGTCACATATGAGGAATCTGTCTATTTGGAATTCATCCTATCATTTTTTGGGCTGTTATCAAATTCCTTAGTCCCATCTGTATGTGTTTTAAAAAGAAAAAACATCCTGTTATCATTCTATTTTACTTAATCAAAAAGAAGTCACAATTGAAGGACATACCTATAAAGCCTAAAAGCAATTTCAAATTTGATATTGTATGATTATTAAAATAAAACTTCTATTGTTGTTAATCTGTCTGACTTCTGTCTAGCCTGAACGTATTGTCTTCATCAATAACAAACATATTTTGAACAACCAAGTTTATGAACATGCTATGAAATTAATCAAGTGCTGTGTTTGCTTTTTTAAATTTATGTTTTTAGGGGCCAAATACTGTAAAAAAAAAAAAAACTTGACATTACCTTATGTAACCTGACATCTGTTTTTTGTAAGCTTGGTATTCCATTTTAAAAAGAAAAAAAAAGATGTATCTCTTTGCTTTCATTCCATAAATTGAAATATCTTACTCAAGCTACATTTTTATATTGATGAGTGTGGTCACATAAAAAACAGAAAAAAAAAAACCTTAACCGATGTTGTTTAAAGGATCAAAAGTGAAATGTTTTTAAATAAAAAATCTTAATGACAATAGCAATATTTATTCATTTTGAATTGTATTTCATTATGTATAAACTTTTATAAGTGTATTCAAATTGTTAACTACAGTTCAAGTTGGTGAAGATTTCTTTGAAATCTGTTTGCATACTTTCATTTTGAAATCTCTATTTCTCTACCAAATATGAAATTAAAGTCAACAATTATTTGTACGCAGCTGTTCCTAGAACAAGTTCCACACAATGCAGTTCTGTGCCTGAACCAAGGTTTGGAAGAAGGATTGGCAATGAATTTGCAGTTGGTTCATTGGTTCTTTTTGAATGTAATCCTGGATATATTCTCCATGGATCCTTTGCAATTAGGTGTGATTCAGTGCCAAATTCTTTGGCCCAATGGAATGACTCCTTACCTACCTGTATTGGTAAGTTTATAAATTTGTATGCTTTGTGATTGTACATATTATATATCAAAATTAGTTATCATGCATCTTTCAATATTTGTTTCAAATATAATAGTTTTACATTAATTTTAAACTATTATGATGTATCTAAATATGCAAATTAGAGTGGCTATTTGATGCAATTGAGATGAAATGCAATCAATGAAAATATACATACATATTTCCAATAACACAGAATTGGAATGCTATTAATATGGAATTATTACGTGCTACCATCCTTTGAAATAAATATTATTTTTCATTTTTAAAAGTTTTTGCAAAGATTTCTATGCCAATATGTAAGGAATTTACCTATCTTTTAAGGATCACAGAAGCTGATTTTTCTGGGTGTATTTTATCATCAAAAAAATTAGAAAATATGCATTAGTAAATAAATGTTTTTCTCTTCTCTATAAATTATATGTATGTATAAAAATATAAAATAATAATTTTTCCCAGTATTTCACAAATATAAGTGGAAACAATTTGAATGAGTAGATGGTGTAGGGTTGGCCAGAAATCTCATTATTTCAGACTATATTTTTGTAATGTTGTACCCAATTTATATTGATAAATAAAATAAACACTGTATTAACTTAGCCCTGCTAAGTTATTTGAAGCAGATTAAAACATTTTCTAAACCATAAAAATAGTTTAGAATCTTATCATATTTCAGGATCATTACAATGACTTTTGGATCTTGTAGAATTCCATGGATGTGGAAAATGTAGACTGTTGGGAAGTTGCTTTCTTCCTTGTTCCAAAAGCATATCTGGAAATTAAAATTTTAAATTATATAGTATTAAACTAAAAGAAGCGTAGTAAAGCTTAATCTCAGGTTAAGAAATAGTTCTAATGAGTTCTTTCTCATTAAAGTTTTATTGGTATGTGACTTGGAAAATGAGAGGAAGTTTTTTTAAAATAAAAGATAAGCAAAATTTTGTCTTTATTTTAATAATCTCAATACTCCACTTTTTGATAGAGAAGACATGAGTGTGCATATAAACAATATAACATATACATTTATAAATATATAAAATCTATTTTTAATAACACTTCTTGCCATACCTGAAAAGAAATTACGTGTCAATAGTTTTTATTTTTAACTTTTTAAAACACATTTTACCATATTTTAACACAGATTAATACAATGTTAATTCATATTTAATTAGAATAAAATATATTCTAAATTGATTTTAATCGAAATTATATGGAATGTACACTCATTACTGAGGAAGTAAAGATAAGTTCTGGTGATATGCATTCATCGAACGTGTACTTTGTATAGGACAAAACTGCTCTAAATCTTTTACCATTCAAATCAGGACGTTATTAATAATTGTGCTGGGAAAGTGGTACAAGTTGGGACTATCATAAATAAAAAGGAAGGATTGATGGTCACTTATCTCTGTAGGAACTTGATATCACCACTTCCCAAAAGAGATATACCTAGCATATTTTACAGAGTGTTTTTCTTACAAACCAGTAGTTTAGTTCTTCCTGCTACAATAAATGGAATGTGAACTATTCTTTTGTTTGTTGAAAACTCCCTACAAAAAATAATTTAAAACACTGGAAAACTGTAAATGACTCTTCAACTTTCTCGTCCTTCAGCTAAATAACCAGTTTCTAATATGATTACCACTTACTTAATGCTTCCTAATTTCCAGGTTTCATGCTGAGTAATATAAATACATATTTAATTAAATCCTCACAGGAAATCTATGGAGAAGTTACTCTCAGAATTTACAGATGAATAAGCTGAGTCTTAGAGAAGTAAAACAGTTTTCTTTTAAAGTGACATAACCTAATAAACAGTAAAGTAGGGGCAGGATTTGAAGATAAGGTTTTCTGACTCCAGACCTCAATGTACATTATAGAAGATTGCTTTTCTTTATGTTTTGGCTGATGAGCTAATTTCCTAATTGGAATTCTATATCTTATTTATAATGTGGAATTTCTTAACCTGTTCAAGTATACTTTTGACAAACAACAAGTAAAGGAGAATAAATCATCTGGACTTGATGTTCCTCCTATTTTGCACCTAACATAGAGCTATGGTTAACAGAACAAAGAGATCTTCTTTACACACTTTTATACTCTCATAAGAGAAAATAGATAATGTTCTTCTTTAGGAAGCACAATATATGTTGACTTCATACTCTTATAAAATACTAATAAATAAATTATCCTAAAGGACCATGAGCTGAGAGAAATGTTCCTATATCTCTAGGCCAAAATTAGTCATACAACATGTATAAATCAGAAATTACATTGCTTTAAGTCAGTTTAATAATTGAAGAAAGACACATGATAATAAATCTCTTTAGCCTCACAATAGATTTTAAAATATTTCTCTCTAAATATCAGGAATCAGTAATTATTTCTGCCTCAATTTTCCCAGTAATTATTTGCATAATTTCTGTGTCACTTTTAGTTTCTTTATGTATATACTGATAGAAAATAGTAATACCATATAACGGAAGATAACTGGATAAGTAGCTGTCTTCATTTAATTTCATATATACTATGAAAATTCCCTCAAGATAATTATAAAGGTAGAGTGATATGATGACTTATGGAAAGGCATAAACTAGCTCATTAATCTTTAAATATTATTGAAAACATTCATCTATTCAGAGTGTTCAAAGAACCTACATATGCAAAGCAGTGAAATGTAAATCCATGAATTACTTATTAAAGTTCTGTTTATGTATTTATCACGTTAATGTACTAATTAATGGAGAAAAGTTGTAAAGAATCATGTAAAACTGAATAAGTCCTTATAACTGGGAATTGTAGTAGGTTCTCAGCATAAGGGTTAATTAAGTCTTGGGTAGTAGTATTAGGCTTTGACTTTAACATGAAATTGTGGTGATCCTGGAAATTTTACATAATCTCTGATTCTCAATTCCCATATCAATAAAACAGGAAAGTTATAGGTTTACTGTGGCTATTAGATGTTTTAAAGCCTTGGCATAGTTCTTGGAATCATCTAAGTATTCAAAAATTAAGTTGTTTTTGTGCTTGCCAAATTCTCCACCATAAAATCAGAAGATAAGACTTCAGTTCTCAAGGTATTAGATCTAAGATAAAAAATTTATATGCAGTGCTGATAAAGGATTTGATATTACTCATTTTTCATTTGTTGATATCTTGTTTTAATAACACTTTAAAGTTATTATATGTAAAAATTATCTTCCACCAAAGATTTTTGCATCTTGGAAAGGGCTAAAAGCATGGACTTGTGTCATTCTTTCTAATTCTAATAATTTAGAGTTCCTTGAAGGCAAGATTTTTCTTTCAATTAAAATTTTCAGAAAGGCTTTGGGGAAATGTAATGACAATTTTCTAGAGGATAATAGTACTTATTTATTAGAATATGCTATTTAGGGGGATTGTGAAATTTCTTTCCATCAATTTATACATTTAAGAGCAATTGGTTAAAAAGGAGCAGAGTTCTAACAATAGGCATATATTCATGATTTGGTTTGTTTTCAGTGTTTGTAAGGGTCTAAAATAAAAATAAACTTAAAGTTAAAATAATGATTACTATAATTCTAATTGGTTGTACAAATATATATTTAATCAAGGTGTGCACTCTGCATTTTCTTCTGACCCTAAAATATTCAAACATTACATTATCCAAAAAATATATATTTTCTTTTGTCCATGAAGGTATGAGGATGAGACAAGAATTAGAAAGAGGAAGGAGATAAAAGGGAGAAGTGAGCTGACATTAAAGAAGAAAAAAGAAACATGAAAGAACAGTTTAAAAGGGGAAAGAGAAAAAATAGAATATTCTGTGAGATGAAGAGTAGAGAATAAGAACTTTACACTGTAAACATAAACCATTTTTGTTTAAAGCAGAAGAAAACCCCTATTCTACATGATTATTAGAAAGCTTTCTCATATGTCATATGTGTCAGTTGACTAATCCTAGTGTTTTTGCCATAAGAAATAAAAATCCATGTAAAGAAAAGGAAGCTCAGGCCATTTGATTACAGATTCATTTCAGCAAGGACCGGCACTCCTACCAGGCATTAAAGCCTTTGAGACCATGCTATGGCTGACATTCAACTTCAGGAGTAAATGCTAGTGGACTGTCCCTAGCATGGATTCAGCTTCACTTTTTACTTTTAAGGGCAAAACATGAGGGACTCAGGAGCCATTACACCACCACTGTCAAAAGCCCCTGGGCTTTAAACACCCTACCTCCTATATTTCTGTTGCATTGGTTTGAAAGTGCATACTTAGAGATAGAAGAAAATTGTATCAGATGACTTCTGTTTCCTGCCAAGATCACACAAAAAGGATATATTACCTTATGCCACTTAAAAAATAACGTATACCTTGTAGAACAGGTGTAAATACAGAAAATCGAATATATAACAGAAGGACATATGGGATTTGTGTGAGACAAGAAATAGATTTTAAATGACATTCAGATGATAGCTCAGTTTTGGTTTTACCATTTGGTCCCACTGCTAATCTTTACATAAATGAAAATATACTTTGCATTTCTATTTTTTACTATAAATATTTTTAGTTTCAAATGTTATGGATAAAAATGATTATGCCTTTAAGTGTTCAAAAATTCAAAAAAAAGAAAAAGGCTTGATGTCTTAAAAATTCAAATATGAGAGTCAAGTGCAGAGTTATCTTAGGTTGATATCAAAGAATTATCTTTAATTTGTGTTCATTTTCAATATTTGTTATCTGGATAAAATTTTAACTGCTTCAAGGTCTTTGAACTTTCTATTTTTTCTCCTTGGAACATGCATCCCCAAAATACCTTTTGGGCTTACTGCATTGCTTCATTCAAGTTTTCACCTTTGTTCCTTGGCCATCCTATCTAAAATAATTTTCTGCTATTCATCCTCCATTCGTTCTCTATACCCTTATCCTGCCTTTTTGTTTTCTTTACAGCAACCACTCACCAGATTATATATAATTTGTTTGTTTATTTTCCTAATCTTTCTTGCCCTCCTCTCCCTGCCACTGTATTCTGTTTTTTGCTCAACAAAAAGAGGACCTGACATACAAGAGGTGTTCCATAAACATTTGTTCAATGAATGGATTTTAGCAAATAAGTGTGATGATTTCATGAATTTTTGTAGAGGTAGGACAACTGGCCAACTTCCCCAATCCAGGGTCCATGAATTTTTTTTTTTTTTTTTTTTTTTTTTTTTTTTTTTGCGGTACGCGGGCTTCTCACTGTTGTGGCCTCTCCCGTTGTGGAGTACAGGCTCCAGATGCCCAGGCTCAGCGGCCATGGCTCACGGGCCCAGCCACTCCGCGGCATGTGGGATCTTCCCGGACCGGGGCACGAACCCGTGTCCCCTGCATCGGCAGGCGGACTCTCAACCATTGCGCCACCAGGGAAGCCCGGTCCATGCATTTTTAACTTCAGTCTTTCACTGCATGGTGACGCTGTTGCTCACTTTGCTTGCTTAGACCTTTACAAGCCATCTTGAAGCCACAAGACTTTTTTGAGAATCGATAGGAAAGATGCATAGGTAGATTTACATATTACATGGTTAATTTTATTCTTAGAAAGAACAAATTCTCTATTTATACCTTGCAGTTTAGATATAATCTTTGACAGTCTATTCAGGGTATTATACATAATGATTATATTTTCTCCGCCTTCACTAGTTCAATGAATACTCGGTTAACACCTTAAACCAAGTGAGCATCCAATTGAAACCAAAAGAAAATAGTGCCCTACATTTCTAGTGATTTCCATCTCAATTGTAATTGTTTCAGTTTCACAGTTCTTATTGCCGCTATCAACACTTTCATTTTTTTCTGTCATAGTAGAACAGAATACAATGTTGAGTAATTTTGCAAAAAAATCGACATACTAAAATTAAACTATTGGCTTGAAAGCAGCCCCATTAGAAGTGATGTGCAAGTTGTACTTATAGTTAAAATGGTCAAATACTAAGTTAGGGTATCCACAAATTTAACTAACCTGCGTAAGAAAACAATATTTAATAATCTTGTACAGATCTGTCATATCAAGTCATTCTTAGGTAAATTACAATAATATTTTTATAAGAACATTGGACTTGGAACAGAGGTAAACTTGAAAAAGTTGCTGAAGACTGAGTTTTATCTTCTAAATTTGACCTTTTTACACTTCAGATTTCTTAAAATTTTTAGTCTCTTAATATCCCAAACTCTCCTCCCTCTGAGACTCTGTGATAAACACCCTGTAGCCACTAATAGCTCTGACAATATGTGGCCTTAGACGTAAGTATGGCAACCCATGTCTGTGCCATCTTTTCTCAGAGTGGGAAAGAAATAGATGAAAAAATATATACAATATCTGAATCCTCATTCATTGATTCATTTATTCACCCATCCATTCAACCATGAAAAACTTATTAAATATAATAATGAATAGCATTTACTAGTATTTGTATGAAGTGCTATTAAGCATTATCTCATTTAATATTGACACCAATGCCAGGAGTAAGATAAGAATACTATTTCTCTTTTATAGATAGTAAAACCCCTATGGTTTAGAAACAAAAGAAGAATTAATATTTGAACCCAGGTTGCTTGATTCTAAAGTTTGTTCTCTTAATCTATATGTTATGTTGTATAATACTGATTAGAAGGAAAATTTATAATGCATCCTTTTTAAAATAGAAAAGAAATATTAGGCTAAGTTATATACTTGGGCAGTAAAACTTTGTAAAACATTATTATATGGTAATGCATATCTGGGAATACTTTTATAATGTAGTATTTTGTTGGTAAAAATAAAAATGATTGAAGTAGAATTAAATATGGCTTGTTTAGGAAAATACTGGAAGAAAGGAATGATGCAGGAATGGTAACAAAGTAACTTGTAATCACAAGATATATACAGATATGCAACCAGTCACTCAATAATTTATTTAACAAGCACTTATTTAGTGCTTACCAAGCGTCAGGTCCCTTTCTAGGCACTGGCAACATAGCTTTGAATCAGAAGATAAGATCTCTGCCCTTATGGAGTTTACATTTTGTTCAGATAGTGGTAAATACTATGGAGAAAAGTAAAGCAGAGGCTGAAGATTGGAGGAAGACATCCAGGGCATGTTGCTGTTTGATATCCAAATGAGGTGAATGAAGTGGGCTGGGAGGTATATAAATAAAAGTCAAGGAGGTAAGCACATTTATAGACTATGAGGGGGAGAAAGGTCTAGTCATGTTCAAGCCACAACAAGAATCTCACGTGTCTAGAACAGAGTGAATGATAGCAAGAGTGATGGAAGAGTTTGGAGAGGCAGAGCAGAGGCCAAGTCATATGGAACCTCAAAGTCTGGGAAGAGTTCGAATTTTTTCTAAGTAGTGTGGGAATTCATTGAGCTAGAGAGTGATGTGATCTCAGTTTCTGGAAAATCACTGTGGCTAGTGTAAGGGGCAGGGGGTGAGTAGAAGCAGTAAGACTGAATAGAAAACTATTGCAGAAGGGGAGGGGAAAGTCAATCGTGATGTGGATTGGAAGACCATGATCAGTGATGAGAACCGGTGAACTTTGGGGTATATTTTTAAGATAGAACTGACAAAGTTTGCTGACAGATTGAATATAAATGTAAATGTGAATTTGAAAAGAAAGATAAATTAGGTGGTAACATTTACTGAGATGGCAAATAGTATAGATGGGGGAGAATTTCAAAAGTATTGTTTTGGATGTATGAATTTTGGGATACTTAGTCGATATATTGTAGGACTCTGGGTAGAAGTCATGGTTAGAGATAAACATTTAGTAGTCATAATCTATAGATGACATGTAAATGGATGCCACCACTGAGGGGCGGTAGTTACAAAGAGATGAGAAGGTGATGTAGGTCACAGTGTTACAGCATTTACATTGAAAGGATCAGAAGAAGGAGGATGAGCTAAAAAAATATTTCTTTAAAAATACTTTATCACACTGTTTTAAAAGTTTAAAAATTTAAAAAGTTTGTAGTATTCTTTTGAGTAATTACCCTAGATTTTTGCATTCAGTTTTAGAAGCGGCACAAAGCTATAGTATTACCTTTTTAAAAAAAATTATTACAAAAATATATCCTGGTATCTCACCATTATAGCCAGATTAGGACAAATGTCCAAGAATCACAGTGCCATTGGAACCTAAAATAACAGTAGTTGTAGCGAAAGGAAATATAATTTATTGATTTCTTATTGCATTCCAAGCAGTGTGGTAGCTTCTTTATGTACATTATCATACCTATTTATTTTCCACAAAAGCCCCTCGGAAACAATTTCATTACCATTTCACAGACAAGGCATCTGAGTTTCAGAGAGTTCAGGGAACACGTCCAGCATCACACAGTATTTCAAATCATAAGCTAGGTCATTCCCAGAATCAAGCTGACGCTACCAGCAGTGTAGGAATTTTGCTTTAAGATTAGTACCTTTTAATACTGTTAGAAGCTTTTATTGACATCAAAGCAGGTCTCCATACTTAGTCTTTCTTGTAGTAGTTGTACTGGCAGTAACCAGACTGGAACCATATTGAGTATTTTCTTTCCACTGAAGAGCATGAACGTGGAGCCAAACCACCAGTATTCAAATCCTGTCTTCATCTCTGACTAGCTGTGTGATCTTGGGCAAGTTATTTAATCTGTTAGTGACTCCATTTCCTCAGCTGTAAAATGGGGAGAATACTTACTCATATCTCATTGGATTGTCGGGAAGCTTTAATGAGTTACAATATGTAAAGTCCTTAGAAGAGTGTTGGTATATAGGCTCTATATAAATGTTAGAACATAACTGTTATCATCATCAGTATTACTCTGCAAAGGATTTTATTACTACTCAAAAGATACATGAAGAGAAAAGTAACAAATATAAGAATTCTTCAAAAAATTCTATACCTAGATATGAACAATTTTTAACACGTGTCAGTGAACTTGTCAGTAATATAATACAAATGATATGCTATTATTGAGTTAATTATAGTATGACTTTAGATATGCCATTGTAAGTTTTCCATTAATGTTGTCTAATTATTTTTTAAAGGTTTTTGTGCTATAGGAAGACAATTTTCATTGTTCTTATGAGTTTTAAAACATAGTATGATTTGGTTGTGTTTGCAAGTCTAGCATCTGTCTGAGATGTTATCTCTGACCTTTTCTCCTATTTTAATTCTTTGCATTAGAATGAACTCCCTTTCTTGGCTTGCTTTACTTTCAGTGCCCTGTGGTGGAATTTTAAGTAAGCGCAAAGGGACTATTTTGTCTCCTGGATACCCTGAGCCTTATGACAACAATCTGAATTGTGTATGGAAGATGACAGTGCCAGAGGGAGCTGGCATTCAAGTAAGAATATTTAAATTTTTCTTCTTTTCATTGTATAATTGAAGTTAATTTTTTCAGAGATGACAAGGATGCACGTAATTTCTAGAATTTTAGCCAGTGCTTTTGACAGATGTGGCTGAATTTAAAAGAAAGATACTTACCATTAATTTTTTCACCTGCAAGTAACAGAAAGCCAATTCAAGATAGCATAAGCAGTAAGAAAAATGTGTTGCTCCACATAACATGGAAACTTTGAGTAGGATGGTTTAAGGGTTGTTTACTTCAGAGGTTCAGTTGTGTAATTCCTGACCCAGGTTTTTTTCCATCTCTCTGTTCTGCTATTCTTAGCATGTTGGCTTAACTCTTGGACTTCCTTTCTCATGGTTTTGAGATGGCTGCAAAAGCTCTAGGCATAACAGGCTTCCACATCAATGGCCAATAGACAAAATGGAATCTCTCTATTTTATGTACTTTTGTAACAGTTAAGAGAACTTTTCAAGAAACCTTCCAGCAGACTTTCCCTCCTGTCCTATGGACCAAAATTACAATGGTACCCATTTTTAAGCCATACACTGGGCAATAACAGAAGATTTACTATGATTTGGCTTAAAAAAATTAAGATTAGGTACCTGGATCAGGCAAGGGGCTTAGCCTTCTCTGGCGTACACAACTCTCATTTAATTGAACAAAACCGTTCTCTGTCAGCAAGGAAGATGAATGCTATTCTATAGACGGTAAACAGTATCTACCATATTACTTCAATTGTGACCATTTTGTGGGGGGAGCAATTTGACCAGCTACTCTGTTTGAGAAGGAAATTATTTCTGGATGAGTTGGTAGCATTTTACTGCTGCGTCAGTATTTACCCGATGGAACACAATTATGCTTCACAAAGTATTACATAGTCTATATTTTATAAAAATAACGACTGTTTCTCCAATTGAGTCATAGGGTTTTCCTTTAGAATCTTGAGATATATATCAGTCATGGAAAAAGTAGCCAAGGCATCATTCATTAAACCTGAAATAGGATAGAAGTATAATTTTCAGTAAAAATAATAAACTTTTTGAATTTATCTTTATAACTTTTCAGAAAATTCAAAAAACTTACTTAACAGGTGTCAGGTATAAAATAGGCCAATAAATCAATGAAAAAACTTGAAATGCACTTTTTCAGTATTTTAAAAACATTAACAATCCAAAAACTGCTTATATTCTGGCTAGTTGTACTGTTATTTTATGGTCAACTTGTAAAATTCGAAGATAACCAATCAACCCTATCCTATTATTGGTAGATTTAATAAAGATTTTAGGATTGTCCAGACAATCTGAAATGAGGTGATGCCTTTAAAACTTTCCTAGAACATTTACTATATCATCTGCCTATACATTTATGAAGATTACCCTAGAGTATCTATATAGTGACATCAGCTTGACCATTTCTATCTCATCTTAAAATAATAATACCCTTGGCATTTCCCCTCTAGTTCTCATCCTCTATTTCTGACGCCCTGCAATGTGGCTTCAGCATCCAGTGCTCTATTTGAGTCATTCTTATAGTGATCACTGAGGACCCATGCCATTAAATCCATTGAATTGCTCATCCTTCCTATTTTGTTAGCAACATTCTATGCTACCCATTCTCCCCTCACTCTTTTTTTTTTTTTTTTTTTTTTTTTGCGGTACGCGGACCTCTCACTGTTGTGGCCTCTCCCATTGCGGAGGACAGGCTCCGGACACGCAGCCTCAGCGGCCATGGCTCACAGGCCCAGCTGCTCCGCAGCATTTGGGATCTTCCCGGACCGGGGCACAAACCTGTGTCCCCTGCATTGGCAGGCGGACTCTCAACCACAAGGAAGCCCTCTCCCCTCACTCTTAAAACAACTTTTCCCTCCATTCTACCCAGTACTCTCTTGGATTTTGTTTTGTTTTCTTTTCTACATGTATGGCTTCTGCTTCTACATCTAGGAACATGATCTCCTCTTCTTCACTTCATCAGATATGGTGTTTGTGAGATTCTGTGGCCTTTGTCTATCTCACATTATACCATTCTCTCTGCCACCTTGTCTATTTTCACAGCTTCAAATACCATTATGTGCTGATGATGTCCAGGACCTGAATCACAGCAGATAAACAGAAAACATCGTTTTTAAATGAAGGATTGAATAAATGATGATTTCTTTTTTTAATTATTATTTTGACTTTTATTTATTATTATTTTGAATTTTATTTTATTTATTTTTTTATACAGCAGTTTCTTATTAGTCATCAATTTTATCCACATCAGTGTATACATGTCAATCCCAGTGGCCCAATTCATCACGCCACCACCACCACCACCCGCCACTTTCCCCCCTGGGTGTCCATATATTTGTTCTCTACATCTGTGTCTATTTCTGCCCTGCAAACCGGTTCATCTGTACCATTTTTCTAGGTTCCACATATATGCGTTGATATACGATATTTGTTTTTCTCTTTCTGACTTACTTCACTCTGTATGACAGTCTCTAGATCCACCCACGTTTCTACAAATAACCCAATTTCATTCCTTTTTATGGCTGAGTAATATTCCATTGTATATATATACCACATCTTCTTTATCCATTCATCTGTCGATGGGCATTTAGGTTACTTCCATGACCTGGATATTGTAAATAGTGCTGCAATGAACATTGGGGTGCATGTGTCTTTTTGAATTATGGTTTTCTCTGGGTATATGCCCAGTAGTGGGATTGCTGGGTCATATGGTAATTCTATTTTTAGTTTTTGAAGGAACCTCTATACTGTTCTCAATAGTGACTGTATCAATTTACATTCCCATCAACAATGCAAGAGGGTTCCCTTTTCTCCACACCGTCTCCAGCATTTGTTGTTTGTAGATTTTCTGATGATGCTCTTTCTAACTGGTGTGAGGTGATACCTCATTGTATTTTTCATTTGCATTTCTCTAATAATTAGTGATGTTGAGCAGCTTTTCATGTGCCTCTTGGCAATCTGTATGTCTTCTTTGGAGAAATGTCTATTTAGGTCTTCTGCCCATTTTTTTTTTTTTTTTTTTTTGCGGTACGCGGACCTCTCACTGTTGTGGCCTTACCCATTGCGGAGCACAGGCTCCGGACACACAGGCTCAGCAGCCATGGCTCACGGGCCCAGCTGCTCTGCAGCACGTGGGATCATCCCGGACTGGGGCACAAACCCGTGTCCCCTGCATCAGGCGGACTCTCAACCACTGCGCCACCAGGGAGGCCCTTTTGCCCATTTTTTTATTGGGTTGTTTGTTTTTTTACTATTGAGCTGCATGAGCTGTTTATATATTTTGGAGATTAATCCTTTGTCTGTTGATTTGTTTGAAAATATTTTCTCCCATTCTGAGGGTTGTCTTTTCATCTTGTTTGTAGTTTACTTTGCTTTGCAAAAGCTTTTAAGTTTCCTTAGGTCCCATTTGTTTCTTTTCTTTTTGTTTTTATTTCCATTACTGTAGGAGGTGGATCAGAAAAGAACTTGCTGTGATTTATATCAAAGAGTGTTCTTCCTATGTATTCTTCTAAGAGTTTTATACTGTCCAGTCTTACATTTAGGTCTCTAATCCATTTTGAGTTTATCTTTGTGTATGGTGTTAGGGAGTGTTCTAATTTCATTCTTTTACATGTAGCTGTCCAGTTTTCCCAGCACCACTTATTGAAGATGCTGTCTTTTCTCCATTGTATATCCTTGCCTCCTTTGTCATAGATTAATTGACCATAGGTGTGTGGGTTTATCTCTGGGCTTTCTATCCTGTTCCATTGATCTATATTTCTGTTTTTGTGCCAGTACCATACTGTCTTGATTACTGTAGCTTTGTAATATAGTCTGAAGTCAGGGAGTCTGATTCCTCCAGCTCCATTTTTATCCCTCAAGACTGCTTTAGCTATTGGGGGTCTTTTGTATCTCCATACAAATTTTAAGATTTTTTGTTCTAGTTCTGTAAAAAATGCCATTAATAGTCTGAGAGGGATTGCATTGAATCTGTAGATTGCTCTGGGTAGTATAGTCATTTTCACAATATTGATTCTTCCAATCCAAGAACATGGTATATCTCTCCAGCTGCTTGTATCATGTTTAATTTGTTTCATCAGTGTCTTATAGTTTTCTGCATACAGGTCTTTTGTCTCCCTTGGTAGGTTTATTCCTAGGTATTTTATTCTTTTTGTTTCAGTGGTAAATGGGAGTGTTTTCTTAATTTCTCTTTCAGATTTTTCATCATTAGTATATGGGAATGCAAGAGATTTCTGTGCATTAATTTGGTATCCTGAAACTTTACCAAATTCATTGATCAGCTCTAGTAGTTTGAATAAATGATGATTTCTGAACCTAAGTATCTAACCCACACCTTTCACCTAAGCTGCATGCCATTAATCCAACTGCACACTGAACATTTTGAGCTAAACTTCTAACATCTCTAATTCAACCTGTTCAAAACTGTCTTCATGACTTTTTTCTCAAAGTTGTGGATCTTCCTCATTGTGGTCTGTCTCAGAATGAACCCCTTAACCATTCAGTTGCACAAGCCAACAACCTAGATGATTTTTTTCTGTCTCCAGCTGCACACAGAACTATGTCAGGTCTGTCTTTCACAGACCTCTCAAGTAAGTCTATTTTCTCTATCCACACTTTTACCACTCAAGATTAGGTGGCCATCATCCCTGTCCTGGGTTCATATTCTCCTCCTATCTATTCCTCACAGGGCAAAGAGAGTAATTTTCTAAAAATAAAAATCTAATGCTATAACTATCCTGCTTTACAGTACCTCAGTTGTCCTCGCTATCCTTAGCTCCTCGACACAGCTGATTACACCTTTGTGCTTTATCCTCATTTCTTGCCTCTGATTTAGTTCTTTATAGAAAACTGGCTCTCTCTCTCTTGCCTCTAGGCCTTTGTGAATGTTCTTCCCTCTGCTGGCAACACTCTCCATCATCTCTTTTTATTTGGCTTATTCTTACTCATTATTTCTGTCTCAAGGTTAAAACAGTTCCTGTGGAAGAACTTCCATGAACTTGAAACCACATTAAGTCCTCTTGGTATATGTTCTCACAGATCCCTATAATTTCTTTATTGTAACACTCGTCACATGTTACTGCTTTTACTTAATTACCTATAAACTCATGAGGGCAGTAACCAAGTCTGTTCTGGCAGCTAACACAGTACCTTGCAGTCTGTGCTCAGTAAATATTTTAGAATGAACCAATGAATATCTGCAAAAGGCGTGGAGTTTTAAGCCACTTTAAGGAGTTAACATAGCATGATGGACTAATATGACATCTGCAGATAATGTTATGTGATATATCACTGCCCTAGCCAAACACTATTCAAAACTGGACACTTGTATCAATGACACTATAAAATCTTTCACTGAGAGAGAGTGGCATGGACTTATATATACTACCAAATGTAAAATAGATAGCTAGTGGGAAGCAGCCACCTAGCACAGGGTGATCAGCTCGGTGCTTTGTGACCACCTAGAGGGGTGGGATAGGAAGGGTGGGAGGGAGATGGAAGAGGGAGTAAATATGGGGATATATGTGTGTATATATATATATATATATATATATATATATATATATATATATATAGCTGATTCACTTTGTTATAAAGCAGAAACTATCACACCATTGTAAAGCAATTATACTCCAATAAAGATGTTAAAAAAAAATCTTTCACTGAGGAAGCATTGTGTTTAATGATTGTACTTTAGAAAACAAAATTTGAGTTTAGCAGAGCATTTATCAAACTTACAGAGTGTGAAGCATATTGGACTTTTAATTTAAATACTCTATATAACTACCAAGAGCTTTTTTCTAATTAACCTCTTACATGTTTGCTAATTTTAGACATGTCATTAAATCATAGAAAATTATAACACACACACACACACACACACACACACACACACAAACACACTATATGACATATTTAAAATTTCACTAACTTAGCCTAAAAACGACCTGGCTAGTACACCAGATTTAAAGCAGTGTTTAATTTATTTTATTCTGTTGGGCTAAACATGTGTGTGAATAAAGAATTATATGAATATTCAATAAATCATATATGAAATGAAATGGGATAACCACTGGTGGAAAGAACAGAAAAAACATTTGGAATGCTGAAAAAGTTACAAATAAGATAGGATGATTGAGCATTTTGAGGAAATAACCTCAACAAATAAAATAACTTGTTGTATTACTGTTACATGAAAAGCGTGTGGAGAGGAGTGTATTCATTTGTTTGCCTGTTTATTTTAGCAAGGTACATTGGAGGGAGAATTCCAAAGGAGCTACATTTAACAGTAACAGAGTTATCAAGCAGAGAGCAATTTTTATGTGATGAATCAGTTTAAAAAAATGTTGTTTACTTAATTGTGTCAATTTGTAGAATGAGATGATAATGAGTCAATATAATCATCCAAAGTAAAATGCAATTTGCATGTTTCTATGAGGGATACCAGGCTTTAGTTATTGGAAATTCATTACCTCATAAAGCTATCCTGTTGTCATAATGAACAACTCCATCTAATTTAAAGTTCTTCTGAACACTGAATCTGTAGCTGCTCCTTTAAGTAAAAGACTTAAAGTCTTTTACTTGACTCTCATTTGGCTTTCTGTCATTGTGGGTCCTCAGGTATTTACTTGAGCCTCCTATACCCTCTGTGTGTTTAATATGCCAAACTACATTCACAATTTGCCGAGAATCCTAGTGGCAAATTGCATTAGTTTTCTGTGACTTCTGTAACAAATCCTAAACTCAACAGCTTAAAGTAACAGAAATTTATTCTCTCATGGTACTGGAGGCCAAAAGTCCCAAATCAGTTTTACTGCCCTGAGACTGAGGTGCTGACAGGGCTGCTCTCCCACCACCGTTCACTCTCCCCTCTGCTCAGTCTCTAGGGAAGATTCCTCTCCTGGCCTCTTCCAGCTTCTGGTACCTGCCAGCATTCCTTGGCTTCTGACCACATCACTCCAATTTCTGCTTCTGTGATCACACTGCATTCTCTTCTGTCTGTGTCAAATCTTTTCTGACATCTGATAAGAACACGTGTGATTGCATGTAAAGCTCATTTAAATCATCTAGGATAGTCTCCCTATCTCAAGATATTTAGTTTATTCACATCTGAAAGACCCTTTTCCGTACAAGGCAATATTTACAGGCTCAAGAGGTCAGGATCTGATATCTTTGGGAGCCATATTCATATATATATATGTCCAGAATTAAACAGATTTTCTTCCTCTCTCCAAGGTAATAGGTTTTCCTGAGGATGTCTACATTTTTGTTTATGCCATCCCTGTGATCTCAATAACTCAGGAAAAAAAAATTATTTTAAAATCTTTCCTGTCACTTCCATGTCCCATTCATATCACACAAGATCCAGTAATTTCCCCTATAGCAACACATGTGATGTGACTTTCGGGTCCCCCTTTCTACCATTCCTGCCTACTAACCTACTTTATTTAGTCTTTCATTGCTTCTCATGTGGACTACTGCAATAAACATTAAAGTTGTCTTTTCACTTTTATTTTCTTCACTCAATTCAGTAGTACCTACTTAAAGCACAGTCCTGATTATGCGCCTTCAATCCACCTTCTAAAACCTTCAATGAAATACTCCTCAATTGCACAATTATTATGCTGGTATTCAGTCTTTATAGCCCTCTCTCTCATTCTCTTCCTTAGCTAAGACACATTAAATCCTCAGTACGCACTAGGTACTATTCTAAGGTAAAATCCTTTAATTTTTACAGCAAACCTATGAATTATATGCCTTTATTACAGTGATTTATGTAAGAAATCTATGGCACAGAGAGAATAACAATTCTTTTCAGGTTACATGTCAGTGAGTAGACGGAGCCAGGAAGTTGTATAGCCCGGCTAATATTCTAACGCTAATATTTCTTGTATTTATCCAGAACATTTACTCTTTCTAACTTTTCTCTACTTTTTCTAACTTTGCACGCCTATTTTCTCTTGTGTGAATACCCTCCACTGTGGCTAAATTGGATTACTGATGGGTCACTAAATCTCCCTCATGGCTTGTCTCCTCTACGTTTTTACTAACTCAGTTTCTTTCAGTGGAAAACCGCTCGATACATTTTGCTTATCTCAATTGTCAACTCTTGCAAGAATCCTTACTTTTATTTTCTCTTTCTTTTTTCTTTTTTAAGCCAAATGTGACTTTTTCTTTTCCTGAATTGAAGGAAAGGAAAATTCAGATATGAAGAGAGAATTGACCATTGTTTAAGGAGTCGGGGGTTATATTACAATCAAACAGCTTTAATTCCAGTCTTCTTTCTGTCCTGGAACATTGCCATTGGGCCTAATGCCTGTCACACAGGCAGGGTATCTGTTGCCATGTGGCACTCATCCCTGGAAAAGAAGCTCCAGCATTCATTTGAATGGAAGAATGATGAAGGCCTATTTTGTGGATAAGAAAATTTTAATGAATGCAATTGTTAGAAGTACTTAGTGAATGAGTGTGATGCTTACATCTATAACAGACTTCAGCTAAATGAAAATAAATTTAGTAAGGCTATTCCTTTACCTCCTCCTAAACTATAAAATATGTAATAAAGAACAATAGATAACATCCACAGTTGTGAGGGTTTTCTGGGTTCTTGCAAAAGCTCAAGCTGTGCCAAGTGAAGTGCAACAAAGGAACCCATGCCTCTTTCTTTAAATAAAATTTAATAGACATGAGAGGATTATACTCCAGCATTTTCCTTATCAACTTAATGGACCTTCACAGTGATTTAGTTATTACGATGCCATTTACAAAAATATAGCTATTTATAAAAACAATCTTTAAAAGACATACCCAAATCAGTTATAAAGTATTATTTTTGGTTATCCATGTTGAAATTTATTAAATATGTACATAGTGGATTATTATGTTAATTTTAAAAATAAAATAAAGACAGGAAATTTAGCAAAGGTTATGCAAAGTAAAACATAATAAAATGTATCCAGGATAAACCTAGTTCAAAAAATGTATATATTATAGGGTCTTATATGCTTATGTGGTCCTCAATGTGGACCACAAATCTGGTTATTTCCTAATAGGTAAAGCAAATGAGAAAACTCAGTCACTGACAAGAATCAAACATTCCAAAACAAAAAAGTTAAACAACTGTTTTGGAACATGCCTTGATTCAGATTCCAGGCACTAAGACATTAGATTAATCCAAAGCTGAGATAGTGACAGACATTTTCAATGTTATACCCATAGTGAACACTCCTAGATGCCTCAGAGGCTTTTATTATAAAAGTTAGTGCATGTAGGCCAGTGCCATAAAGGCAAAGATCAGTTCTGTTAAAGTCATTCCATGAAGGGCCACAATGATACGGTCCAGGCTTTAAGCTCTCTCTTGCAGAGGAGATAAGTAGACTATAGTATATGTGTCTCATTAGAAGTATGTGTTCTTACCAGTACTTATTATTTCATAGGTGCAAGTTGTCAGCTTTGCTACAGAACATAATTGGGATTCTCTGGACTTTTATGATGGGGGAGACAACAATGCTCCAAGACTTGGAAGTTACTCAGGTAAATGAGAGAGCTGAGCTTAATTAAAATACATTATAATTAGGAATGTAAGATCTCTCTCTCTCTTTGAAGAGCTCCCTAGAACTCTGACTTGGTGGTTTTAATTTTGCTTTTTACAAACTATATGCAATGAACTAAATTACAAGGTTAGAAGTTTGAAAGGCTTTAAAGGTAATGAAATTGATGTTTAAGACCTTACTGTAGTGTTACTATATTTGTGTAATTATTTATTGATGTTTTTGTGTTACTAGTATTATTTTTAGTTGAGCTATGGTTCAGGAATAGTATGTATGCCCCTGTCCCTTAAAAAAAAAGGATGAGTAGTAATAGTTAAAAATTAGACAGTGCTTGGTAATTATGTTATATTCACTTAATAGAACGTTATGCAGCCATTAGAACAATTATAGAGACTGTGTAACAACATGGTAAATGCTACCAGGTACTGTTGAGTGAGAATAAAGAAAATACAAAATCAATTCTATGAAATGAATTAAATTATATAAAATTCATACTATATACATATGTTCCAAGACCAGAAGGTTTTAAAATTTGTTATGGTTTCTAAAGGTAGTTTATGCATTTATCTAACAGCTTCTTATAGCATATTTAGGATAAAATGAAGTTTTAATTTTAACTGTACCTTTTACTTTAATTTTGATTATAGTGTTTAACTGTAGAAATATAAACATAGCTAAACTATAAACTTACATATTTCAGATATACTGAAAGAATTTTGAATGATCTTTTTAGCAGTCCTGGTAGGTGATTGACACTAAGAGAAATTAAGTTGTCCGAGGTCGTACAGCTAATGTTAGGATGAGACTGGGACCCAGCTGGTGTGACTCCAGAGTCAGAGCTCTTAATCACTAAGATCCTCAGAGACCAAAGGCAGTCTGAGTGACCTTTGAGTTTCTGTTTACCTCTGTCTTCAGTGATTCAGTTAGGACACTATAGACAGAGCAAGTTCGGGGGGGAAAAAAAAAGCAATCATGTGTTCTTTAATGAGTTTGTCCTGGTTTCTCTTATAGAAGGCTCAGTGGTTAAGGTTCATAGAGTTGTGTAAAGTGTGAAGTAGCTAGAAAATTACAAAAAAAAATGTTTGCAACACTATCAACTCAGATGTTTGTTGAACTTTATCTTGAGACCGTTGACAGTTATTTTTATTGTTGTCTTTTGAAACTGCTTGAATTGTAAAATTAAGGATCTTGAACTATTACTCAATGTCAAATAGTCAAGAAGTAATTGGTTCAAGCAGATATGTTATATATTCAACTCAGTAATTGAATAATTAAAGTTGATTTCCTGTCGAAGTTCAGAAGAACACGATTATAAAGCATTTGCTAAGAGACAAGGCTGACACTAGTTCATAATTGGCATCTTTTTGAATGCTAACTACCAGCTTTGCTGTCAGGGTGTAAGAAACATCAAGGTACTTGACCTGGTATAGAACATAAATGTATATATTTAAATATCATAATAAAGGCCAATAAATGAATATATCTTTAAGCCCATATAAAATTTTGTTATTATACCATAAAAATCGCATGCAGACTTTAAAACTAAGTTTATTATTAGCTTGTACATGAACTATTGAAATCCACATGAAATTCAAAATATTTATTTTAGGTGACTAGTAAAATTTACTGCTTTGATTTTCACCAGCTTTCTTTTTTTGCTCCTACCTATTTTTAGGGAGCAATCTAATGTGCTCTCGAAGGTCTGTCTCCTTGGAGATAGTCAAGAACAGTAATATGAAAGACAAATATGTGAGAAATATTTTTACTTAAAAATTTTGTAAAACACTTTACTAATATATAATTTCAGTGATAACTTACTGGCTAATTAATAGTTAACTTAGTTTTATTAATAATACTTATTATGTGATCACTGAACTACTTTTTCAATTATCGTTTCAGGAACAACAATTCCCCCTCTTTTGAATAGTACATCTAATAATCTATATCTAAATTTTCAATCAGACATCAGTGTTTCTGCTGCTGGATTTCACCTTGAATACACAGGTAAATATATCATGTGCTATTCAGGAAAATTAAGAACAAATTTATATTAATTTTAAATATTACTTTTCTGAATATAGAAAGTTAATGGACTTTGTCAAAAGAGAACATTTGGGCTTACTTTCTTAAGATTTTGAAGTGTTTCTTCAACTACAAAATTATATGTATAAAGTTCTGATTATTTTCATCAGAATTTACATTTTCTTTTTTTTTTAAGTGTCAGTACTCTTTTTTTTTTTTTTTTTTTTGCGGTACGCGGGCCTCTCACCGCTGTGGCCTCTCCCGTCGCGGAGCACAGGCTCCGGACGCGCAGGCTCAGCGGCCATGGCTCACAGGCGCAGCCGCTCCACGGCATGTGGGATCTTCCCGGACCGGGGCACGAACCCGCGTCCCCTGCATTGGCAGGCGGACTCTCAACCACTGCGCCACCAGGGAAGCCCTAAGTGTCAGTACTCTTAAGATAAGACTTACCCTCTTAACAAAAGTTTTAAGTGCACAATACAGTAGTGTTAACTGTAGGCGCAGTGTTGTACAGCAGATCTCTAGAGCTTATCCGTCTTGCATAACTGAAACTTTATACCCATTGAACAGCAACTCCGCATTTCTCCCTCCTCTCAGCCTCTGGAAACCAACATTCTACTTTATATTTCTATGAGTTTGACTATTCTATACTTCATATAAGTGATATCATGTAGTATTTGTCCTTCTGTGTCTGGCTTATTTCACTGAGCATAATGTCCATCAAGTGCACCAATGTTGTCACATACAACAGAATTTTTTTCTCCTTTTTAAGACTGAATAATATTCCATTGTATGTATATAATGTATTTTCTTTATCCATTCCTCCCTTGATGGACATTTATGTAGTTTCCATATCTTAGCTATTGTGAATAATGCTGCAGTGAACATGGGAGTGCAGATATCTCCTTGAGATTCTGATTTCTTTTGGAAATATACCCAGAAATGGGATTGCTAGATCATAAGGTAGATCTACTTTTAATTTTTTTGAGGAACCTCTATAGTGTTTTCCACAGTGTCTATACCCTTTTACCTTCCAACCAACATTGTTTAAAGGTTCCAATTTCTTCGTATTCTCACCAACACTTACCTTTTTTTTAAAGATAAATAAGAGCATTTTATAGTTATCATGGAGAGTACAAATCATAACAAAAACTCCAGTTTTGAGTATTTTTGCACCAAATGACATAACAACAACAATTCTTAAAGTAAATCAGCATGAACTATAAGAAGAAATAAACAAAAATGCATTATGAAATTTACCAAAATTGACACTAGTAAAGACGGATATTCTAAATAGACCAATTATCATAGGACCAATATAGACAATAGTTATTAAAATACAAAAAAACATACCTGGTCCAAAAGGCTTCACCCAGAAATATTACCAGATCTTTAAAAACCAGTGCCATTTAATCACAGTGCCATTTAAATTATTCCATCTACTTTTTGTGGCGTATACCATAGGTCCCAATACTTGTCTCAGTATAAAACTATAAACCAGCTTCTTTTGTGAACATGATGCAAATGTTTTAGTTTTCCAGCTTGCTGAGATTTAACTAACATATAACATTGTGTAAGTTTAAAATATACAGTGTGAATTGTTCAGAATGTAAATTGGTGCAGCCACTATGGAAAACAGTATGGAGGCTTCTCTAAAAGCTAACAATAGAGTTGCCATATGATCCAGCAGTCCCACACCTCATATATCCAAAGAAAACTAAAATTCAAAAAGATGCATGCACCCCAATGTTATACAACACTGTAAATCAACTATACTTCAATTAAATAAATAAATAAATAAATAAATAAATAAAATATATGATGTGTTGATTTGATACGTGTATCTATTGCAAAATGATTACCACAATAGGGATGGTTAATACTTCCATTACTTCACATAGTCACTTTTGTTTTCTGTGATGAGAACATTTAAGATCTAGTCTCCTAGTAACTTTGAATGATTCAATATCATTAACTATAGTCACCATGTTGTACACTGGATCCTCGGAACTATTCATCTTATAACTGGAAGTTTGTACCCTTTGATTCACATCTCCCCATTTCTCTCAATCCCAGCCACTGGCAACCACCATTCTACTCATAGTTTCTAAGAGTTTGTCTTTCTTAAATTCTACATGTAACTGAGATCATATGGTATTTGTTTTCTCTGAGTTATTTCACTTAGCATAATAACCTGGAGGTCATTTTTTGTTATTGCAAATGGCAGGATTTCCTTCTTTTACATGGCTGGATAATATTTCATTGTATATATGTCCCACATCTTTTTCTTACTCATCTGTAGAAAGACACTTAGGTTGTTTTCATATCTTGGCTATTACAAATAATGCTACAATGAACATGTAGTGTAGGTATCTCTTTGAGATCCTGATTTCATTTCCTTTGAATATATACTAAGAAGTGGGATTGCTGGATATATGATAGTTCTATTTTTAATTTTTTGAAGAACCTCCGTGCTGTTGTCCATAGTGGCTGTACCAATATTCATTTCCACATCTATAGGTGGCTTTGGGTAGTATGGACAGTTTGACAATATTAGTTCTTCCTATTAATGAATATGGAATATTTTCCCATTTATTTGTGTATTCTACAGATTTTTTTCATCAATGTCTTATGAGTTTTATTGTACAGATGTTTTACCACCTTGGTGGAATTTGGTCCTATTTTACTATTTTTTTCCAATGCTATTATAAATGGGATTGTTTTCTTTCTTTTTTAGATATCTTATGGCTATTGCATAGTATCACAACTGATTTCTTTATGTTGATTTCATATGCGGCATTTTATTAAATTGATTTATTCTAACATTTTTTGGTGGCATGTTTAGGATTTTTCTCTATATAAGATCATATCATCTTCCAAAATAGAGAGTTTTACTTTTACTTTTCTATTTGGAAGCCTTTCATTTCTTTTTCTTGCCTAATTGCTCTGACTAGGACTTCCAGTACTATGTTGAATAGGAGTCATGAGAGTGGTCACCCTTAGTCTTGTTCTTAATCATAGATGAAAAGCATTTAACCTTTCACCATTGACTGTGATGTTAGCTGTGGGTTTTTCATATGTGGCCTTTATTATGTCTTGGTAGGCTGTATGTTTCTTGGAATTTATCCATTTCTTCTAGGTTATCTAATTTGTTGGTGTGTAATTGTTCATAGCAGTGTCTTATGATCCATTGTATTTCTGTGGTATCAGTGTAATGCCCTGTCTTTCATTTCTGATTTTATTTGAGTTCTCTTTCTTTTTTAATCTATTTAAAGTTTTCTAAATTTTGTTTATGTTTTAAAAACCAGCTCCTTGTTTCTTTAGTCTTTTCTATTGTTTTTATATTCTTCTATTTTATTTCTGCTTTCATAATTGTTATTTTCTTCATTTTGCTAACTTTTGATTTAGTGTATTCTTTTTCTAGTTCATTGAGTTGTAAATTTAGCTTTTTTTTTTTTTTTTGAGATCTTTCTTTTTTCTTAATGCAGGCATTTATTGCTATAAAATTCCCTCTCAGAATGGCTTTTGCTGCATCCCATAAGTTTGGGTATATTGCATTTCTGATTTTGTTTCTTTCAGGATATATTTTGATTTCCTCTTTGACTCATTGATTGTTCAGGAGTGTATTGTTTAATTTCAAATAGTTATGGATTTTCCAGTTTTCCTCCTGTTACTGATTTCTATTTTCATGTCATTGTGCTCAAAAGAGATGTTTGATATGATTTCAATCTTAAATTTGGTAAGACAGTTTTTGTGACATAATGTATGATCTGTCATGTAGAATATTCTGTTTGAACTTGAGAAGAACTTGCAATCTGCTACTTTGGAAGGAATGCTTTGTATATGTCTCTGTCTCTTCGGTCTATGTGGTCTAAAGTATAGTTCAAATTCAGTGTTTTCTTAATGATTTGATGTCTGGATGATCTATCAGTTGTTGAAAGCGGGGTATTGAAGTCCCCTACTATTATTGTATTGTCTATGTCTCCATTCAGAACTGTTAACATTTGCTTAACATATTTGGTTGCTCTGATGTTCGGTTTACATATGTTTATGATATATTCCCTTTTACTTCCCTTTTATGTTTTTTTAAATTAATTAATTAATTTATTTATTTATGGCTGTGTTGAGTCTTCGTTTCTGTGCATGGGCTTTCTCTAGTTGTGGCAAGCGGGGACCACTCTTCATCACGGTGCACAGGCCTCTCACTATCGCGGCCTCTGTTGTTGCAGGGCACAGCCTCCAGACACGCAGGCTCAGTAATTGTGGCTCACGGGCCCAGTTGCTCCACGGCATGTGGGATCTTCCCAGACCAGGGCTTGAACCCGTGTCCCCTGCATTGGCAGGCAGAGACCCACTGTGCCACCAGGGAAGCCCCCCTTTTATGTTTTTGATGTCACAGTTTACCTCTTCAATATTTTGTATTTATTAACAAATTATTGTAGCTATAGTTATTTTTAAAACTTTTGTCCTTTAACTTTTATAATAGTGTTAAATGGTTAATCCACTCCCATAGTATTAGAGTATTCTGAATTTGAATATATACTTACCTTTACCAGTGTGTTGTACATTTTCATGTTTTCATGTTACTAATTAGTGTCCTTTCATTTCAACTTGAAGAACTCCTTTCAGTATTTTTTTGAAAGGCATGTCTAGTAGTGATGAACTCCCTCAGCTTTTGGTTGTCTGGGAACATCTTTATCTCGCCTTCCTCTGAAGTCCTCTGGTGAACTGCTTTGCTGTATAGAATGCTTTTGCTTGGCAGTGTTATTCTTTCAGCACTTTGAATATAACATCCCTCTCTGTCCATGCATGTAAGGTTTCTCCAGAGAGAGTTGCTGAAAACCTTATGCAAGTTCCCTTGTAAGTTACAAGCTTTTTTTCTCTTACTACTTTTAAGATTCTCTATGTGTCACTGATTTTCTACAGTTTTATTGTAATTCATATTGTAGAAGATCTCTCTAAGTTGAGTTTGTTTGGGGACCCATGACTTTCATGAACATGACTGTTGAGATCTCTCCCCAGATTTAGGAAGTTCTCAGCCACTATTTCTTTAATAAGCTTTCTATTCCTATCTTTCTCTTTTCTCCTCTGGTAGTCCAGTAATTTAGAGATTCTTTTCTTTTGGTAATATTTCATAGATCATTTAGGCTTTCTTCACTCTGAATTTTTCCTCTTATTTTCTCCTCTGATTACATAAATTTCAAGCATCCTCTCTTCTAATTCACAGATTCTTCTACTTGAACTCTCTTTTGCATTTTTTATTCATTAGGTGCATTTTTCAGCTCAAGAATTTCTGTTTGATCCTTTTTTATAATTTCTATCTCTGTTAAACTTCTCATTTTGATCATGTATTGTTTTCCTGGTTTTGTTCAATTAATTTTTGCGTTTTCTTGTAGCTCCTTCAGCTTCCTAAAAATTTTGAATTCCTTTCTGAGTAAATTACAGATCTCCATGTCTTTGGGGTTGGTTACTCTCATGACTGACTTCAGGAGAGAAGTACCTTTCCTCAGACCTGCTAGGGATTCTGAAGGTTTTTTATACTTTCTATGGATATGCATGCTCCACTTCTCGCTCTCTCTTGTGGCAGAATTCTTAAGCTTGTATGACTTCTCTCAATCCTGTAGACCCTTGCTTTCCCGAGGGTAGTGACAAATGCTCAAGTTTGTAGTCTTTTCCAGATCCACAGAATCAGGCCAGATTTCTGTGAATGCTCACTAGACATCTGCAAAAGCTTGCCCGTGGTCCAGCTAGAGGGATCCATAGGCAAGGTGTCCCCACTGGCTCATGGGTTTGCCTCCTGATGGAGTCCCTGAATTGTTTAATAAGATCCATATCCCCTTGATATGTCCCTTTCTGAGCCCTGGCTTCTGTTTTCCAGTTATTCACAGTGCATGTCATAACTCAGAACTCAGGTTGAGGTGAGAGAAAAATGAGCCTTTTTCCTATTTGGTAGCATCCTGCACAGCTGGGGAAGTCAGGCACGCACTCACAGACTCTTTCTTCCCCCACAGGAGAAGTCATGGGTCAAAAAGCGATCTCTTGGCACCAAACCCTGTTCCCTTGGGGGAAGGGTGGAGCAGATAAAGTCAAGCTGTTCCTCCTACTCTGTGCAATGTGTCCAATCTTGAATTTTTGCTCTAATGATGTGCTGGAACTTCTCTGCTGGACTCCTTTACTTCCACAAGAGTCTCTCCTTCATGGGTGATTGTGCAATTCAGTGTTCTTCAGAGGCTCCCAGACCATGGCTTGAGAGGGGATGGAGCTAGCTCAAGGAGAACTTTAGGGTCCACAGCCAGTACCAAGGTCTGTAAGCCTCTTGCCTGACGAACGGGTAGGTGAGACTCCTCCTGGGTCTCTTGGCGTATGGTACTGGTGAGAGAACCAAAAGCAAATGGGGTGTTGCTAAATTATCAGGGCTTTGGAATTATTTCTGAGTTAGCCACCTGGGTCTGACTCAAATGACTCTTTTCAAAATGGCTCTCCTTGTTCTTGCACTGCACTGGGGTTTCCTAATCTTTTACCTGTATTTCCACATGTCCCACAGGCACTCTTGTCCATGGATGATTGCCATATTGTTGTTGCTGAGGAAAGAACGTGAATGAGAATGAGAAACATATTAGGCCATCTTGCTGACATCACTCCTCTTTTTTTTTTTTTTTTTGACAAGCAGCTATCCTAATTAGGTGTGAGGTGATATCTCGTTGTGGTTTTGAGTTGCATTTCCCTAAAGATCAGAGATGTTGAGAATCTTTTCCTATCCCTGTTGGACATTTGTATGTCATCTTTGTAGAAATGTCTATTCAAGTCCTTTGCCCATTTCGTAGCATTTTTGATTGGATTATATTTTTTTAATCAAGTTGTAGGAGTTCATTATGTAGTTTGGATATTAACACTGTATTATATATGCAGTTTGAAAATATTTTCTCCCATTCTTTAGTAGGTGACTTTTTAACTCTGCTGATTGTTTGCTATGCAGCAACATTTTAGTTTGATGTAGTCAATGATGTAGTTTTTAATTCATTTTGAATTAATTTTATATATGATGTAAGATAAGTTTCTAGTTTCATTATTTTGCTTATGGATATCCAGTTTTCCCAGCATCATTTGTTGAAGAGATTATCCTTTCCCCATTGTATATTTTGACACCCTTGTCAAAGATAACTTAACTGTGTGGGGGTTTATTTTTGGACTCACTCCTCTGTTCCATTCATCTATATGCCTATTTTTATGCCAACACCATACTGTTTTAATTATTGTAGCTTTTGTAGCTATATTTTGATATCATGAAGTGTGATATCACTTTGTTCATCTTTTTCAACATTGATTTGGCTATTTTGGATCTTTTGAGGTTCCTTATGAATTTTAGGTTTATCTAATTCAGTAAAAAACACCATTGAGATTTTGATAGAAATTGCATTGAATCTGTAGCTCATATTTAAACAATATTAAGACTTCTAGTTCATGAACACAGACTATCTTTCCACTTATTTGTATCTTTTAAAATTTCTTTCATGAATAGTCTGTAGTTTTCAGAGTAAAATCCTTTCACCTCCTTGGCTAAGTGTTTTCGTAAGTATTTTATTCTTTCTGGTGCTACCGTAAACAGGAACAGTTTATTTATTTATTTATTTATTTATTTATTTATTATAAATTTATTTGTTTACTTATCTATTTTTGGCTGGGTTGGATCTTCATTGCTGCATGGGGGTTTTCTCTAGTTGTGGCAACCAGGGGCTACTGTTCATTGCAGTGCATGGGCTTCTCATTGCAGTGGCTTCTCTTGTTGTGGGGCACAGGCTCTAGGTGCACGGGCTTCAGTAGTTGTGGCATGCAGGCTCAGTAGTTGTGGCTCACGGGCTCTAGAGTGCAGGCTCAGTAGTTGTGGTGCACGGGCTTAGTTGCTGTGTGGCATGTAGGATATTCCCGGACCAGGGATCAAACCAGTTGCCCCTGCATTGGCAGGTGGATTCTTAACCATTGCCCCCCAGGTAAGTCCCAGGCAACATTTAAAATTTTTCCTTTTAGAAGAGTTTGATGTTAGTGTCAGTGTATCAATTATGAATGATTTCTGTGTGTTGATTTTGTATCCAGAAACAACATAATTCATTTATTAGTACTAGCAGTACTTGAAGTTAGGGTTTTCTACATTTAAGATCATGTCATTTTCAAACAGCTACCTTTAATTTTTACTTTCTGATTTGGATGCTTTTTATGGCTTTTCCTCACCTAATTTCTTTGTATATGATTCCAGTATTATGTTAGTAGAAGTGTTAAGAGTTGGCATCCTTACCTTGCTCCTGATCTTAGATGAAAAGCTTTCAGTATTTTACTGTTGAATGTGATGATAGTTGTGGGCTTTTCATATATGGCCTGTATTATTTTGAGGTACATTCTGTATGTAATTTGTTGAGAGTTTTTATTATGAAAGAATTTTGTATTTTGTCAAATTCTTTTTTCTGTGCATCTATTGAGATGGTCATGTGTTTTCATCCTTCATTCTGCTAATTGGTGTATCATGTTTACTGATTGAATCGTCTTTTTATCCCAGGAATAAATTCCACTTGGTCATGGTGTATGGTCCTTTTGATGTGCTGTTTAATTTGGTTTGCTAGTATTTTGCTGCGGATCTTTGCATCTATATTCATCAGGCTTATTGTCCTACAGTTTTCTTGTAGTGCCTTTGGCTATGGTATCAGGGTAATGCTGGACTCATAAAATGAATTTGTGACTGTTCCCCCTTCAGTGTTTTGGAAAAGTTTGAGTAGAATCAGTGTTAATTCTTTAAATGTTTGGTAGAATTCACCCATGAAATCATCTGGTCCTGGGCTTTTCTTTGTTGGGAGATTTTTGATTATTGAGTCAATATCCTTATTCATTAGTGATCTATTCAGACTTTCTGTTTATTCATGAATTAGTCGTGGTAGGTTATATGATTTTATAAGTTTACCCATTTTTTTTTAGGTTATCCAATTTGTTGGTGTCCAGTTGTTCATAGTAGTCTCTTACGATCATTTGAATTTCTGTGGTATCAATTGTAGTGACTCCTGTTTCATTACAAGTATTTTCAAATTGTGAAAAAAGAACTGGATCCTGAAGAAATTTTAAAACTGAAGTTGGAGTAAGTGGCTTTTCTTGTTGGCATAGAAAATATATATTTGTCTCCCAACTTCCTAGAAAACTTTCAAACACAAAAAAGGCTTACATACTCTAATTAAATACATATATGAGACAGTGTGTTTTTTGCTACATAAAATTATCACAAGTGTAATTGGGTGATTATTTTGGAAATTTGGGGTTTATTTACTGTTTTCCTAGAATGTAAGCTCCAGGAAGACACGATTGGCCATTAGTACAGGACCATGTCCACTTAGGATATCCTTTTGTCTCTTGCACTGAGACCAGTCCTTGAATCTTATAATGCATTCACAACACATATGTTGCCTGAGTAAGGAATAAGTGACACAACACCTAGAAGCAAAAGATAACAAATATGTAATGTTGATATATATCATTTGACATCAGTATACCTACACCTATGCTAGTGTTCACAGAGGAATGTAGCACGTTGGTCTGTACACATTTTATAATTCTGTTGGTTTTTGCTTTCTGAAGGTATCCCATTGAGTACTATCTCCTCAATATCACTTTGTCCAGGCCAGTCAATCCATCATTGTAACATCATTACTTACACAGGAAGATCTGATAGAAAAGAAATGCCCTGTGGAAACGAACAGAGGCTACGACAACGATGGGCATGTACTAAATAAATAGTAATTAATTGATTTTTGACAATTATTTTTGTTTTATGTTGAGGTTCGTTTTCCAGCTGTTGCTAACCTCAGATATAGTAAATGTATCCTTGTAGTGTAAATAGGTGACAAATAAGTACAAAAAGTTTCATTCATTCATTTTTCATTCAACCAATAAATATTTTTGAATGCCTACTATATAATAGGCACAATGCTCAATATGGGAAGTGCAAAGATAAATATGTCACAGTATCAGTTTTGAGAAGATCACAGTCTAGTAGAAGAGGCAGAGATAAGCAATAATACAGTGCTATGAATACAGGAGTAGAGATATTTATGGGAGAGTGCACAAAAGCAATAAGAAATCAGCTCCATTTAAGAAGTTCAGGAAATACTTCAAATAGGAGGCAACACTTTGGCTGAATCTTAACAAATAACCAGGAGTTTTACAGTTAAACAAGAAAGAGTGGATATTTTTAGCATGCAAACTTCAGGTTTAGACAGAGCTGTGATACGTGGCATGTTACAAGGATTGCAGCCTTGCCTGCAAGGATTGTAGGCAGGGCTACTCCTGAAAGGTGTGGAATGTCATAATCAGAAATTTGACATCATATAGGTGATGTAGTTCGAAAGCAGCATATGTTTTGATAGTTATTCATGATATAAACTATTAAATTATCATAATAACAAAGAAATTGAAGAAACTTTTTTAGTCTATTTTATACAACTTTCAAATTTCTAAAATAAAATATTTTGTTGAATGCCAAAAAGGTCCTTTATTTGTATAAGGTAAACAGTATAGGGACATTACAGTTTAATGGAATTATTTATCCAGTTATCTATAATATTTTTCAAGCTGTTCTTTTGGTTAGAACCTCTTATTTGTATCAATAAATGAAGGAACTTAAGCCATATCTTAACAAATAATAGGTGTTAATAACTCCTAGAACAAAGGATTGAGAATTTGCTACTCTTAAGGGAAAACAGTGACTAGTGGATTTAAATCTCTCAATTTTAGGTCTTAGAAGCTAACATCTTTGACAGAGTAGGCAAAATATACTAGAAATATACAATTTAAGCATATTTAATTATGATATTTAATTTTAAAAGTAAAGTTGAGTACCTAACCATGTCAAGGAAAGTCTGATTAGAACTGTAGAGGGATTGGAAGATGAATGAGATAAATCTCTGTCCTAATCAAGTGTAAACTTTATTATGTGAAATGTGTTTTTTCCCTATATTTGTGATTATTGTCCAACTATGTTACAACTAGATATTTCTGTAAAACGAGCAATCAGGGAATGCTAATAGTTTCTAAATTAGTTATCTGAATACTACTCAAAAATGTGAGAAAGAACTTACCATTGGTAATGAATGAGCATAAGAACAAATGGTGTATCAATGTATCTTACGAGCAGTTGCTTTAAATAATAAGACTACCAACTCTCCTAATGATCTAGAGGCTACTCATAGGGACTGGCATTTAATTTGTTAGGAATGAATTCACATAATCTAAAGTAAATGTTCACAAAATGATGCTTTAGTTTCAAACTGGTCCCCGGATACTTCTTAAGAATTATTAGATATCTGGATTCTCTACCCAAGAGAAAAACAAGCAAAATACTAGACACTGTATTTAGGCAATCTAAGGACAGTGCTAACCATATTTTTCAAAAACCACAAAGTGGAATCCTATTAGAAGATGGTAAGATGATCACCACTTTTTAAACATTGTTGAGAGGCCTTAACTAAGCCATCAAAACATTTGCTGAATGCTCACTTTTTAAAAAACTGAAGTACTGTTGATTTGCAATATTGTGTTAGTTTCAGATGTACAGCAAAGTTATTCAGTTTTACCTATATATATATATTTATTTCAGATTCTTTTCCACTATAGGTTGTTACAAGATGTTGAATATAGTTCCCTGTGCTATATAGTAAATCCTTGTTGTTTATATATTTTATGTATAGAAGTGTGTATCTGTTAATCCCATACTCCTAATTTATCCCTCCCACAACTCATTGCCCCTTTGGTAACCATAAGTTTGTTTTCTATGTCTGTGAGTCTGTTTCTGTTTTGTAAATAAGATCATTTGTATTATTTTTTTAAATCCACATACAAGTGATATCATATAGTTGCCTTTGTCTGTCTTACTTCACTCAGTATGGTAATCTCTAGGTCCATCCATGTTGCCACAAATGGCAATATTTTATTCTTTTTTGTGGCTGAGTAGTATTCCATTGTGTATAAGACTTTTTTTTTTTTTTTTTTTTTTTTGTGGCACGTGGGCCTCTCACCATTGTGGCATCTCCCATTGCGGAGCACAGGCTCCGGACGCGCAGGCTCAGCGGCCATGGCTCACAGGCCCAGCCGCTCCGCAGCATGCGGAATCCTCTCAGACCGGGGCACAAACCTGTGTCGCCTGCACCGGCAGGCGGACTCCCAACCACTGCACCACCAGGGAAGCCCTATAAGACATTTTTATCCATTCATCTGTCAGTGGACATTTCGGTTGCTTCGATATCTTGACTATTGTAAATAGTGCTGCTATGAACATTGGGGTACATGTATCTTTTAGAATTAGAGTTTTTGTCTTTTCCAGATATATGCCCAGGAGTGGGATTGCTGGATCATATGATAGCTCTATTTTTATTTTTTTAAGGAACTTCCATACTGTTCTCCATAGTGGCTGCACCAATTTACATACCCACCAACATTGTAAGAGGGTTCCCTTTTCTCCATACCCTCTCCAGAATTTATTATTTGTAGACTTTTTTTTTTTTTTTTTTTTTGCGGTACGCTGGCCTCTCACTGTTGTGGCCTCTCCCGTTGCGGAGCAACAGGCTCCGGACGCACAGGATCAGTGGCCATGGCTCACGGGCACAGCCGCTCCGTGGCATGTGGGATCTTCCCGGACCGGGGCACGAACCCGTGTCCCCTGCATCGGCAGGCGGACTCTCAACCACTGCGCCACCAGGGAAGCTCTATTTGTAGACTTTTTGATGATGGCCATTTGACCAGTGTGAGGTGATACTTCATTGTAGTTTTGATTTGCATTTCTCTAATAATTAGCGATGTTGAGCATCTTTTCATATGCCTATTGGCCATCTGTATGAATTGTTTGGAATGTCTATTTAGGTCTTGAGTCAATTTTTTTATTGGGTTTCCTGGTTTATTTGTTTTTTTTTTGATACTGAGTTACATGAGCTATTTGTATATTTTGGAAATTAATCCCTTGTCAGTAGCATTGTTTGCAAATATTTTTTCCCATTCTGTAGGTATTTCTTTTTTTTTGTATTTCTTTTTTTTTGGTTTTCTTCTGAATTTTTGAATTTTATTTTATTTATTTTTTTATACAGCAGTTTCTTATTAGTCATGAGTTTTATCCACATCAGTGTATACATGTCAATCCCAATGGCCCAATTCATCACACCACCACCACTACCCCCTGCCGCTTTCCCCCCGGGTGTCCATACATTTGTTCTCTACATCTGTGTCTCAATTTCTGCCTTGCAAACTGGTTCATCTGTACCATTTTTCTAGGTTCCACATATATGCATTAATATACGATGTTTGTTTTTCTCTTTCTGACATACTTCATTCTGTATGACAGTCTCTAGATCCATCCATGTCTCAACAAATGACCCAATTTTGTTCCTTTTTATGGCTGAGTAATATTCCATTATATATATGTACCACATCTGCTTTATCCATTCATCTGTCAATGGGCATTTAGGTTGCTTCCATGACCTGGCTATTGTAAATAGTGCTGCAATGAACATTGGGGTGCATGTGTCTTTTTCAGTAATGGTTTTCTCTGGGTATATGCCCAGTAGTGGGATTGCTGGATCATATGGTAATTCTATTTTTAGTTTTTTAAGGAACCTCCATACTGTTCTCCATAGTGGCTGTGTCAATTTACATTCCCATCAACAGTGCAAGAGGGTTCCCTTTTCTCAACACCCTCTTCAGCATTTGTTGTTTGTAGATTTTCTGTTGATGCCCATTCTATCCATAGGTTATTTTTTCATTTTGTTTATGGTTTCCTTGGCTACAGAAGCTTATAAGTTTGATTGAGTCCCATTTGTTTATTTTTGCTTTTATTTCTTTTGCCTTGGGAATATGATCAAAGAAAATATTGCTACAATTTATGTCAGACAATGTTTTGCCTATGTTCTCTTCTAAGAGTTTTATGGTGTCACATCTTATGTTTAGATCTTTAAACAATTTTGAGTTTATTTTTGTATGTGGTGTGAGGGAGTGTTCTAACTTCATTGATTTACATGAGGCTGTCCAGCTTTCCCAACACCACTTGCTGAAAAGATTGCCTTTTCTCCATTGTATATCCTTGTCTCCTTTTTTGAAGATTAATTGACCACAGGTGTGTGTGTTTATTTCTGGGCTCTGTATTCTATTCCATTGATCTATACATCTGTTTTTGCACCAACACAGTGCCGTTTTGATTATTATAATTTTGTAATATTGTTTGAAGTCTGGGAGGGGTTTGTTTTTTTTCCTCAGGATTGCTTTGGTAATTCAAGGTCTTTTGTGGTTGCACATAAATTTTAAGATTATTTGTTCTGGTTCTGTGAAATGGTCATGGGTAATTTGATAGGGATCGCATTAAATCTGTAGATTGCTTTTGGTAGTATGGCCATTCTAACAATACTAATTCTTCCAGTCCAAGTGAATGCTTTCTTTTAATAGGTACAAAATTCTAAAATAATCCCTGGATTAAGGTAAATATAATAAAAATACCAGTACTACAAAGAGCTTATAAAAGTATATTAAAACATTAATTTTTATCAAATTATAACTTAACAGAAGAAGTTAAAATATTCTCCAGGTAGAAAAGAACTTTCTTTTTGGAGAAATTAAATAAATGCCTCACTAAATAGTTACATGTGGTAATATTGTCTGAAAAATATCCTCCAGTTTTGTGTGTTGTTTTTAAACAAAGTCAGTGAACCTGAATTAAAATGGGAACTATAAATAGAGAAATGAAGAAATGTAGAGAATTATATGAGAAAAAGAAAGTTAGAAAGTATGGGGAAAAAGAGCCCAAATAGGACAGAAGGACAGATTAAGAGAGGAGGGGAAAAAGAGATACATTTAGTGGACAGTAGAGAAATTGGTGCCGAAGAATGCCTAGTTACTTTAATTAATTAAATACATTTTGGAATATTCTAAATGTTTTCAAATCTATTGTCTAATCAATAAGGGCATTAACATAGTATTTGCAAAATATTGAGTAAGTGCAAGAGAATGGGGAAACGTTGAACAAGGAAATTTAAATAGAACTTTACAGAATTAAAACGACTAATAACCTCTGCTCTAGTCTTTAAAGACAAATATATAAAACTAGCTATGGCATGCATTTTAACTGCTTTGTCAATAACATGTTGAAAAGCAGTTTCAATGGATTTGGTGGATCAAATGCTGGGTAGAGCAGATGTGGTTTTGGTACAGTGTCCAGCATGGCAATCTCAAAGTCTGTCTGTTCACTGTTTGCAAATTGAGTGTATTATTTCCAGAAACTTGAGAGAATATACCCAAACACAATGATTTTTTTGCAAATAATCTGACTTATTTGAGGAAAGGGCACCTTAATTTCTGTTTCAAAATGGTAATATCCACTTAGTGGAAGAATATTTTGTGGTAATGCAAGAGTCTGTCCACTTGTGGAGGCAGATTGTATTAACTAGACATAAAATTTTTGAAGAACTTCCTTATGTATTCAGAAGCCTCCCAAATCAGTGGTTGAGATCTAAGAACACAATATCCTCTGTAAGAAAAAAAATATATTTTTAAATGAGTATAAACAAGGATTTTAAGAAAAATTTTTTTAAATTTGTTTCAATATTTAGAAAAACCAAAATGCTTAAGCACTTAGGTACTGGGAAAAATAATTGTGTGTGTGTGTGTGTGTGTGTGTGTGTGTTATAAACAAGGTAGTTATATTAGCTTTTCTCCATTGAGAAGACACCTATTTCACTGCACATCTTTGGTATTTCATTTCTGACAACCCCTGATATAACAGTTCTGCTCACAGGGTAACATAAGGAAGTAATCACATTGGAGAAATAACAGTCTCATAATCACACTATGAATACCAGCAACAGATGCAAAAGACATTAAGGTTTGCTGTAAAAATGACAGATTTCATGGTTTTTTTTCCTTTTAACCAAGAAAGTGGACTCTTTCTAAATCCCTAAAGGAATATTTTAAGTAAGTTTTAAGTAAATGTTTCAGGAAACATGGCAGATGTTCTTCTGTCTTGAGAAAAGGAAATTTGGCTGAGATTCCTTCTAGCAAGTGAATATTTTCTCTGTCTGATTTTCCTACTCAGTCATGAGGTTTTCAGAAAAAAAACAAGCTAGATTATCTGATGGCACATACTAAACACATAGGCCTTGCTTTGTGTTTACTTAAAAGGGAAATGCTGACAAATGGCTGATGTTTATCATATAGTGCAATTTTTCTCCTTTGACTTGAGATCATGCCATTTTAACTTTGGGATACCTGATTATGAGTATGATTATGATTATGATTATACAGATCTGATGTTCCTTCTGCCCAATTTATCCTTCTCATGCCTTGGTCTCGTTAATATTCTAGAGGTCCATTTTGATAACTTCATATCATTGTTTTCCTATTATCTACTGAAGAAAGGCCATAATTAATTTCCTCCCATAATTTTCCATCTCCTTATTGCTTCCAAAATATAAGCACAAACATACTTGTTTATTAAAATTTTGTTGACTACCTACTAAATGTTAGGTATACTTTCTAGGTGTTAGTGCTGCATATTTGCATAAGACCCAGCCCTAAAAAAAAAAGCTTCAGACTAACTGAGAGTAAGAACACGAAAGTAGCAATAATTGCAAAATTACAGTGTAAACACAGTAACTATAGTTTAGATAAATTGGTACTTCTCAGATAATTGTGCACTATAGTTATCTTGAAATCTTGTTAAAAATCCAGATGATGAGACTCCACCCTAACAGACTGTCAGTCTTCATGAGATTCAGCCAAGCATTTGCACTTTTCACCAACCTTCCAAGATTACTCTCACAATGGCCGAAGTATGAGGACATCTTGTATAATGTAGGTGATGACACAGAGAAGGTAGTGATCAAAACTGTTAGGGGTTCCTGGTGGTGGGGTCAGGGAAGACTTCACAAAAGGACAAATCTAAGTCCTTTTGGCAGATAAGAAAGTATATGTATGGAAATAGCTTGGTACTTTGAAGGGACCTCCAAGGATGTAGGTGGACATAAGATACTTTATCCTGGAATCAGACTTAGGTTTCTGTCTTGGAACTGCCATTTGATAGCCATGTGACATTAGGTGATTTGTAAGGTTCCCTAAGAACTCAGTTTCCTCACCTATAATATGTGATAATAATAGCATATAACTTGAAAGATTGTGTCAGAGTTAAATGAGATCATCCATGTAAAGTGTTTATCATAGGCCCAGGTACATAGTAAACCCTCGAGAAACATCATCCTTTCCTGATAATGAGATGAACCCACATGACTGGGTTGTATTTGTCATTGTCATTGTATCTTAAGTGCCAGAAGATTAGATTAAGGAGATGACAGACAGGTTTATTTTGTAGAAAGAGGAGATTCGTTGAAGGATTTCAATTTGAGGAGTAGCGTGGTCAGTTTTGAATTTTCAAAGGTCCTTTTATTTTGGAAAGTGGGGAATGCATTGCAGGAAGAGAATATGCCCAAGGAAAGGAGTAGCAGTGGTTCAAATGAGAAACTGAAGATGGTTATTGTGGTTGTGTAAATGAAATGTTAAAAGATGCAGGAGATGGTAAGGTAAAATTGAAAGATTTATGGCCAGTTAGATGTTGGAGATGAGAGAGAGAGAGGTGTAGAGAATGGTTCTTAGGTTTCTGGTGTTTTGTTTTGGTTTTTACTTTAGATATCACTTTGTATATGATCACAGTTTTGCTTTATTCCTTTGGAGAGCTGGCCTTTTAATTTTTTAGACTTTTTCTTTGATTTTTAGATGTTAGATATTAAATTAAATAAATTAAAATCAACATAACACTTTTATTTATCTATAATATTAGATCTCACACCTTGCAGTGGGATCTAGGAACCAAAAGTACTTCCCAGTTTAACTAATGATAATGCCAGTTTAGGTATAAGCGTTCAAGAATGAAACTTACATGGAAGGTGCATTTGGTGCTACTTGCAATGTAAGAAAAAATGGTAAAAGGATACCACATTTTACATATATATATAAAATCATCCGGTAATCATCCAATAACCTGTATATTTTATGGTCAGCTTATTAGCCTTCTTAATTTTATCCACAAATTCATTTTGCCATGTAACATAGCATGCTTGCCGGTGTAACATCATGGGAGCCAAAATCCTTTCTACCACACTAGGACACTAAGTACAGGCCTAGTCAGTAGACTAAGGATGTTCTATAGGAATTTTGAAGATAATTCATAGCGATTCATGAAGAGAAGTTCAGTTTGGGTAAAGCTTTTTTTCTGGCAGTAAAAAGTGTTAAATGTTAGTATCAGTTATTGAAAGATTATGTAACCCCTTCTGGGAACTTCTGAATTTAGGATTAGACACCTGTCTTCCAAGATGGCTTTTTTTTTTTACATCTTTATTGGAGTGTAATTGCTTTACAATGGTGTGTTAGTTTCTGCTTTATAACAAAGTGAATCAGCTATACATATACATAAGACAAATACCAAGATGGCTTTGAAAGCTGTTTTCCTAAAGATTGGAAATGGGTTGAATGCCCTGTCAAACTTATTAATTTACCAGTTAGGCTTTTAGAAGTTAATCAAATTATGATAATCAATAAAAAACTGATTTTTTTTCTTTTAAACTATAAATTCAGTGTTCTCTTAATACTCACATATCCCAGATAGATACTTCAGAGGACATATAATGTAGTGGACAAAAATGATTTAGAATCCCATTTTTATATCTATTTGAATCTTTAGCTTCCATAGATAGAAGAACATTTGAAATTGAGTAATAAAATTCTAGAAAATAGAGATTAATATTTCTACCTTTTAGTCTCCAAATACTTTTTAAAAAATCTTTTCCAGTTTTATTGAGAAATAATTTACATACATCATTGTTTAAGTTTAAGGTGTATGAAATGGTGGTTTGATTTACGTATATTGTGAAATGATTACTACCACAGATTTAGATTACTGCAACAGGTTTATCTGTCATCTCATGTAGATACAAAAAAAGAAAGGAAAAAAATTTCTCCTTGTGATGAGAACTCTTAAGATCTACTCTCTTTTAACTTTTCTGTATATCATACAGCAGTGTTAACTGTAGCCATCATGTCGTACATTGCACCCCTAGTACATTACACTTATTTATCTAATAACTGGAAGTTTGTACCTTTTGACCACCTTCATGAATATATTTTTTAACATTTATGGTCATACTGCTCAAACTATGCTCTCTTAGAGGTTGTAGTTGTTCCACAAATCAGAGCATTTTTTCTAAGTTACAGACACACAAAGTGAGGTAATAAATATAAATTTGGAAATTTACTCCAATTACATGTTTCTGAAACTTTGATGAATTCTATTAATTTTATGCTAACAAATTACCTGATATATAATGAAGTAGCCAATATTAATTAAAATATTAAGAAAAAAAGTCAATCTTGCTTTCTGTTAATAACAAAAGGGATTGAATGTTGAAGAGAAAGAAGGTAGGAAGAAGAAATGTTTGCCTAGCAACCTTAGGAGACACAACTACAGCTAAGGCAAATATACCAGCATTCCAGAGGTTAGAGAATACAGTTTTCTCTGCTTAATCAAGATAAGCTGAAACACTTGTTAAGAGAGTCTGATTTACATTTTCTGATATGGGCTATCATAAGTTGAGATGAAGCTACATCATTCTTTGTGTTGGGAATGTGTACTGGTTTAGTAGTCATGTGAATAGATGTAGCTGCTCTGAGTTAATATATTTTTTCCAACATTTTTCTTCTGTGAAGTTATCACATTTTTTCTGTTTCCTGATCCACAAGAGCACTGAGAGATGGGAATCTATTCTTCAATTTGTGTGAGTGTGTTTTAGACATATATGATTTTGGTTATAATTGCATGTCTTGCACAAATGTATTTGTTGCTAGGGAAAATGTCCCTAGTGCAAGAAAGGCCATTAATTATATCAGTTGTTAATAGGCTTCCACAAAGAGAACTTGTAGTTTCTAGTTGCTTTGCCACTTGGATTCTGGGTCCAGCCTCATCATTAACAGTCTTGAAATGACTATTTGATTATAATATACATATGTAATTTCTCTCATATTTCCTAATATTTGTGGAGGCACACATATAAATCTCACTACTGGAGAATCCTAGAGGGGTAATGAACATCAATAAATCAATGAGCAATTTTTGGTTTTGAACTTATAAAGTGTACATATTTTAAAAGGAGAAACTGCATGCAGTAATGGTGTTACAAATTTAGGGGTGCTCAAAGATCTCAGGATGTAGTCTCTGAGGAAGACAAAGGTAATGTTACCTTAAGGAATAGATTTTTTTCTCCTCCCACACCTGAGAGCACTCATGATACCTGCCACTAATAATTTCTCTGTCAATCTTGTGAAAACTCAGGTGGTCTGAAAACATCTTTTCATCTTGTGCAATAGTTAGAGGGCTAGTCTGAATACCCAAATCATAAAAAGTCATAAAATATTAAATGCTCAGAAATGTATCCATTTAACTGTAGCTTATAAATTACAAAAGATACCAATTCAACATGATAGTTATTTTACTGCTCTCCTTCCTTGAGCAATATGCTTAAGACATAATGCATTAGGTCTTAATGAGTTTATTTTTATAATCACTCAAAATATTTTCCTCCTTTGGGCTAATTAGATAATTGATTATTTGTGAAAAATAGTGATTGTAAGATTTATATTTTTACCTAAACTAGTTTTCTTATTCCAATTTATGCATATCATCTCATATCATCTCTTGTTCCAATTTATGCATATCATCTTCTATTAATTATAGAAACATGTCCTGCCCAAATTAAATTATTAATATTTGTCATTTCTAATCTAAATTGCCATTAACTTAGAATATATTACACACAAATAAGTGTAATTGATCTTTATAAGCACATTTCATTCCTTAATCATATAGGGCCATTCTAGTTTTAGCATAGTTTGCTCTTTTCTTTTAACCAAAATTTATTTCATGATCATCTAACTTTTCATGTCTTTGTGCTGTTGACTTAGAGATGTCTCAGCCTAAGTTTCTGAATTTGGAAAGCATTGTACTTTTGTATTCCTAAAGTTTCTCTGGTTATATCTTGAGGCAATAACACTGCTCTTGGTCTCCTGGATTTTCTCATAGAAAAGCCAATATGTTTAGCTGTATATAGAAACTTTTCATTGTGAATTAATTATAAAACTGAAGGTACTTCAGTTTTGGGCCCTCTATAGAAATCTTTACATGTGTTCTTTATACTCCTAGAGTATTTATATGGGACCTATTGATCTTAAACATACAGAGACATACTTTCATGAGAACAGAAAAAAGAAATGTCCTTAGTAGAATGCAAATGGACAACCTCACTTCCATGCTTAAAACCATTCACTAATGCCAGTTAACATTTGTTGAGAGCTTCCCATGTTCCTGGGACTATCTAAGTGTTATGCATGTATTGTTTTCTTTATGCATCACCATATTCCTATGAAGTTGGTTGGTATTTTTGCATCCATTTTATAGGTGAGGGAACTGAGACATAGAAATCATCTCAGACTTTATAAAAATAAAAATTAAAAAGCAAGAAACTAGTGAAACCAGGATGCACACAGAGGACAGAGGTTGTGTTCTTAATAACTGAATTTTCCCTCCATTACTCACAGAAGGAAACTACAACTTTCTACACTGTTTAAGATTATAAGACTGTTTACACAACCTGCATCCTGCCTCCCTTTGCAGCTTCATTTCTTGCTGCCTTTCCCAAAACACTACAGTATGTTTTACCAAAAAACACTCCCTCCTTTTTTCCATAAAACAAGGAAAAATAATTTAAAACATTATTCATTTAACATGCCAGGACAGCATATTCACCTTCCCCTTCATTATCATGAATTGGTAAAATGTATTATGTTTTGGTATTCACATAGGTTAGTTCCTGTGAAATAATTATTTAAACAGAAGACAACCTTCATATATTGTGATTGTTCAATTACACTGAAATCATCTTTTAAACCAACCCCCTCCCTTGCTCCACCAAGAATTTCTTCAGAGCGTGACTGCTTATGTTGCTAATTGATCTTTGCATTTCCAGCATGTATGTAACACAATAAGAGTACACAATAGGTACTCAATAATTACTTATGTAATGAATGAATGGTACCTACGTGCCAGATTCTATTTATTTTATCGTTTCACTTATCCTTATTCTGTAGGCTAAAATTTGATAAGTAGTATCTATTAACTGAATATTCAATTAGTTTCTCAGAGTAATGCTGAGTTAAATGTTAAGTAAGGTAAACGAAAGTAAAGTAAGTAAATAAAAGGATCAAGGTAAACGTGAGAGAAGCCTGTACCACATGTTCCTGAACTTATACTGCTGCTCATCAGTGACTATTGATGTTCTGAAGGAACAATTCTGAAGTCAGAATTGTTCCTTCTAAAAGAATTTAATCGACATTCAATTACATGTAACAATAGTATTTGACAAATTTTCTTTAGTAGATTAATTAATTAATCCAAGGTACATTATGGTGAAAAAAGTCTGCATGCTTATCATTGCTGATTTCTACAAGCCCAGAAACTAGTAGCCCAGCTCATATTGAATTCACCCTTTGATTATCATCAACTTCTACATTATTCTCAAACTGTTATAATGATAAATATGGAATGCCAAATGATAATTCTAGCATATTAAAAAACACTTAAATGTGGTGCAAACATAGAAATAATGGTTATTTGTATTCATTATTTAGAGAAAAAATTTTAAATTGAAGACATGTGATATGTTTAAAATAACAAGATCTTCACTATCACTGAATACAACCTCTTGTTCAAAGACGTGGTTCAGTTCCTGTTCTTTTCTCACATGAATGCAAATCCAGTATTTTTGGTCTTCATTTTCAATAAATTTATACATGGGTTGTCATGTCAAATTCATGAAGGGGTTTTTCTTTTTACAAAACAATGTTGCTGGGAGTCTTAGCAATAATTTAGCTTTCTTATCCTCCCTGTCTCCCTCTCTCATTGCATTAAAGACTCGTTAAAATCATTATGGAATACTATATATATATATATATATATATATATATATGCAGAATGATCAGATATAAATGATATGATTAACACCATTTTCTCCTCCAGGTTGCCTTGTGGTCAGAATTGGAAAGAATAATTTTTGTTTATAAATAAATGTTGGAAATTGAAGAACTGAGGTTTTAATGTTTTCAGCCAGGGTAACTAACCACAGTAATTTGACAGCAGGTGTAATTAACTCTGTGCAATTTTTGATATAGATTTGTTCCTGTATTCATTTCTGTTTTTTTTTTTTTGGCTACAACACCTAGTTAATTGATCCAATTCTCATTAAAAAAATTCACTCAGAGAGCATCTTTGATTGCCAAGCACATAATTTTACAAAATTTACACTCATAAGGATGAAAATGACTCAATATGCTGATTGGCTTGGTTAAGTAGGAGAGAATCCTTTGCAACACTTTTACAAATACCTTTTCTTTGTTGATTCCTATGAATAAGTTATTGCTATTGTTACTTATAAAGAAATGAAAAATAATTATTAAAGAAGACATTTTTTAAACTATTTAATCACTGTTTTGTAAATTAACAAATGACTTTAAAATAGGAACTGTAGCATTTTCAGATATCTCTGCTTTATTTTCTTTAGTGCATGTAAAATAATTAAATGCAAAAAAATGAGAGAGGTCATCAACATGACTTCTCTTTCTTATCTATTACTTCATTACCTTGGTTTCTTCCCTGAGACAATCATATTAAACAGATTAGCAGGTCCAACTCAATCTCTTCTAGAAAAATAGAAAGCAGTATATTCTTGTACCCCTAAGTTCTCTGCTAATACTAATTCATCTAATAGATAAGTGATTTTATTATTTACATTCCATTATAAAAATTTCAGAAATGCAGGAATATACAAGAAAACACATAAAAATCACCAATAATCTCACATGAAGAATCATAACCACTGCTAATATTTCACATATTTCCTTTTGGTTATTTTTCCCTGTGATTATTTGCATATAAGAATTTTTAACCTACGAAATTGTTATTGCATAGTTTATAGAGTTTTATATCACATTTTAAAGTTAAAACTCTTTCATAAATATTTTGCTGTGTCTGTATATAATATGGAAAAATCTCACTTAAAAATCTCTCAATATTCTATGGCATCACTGTGCCGTAGTTTTTTTGTTTTGTTTTGTTTTTGTTTTTTGCGGTACGTGGTACGCGGGCCTCTCACTGTTGTGGCCTCTCCCGTTGCGGAGCACAGGCTCCGGACGCGCAGGCTCAGCGACCATGGCTCCCGGGCTTTGCCGCTCTGCGGCATGTGGGATCTTCCCGAACTGGGGAACGAACTCGTGTTCCCTGTGTTGGCAGGCGGACTCTCAACCAGTGCACCACCGGGGAAGCCCTGTGCCGTAGTTTTATTTATCCTCCCAGAGGAGGAAATCACCACTTATGGATATTAATAGTTTTCTATGTGTATGACCCTGAATGGAGTACTTGATAGAAAGAAGGAAAAGAGAAATGAACGTGTACTAAATTTGGCCTTCTCAGCAAGAATGACCACATAAATGGCCTTAATGGTGAACGGTAATAAACGTACTGTTCAGGACTCCCAAGAAACTAAGGAGTCCTTACCAAAGGAAAGTGAAATCATACTGACAAGACATATATGCTTACATCATAACTTTTTTTTGATTAGTAATTCTTAAAAAGGACTCTATGAAATCAGATGAATTTAATGTGTAAGACCCATTAGTGGGTGCTGAATGAGATGAAAGTAAATATAAGACAGTTTCTTTCTTGGATCTCAAAATCTAGTAGGGGAAGTGAGACATTTAACCCTTAAAATTTTAACAGTAGGTCACAACTTAATGGTAACTTATCTTTCCTAGTTCTATAAATTCAAGATTACAAAAATCAAGAAATATGGGATTTGACATATGTTTAGGGACCTAACTAATTGCCGCACCAGGCATTGGAATTACAGTCCACATGACCCTGTCTCCTTTAGGACTGCCTCAAATGCATTCCCAAATGGCCAATTTACTTCTCCTCTTTACTGCCTTACTTTCTGATCTAACCATAACTCCATCATGTCACTGCTTTTATTTAATTTTCTATCCTTTAATGTGACATCATTTTTAGCTACTCTGACCATTATGTTATTAGATAAACTATCTTCCATTTGCAGAGATAGACGTTTGTATTTATTAAGAAATAAAATAGGGATGCACTTTCTTTTATATACTATTCATTCATCTATACAACGAATGTTTATTGAGTGCTTGCTTAAGACTCTGTGCTTCAAGCTGCCCTTCTGGAACTTATATTCTCAGAGGGGGATAAACACTGAACAACTATTTACATAATTATTCATTATTAGTTTATGTCAAATACAACAAAGGTGATGGAGAGGGTGGTGTTATGTATGATAGCATCTATCAGAAGGAAATAACATGGTCAAAGAGAGAAGGAATATATACGATATAGTCATACTTTAGAATTTAGTTTTCAATGTTTTTTAATAAATAAATACATAGTGTGAATATTTATAATGAATATATATATTCACACATATATATAATGATTTTGGAGTGGTGACTGCTTCCTCCCTCCATTCAAATATGTATTAGATTAGTTCAAAATGTGAACTACAAAGAAATAGATAATAAACATTGGCTCTTATTGAAGATAAAAAGTTTTTAATAATAATACATTCACATGTTTGAAAAAATGTTTTGGCAAAAACATCAAACAATTTTTATTCCTTTAAATGAATCATTTTAGAAATAATGCCATTTGCAGGAATGTAGATGGACTTAGAGATGATCATACTAAGTGAAGTAAGTCAGAAAGAGAAAGACAAATACCATATGATACCACCTATATGTGGAATCTAAAATATGACACAAATGAACTTATCTATGAAACAGAAACAAACTCACAGACATAGAGAACAGACTTGTGGTTACCAAGGGGGAGGGTGGAAGAGGGACAGAGTGGCAGTTTGGGGTTTGCAGATCCAAATTATTATATATAGAATGGATAAACAACAAGGTCCCACTCTATAGCACAGAGAACTATATTCAGTATCCTGTGATAAACCATACTGGAAAAGGATATAAAAAGTATATATTATATATATATATATATATATATATATATATATAACTGAATCACTTTTCTGTACAGCAGAAATTAACACAACATTGTAAATCAACTATATTTCAATTAAAAATGCTAAACTAAATGAATCATTTCAGAAAAACCTTTTACTTCTGTATGCTTTTATTCTTTTATGTTGAAAAATAAGTTGTTGATGTAAAAATAATGGAAGTGTTTTGAATTATATCATAATCTCCCTCTCAGAAGAAGGTACCAGGTGATATGGACAAAATAGCAAATAATTTTTTTAGCCATTTTACTAAGAATGTTTTACAGATATAATTTCACTTTATTATCACAATAAATTATTATTCTTATTTTTATTTAGGGATTTTCTTTTTAGGAATTTTTAGTTTCATTTCACAGAAGACATTTAAGCTGTGAGTTAAAGAAGAATTCACGTATTATCACACAGCTAATTAATGGTTGGTGCCACGAAAATTGAAATAGTTCTGTGGTGGAGTTCCAAAGCACATTGCTCTAACCATATACCGTTAAATCTTGTTCACAGAACATTCTTAATGTCTCAATGTAAAATCTAGTTTTAATGACACCAATATTCAGTTTTGGTAATTTAATATGCATGATTTAAGCATTCATCATTTGAAAGTTACTTATATTATTATCACTAAATATTCTTAGCTATTGGTTTGGATTCCTGTCCTGAACCACAAACTCCTAGCAGTGGGAATAAAATTGGAGACAGATACATGGTTGGTGATGTAGTATCCTTTCAGTGTGATCAAGGCTATTCTCTTCAGGTAAGTCTATTTTAAACTTTTAGCTTTGACTTCCATTACCCTTTCAGAATATTTTAACAGACTAATCATTGATAATACACAGGTTATAAAACAATATTGATCTCAGGCTGCATAATTTAACATTAAATCAAAAGTTATTCAATTTGTCAGTGAGATATTCATGAGAGAAATTGCTGGAATGAATAAATTTGTTGTGTTTGCAAATAACCAAAAATGATTTTTGAATCAAAATAAATGTTCACTTTTCTCTCTGTTCACATTGGATGTGACCACTGAACGCCTGGATTTTCAGAATTTGAAATAAAAATGAAAGTGATACTTAAAGCATTAAATGAAACTTCCATGATAATAAATTCCCCGAATCAGTAAAAATCAACTACAAATAAGTATTGCTAAAAGTGTGGATTTGCAATGTATATTCTGACTTTACGTATTTATATTAATACTCTTTTGTAGGTGTTTTGGAAGGTCTCAATTTATGACCTCATAAAAATCTCCCTAAAGCATAGACCTATTAAGAAATTAAAAAAAAATTGAGACAGAATTTCACATGTTAAGTAAATAAATTCCTTAGAGGAAAGAAAAGTAAAAATTAATAATTTATAGTCTTTAAACTTGTAACCCAAATTATTAGTCTCAGAAGTGAAATCAAGTTTTTCTGGACTTTAAAATTTAATATACCTCAGTTGACTTTTCAATTTTTTATGAAAGAATTTTATAATCATTTTTTAATCTATCTCACCTTGAATATTATTGCAATTTATTATAAATCACTATGTATATGGCCATTTCCTTCATATAATTATTGCAGTACCTTAGTAGAAAATGTTTTGGTAGAACAATGTTAAAACCACAGTTTTAATGTGATAAAGAGTCTTAATTTTTCTACCAAAAGCTTATTATTTTTTACATTTTATCACAAGTGTATATAATTACCTTACTTGTTTTAAGTCACACTAATATTTCCAGTAATGTTGAAAAATATTAAAATGTAATATATTATTAAGTTTGTTTTCATAATTATCATTCACTATCCTATGTTATATTTACACTTTTAAAAATGTGTGCTGAACTGCATTGTCTTGTTTATATAGGGTCATTCTCATATTACATGCATGCCTGGGCCTGTGAGAAGATGGAATTACCCAATCCCAATTTGTTTGGGTAAGTTAAAGAACTATAAATCATTTATTAGCTGTATCAAATTTTAAAGGTACACCTTATGTATGTTGTTGTTCAAACATATAGTTTACCTTTTGTCAGGTTTTATGGAAATTATATTTTGAGATAAATGCTTCACATTTTTTTTCTTTTTTAATTTTAAATTTTTACTTTTTTTTTGCCCCAAACTTTAATATCAATGGATGACTTAAAAACACAAATTGAGAAAAGTTATTAAGTTTTTTGATTCCCAGAGAGTTTTCTCAATATGATGTAGTAGAAGTACTCATAGATCAGGAAAATATACTATTGCTTACTATTGAGCCAAAATAGATAAGGAAGCTGGAGTCTACCAAAGGGAGCATGACACCCCATGAGATGTCTTCATTGGTAACAGGCAGTTGAGATATAGGATGTATCAAAAGAACATTTGGGGCTTTGAAAGTATGGGCCCAAATTTTTGTCCTAATTTAATGCAGCTTCCAATTATTTCTATCCACCTTAATTTTTTTTCTCTTTTTCATTTCTGGTGTCTGTATGCAACCATTAATATACTGGGCTCTATAGAGTAGGAAAAAAAAAGTTTGAGGTATGGTCTCCATAATTAAAACATTTGTTTACCATTTAGAGTTGTAGAAATAAAAGAAATGAAATAAGAATAATTTAGTGTCAAATAATACCATTGACTATGTGATAGAATTTAAGAAAGATGAGATTGGTATTGATTGAAGTCATTGGGAAATATATTCAGTCCATAAAATTTACAGAGTTTTGGATGATAGGTGTAATTAAGATAAATGAATGAAGAAGACTACCCTTTCTGAGTAGGAAAAAGGGCAAAAACAAAAGAATTGGTGTGACTTGTATACCCTACCATGTACAGTGAACAAACCTGTATTATATTAGTTTGCTTGGGCTGCCGTTAACACTACAGACTGGGTGGCTTCAACAATGGGAATTTATTTTGTCACAGCTCTAGAAGCTAGAAGTTCAAGATCAAGGAGCTGGCAGGGTTGTTTTCTTCCGAGAGCTTCTTTCCTTGGCTTGTAGAAGACTATCTTCTCCCTACATCTTCACATAGTCTTTTCTCTGTGAAGGAGCTCTCCTATCTCTTTCTCTTCTTATAAGGACACCAATACAATTGAATTAGAGCTCCACCCTTATGACTTCGTTTAACCTTAATTACCTCCTTTAAAGAAGGTATCTCATTTCCAAATACAGTCGCATTTGGGAGTTAGGGCTTTAACATATGAATATTGGGGGGAGACACAATTCAGTCCATAATGCCTATGTACCACGGGTGCAATTTTTGTTGGAGAGTACTGGAAAATAATGTTTAAGAGTAAAGATGTGTTTAATTGGCAAAATATATTAAAAGCATTCAGACTTTAGATTGGATGACATTTTTTGAATGATATATTTCTTCAGGTATTATCATTTATGCATATAATGCCAGTTATAAAATTGTATATATACATATAATGCCTATTATAAAAATTTATATATACAGATAATGCCATTTATGTGTGTGTGTGTGTTATGTATGTGGGGTCTGTATGTGTGTGTATATCCAATTAAGTACAAAAATTGAGAATATAAAAGAGTACAAAGGACAAAATAATTACTATATATATTCTGCTGATACGAGAGCAGAGTTTTGGTCTTTTGTTCATTACTGTATCCCCAGTGCCAAGAACAGTTATTATCTTAAGTAGGCATCCAATAAATATGGTTTAATGAACAAATTAAAGTTTGGGGATTCTATAGTATGTATATTTTTTATAATGTTTTCCTTCTTGACATTCACTTAGAAGAATTTCCCATACCATAACATGTTTTTAAAAATTTGATTTTTAAAATGGCTTTATGGCACATAGCATAGTCTAATTTGTATAGTTACTCTCTTTTGTTAGCTTAGTTTTTTGTCTTTTTGATATACATTTATACACATTTGGTACACATTTACACATTTATACACATTTCTTTATTTATAAGTGTTTTTCATGTGCCTTCCTGTCGTTGCATATAACTACTTAAAAGCTTTAATATTTCCAAATTGCTTTCAGAAGGTTGTATCAATTTAAATACCACTCAATTATGATATGACAATTTCCATCTTGCTATATTACTAGCACCAATTATTACTGTTAACAAATTGCTCAGTTTTTAGGTAAAATACTACATTTTGATTGCCTGTATTCCATTGTATATTGTTAACAAGGGAAGTACTAGATGGAAGTGATATTTTAATAAAATTAAACTGGAAAATTTACATTTTATTATATAGGATAAATTTGTATGAAACTGTATTAAACACTTATATTTTGATGTCCAATATATCTTCATTTGATTTTCAGCTAAGGTACAATAGCTGTGTATGACAAATGTATTATTCTGTTTGCTCATCTGTTGAATGGGATAGTAATGTCCACCTCATAGGCCCATCGTGAGAATTAAATGAGAGAATGCATAAAAGTATTTAGCACTGAACCTGAAATACACAGGGCATTCATAGCGGTAGTTATTATAGTGAAAATATGCAATAATTTAAGGATCCAATAATGGGGAAAAAGGAAGTGAACATTATAATGGAATATTTAATAACTCAAAGTTTATAATATATAGTAAAATGTAACAAGGCTTAAAGTGATTCACAGTATGATCTTATTTTCATTATATATGTAAACATATAAACGCATATACGTGCATATGTATTTTTCTGCAGAGAAATAAAAGAATATAAAGGTCGACAGGCTATCTATGGGTAGTGGAATTCCAGAGCACTCTTATTTCTTTTGTATTCTTTTTTTTTTTTGGTATTTTATAAATTTTGGACAGTAAACTTGTACTATATTTGATAGACAAAGTGTCTAAATTGACATCATGGCCATATCATAAGGAGAAACTGAAGGCAGGAGGCTGATTCAGAGAATGTCTTAAAACTCTAGTAATCAGGTATCAAGGTTACAGTCTCATGAACTGGAAAATAAACAGTCTGCCAGATATTTTGATGGAAGGAAAGAAAAGTCACTTGAGATTTTTACATAATAGAGACAAATCTGAAGGAAGAATCAAAGATGATTTTATCTCGGAGGACTATGCTATGGTTGTGTCCTTAAGAAAAACAGTATAATGGGCCTCAAAAAAGTCTACTGTGAAACTTCTGGTGAAACACAGCATTCTCTATCAAGGCCTAGGGGTGCATGAAATTGCAGAGTCTCTAAGAAAATAGACATGAGTACGGAGCTGAAGGCAGATGCACTTTTTGGATTTTTCTTCTCATCCTTTATGGTTTGTTATTCTTTCTCTTTCATTATCTGTTTACTTTTTATTCTTTCCTTCTTTCTTCTCTGATTTTGGGATTTACACTCTAGAAAGGTGGACCATGCAGAGGCCAGGATTTTCAGCTCATTTCTAAAGAGATGGAAAACAGCAGAATTAGAGGGGCAGTGAACAGCTCAAACACTTGAGATAGTGAAGGCAAGAAAGCAAAAGAGTCCTTGTGTTCTTTCACTCAAAATTCAGAATAAAGCAAAACAAACCTACAATTGCATTCTTGCCAGAAACTTAAAAGTACTTTTCATTGGCCAAAATATTTTCTCTACCACGCCCTAATTATCAGATTGTGTAATGAACATATGTGGGCAATCAAATTTTAGGAAAATGAATTGGTGAACATTAGTGGTTTATACATGTTGAAAATTGTTCTGGTTTAAAGATGGATGAACTGAGATTTGAGAAGGATGGAAAAATATAAAGGTGTATCTTTAGATCTCAATGGTAATTACAACTTCAAAAGAAAGGTTTATATGCACATTAACTACAAGGTTATATATATACCCTTAGTAAAATCTGCTTTATACATAATTTATTCAGTTCACATATTTAAACATAGCTGTCAAACTGGCTATTGATATCACATAGAACATTGATAAATTGTTCTACTGAATTTGCCTTTATGATATATAACCTGAAGTTTATCTATCTGTTGCCATTCATAACAATAAATAAATGAATGGAATTGTAGGTAAGTGTATGGGTAAATTTCAAACTTGATGTGCATTCATGAAATTTGATTCTTCAACCCTCAATTGAGATGTGTATTTTAGTACTTCTATGATAAAATGATAAAAATGTATACTTAGAGGAAAGAATTAGCTTCTAAAATACAATTGACCTATTAATACATGTTAAATAGTTCTATCTAATCATGTAAAAGTTAAAACTTGGGTAATTATTTGTTCTTATAATTTATGGTTAGCTTATCAATTGTAAATCAGTATAATTCAGATTCTACAAAAAGCATACATTTATGCCTAAATTCTCAAACATGGGTTCATCTTTTTACTTGTTTTATACTTCCCTATTTTTTGTCCAGATTATTTTGGGATAAAGTGAGACAGTATCTGATGGTCTGTGAATCCCTTGCATATTACTGATAGAAACCAATATTTTTCTTAAAAATATTCAGCCTCCTCACAAAAAGAGGAAAATGAATTCATTTGTTGTGAAAATGAATCCCTCATCAATATAGTATGTTGCTGGCTTGATTTTACTATAAATTATATTATCTTTTGAATGAATCACAACATTTCTAGAAGTACTTCAGGATGAGAAATGTACTGCTTGCTATGGAAAAGGATATGTGCTCCTTGTTTGATTGTATTCACTGCACATGAGCTACTCCTTTCTGTACAATAATTGATTTAGCTTGTATTTACTGCTGAGGAAAGAAATATGTTACCCTTTCATGCTCTTTTACAAAATGCCTTGTCAATTGATTATATTTGATTACTAGTACATGGTGAATGAGAGTTGACAATATTCAAATTTATACCAGTTTTAACTCAGACACTTGATTCAGACTTGAAAGAATTTCAGTCTGTTTTTAATACAATAAAGTACTTTGGCTTAAGTGGGACCTCTATTCTCTTGCAGCGCAGTGTGGTGGTTCTATGTCAGATTTCAGTGGTGTGATCCTCAGCCCTGGGTTTCCTGGAAACTACCCCAGCAGTTTAGATTGTACGTGGACAATCAAGCTGCCCATAGGTTTTGGTATGTATATTAAAAACACGTGAAAGAGTATTTTTATATTATTAATGCATCCTTACAAAGAAATAACAAAGTCTAATAAGAACTTATGAAATATTCACAAATTATAGTTTACTTTGGGATTATATACATTTCACTTGGAGTACTTGGATAATTGAAAGAACATGGGCATTTTAAAATTTCATACATAGATGATAAATAGATACAGTTTATGATACTTTCCAATCAATATGTACAGATATAGCCTGAGTTAGATGTGTGTGGCAATGATTAAGTTCAACATGATTTTCATGTATAATTGTTTCTGTAACTCTTTTCTACTTGTTGAAACCAAGCAGTACATAGATAAATTATTTTCTGGTAATCTATTGAATCCAGCTGCCATTGTAAATAAATAAGATTTACATTTGAAAAGTATTAGTACAATTTTTCTACTGTTAGATTTAAATACCTGTGTAGATGTAATACCTTTCTAATTCTAATATTACAATTGCCAGTGTTTGGATATATTGCATTATATATATATTACATTTAATAAATTATTTTCCCTCTTGTGTCACTAACGTATTCTTTTGCAGCTTTTTTATATCCCATTAGTCTGTAAATGCATAAATAGAAGTGTTAGATTGAGGATAGACTTATTCATTAAATCACAGAAGAATAAGATGAGTAGATACTCCTTGAAGTACAAACCTGGTGGATTTAGAGCAATTAAGATATTCTGTACTATCTCACTTATTGAGGACTAAATTTAGGTACCTCATTTACCCAAAAGCATCTATAGCCTCAGAATGAAAATTCATGTTGAAATGTTTTACATAAATTCACAGAAACTCATAGTTTTGACAATTCTGTACTGAGCATGTACACATTATACTCCAGGTATTGTGCTAGGTGCTAGGGATAAAATGCATAGTAAAACAGACTTTGTACCTTTTCCCAGTTAAGTTACAGTCACAATGAGGAGACAAATAGTCAAATATGTTATTGCAGTGAAGTATAATAAAGAGTACAGGATTGTACACAGGCATCCAGCCTAGTCCAGGAAATGCAAAAAAGGTTTATCAGAGGAAGTGATGTGTGAACTGTGGCTTTAAATATAAGTAAGAGTAAGCCCATAAAAGAGGGTCAGCTTGTGAGGAACAGGAAAGAAATTCTAGGTAAACAGACTGACACATGGAAAAATGCAGATAAGAAAGCTAAAGAAATTCAACAAACTTGAACACTATATGACTGGCCTGAGGTTTTGGGAGACCAGTAGGCCACTGAGAGAAGAATGCTGGGGGGCTTTCTAATGAGAATTATTCTGGCTACAACATGGGAATACCCTTAATTTGAAGTTGTAGTCAAATTCTATGCCCTTTGATTGAAAGAGAATAAATGAATAATAGATTTGAAACAGTATGGTTATCCTTATGTCTTTTACTAGCCACTTAAGAGGGCTCATCCCATGTCATTTATGGAGCTAAGTGAATTATTTTAAAATAAATTATTACGTGTATTTGCAATAGTGTCATTATGTCACCTTCAACTTAGCTCTTGCTAATACTTCATTGATTTTAAAAACCAAGTTTATTAAAAATTAAAAAGAATATGCATCTCTATTTTAGAAATGAAAACATGAGACCATTTCTGATTTGGTTACATTTAAATAATCCCACTGTTTTCTTTGAGTTTGGGCTAAATCAAATATTGCTTCTAATGTATTTGAATAGATAATTTATAAATGTTTAAAAGAAAATTGAATACACATCAACAGTTAAAGAAGTATTTTCTCTTGCCTGTGAAACAATTATGGACAACATAATTTGTGAAAAGGAGCTCAGGAAAATTTTAGAAAAATATGCACTTCTTGTAGCCTCACATATTAAGATAGTACATTCAAAGTTTTAAGAAGATTGTCTGATTGTCCAGGAATGTGTTTAATATTTTAAAGCATATTTTCAGTAATTCCCAAATTTATTTGTTCATGGAACTCTTTTTCAATGTAACAGCAAATTTCCATGGAACTCTTTTTCCAGGAACAAAATATGACTTCACTTGAGAACCTCACTAGTTATTAAGAGCAAGAGCTCAGGAGCCAGAATGTCTGCGTTTGAATTTCACCTCTTTTAGGATGTTGTGTAAACAGCATATTATTTAGCTTCTCTGTGCCTCAGTTTCCTCATTCTTGTAACTATGAGCATTAAATAAGTTAGCATGTATAAAAACTTAAAACAGTGCCTAGCAAAAAGAAAACACAATAAATGTCAGATTTTATTACTAACAATTTGCAGAATGGTAGTTGTGGAAAAAAAACCATCAAATTCAGTAAAAATCAAATATTAATTGAATTAAGGAAACATACCTCAATAAAGGTTTTATTTTATTTTTCTCCATCCCAGAGATATTTAACTACCTCATATTCTAGTTATGTTTATAAAGATATTAAGACTATTTTGTAATATGATAGCATATAGCAATAACCCCTAGATTTTATTGGGAATATTACATAAAATTTGGCTTTATCTTCTGATGAGAAAATACTAAAAGAGCACGCTGAAAATTACATGCTTAAAAATGATATTTTGGAGAAGTTAATTTATCCCCTGTATATGACTAATTTCTAACACAGTCGTGAAATCTGATTATGTTAATATATAAAACTTTGCAATCATATTTTGGCTTCAAATTGCCCTTTTACAAAATACAAATTATTGAGTGGCTTTTCATCTTTAAAAATTGGTTGATACAGTTTTAAATGGTATTAAAGAGCAAGAAAGCCACTTTCTTGATTAGTTTTGCTATGGTGACAATATAGTAAAATGAGATTTTCCCATGTGACAAATAGTGGGCATTTGAGAACAGTATTCTGTTACTTTCAACTATAGCACAGCTAATTGCCCTGGGCAGACAGCAAACCCATGGCCCAGATCTTGAGAGTATGCCTCTCAACTTAAATGGAAACGTATCTTAAGCACATTAATGCGAGCATATGTTTGTGTATATGTGTGCATTTAATTTGGTAAAAAACATAGAGTAGCATTATGTTTGTTTTTCTTCCTTAGGTGTGCATCTGCAGTTTGTAAATTTTTCTACAGAAACCATACATGATTATTTGGAAGTAAGAAGTGGATCTGCAGAAACTAGTACTGTTATTGGCCGACTCAGTGGTCCTCAAATATCATCTTCCCTATTTAGCACGACCCATGAAACCAGCTTGTATTTTCACAGTGACTATTCACAAAACAAACAAGGGTTCCACATTGTATACCAAGGTGAGAGGAATAATAAAAATATGAAAGCTTTTTAGCCTCCAAACAGCTATTAACGATCTAACTCTAAGCATTTTCTATATTGTGTTTTAGAAAAAAAAGGAACCTAAATCAAAGCAAGCTTCAGTTAGGTAGAGTTTTAAATAATGCTATTTTCAGTCAACTATATAGGGGGAAATGATGCCTTTCTGAGGCCTTACAAATTCTAACCATGAAAAAAGGATTGAATTAATTTTAATACACAGTCAAATTAAGCAAGTCAAGGCAAGGCAGCCAAGCAAGGCATGATGGATAGGCAAGATTTATCTCTGCTTTTATACTAGAATAAGTATATTGAAAAGATATATTGTGGTACTTATCTACTATATGTAAAGTTATTTTCTTTTACTTTATAATGAAAGAATAACATAACCTTCCTTGATACCATTCTATTGCTATGAGAATATAAAATAAATAATTTGACAATCATATTAGGCCTATTTCTAGTATAAAACTGCTGCATGACCTTGAGCATGATTTTCATCCCTTTGAAATAAACAGCTGGGAGACCTAGGCTTAAATGCTGATTCTCTACGTTCAGTCTTAAGTGGCCTAGGGCACAAGTCCATTTCTTCATTTTCATAATGGTGTTAGTAATAGTACCTCTCAGATAAGTTGTTTTGAACTTTATATGATAAAATGAATGTAAAATATTTATCGTGATGTATATCATTAGTAAATATTTAGTGCAGTTTAGCTATTTTTACTATACTATTTCAGATCTTAAAAGTCTAAGATTTAAAATTAAATATTTAAAGTTATGATATTTTACACAAACAGTGCAGTTCCAATGACTGTAATATTTAATCAAAATTAACTTAAACTTTGATTATGTATCTGCACTAACTATTAAGGATTTAATGAGTATGTGATATTTTTGTTTTTTTAATTTTAAATTAAAAGTATTTTATTATAATTAAATTATAATATAATAATTATAATATTATTATTATATAATTAATTATATATATATAAATAAATTAAATTATTTTTTATTGAGGTATAGTTGATTTACGAGTATGTGATACTTTTGGATGTGAGCTCCACCAAAGCAGTCATCTTTGTGTTGTTCATTGATGTATCTCAAGTGCCTAGAAGAGTAAGAGCACAATAAATATTTGCTGAATAAAAGTATATACACAAAAGGAAATTTAAGAGTAGTTAAAATAGACATTGTAACATCCAACTACATGGGTCTAAAATGATTACAGTTTGTATTATGCTTGCATACATAATTTAAGAGCAGCATATCACACATCATCCTTTACATAAAATAGGAATAATTTTTGTAACCTCTTGGTTCAAAATTAACCATGTTCCTAAGGAAACTAATTATTTCAAAAATTGTTGGGGAACTGACTGAGTTTCTTTTTTGCTGCTGGAGGACTCAGAGCTATCTATGTGGTCCTTCTCTAGCAAGTGCATAGGGCTTGATGAACCTGACTTCATCTTCTTTTCTATGCCGTCAAATTCCCTCAACCTCTCAGGGCAATATTCTTATTTGAATGAGGTAAAATTAGAATCTGAACTTTATTTTTTTTGTTGTTGTTATCTTTTTTTTTTGAACTTTATTAACTATATTTCTCAGGCAATGTGCCCTTGAAAAAAGATTCACTATTTCCATAATAAAATCCTAAAAGATATAGCATTTGTTACTGTTATTGATATAATGCTGTATTAATATTATTGACATGTGCCACAATGTATTACAAGGATCACTAGATATTATTTGAGAATTACACTGAATTTTATATTATTTTCTTCACTAGTTCTTTATTCTATTTATTTTTTTAAATAGATCTTTATTGGAGTATAATTGCTTCACAATACTGTGTTAGTTTCTGTTGCACAACAAAGTGAATCAGCCATATGCATACACATGTCGTCATATCCCCTCCCTCTTGAGGTTCCCTCCCATCTTCGCTATCCCACTCCTCTAGGTCATCGCAAAGCACCGAGCTGATCTCCCTGTGCTATGCTGCTGCTTCCCACCAACCAACTATTTTACATTCGGTAGTGTATATATGTGGATGCTACTCTCACTTTGCCCCAGCTTCCCCCTCCCACCCCATGTCCTCAAGTCCATTCTCTATGTCTACTTCTTTATTCTTGCCCTGCAACTAGGTTCATCAGTACCATTTCTTTTTTTTTTAGATTCCATATATATGCGTTAGCATACAGTATTTGTTTTTCTCTTCCTGACTTACTTCACTCTGTATGACAGTCTCTAGATCCATCCACCTCACTACAAATAGCTCAATTTCATTCCTTTTTATGGCTGAGTAATATTCCATTGTAAATATGTGCCACATGTTCTTTAGCCATTAATCTGTCGATGGACACTTAGGTTGGTTCCATCTCCAGGCTATTGTAAATAGTGCTGCAAAGAACATTGTGGTATATGTCTCTTTTTGAATTATGGTTTTCTCAGGGTGTATTATATGCCCAGTAGTGGGATTTCTGGGTCATATGGTAGTTCTAATTTTAGTTTTTTAAGGAACCTCCATACTGTTTTCCATAGTGGTTATATCAAGTTACATTCCCACCAACAGTGCAGGAGGGTTCCCTTTTCTCCACACCCTTTCCAGCATTTATTGTTTCTAGATTTTTTGATCATGGCCATTCTGACTGGCATGAGGTGATACCTCATTGTAGTTTTGATTTGCATTTCTCTAGTAATTAGTGATGTTGAGCATCTTTTCATGTGCCTCTTGGCCATCTGTATGTCTTCCTTGGTGAAATGTCTTTTTGGGTCTTCCGCCCAATTTTTCAGTGGATTGTTTGTTTTTTTCATATGGAGCTCCATGAGCTATTTGTATATTTTGGAGAATGATCCTTTGTTGTTTTATTTGCAAGTATTTTCTCAGATTCTGAGGGTTGTCTTTTTGTCTTGTTTATGGTTTCCTTTGCTGTGCAAAAGCTTTTAAGTTGAATAAAGTCCCATTTGTTTATTTTTATTTCCGTTACTCTAGGAGGTGGGTAAAAAAAATATTGCTCTGTTTTATGTCAAAGAGTGTTTTTCCTGTGTTTTCCTCTAAGAGTTTTATAGTGTCTGGTCTTACATTTAAGTGTTTAATCCATTTGTAGTTTATTTTTGTGTATGGTGTTAGGGAGTGTTCTAATTTCATTCTTTTACATGTAGCTCTCCAGTTTTCCCAGCACCACTTATTGAAGAGGCTGTCTTTTCTCCATTGTATATTCTTGCCTCCTTTGTCATAAATTAGGTGATTGTATGTGCATACGTTTATCTCTGGGCATTCTATCCTGTACCATTGATCTATATTTCTGTTTTTGTGCCAGTACCATACTGTCTTGATTACTGTAGATTTCTGGTGTATTTTGAAGTTGGGGAGCCTGATTCCTCAAGCTGTTTTTCTTTCTCAAGATTGCTTTAACTATTCAGGGTCTTTTGTGTTTCCATATGAATTGTAAAATTTTTTGTTCTAATTCTTTGAAGAGTGCCATTGGTAGTTTGATAGGGATGGCATTGAATCTGTAGATTGTTTTGGGTAGTATAGTCATTTTCACAATATTGATTCTTCCAATCCAAGAACATGGTATATTTCTCCATCTGTTTATGTCATATTTGATTTCTTTCATCAGTGTTTTATAGGTTTCTGAGTACAAGTCTTTTGCCTCCTTAGGCAGGTTTATTCCAAGGTATTCTATTCTTTTTGTTGCAATGGTAAATGGAAGTTTTTCCTTAATTTCTCTTTCTGATTTTTCATTATTGGTGTATAGGAATGCCAGAGGTTTGTTTGCATTAATTTTGAATACTGCAACCTTACCAAATTCATTGATTAGTTCTAGTAGTTTTCTGGTGGCATATTCAGGATTTTCTATGTACAGTATCATGTCATCAGCAAACAGTGACTGTTTTACCTGTTCTTTTCCAATTTATATTCCTTTTATTTCTTTTTCTTCTCTGATTGCTGTGGCTAGGACTTCCAAAACTATGTTGAATAAGAGTGGTGAGACTGGACATCCTTGTCTTGTTCCTGATCTTAGTGGAAATGCTTTCAGTTTTTCACCATTGAGTATGATGTTTGCTGTGGGTTTGTCATATATGGCCTTTATTATGTTGAGGTAGGTTCCCTCTATGCCCATTTTCTGGAGAGTTTTTATCACAAATCGGTGTTGAATTTTTTCAGAAGCCTTTTCTGCATCTATTGAGATGGTCATATAGTTTTTATTCCTTAATTTGTTAATGTGGTGTATCACATTGATTAATTTTCATATACAGAATAATCCTTGCATCCCTGGGATAAATCCCACTTGATCGTAGTGTATGATTGTTGTTGGATTCTGTTTGCTGTATTTTGTTCAGGATTTTTGCATCTCTGTTCATCAGTGATATTGGTCTATAATTTTCTTTTTTTGTGATATCTTTTTCTAGTTTTGGTATCAGTGGAATGGTGGCTTCATAGAATGAATTTGGGAGTGTTTCTCCCTCTGAAATTTTTTGGAAGAGTTTGAGAAGGATCAATGTTAACTCTTCTCTACATATTTGATAGAATTCACCTGTGAAGCCATCTGGTCCTGGGCTTTTGTTTGTTGAAAGATTTTTAATTATGGTTTCAATTTCATTACTTGTGATAGGTCTGTTTATATTTTCTAATTCTTCCTGGTTCAATCTTGGAAAATTGTCCATTTCTTTGTGGTTGTCCATTTTTTTGGCATATAGTTTTTTATAGGAGTCTCTTATAATGCTTTGTATATCTGCAGTGTCAGTTGTGATTTCTCCTTTTTCATTTCTATTTTTATTGATTTGCATCTTCTCCCTTTTTTTCTTGATGACTCTGGCTAAGGGTTTATCAATTTTGTTTATCTTCTCAAAGAACCAACTTTTAGTTTTATTGATCTTTGCTATTGCTTTCTTCATTTCTATTTAATTTATTTCTGCTCAGATCTTTATGATTTCTTTCCTTCTACTGACTTTGGGTTTTCTTTGTTCTTCTGTCTCTAGTTGTTTTAAATTTGGGGTAGGTTGTTTATTCGATATTTTTCTAGTTTCTTGAGGTGAGATTGAATTGCTATAAACTTCCCTCTTAGAACTGCTTTGCTGATTCCCATAGGTTTTGGGTCATCATGTTTTCGTTGTGATTTGTTTCCATGTATTTTTAATTTCTTCTTTGATTCTTCAGTGATCTCTTGGTTATTTAGTAGCTCACTGTTTAACCTCCATGTATTTGTGTTTTTTACCATCTTTTTTCCTGTAATTGATTTCCAATCCCATAGTGTTTTGGTCAGAAAAGATGCTTGATACGATTTCAGTTTTCTTAAATTTTCTGAGGCTTGATTTGTGACCCAAGATGTGATCTATCCTGGAGATTGTTTCATGTGCACTTGAGAAGAAAGTGTATTCTGTTGTTTTTGGATGGAATGTCCTATAAATATCAATTAAGTCCATCTTGTTTAATATGTCATTTAAAGCTTGTGTTTCCTTATTTATTTTCTCTTTGGATGATCTGTCCATTGGTGTAAGTGGGGTTTGCAAGTCCCTTACTATTATTGTGTTACCGTCGATTTCTCCTTTCATGGTTGTTTACATTTGCCTTATTTATTGAAGTCTCCTATGTTGGATGCATAAACATTTATAATTGTTATATTTTCTTCTTGGATTGATCCTTTGATCATTATGTAGTGTCCCTCCTTATCTCTTGTAACAGTCTTTATTTTAAAGTCTATTTTATCTGATACAAATATTGCTACTACACCTTTCTTTTGATTTCCATTTGCATGGAATATCTTTTTCCATCCCCTCACTTTCAGTCTGTATGTTTCCCTATGTCTGATGTGGGTCTCTTGTAGACAGCGTATATATGGGTCTTGTTTTCGTATCCATTCAGCCAGTCTATGTCTTTTGGTTGGGGCATTTAATCCATTTACATTCAAGGTTATTATTGATATGTATGTTCCTATTACCATTTTCTTAATTGCTTTGGGTTTGTTTTTGTGGGTCTTTGTCTTTACTTGTGTTTCCCACCTAGAAAAGTTTCTTTAGCATTTGTTATAAAGCTGGGTTGGTGGTGCTGAATTCTCTTAGCTTTTGCTTGTCTGTAAAGCTTTTGACTTCTCCATAGAATCTGAATGAGATCCTTGCTGGGTAGAGTAATCTCGGTTGTAGGTTTTTCTCTTTCATCACTTTATATCCTTCCACTCCCTTCTGGCCTGCAGAGTTCCTGCTGAAAACTCAGCTGATAACCTTATGGGGATTCCTTTGTATGTTATTTTTTGTTTTTCCCTTGCTGCTTTTAATATTTTTTCTTTGAACTTAATTTTTGTTAGTTTGATTAATATGTGTCTTGGTATGTTTTTCCTAGGGTTTATCCTGTATGGGACTCTCTGTGCTTCCTGGACTTGGGTGACTATTTCCTTTCCCATGTTAGGAATGTTTTAGATTATAATCTCTTCAAATATTTCCTCAGACCCTTTATTTTCCTCTTCTTCTTTTGGTACCCCTATATTCGAATATTGGTGCGTTCAGTGTTGTCCCAGAAGTCTCGGAGATTGTCTTCAATTCTTTTCATTCTTTTTTTCTTCATTCTGCTCATCAGGAATTATTTCCACCATTTTGTCTTCCAGCTCATTTATTCGTTCTTCTGCCTCAGTTTTTCTGTTATTGATTCCTTCTACTGTATTTTTCATTTCAGTTATTGTGTTGTTAATCTCTGTTCATTTGTTCTTTAGTTCTTCTAGATCTTTGTTAAACATTTCTTTTATTTTCTCAATCTGTGCCTCCAGTCTACTTCTGAGATTCTGGATCATCTTTACTATCATTACTCTTAATTCTTTTTCACGTGGATTGCCTATTTCCTCTTCATTTATTTGGTCTTGTAGGTTTTTACCTTGCTCCTTCATCTATGACATATTTTTTTGCTGTCTCTTTTTTCTTTTTTCTTTTTTTATGAGTGGCATTGTGTTCCTGTCTTACTGGTTGTTTGGCCTGAGTCTTCCAACACTGCAGTTTGTAGGCTATTGGGTAGAGCTGGGTCTTGGTGCTGAGATGAGGAACTCCATGAGACCTCACTTTGATGAATATTTCCTGGCGTCTGAGGTCCTCTGTTAGTCCAGCAGTTCAGACTCGGAGTTCCTGCTGCAGGAGCTTTGGCATGACCCCAGCTCATGGACCAAGATCCTGCAAGCTGCATGGGGTGGCAAAAAAAAAAAAAGAGAGAACAATAACAAAATAAAAAATAAAATTAGACTAGGAAACTAACAAATGTTTTAGAATGAATATAAAAATAAAAATATAGATGAATCAACATCCAGAATGTACATCAGTACCACAATAGTAAAAAAGAGGAGGAGGGAAAAGAAAGAAAAAAAAGGCAGAGGGGAAGGTCTTGGCTGTGCAGGGTGGGGCCTAAGCAAGGGCAAGGTTTGGGCGGTGGGTGGGCCTATGCTTAGGACCCACAGGGCTGGATAGGCCCTGGGGGCAGTGGGGGGTGAGGCTTAAGCTCAAGGAACAGAAGGGACCCAGATGTGCCGCCCACTCCTGGTCTCAGAGGACAGGGAACCTCACCTGAGAGCCCAGCAGGCTTCCCGGGCTCAAATGGGCAGGGCAAATGCCCTCCTCTCCTCTGTTGCTCCTCCAGTCTAGGAGGGACCCTCCTGCCTGCCTCTCCTGATCTCCCCAGCCTCCCTCCTATACCCCCAGGACAAATGTGGCCAGGGGGGTGGGGGCGATGGCTGTGGAGGGCAGGGGACCAGCCTGGGAGCTCAGCAGGCTCCCTGGGCCAAGTGGGTGGGGTAATTGCCCTCCATCCCTCTTCCATTCTTCCTGGAGGGCCCCTCCTGCCTGCCTCTCGTGCTCTCCACTCAGCCTCCTTCCTATGTCCCCAAGGACCAACACAACCTGGAGGGGGCTTTGGAGGGCTGAGGATGGGCCTGAGAGCTCAGCAGGCTCCCTGGGCCCGAGTGGGTGGGGCAATCGCCCTTTGCTCCTCTCCCACTCCTCCTGGATGGCTCCTCCTGCCTTCTTCTACTGATGTCCCCAGCCTCCCTCCTATGCCCCCAAGGACCCACGTGGCCTGGAGGGGGCTTTAGAGGGGGGGTACCGGCTTGGATGCTCAACAGGCTCCCCAGCCTGAGTGGGCCAGGCGATCGCCCACTGCTCCTCTCCCACCCTTCCCAGAGAGTCCTCCCGCCTGCTTCCTCTGATCTCCCTGGCCTCAGGGGTGCCAATCCTGTCTGGCCTCCACTTCTCCCCCCTCAGTCCCCCCATGTCCTATTGGTTCACTTGGGGGTTGCTCCTATCTCCTTGGGCCTCAGAGTCCCCCATCAGCAGCAGGCAGGCACCCTAGTTGTGGGGAGATGCTAACTCCGCATCTTCCCACACAGCCATCTTGATTGACACAAGTACGCTGAATTTTAAAACTGTATCTTTTACTGAATTTATATCGTTGAGCTAATGACTTTTTTTGAGATATAGGTTAATTGATACAGATTCACAGAAGCAATGTTATTTTTAGATGATTTTGCGATTAGACCTTAAAAACATTCTGAATTTTGGAAAAATGCATAGTATACAATTAAGTGTACCCTTCTACTAAAGAACTTGGTTCCGAAGCTAACGTTATTACTGGCAACGTTATTGGGTTTGTTAAGCCCTGTATTATATATGATATTAGGATGGGAACTTTCTCCTGAACATTTAAAATCTATTTCTTATTCATCCTTATTAAACTAAATAGCATAGAAAGGTGAAATGTTATATAAAATATCACAGGATCATACATTTGTCTATGAGTCTTACCCTATTCAAGATTATCTAGCTAACTAAACGTATCGTGATCATTTCACAATACATCTAAATCAAATCATTTTATTGTATACCTTAAATTCATGCAGTGCTATATCTCAGTTATATTTCAATAAAACTGGAAAAAAATTATCTTTTACATGTGAGTGAAAATTGAAAGTGTTTGTTTCATAGAATAATATATCCCAACTCCTAATGATCAAATGATATACGTTTGTCTTCAATTGACATGATTCTTTTTGTTTTGATATATTTTGTTTGTGGAATATTAATTCAAATGAAAAAAATTAGAATAAAAGCACTAAATATCTTAAAAAGACTGTTAATTAATTCTGAAACCTTTAATTTAAAAATTAGAGTAATATTTTAATAAGCAACTTATGGTAGCTTATTCAGCTTTAAATATAAGTTTTTGATTTGGGGAATTTAGAATTTAATGTTCTCAACGTTAATTTTCTCAATTTTGTGGTTACATAGAAGTATCCTTTTCTTTATGAAATAGCAGTGATGGGTCAACTTATTCTCAACTAATTTGGAAAGAAAAAAGTGTGTTCACACATACATATATACATATATATATATATATGTATATATATATATGTATATATAGACGGGGGTGGGTGGGGGGAGGAAGAGAGAATGATGAAGAAAATGTGTCAGAGTTAACAATTGGAAAACGTGGCTGAAGGCATACTGGAGTTCTTACTAATCTTAGAACCTTTGTGTAACTTTGGAATTACTAAAAAATAAAAACAGTTTTTTATAAAAGGAATTTAATGGTCAGTAGCAAAGTAGTCTCTGCTGGTAATTTAAATTTTATTAATTATAATATGATTTTGAACTTCTTAAAAATAAAGTCTCAAATATTAATACTATACGAGTATATGTACTGTTTATAGGTTCAAGATTTATTCAGCAATGTTTATTAAGGACCTACTATGTGAAAGGCAATAAGCAAGGCTTTTAAGATACAATGATAAAAAAACAGGAACTTTGATCTCATGCAGAATGTAGAACAAGAGTAGTATGAACAAATAAACAGTTACACTACAGTGCCGAAAATATCATGATAACTGAAGTGCAAAATTTATATTAGAAGGAAATTTGTTTCCTAATACTTTATATTGTTAAATAACTTCTTTGGAGAAACTCAATAGAGAGATAGTGTGGTTTGTTTCTTTTAGAGGAAAAATTAGCTAAAAAAAGGTTAAAAAAGGCTCAGAATTAGGCTTACACATATATTTATTTTATTTTATGTACATACAATGAACCAGGAAGCAGTTGCATTATAGGTAAAGGGATCAGAATATGTTTGATTAAAATTATGGCTATAGGGTAATTTACATTTTCACTAAAACTTATAATTTAGATAGATTTCATAAGTGGGAGAAAAAACAATGCATCTTAATAAATTGTACTAAAAATTTAATATGAAAATTATACATAAATTCATATCATGCACTGACATCATTTATTATAAAACTGAATTACTATTTATAATCAACTGCAAGCAGCTCTACATCTATTTTGCAGGTTGTAAATAATACTCTTTGGTCTTTCAAAATTCAAAAAGGAAAAACTTTCTTTTTACCTTTTCCAGCCTATCAGTTGCAAAGCTGTCCTGATCCACGCCCATTTCGAAATGGTTTTGTAATCGGCAATGATTTTACTGTGGGGCAAACCATTTCATTTGAATGTTTCCCTGGTTACACGTTGATTGGAAATTCAGCTCTCACTTGCCTTCATGGAGTGAGTCGCAATTGGAATCATCCACTTCCAAGGTGTGAAGGTATGCTTCTAAATTGAAGCTTTTAGGTGATATCATCTATGTTTAATAATTCTTGATTTGGTACTCTTTTCTTGTTTGTTTTCCTCTTCAAATAGCATGCTAAATATACAGTTTTTCTTTTAGTTGTAGAATTATAGTTAGTACCCAGATCAAAGACCTAAGGCTTCATAATGAATAACTGGTTTTGTCATTATTGGCAGGAGACTTAACCTTCTTCACTGGATGCGAAAGTAAAGTTTGTTAACACTTCAGAGCTTCTTCTGTGTGATGTTTGTGTGAGTGCATCTGTGTTTGTTTAGTAATCATTCATATATAAACCAGTAACCCAGATACTACTACTGAATTTGGGCTCATTTCTTCTAAAGAAAAAAAAAACCCTTATAAATAAAAATGGCTTGAACCTCTTTATAAGGCCTTATATTTATACATGATATAAGACAAAAGTTGAACAGTGTATATATGGATAAAGTATTTGAAAGAAGAGAAAACAGTGCAATTTACTAATCTAGTGATAGTGAATAACTATGTAGCACACCTCATGCTGAAAAATAAATAAAAGCTCACTGTTTGATTCATGGTTTCCAGCTTCATTTTACATACCTTAACTGTGGTAAAAACATAACACAGATGTCTTTTATACTGTTTAAGAGGTATGAAATGTTTACCTTTTTCTTTATAATCAGTTTATTGCGATTCTACTTAAATATTTTGTTTTGTGTTTTTTTCTGTAGCTCTTTGCGGAGGGAATATAACTGCAATGAATGGCACCATTTACTCTCCTGGATATCCTGATGAATACCCAAACTTTCAAGACTGTTTTTGGCTTGTAAAAGTACCCCCTGGGAATGGAATCTACATCAATTTTACTGTTCTTCAAACAGAACCAATCTATGATTTCATTACTGTATGGTAAGCCAAGACCATTGTTATTGATTGATTCAACTGTATGTAGCAGTGAAACAAGGAAGGAATGAAAATATATCACAGTCCTCTGTACAAATTGCCATCTGATGTTTGAATTGGTGTAACTGAGGGTGACAGTGTGTGTTTTGGAGAATGAGACAAACAAGAGAAATAGATTTTAGCTTATTTGCCCATGAAGTAGCTAAACACATAGAACAAAAACTTTATGGGTGAAAAAATGATTTAAATTTGTTATTAAAATAATGTGCAAAACCTGGGAATTAAATCAGAGTAAGTTTAAGGTAAGAAAGTTCTCTATATACAGAACCACTGAAATTTAAAAGCCTGTATTCCAATAAGTTATTTAATACAACTACTGAATTTCTGTCATAATAATTCATCATAAAATATTATATTTGTATTATTATTATACTGTTAATTAAAGCATCTCTATTTAAACTAAAAATAAAATAGCTGAATTAATTATTGACAATTGGTTAATTGAACTACCATGTGACTTCTAAAATTCATTCTAAATTTAACAGTCTATGGTTCTCAAGATTATTTTGAAGAAAATAAAAGGAAGGCAAACTTCAAGCATTTGGGAAGATCTGGGTTGTGGTCAGGAAACCAAAGACAATTTAATTGATTACAGCTAATATGGGTACATTTCTTTTGGGTAAAAATGTGATCTTTTAAAATATGTTATCACCTAAATAAACATATACCAATATGATTTGGCACTCGTTGATTATTTCATCCACTGCATCTTTATCATCTCATATGTAATACTTTTCATTAGACTTTGTGTGAAACTTTCCCAAAAAATCAATCTCACTCTCCCTTTCTCCCCTCCCTGCTCTATGTCTCTCCTATAGGGATGGACCAGACCAAAACTCACCTCAGATCGGGCAATTCAGTGGCAATACTGCTTTGGAATCAGTCTATAGCACTTCAAATCAGATTCTAATCAAATTCCACAGTGATTTCACAACAAGTGGCTTTTTTGTGCTCAGTTATCACGGTTGGTATCATCTAGGCATTTCTATTTCGTCTGGCACTGTTTGAAATTGTCCTTGAAAAATTGAGTGTAATATATATATTCAACCAATGATTGCAAAGGTATTAAAATTTGACACTTTTTTATCATTTCAAATACATTTACTTGCAAAGAATGGCCTCTTCTAAGCATTTAGGGACATTAAAATGTGAGCAAATGGAGATAGGAAATAAATCAGTCAGTAATTACCCCAGTAGAAAATAATTATTTTTGCATGGAAATGCATAAAAGAGAACCAGCTGTTCATATTTTATTGCATGTAGTTTTAAAACATCAATCGATTTTTTCAATACAAAATGTTTAATCTATTTAACCTGCTGTGAGTCTTTCTAAAATTAGCATCCAATAACTTTATGCTTTGGATCACATTACTCATTCATTTATACTCTGTTTCACAACTATATCTATTCTAGAATCCTACAGCTTTAAGTGACTATTTCAGATCATTAAGTTCTTAGCTTTTACTCCCGTGAAATAATTTATGAAGAGTTTCAATTTCAATTCTTTGTATATAATTATTCTGGGTTCTCTCTTCATAACATTAACTTTTTGAAAGAACATTCAGATGGTTTCAGAGGATTTTTTTAAATTTCCTGTTGTGTTAAATTGTATTTCATTATAAATAAGAAAATGTTTATTTCTAGTGATTATATCCTTTCATCTGCTATGACCATAGTTTCATAAGCATATTCTGTTTCATATGACTTTGTCTAACCAATTCCATGAGCATCACAGGATCAATAAGCTACTAAATTAAATTTGCAAAACTTATATTAAAATTTCCAGGGTGAATGTGTACCTTGTCCATTACATTAACATACAATTTAATGTTTTCTTCTTTTTTTAACACAAAGTAAGAAAATCTTTGATACTCAAAGCTTATGTTACATGAAAAATATGGTAAGTCAAATATGGTTATACACAAAGACACTTAAAGCACATTGGGTCTAGAAATACTCAGAGAACAGACCAGAAAATATTTGATTTGCTTAATCTCAGCACTTATCAATCAGTAGATGATGCCCGATTTGTGCTTCTATAGTGGCCAGAGCTGCATGTATTATCTGGCATAGCCAATTAGAAAGCAGGGAGTTCAGTTAGATAACTTTGATTCAGGTTGTTTATTTTTTTTTAGTAACTCCTTTGCCTTTTTTAATGAATTGGTCATTGGTACTGGCAGTATGTATATACAGTCTAAAGCTGCAACAATAGCTTTATTACTTTGAAAGGTAATCATAGCTCAAGAACTACTAAACTAAATGATTTTAAGTTCAAAAGATGAATTCGTTGCTGAACTGTATTTTGTACATTTTCTCTCTTCACAGATCCCCGCATAACTTTTTATTATTTTGTATCTTGCCTGAACAAGTGATAAAGAAGGGACTGTTCATTGATGGACTGTAAATATCCATAAAATAATCTTATAGGGAGTGGAAAATTCTTATAAAACTTAGGAAACATTTCAAAGGGGAAATATTCTCAGAGAAAAGGATGTCAGTGTCTGTGTGTGTGTGTTTGTGTGTGTGTTTGTGTGTGTGTGTGAAAATGTGAAAATCTTTACATAGAAAATACAAGGATGACAGAATGTAGGTAAACACATACAAAATGTGAATGTAGATTTACATAGACACTTATGTGAATGTATATACATATATTCTCATTCCAAATTATGTTTCACCTGATTTTTGTAACTAGGTTCTGAATCATGTATATTAAAAATAGAATTATTTTAGGAATAAGGAAGATCAAATATTTGTTTAGGGCTTTGTTTTTCAGCTGACTTTGGACAAGTTATCCTTTGGTTTCCACTTTCTTCAGCTATAACACAACGTGCTATAATTGCTGAGAAGATTAACGAGATACTGTATATATAGAAATTACTCCAATTACTGGCATGTATTAGGTTGAACCATATGAAATTGTTGGCAGAAATGCTGAATATTGACAATTTTGTATAGCTCAACCCATGTAAGTGCTGTCATTATCACTATCATCAACATTGCATTGCAGAGATGAAATGATTGGAGAGAATGAGTAATATACAGTTAGCATAGTTCCTAGGACAGTGTATGTTCAGTAAATATTCCTTTCCTTACAATATCTTACCTCACATATTAGTTTTTCTAATAGAGTATTTATATTTATTTATACTTATATTTTAAATTTTATAATAAGGCTCAATTGCCAGAGCTTAGAGAAGCCTAACATTTGAATCAACATCTCTGGCAATTTTACCCAAACCTTAAAATAACCTTGAAATTTGGAGAGGTAGCCAGGGGTCATGTTAAAAATTGACAGATGCCTTATATTCTACTAGCCCTCGTAGCATAATTTTCCTAAGCGTGCTTTCATCCTGACTCACCTTTTCAAGAATGCATGATGCCTTCATTAAATCAAATTTAAAGCTACCCTATCATCTGGTTCTTTGATTCTTATTCCCCAGTTCCTACTCTGACTCCCATTAGATTCTTACTCTCACTGCCCCCTGAACTTCCATTCTTAAATGGTTTCTTACTCATCTTCAGTTCTTTAGCTCTACCTATCTTAAGTCCCATTTCTCCTTTTCTTGATAATTCAAACTCATAGGGATCACTACCATCTTTTCTATGATTGCACTTACTCTTTTCACCAAACTTTTCAGAACTTACAGTATGCTGTATTGTTTTATATGCCTTGTGAGTTTAATAATAGTGAGTGCTTTTATGAGGACACAGATCACACTTATGCTTCTTAATCCTTTCATAGTTTTATTATTGACTAAGTAATTATAGTTTAGTCTTATGGTCACGTGTGTTCGATTCTTTTTAAAATGTTGTCCAATTGAGTTTATTTGAGCTGTCTTAGTGACAACTTTTAAAAAGGTGATTTTACAGTTATGTACATGTGTGCTCATCCCTTCTCACAAAAACAAAAAAGATGCCTGTTTGCAAATTGGTATTAATATAATTAGTACAATTTAATATAACCGAAAATATAATATTCATATCCATGGCTCGTATTCAGTAGTTATAGCTTAGTGCCAAAATGAGCTCTCATAATGGTAAAACAAAAACAAAAAACTGGTCAGGTCATTTGGTACTTTTTCATAAGTTAACCAGGGAGATAATTCACTATTTAACACTTAGTTTAAGGTGATTTAATATACCTACGCTTAGAATGGTTTACTACCCCACTCAGTTTTCTTTATATTCTCTTAGTGATATAATAGCTCCTTCTGTTATGCCCAAACCTATAAGTCAGAAGTGGTTTTCTTAGGACTTGTTTACTTATTTTATAAATTTAACAGATCAGTATTTTCATATATTTTCTTAAGTTCACATTGATTATTTAAGTTTTATTTATTAATATATTTTTAATATGTCTGAAAGGAGAAAAATGTGTTTTTATGAGATCTAGTCAGATATGTCTTTTATAAAACATCACCTTCATAAAGCCTTTCATGATCAAAAATAACATTCCTAAAAAGCTTTGGAAAATGAAAGTTCTATGCAATGAAGAAATAGGGCAGGCATAAATGTTGAGGCACTTTATCTCAGATACCGTATTTCTTTTTCATCTGAGGAAATCTGCTAGTCTTTCTCTGTATTACTATAACCGTAATTCCCTAAAGAAATAGCTGAATTTTCTTTTTTTTTTTTTTGCGGTACGCGGGCCTCTCACTGTTGTGGCCTCTCCGGTTGCGGAGCACAGGCTCCGGACGCGCAGGCTCCGGACGCGCAGGCTTAGCGGCCATGGCTCACGGGCCTAGCCGCTCCGCGGCATGTTGGATCTTCCCGGACCGGGACACGAACCCATGTCGCCTGCATCGGCAGGAGGACTCTCAACCACTGCGCCACCAGGGAAGCCCCTGAATTTTCTTGATATCTGCCATAGAGTCAAGATGGGTTTGTCTTATAATAAATAATAACAGTATTCAGTCCTAATCAATGACTTCCTGAAAGTAAATTACAAAAAACCTGTTTCAACTGCATGTTTTTACAGACACTAACTTTGTATAGTCACTCTAATAGCGATAGCTACCATTTGCTGAATACTTAATATGCCAGGCACTATGCTAGATGCTTTCCATGCTAATTTTTGTAATAACTCTGCAATATAAGTATTATTATCCCTATTTTAATAATTAAAGAACCAAAAGACAGAAATTTGTAACATATATAAAGCCAGAGAACTAATAAATAGAAGGGCTGCTGGGAATTCAAAATAGGTCTGTCTGACTTAAGGACTGACCTCTTTTTAAATAATGACAACAATAACAGCAATCATAATAATAGCTAAACTATACTGAGTTCTTACCAAGTGCCAGGTAGTGTCCTAAGCTGGTATTATCTCATGCATAGATTATATTTAATGGTATGTAAACATAATTTTTCTTTAAAAATTGGCAATGATTTTCATTTTTATCAAGATAAGTCATCTCACTTTCTAGAAAATACCTCTCCTAATTACAACTTGGAACTTTGAACTTTTTAGTGCTTCTCTTCCCCAGGATCTACAGGCTAACAACAATATGTTGGTAGGTTTATCACAGATTAGTGTGTTCCTCTTTGTAGTTTCCAAAATGTGCTATGGTGATGAGAAAATAAGATAAGTTTATTGGGAATCTGACTTATGCCAACCACTGTAGTATAGCCAGAATATATATTTATTAATTTAAAACATAAAGTATCATTTTAATGCTTAAATCTATTATCCAGGGTACCTCTTTTTCTAATATCAGATATTAGGGAACCTCAATCATTACAGAAGATTTTCTTAGGATAATACAATTTAATAATATATATTATCCATTGCTTTCTGTTATTGGCACAGCTTCTGTGAATGAGTGGGTTGATTATATATTGAATTTCAGATTATTTTTAAGAAATGTATTTTAAAAGCCTGTAATACCTTTTAGGTCATCTTTTAAGGTTATATTGCCTTTACAATGAATGCTGTATTTGGGGACAAGTATATTTAACTCCACAAAGTCTCATCCTAAAAGAGACTACTGTAGATATAAGGACACATTTTATATAAAACATAAATCACCATTGCTTTGAACTGTGTGACCCCATTGCCTCCCACAACGTAAAGATCTGACCTCCTTTCATATTTCAGTAGATAGAGCATTGAGCTGATGAAATGTTTCATTGTTTGATTTCCAGAGAGCATAGGGGGTATGAACATCATACAATTTTATATATATATACAGCTAAAAAACCAAACTAGTAAAACTATAATGATGAAAAGATACTGCCATTTACTATTATTTAAATGACTACTTAGTGATTACTTAAATGACAAAAAGTCATGTCAAAATTGCTTACCATATTTTGGTATTTTGCTGTGTGTGATAAGATGGCATTTTTATTCTACAGTATCTCAACCCCCTCCAGCCAAAGTCCATCAGGAACATCTCTGTAGTTAAACAAAGTTGAGTTTATAGGCTCACTGTAATGTGTGGGACAACATACCATGAGAAACCCCGTGGAGTCTCAGTGAGAGGGTGTTAGGAGGGGCTTGTTATAGGATTTGGGCTGTGTAAGATGGTTCTGGAAAGTTCAAGGAAGCATGCTTTTCCTCTGGGTTGGATGCTCTTAGAAAATTGCAGCAGTTCTATAATTGGGTATCTTAATTTTTTTCTAGAAGGTGGAAGGTATGGAACACACCTAAAACTATGATTGGCGTGGGGTAGCAGCATTCTCTCGTACTAGCTGAGATGGAGGAATCTTGGTCATATTGGTGGTTTGGATAGCGTTTTCATTTTGTTTTATGGTTTTTGTTTTGTCTTTTCTATGCTCAGACATGATTTGGGAAAGGTCTTATTTTTGTCTTTTTCCAACAAGGTCAAAGAGCTATCATGTCTGATGTTAGTTGTTAGTTAAATTGATTACAGTCAACAGTAGAAAATCATGGCCTATCAGTTAGAGCCAGGCCGGCTCCAAGCCAACAGCATACAGGGGCTGTGCTTTGTTTTGTTTTCTTTTGCTTTTTTTTCTTTAGTCTTTTCTTTTCAATATGCAGAATAAAGTGATGGTTAAAGAGCTAAAACGTGTTCCTTCATAGCCAAAACAAACCAAACTATGATAGTAAACAGAAAAAGGAAAATAGAGACTGACAAAGAAAAAATTGTCACCTCTGATGTGCTCTGTTATCTACTAATGTGCCAGGCAACTCAACCGTGTAGAGAAGAGACCTTTAGCACATTACTTTTCAGACTCTAATGGTCTCAGTACTAAGGTAGGATACTTTCCATTAGCTACTGGAATATGGGGAAGTCACTTCATGCAAAAGATATTGGAATTTTCTTATGGATAATTCAGGATATTTCCCAAAAGCTTGTTTACTATACTTCTGTTTTTCCGTCTCTAGGAAAATACCTAGTAACTTCTTGTTGATCCATTTCTAATGATCCATTCCATTTCTCTATCTCATCTCCAAATCTAGGGCTGAACATTTTCTCTTGAATTCAAAGATTCTCCCTTCTATAGGCAGAGAAACAAATGGATTATAAAATACTAACAGATAAAACGTGATATTTGTAAGTAATTTAAGCACCACTGAAACTTACCTGTATGGTTCATATCAATTCACTAGCAGACTTTCTCCAAAATGGAAAAAAAAATTACTAATTATTTTTTCTTCTTAATTGGAACTCAGATAGCATTTGTTTAAATGCTCCTAACTCTACTTTCAAGTGGAGCTGCTTAAAGTTATTTTACATAACTTTTGAAATAGCCTTACCAGAATTACATAACTGAGTATGTAATTATCAGTGCTTTTTCTCCTCCAAATCTTCCCCAAATCATGAAGTTATCATACTTGAACTAATCTGGGTCACCACTGAAGTACAATAGTGGTTATAGAGAACTTAGAATTTATAAGAGCACATAGAACATTTTCTTTTCCTCTGTAAGAAATACTGCATCCTTATTTGGCAGAAAGGTTGTGCACTTGTGCTTTTGTGGTTTAGAGAAGGAATGGCAATTTGCCAGTGTCCTGTTGTGTCTTTTTTTGAAGAAGCCTTGAATAGCTCAGTTGAACTGAAGTAGATAAAAGCAGCAGCATTCTTTTCTGGAATTGGGTTGGTTATTTCATTACAAAGAAAATAGGAAATGAAAAATAACCAATATATATTGCCAGAATTAAACTCTAAAGTGATTTTAAGAAGCAAATTTGTTGGACCAGGAACCAGACATCTGTACACATTTGAATGAAAACAGAGCACTGTTCAAACAATGATCATCCTCAAAAGATACTGACAGGCACTCTAACCCACAATTGCCTCTGTTTCATCCCATTTGCAATTTTAGAGCTAGAGTCTTCTTAGAGAAGACTATTTGTTTCGAGACTCTTTCCCTCCTGAAAAAAACCTATATTTTGTGTATTACTTAGCAAATATTTGTTGGATTATAAGTAAAGTGAAAGGAGCTTATTACTCAATTGTGAAAAAGACACATGAAGAATCTCCTCCCTTATGTTACTTAAAGCCTAGATGGAGTCACAAATAGTGAAAAAGTAAGCTAATAAATGGAAAATAATAAATGTTGAAACAAGTCATGATATCCAGTTACAGGCAGAACTGAAACTTTTAAATTGTATCATCAAAATTTTAAATAGCATGAGTATGTATTTTAGTCCATGTTTTCCATGGATTGTTCTATTTAGAAACAGCTTCAAAGTGATGACCATTAATGGAAAAACTGCGTAACATAGATATTTACACATTTAAAATACACATTTAAGCTAAATCTGTGTTCTCTTTTAGATGAATCATTTTATTTGACATGCCATTCACCTTTAAGACACCATTGACTTATTTAATAACTATGCAAGGGCATCGTATCCTACATGTCATGATTGTATGTGCTACAAAACAGAGTTCTGTGATTAGAAAATAAGAGTAAAGGGTAGGAGGAGGTAGGTAGTGAAGAGCTCAGAAGATATGTTTATCCTGGTGATGTAAAACTGGGAATTGAGACACAAAGTCAGACTTGAAGTCAAAAGGATCAATGAAATCACTTAGGTGGAGATTGTAGGAAATTTGTTCGAAGGAAAATTTATTCAGAATTCAAATCTATAAAATTGATGAAAATAGAATTGCTCTTATTGTAGAGGAAGGAGGTACGGACATTACACCTCCTCACACCCTCCATCACATCACCCACGTGGTCTTGGGAAAATAACACAGTATCTCTGAGCATCATCTTCCTCATAATAATAATTTCCAACCTCTAGTCTTTTAAACTCTCCAGCTGAGTTATCTAAGTCATTCTAAGCAGGTTCTACAGATGACAGGAGTCATGAATTCCTCATTGATAAAAATATGCTTCTTCTTTAAAATAAAATAATTTTTGATTAGCATGAAGATTAAAAACAAGTTTACAGGCAAACAAAGATCAGATAAAATGCTCTCCTCTAAAGCAATTATACTCCAATAAAACAATAAATAAATAAAGCATAATCTTATAAGGATTTCTCCCTGTAGGGCTCTCTGTATCTTCCTCTCCCCCTTCCCTTACCTCTCTGGCGTTTCTCACAACTACCTTTTACCTTGATAATTGTAATTTTTGCTCATGTTTCCTCCTCTGAATGCTCTTCTGCCAATGATTACCCTTCAGCACTGGAAAAAATCGTACTCATCCTTTAAAATTTATCTCATTCATTTCTTTTTATCAGAATTTTCCTTAACTAGTCTAGTTGATATTCCTCAGTACTCTCGTAATACTCTCACAATAGGGCCCATACTGAAGATATGGGCTTTGACATTGAAGGACATAGGCTGGACTTCTGGATAAACCCTGTACTAGTTGTGTGATCTCGGGCAAGTTACTATGCCTTTAAACCTCCTTCTTTTTATCTCCGAATTGAGGTACATAAAGAAATTAACTCCTAAGTTTAAGTAATAAAATTATGCATATAAAACACATTTTTCTTCAAGGTTATAACAGCGTAAAATGTGTTTCTTAAATTAATAATAGTATATTACATCTTTGAAGACAACTAGTGAAAACAAGGCTTTAACTAAGCAAACAGTTGTGATACAGATATCATATAGGGCCAGTAGTCATGATACTTAGATTCATAGAGACCTTTTTTCAGTGGCCTTTACCTTATGCCAAATAAGAATCTACCTAATCTAATGGGATGACCAGTTTAGAAACATAAAATTTAACATAAATATATTAATCTAGCATGGTGAAAGAAGGCTCTGGAGCCAGACTGTCTATGTTCAAATCCCAGCTCTGCCATATTATAGCTGTATGAGTTGGACAAATTCTTTAATTCTTTTAACAGTTTTTCTTTTATATAATGGGAATAATTATAGAACTCATTACATAAATTAAGTAATAAAATAAATAAAATTTTTGTGAGGACTAATAGAGTTAATATAAATAAAATGTTCATAATATTCCTTGGAATAGAGTAAGCCTTGAGTATTGTTCGCAATTATGACTGAATGCTAGGCACTTTGCTAGATGCAGGGGATTCTGCGATGAACCTTGGGAAGCTAGGCATTGAGCACATAAACAAACATGAGTGTATAATTCCAAATTGTGATTATGCCAAGATAGAAGCACATAATCAGAAGGACTAGAATGAGGGTGAGAAATAAGGAGTTAAAAGGTAAGCATTCTTACCATGGGAAAATATTTAAGGAATGATTAATTTTCCCTCAATGTTGTAGCATTTTTTTAAATAAAGAAATAGTTGAAACTTGATAAATTCTACCATATATTTTTATTCTTATAAATAAACCTTATGTAATTTTCTTTTTTCACATATGTGAATATGTATAGCTGCTCAGAGAAGGAATAAACATTGTCTATTTTTATAGCCTATCAACTAAGAGTGTGTCAACCTCCACCACCTGTACCCAATGCTGAAATTTTGACAGAAGATGATGAATTTGAAATAGGTAAAGTCTGCTAAATTACTTTCAAAGAAAACATACTGTTAGCAGAGGTATTTACTTTAAAAGAAATAAGAATAAAGAATAGTAGCAGCCTGTCTTAGACCTTCTTTCCCTGGATCGATGGGGATTGTTTAGAATTCTTAAGACTGGGTAACAATGAAAAGAGGAAAGAGAGTATTAGGCAAGAAGAAAGAATTCTGTATTTCCAGGATGTACAGTTAGAAAACAGTGCAGGAATTTGAACCGTATAACTATTCTGGTAGTTCCTTCCAAAGTATTATTTTGCTACCTTCCAACACTGTAGTGTTGAATTCAGGCATAAACCTGATGTGTATAATGAAGGATATGTAGGGTGTATTAGAAGACATGTTTTATTTCCATGTCTTTGAAAACAATTGGTTGGTTATGCTCAATTTGATCGTAAATAAAGTCCTTTTAAAACTTGGTTGGAAATTTAACTGTAATAATATCTAATAGTTTGAAAAATTATGTAAGAAAAGAAGACATCCTAATGTTATCATAATAAATTTTTATCATTATTATCCTAGTAATATTCATATTTGTTGAGAAATGTAAGAAAACATCAATGACCAATGTACATCTAATCTTAATAGCAATAACTAGGAATCTCCTTTTAACTGCTTGATATATTTTTAATGAATATCTTACCAGTACCAACCGGATTATTTCCTTACTACTATTGCTTATATCTAACCAGATTGCCCCAGTACAGTCTTACTTGTAGTTTATTATTGGCTTCAGTTCTGATTGATCAGTGTTTATGACATACTAGTAGTTCAATATTTTGAATGTCATCACTGCTTATAACTAATAGAATTTTTATATTGATTGAAAATGACTGAAAGAAAAAATATTCTAATTTTATATTGAAACATCTGTTTACTTTAACCATTACCTTGTTCCTTATCAGAAGCCCCTTCTGCATTTTTTTTTTTAAATAGGTGATATTATTAGGTATCAGTGTCTTCCAGGATTTACTTTGGTTGGTAATGCAATTCTGACATGCAGATTAGGAGAACGACTCCAGATGGATGGAGCACCTCCAGTTTGTCAAGGTACCAATTCTTATGATTATTTATTTCTAAATATCTGTTTTATGTTTAATTCAGTACTAGCAAAATAGAGAACAATCTATTTTATATAATTATATATTTAACTGACAATAATGTTAAATATTATACAACTCATAAGTGGTATTTTTCATTCCATTATTTCTCAGATTTAAGTAAACATTTTTAATTCATCCAAGGCTTAATTTTTCTAGTTTATCCCAAACTCAATTCAATCTATTTAAATTATTTTTGCTGTGAGGAGTGGAAATGGAGGTAGAAAGCAAGAAAAATCACTTTAAATAAAGATTCCAAGGTTGACTGCAAGTAGTTTCTATTCTGACCACTAGAATCATTAAACTTTTTTGAGCACCTGTTAAGAATGAGGATCTGAGGGAAAAAACAAACAGACAGAAAGTTGTAAATGGTCCCTGCTGTGAAAGCAACATGGTGTAAGGGATATGACAGCCATACAGCTTGTAGCAAGACAGTACTAAGGAAACAGGCCAGGGAGCTATAGAGTCACATGATTTTAAACTGTTTGTAGGACAGGGAAAGCTTGATGGAGGCATTGCTCCCTGAGTCATAGGTTCCAAATGAAAAGTGATACTTACTTTGGTAGAACTAAGATAGGGAAAGTGTGGTCCAAGTGACAGAGGTATATGCAGAGACACAGAAATGAAAGACAGTGAGGTACAGACTTCAAGGCATTCACCATGTTATAAGGGCAAGACCATGATGGATCTTGAATGATGTACTGGGATTCTGATGTTCAGGAATCATGTATTATTAACTTGTATAGCTCCTAGGGCCCGTAACAGTGCCTAACACATAGTAACTAATTATAAATATTGGTTAATTTGAATAAAATTGAATTGAACTTGATTATACATCTCCAGATTTTCTTGGATTACTTCCTTCACTGGGGTTTATTCTTGAGAAATAGAAATCTGTTTTATGCAGTATCTTAACTGTTACAATGAGCCTAAAAGAAAAATTCTGTTTATTATTACAAGCATGCTGTAAGTAGGAATAAATGTTTGATTTTTCTACCTCACTGGAATCCTTACAAGAAGATAGAAGGATTTTCATAAGGGGCTTTTACAGTATCAAAAAGAAAGACATGTTTGGAGGTATAACCAGCAACAATATAAGAATTTTCCTTGCTCTTAGTCAATGATTTTTATAGGCCATCTTAAAGTTGTTTGTTTATTCTGAAGTCTACCACCTTTACTCCTGAATGAACAAGCAATTACATACCAGGACTTCTTCCTTGACCCAGTGTATAAACTTCATTGTGAGCTCTTGGAGAGCAACACTTCTTTTTTATATATCTGGATCCCAATTCAATATTATATTTAATTAAAAATACAAAACAGTTTTGTTATTTGAGTTCCTCATCTCTCAGATTTTCAATATCATATTTCTAAAATCAGAATTTCCTGTAGATTAGTAAATGTGTTTCTTCTTATTCTATCTGCTCTGGAGAATACAAAAAAGGATGATCAATCTTTGTCTCATAATAACACTATGGGTACTAGCTAAAAGTTAATTATCCCTCAGAATGAGTTTATGCAGCATTACTATATTAATTAATTGACCAGGCACTTAAGCTAAAAAGCTGAGTTAAAATTTTGTTTGAGTTTATTCATAATCCCACTAAAAGATTGTCATTCATTTGGAATCTGTTGTAACTAATCTATACTGTTTTTAGTCTATTTTAAATTATTTGATTTTTTCACTTTTCCTAAAAGAGGCTATATCATTTTTGTTATTCCTCCCTGGATCCTCTTTAGTTCTTTATATCACACTTAAAACATGGAAAGCAAGTCTAAATATGGTGCTCTTCAAAGGGTTTGATGTAAATGAAATATAATAGGTGACTACAGATAGTTAAAAACATGGGGTCCATCTAGCTGAATGTGTGAGACTTTCTGTACTTTAAACTTTCTGGGCATTAGTTTCCTCATATGCATAATGGGGATAAGAATTGTAGACATTTCTTAAGGTTGCTGTGATAAGTAAGTGATATAATGAACAAAAGGTGCTTAACAGTATCTAATGTACACATATTTACTCTTGATGATTGTCTTACTCTTGGCGTATGTTGGTTAGTGTGAGAATAGGTTAATTTGTGTATTTACAGTAAATTATATTGAATCATACCAGTTTTTCAAAAGTAATATGCAATATTTGTTCAATTGAAAACATTGGGACCATTAAGGTACAGCACCTGCTTTTCAATAACAATAGCCTAAGAAGAAAATGAAAAAAGCGATGAAATGATAGCCATAAAATTGCTAACTGCAATAACAGAAGCATACATGACAGAGGTACCAAGAAGAAAATCAACAGTTCTCCTTGGGTTGATGGAGGAGAGGTTCAGGAAGTGTTTGTTTCACAGAGGATGAGACTTGATCTGGGTTTTGAGATGTGCTAACATTTCAAATGCATCAGACAAGAGTAAGACTTTGAAACAGAAGCACTAATGGATAGGCTGAGTTCAAAAATTTATAAGTCATCCAGTATGTTTGGAGCATTCTGTTTCAGAGGAGGAGCTGCAGAAAACAAAGCTGGAGAAGTAGGCAGGGACTGAAGTTGAAGGGCTTTGAAGGTGCTGAATGGCTTTTAGTAAGGGAATAACATGTTCAGTAACCCAGTTACTCACTTAGTTAAATATTTCAGAAGTATTAAACAGCAGGGCACACACAACAGAAACCCTTTCTTAAAACTTATTCAGTTTGTCATATGGTTATATATCTTTTATTTCAATATGCCATAACTATATATTCACTAATGTTCTTCATCTTTGACTCAAGTTTTCCATTCCATTTCTAGCCTTCAAGTTTCTTTATTTGTTTATTTATTTTACATATTTTTCATTTTGTGAAAAGCGAACATCAGGTTTCTCTTTTTAGACTGAGGACTTAATACTATTTGCTGAATTTTTTTTTTTTTAAATCTTGAAATCACATCCAAGAAGCAAATGTCTCAGATTCAAATAAGAGAAATAGAAGTTTAAAAAAAAAGAAAGGAAACAACTCTTAGATTAGCTATACTGTATTCTATAGTAAAAGTTTAAATATCTGTATATGAAGTTATGGCAGTTATTTTCAAGTTATTTCAAGTTATTAACTTGATTAAAGAACAATCATATGTTGCCATAATTCACTATTTTACTTACTCTTTTCCATCCCTATACTACTTGAAGACTTTATAATTCAAAATATTTCATGTCCTTCCACCCTGGAAGTGACAAATATATAAATCCTTCATCTATTCATCTGTATTTTAGCAACAGTATTTGGTATTTTGAAGCCTAGTTTATTTGAACAAACATTGAGAAACAAGGATGTACGCAGTAATAACACTCAAAAATTGGTCCAAGCTACATTTAAAAACTATTTATCAGTGATATACATAGGACATTTTACTGTAGTGGCTACAGTGGCTTCCAGGTAAAAAGTTCTATATCATATTGAACTAAATCCTGTTTGGTATATATTGGTTTACTTCTATACTGTTTGGGCTATATTGAGCAATTCCAATACTCTTCCCACACCATAAAACTCAAAGTCTTAAGGGAAAAAAAAGGGCTGAAATGGCATCATTTGAGTGATAAGGATTTGATCATCTTGGTCACATTCTCATTCCAAATGCAAATTTAAGTATATGTTTCTATTATTTGGTCCAATGCATAATGCTATTGAGGCCAACAATTAAAGTATAGTAGTTTACTATACCTTGGAGATACACACACACGTGCGCACACACACACACATTCTCAGGATGTACAGCAGAGGTACTGTTATGAAATGAAGAGCTGTGCTTTGTCTTACACTTATGATCTGGAAATAGCAGGAAGAACTGAAAGGTAACTGGTGACCCAAAATTGTGTTAAATCCTCGTGGCTTAAGCATATTCATGAGATTAGAAGTGACTTTGCCTGGAATGAATCCTCTGAGATGGGGCAGTTTCCTGTCTGTCCTCACATACCTGAGTGAGTTAAAGTTTGAGGACAGAAGAAAAAGTAAGGAAGGAAAAGGACAGGGTAAAGACATAGGCAAGAGAGGCAGAGGGGAGAAAACGTAAGAAGATGAAGGAAAATAGGGAAAATAATATAAAGAAATAGAAGGCAATAAAATACCTTATCTTTTTATTATCTATGTATTTATTGTCCAGAAAAATAATGTATCTTCCATGTAATAATAAAAGGAAATTAATACCATAAAATTTTAGGTCAATCCTCCATATTTTGAACTTCAAGCTTATTATACAAGTTGTCTTTTTATACACATAGCTCAAGATATTATCTCCTTTATTGTTATTTAATATGAAAACATTTAAAAACTGGGTATTTAATGCAATTTTCACTTAAATACATTTCAATTAAAGTATTGAAATGCAACTTTAAAATGCAACTTTCAGTATTTAAAATGCAACTTTCACTTAGGTCTAAAACACTAGCATCATCTAATGGTATATATTTTTTGACAGTGCTCTGTCCTGCCAATGAATTACGCCTGGATTCTACGGGAGTCATATTGAGCCCTGGATATCCTGACAGTTACCCAAATCTTCAAATGTGTGCCTGGAGCATTTCTGTGGAAAAAGGATATAATATTAGCATGTTTGTAGAATTCTTCCAGACAGAAAAGGAATTTGATGTTCTTCAGGTGTATGATGGTAACCATGGGTTATATTTACTGGATATTCATAAATTCAATTCAACTGCTCTAATTATACTTTCAGACCTTCAGTAGAAACACTGCTTATATGATTTTATTCTATCTTATGGGTATTTTTAGAAGTATCAACATCAAACTTACCTATATACCATATGAAAATTGTAGTTAGCTTGATTATTATGTTATAAATTGTATCTGCTTTAGCTATGGAATTAAAATGTTTAAACAAACATTTTATGTTATGTTTTAAGTTATTATTGATGAAGTAAATTGGTTCTGGATTAATTTCACCATATTTAATACTATTCTAAATATATAAAATACTAAAGATGAATTATTCAGTTACACCTAAATTGTATTATTTTCTTTCTGAAGGACCAAATATTCAAAGTCCAGTGCTTGTTTCACTCAGTGGGGATTATTCATCTGCTTTTAATATAACAAGCAATGGTCATGAAGTATTTCTTCAATGGTCAGCAGATCATGGCAATAACAAAAAAGGCTTCCGGATAAGATATATAGGTATGTGATATTTATAACTTCAGTACAGATCTCACCTACATCTTCAGTATGGTTGTGATTAAAGAGCACAGACACATACACTATTTAATTAGGTATGAATTTAAATCATATTTCTTCCATTGATGTTTCTTGAGCAATTTATGTAACATCTCTATGCCTCAGTTTCCTCAATGTAATGATAATAATGCTATGTCTTTCATATAATTTTGAAATGATTAAAAGGACTTAAGTTATTTATGACTTATCTAAGTTAATTATAAATTAAACTCTGGGGCTTCCCTGGTGGCATAATGGTTAAGAATCCACCTGCCAATGCAGGGGTCCGGGAAGATCCCACATGCCATGGAGCAAATAAGCCCATACGCCACAACTACTGAGCCCACGTGCCACAATTACTGAAGCCCATGCAACTAGAGCCCGTGCTCCACAACAAGAGAAGCCACTGCAGTTAGAAGCCCACGCACAGCAACGAAGAGTAGCCCCAACTCGCTACAACTAGAGAAAACCCGCACGCAGCAACGAAGACCCAGTGACAGCCAAAAATAAATAAATAATTAAATAATTAAAAAAAAATTTCCAGCCAAAAAAAAAAATTAAACTCTGATATTTTAAGTGCTTTATTTCCCAGCAGAAATTTCCCTTGAACTCTCACAAAATGTTAATAGTGTTGCTCAGTTGTATCTGATCTACTTAATATATATAACTCCTTTAAATGAGAAGTTTAAACAAAAGATAAACATACAGTAGAAAAAATCTTTGTCTTCACTCTTGCCCACCTATTTATGATACTTGCTAAAATATATTAAATATTAAAAGAGAAAATGATGAACACATCACTTAGAAACATTTAGTTTTAAAAAAATGTTTTGTCATCATTGCTTTTCATTGAGTAATATCTAGAAAGATGTAGGCTGAAAATCCTTCTTAATATCAAGATGAAATAGCTTTTCCTATATGCCTTCTTGTTTATAAGGTCTACTAATACTGAGACAATAATTTTCTTGTTAACTGTACATAGTTTTCCATTATGCAAAGATTATATCCCTTCTCTTTATTGCCATCCTAAATCATGTCAGATGCCATAGGTATGTGCTCAATAACAGAATACTTCAGACCCAATCAACCATCTCTATCTCTCCAGTGTTCAGACCATGTCTCCCCAAGCTATGGGTCATTGCTAATCAATCCTACTGAAAATTACTTTCTTAAATATTTTATAGATTATTCTGACACAACAATTGTAGACATGGACTTAAATAAAATTTTGAATTCCAGTTGTAAATATAAACTCTTGAATTTTACTCATTTATATAAATTTGCATATGTGTATGTTATGTGCAAATACCATTTTTGTCTACTTTGATTTTAAAACTATAAGGTGATAATTTGCCTTTATCAGCAATTTGTCTTTTACATATTAGAAGTAACTTGTCACTGACATTATAGCATGTTTACAAGTTTTATCCTATAATAGATATGTATTAAATTTGAAAAATGTTATTAGGCATGCAAAGGAGAAATGTTTAAAAATTTAAACATACGCCCAAGTCATTCTTGAGGTTTTTCATATTTGAATGTGAACTTTGTAAATGTCTTTTTATTAAAGTTGTGCCAGACTGTATTTAAAAAGTCAGAATGTTAAATTATATTTTTAATAACCATAATAACTTAAAGGGAAATCATTCAAATCCAACAGTTACAAGCATAAGTTCACTATATTAAAGACTAATCCTTATTTATGTTGATATTCATGACAAAGTTAGATATAAATGTAATGAAAACATCATTTTTGGCCCCAAGAACAGCTTGACATATTGAATATAAATTTTTCCTTTAGAAAATGACAGGTTATGACATATATATTCTAAGTCCAATCTATTTCTTACTATTTACCCCTGAAGTCTCATTTTTTCTCAGAAGAATACATTGAAGTTTCAGTTTCAAAGGGTAAATGGATCCTGCCAGTCTGAATAGTCTCAAAAGTACATATATATGAAAAAGCCATTTCACGTTATCTTTTGACATTCTAGACTTCAGGAGATGAAAGAAGTTTTATTTTATTGGCATTTTTTATCACCATATATAAGCACTCTTGGCAGCATGGAAACTCTTTAATAAACTGGAAGAGAGGATTATGGAATGTGGAGGGACTATTTTAGACATCCACCAAAATGAAATGCATGAACTAACATGACATAGGTGTCTGCAGGTAATTTCAAAGTGACATGTAAACAACATGCTCTAAAATATTGCTACTAAACTGTGGCATTTAGGCCCTTCAGGTGACAGGAAATACCAGTTCCAAAATTCAATAAACTATTTGTAGGGCTTTTGAACCTCCAGGGTATTAAGAAGGTATAATGTATTTCAATTAGGAGACATCTCCAGTGACAATAAGAATCAGAAGAAAGCCCAGAAATAGTTATGTCTCCTAAAAGTTATGTCACTAGATTGTCAAGTGGATGGAAAATAATATATGTCCATATGAAGTAAAACTCACGTAGATGGCAATTGAATTGGCCAATTTTTATGAACTAGTATTTACTTTAAGGTTTTTATAACTCTAGATTGTAAAGAGTTTCTGATTCATTAACTTTATATGATTTTCATTTTTTTCTTTTAAAAAGCTTTCTACTGTAGTACACCAGAATCCCCACCTCATGGATACATTATCAGTCAGACAGGTGGACAGCTTAATAGTGTGGTCCGCTGGGCCTGTGATCGAGGATTCCGACTTGTTGGGAAAAGCAGTGCTGTGTGCAGAAAGTCTTCCTATGGGTATCATACATGGGATGCACCGGTCCCTGCTTGTCAAGGTGAAGTATATTAACCAGAAATGTTACATTAATAAAAGATTAACCCCGTTTAACTTTTATTTGGATTGCTGAAACTTCCAATATTATAAATATGCAGAAGCATATTATGGATACCTCTAAGGAAAATAAGGCTGAAAAACACAGACTGATAAATTTGAGGAGCATGAGACACATTGTCTTATAATTCTTCATTTGTTGTTATGTGATTTATGCCTTTACTCTATCCACTTATATTGCATACTTTACTCATACATCTACCATTCCCATCACTTTGTTGTCAGAAAATGAATGACCCAGAGCTGGAGTGTGTGTTAGTGTGGAGTCTGCAGAGAGAAAAGAGGGGATAAGAGTAGGCAAGGTCACTGATGATGTTCACTCTCAAGTATGCAAAAATGTGCTCTCAGTGCAACAAATTTAAAAGAGGAAAATGTAGCCAATTACCACATTATTTTTTCTTCACTGTTTAGGTAACTCAACAGAGATGTCTTTCATTTCCATTTTATTTTGTTAAAAAGCAAGGCACTCTCTGAGCATTGTATCCTGCTATAGCAAAAAAATGACAAGTCAACAAATGGCACATTTTAGAGCTTTGGACTAGGTCTTGTTTTTAAAGAGTAGTTGAGTCTCTTAGCTAGGTATAGTAATAAAGACAAGTTCAACATAAAGAAAATGTAATGTCATTGGACTCTGAAAATTTTCGAACATCACATTATTTTGTAATATGAAATTTAAATTTATATTTGATTTATTTTACCCAGCATGTGGAGGCATATATAACAACTATGAACCCTCACATAATAGCCCGGAGATGGAAACAACCTAAGTGTCCATCATCAGATGAATGGATAAAGAAGATGTGGTACATATATACAATGGAATATTACTCAGCCATAAAAAGAAATGAAATTGAGCTATTTGTAATGAGGTGGATACACCTAGAGTCTGTCATACAGAGTGAAGTAAGTCAGAAAGAGAAAGACAAATACCGTATGTTAACGCATATATATGGAATTTAAGAAAAAAAATGTCATGAAGAACCTAGGGGTAAGACAGGAATAAAGACACAGACCTACCAGAGAATGGACTTGAGGATATGGGGAGGGGGGAGGGTAAAAGCTGTGACAAAGCGAGAGAGAGGCATGGACATATATACATTACCAAACGTAAGGTAGATAACTAGTGGGAAGTAGCCGCATAGCACAGGGAGATCAGCTCGGTGCTTTGTGACCGCCTGGAGGGGTGGGATAGGGAGGGTGGGAGGGAGGGAGATGCAAGCGGGAAGAGATATGGGAACATATGTATATGTATAACTGATTCACTTTGTTATAAAGCAGAAACTAACACACCATTGTAAAGCAATTATACTCCAATAAAGATGAAAAAAAAAAAAAAGGATGCATTTATCACTTTCAGTATTATTTGAAAAAAAAATGAGGGACGCTTTCAGTTAATAAATAATGGATGTTACCTATCATCTACTTATTGGAGGCAATTTATATAAAACAAATAAAATATAAAAATATCAGTTAAAATTTAAACAGCAGCAAGTTAAAATGAGCAGAGAATAGATATTACCAGATACCCAAAATGGTTTATTTTACCTGTTAAATTGCAATTTCTAATTCATGAAAATATAGCTTTCATAGGCATGTATAAATAAATGAGAAATGAAAGAACTGTTTCCTTATATTGCTGATTCAGAAACATTAATTACTTACTAGAATTCTGGGATGTATCCTAAACTTAATGGGTTACCATCATTGAAGGTACTGACTTCATGTAGAATAAATACATTTTAATAAACTAGCAAAACATCTGCTTTCCTTTGACCAATGAATAGCAGGAGTATTTATACATTTTTAGTATTAAATGGTTTCCCAGAATTGGTTTGAGAAAGAATCATGATCTCATAATTTTAGAATCACAGGAATTTAAAATATATATAATAACTTCTAAATCATATAGATTTTAAATAAACATTTAAATGCTCTGAACTTTGAACAATTAAATTTCAGTTATTAAGGATTGTTTTTATATATATATAGATAGATAATCTTTGAGAAACCTTTAGTGAAAATAATTAACTGTTGGTTAAAATAAAAAATTATCCTGAACTTTCTGAAGTTTTGAAATTGCTTTGTAGTGTCAGCACTATAATTTCATTGGTTTTTTTTATATAATATGACATTTATATATGGAGCATTTTTTAATTGTTCTTGATTTGAAATTTTTCTATAATTACAAATAGGTTATTTTTTTAACATCTTTATTTGAGTATAATTGCTTTACAATGGTGTGTTAGTTTCTGCTGTTTAACAAAGTGAATCAACTATACATATATGTATATCCCCATTTCTCCTCCCTTTTGCATCTCCCTTCCACCCTCCCTATCCCACCCCTCTTGGTGGACACAAAGCTACTAGCTGATCTCCCTGTGCCATGCAGCTGCTTCCCACTAGCTATCTATTTTACATTTGTTAATGTCCATGCCACTCTCTCACTTTGTCCCAGCTTACCCTTCCCCCTCCCCGTGTCCTCAAGTCTATTCTCTACATCTACATCTTTATTCCTGTCCTTCCCCTAGGTTCTTTGGAACCTTTTTTTTTTTTAGATTCCATATGTATGTGTTAGCATACAGTATTTGTTTTTCTCTTTCTGATTTACTTCACTCTGTATGACAGACTCTAGGTCCATCTACCTCACTACAGATAACTCAATTTCATTTCTCTTTATGGCTGAGCAATATTCCATTGTATATATGTGTCGCATCTTCTTTATCTGTTCATCTGTTGATGGACACTTAGGTTGCTTTCATGTCCTGGCTATTGTAAATAGTGCTGCAGTGAACATTGTGGTACATGACTCTTTTTGAATTATGGTTTTCTCAGGGTATATGCCCAGTAGTGGGATTGCTGGGCCATATGGTAGTTCTATTTTTAGTTTTTTAAGAACCTCCATACTGTTCTCCACAGTGGCTGCACCAATTTACATTCCCGCCAATAGTGCGAGAGGGTTCCCTTTTCTCCACACCCTCTCTAGCATTTATTGTTTGTAGATTTTTTGATGATGGCCATTCTGACTGGTGTGAGGTGATACCGCATTGTAGTTTTGATTTGCATTTCTCTAATGATTAGTGATGTTGAGTATACTTTCATATGTTTGTTGGCAATCTGTATATCTTCTTTGGAGAAATGTCTATTTAGGTCTTCTGCCCATTTTTGTATTGGGTTGTTTGGTTTTTTGATATTGAGCTTCATGAGCTGCTTGTATATTTTGGTAAATCAAAATATAGCTGAAAAATAAGATATTTTGCATAGTAACATGATAAAATATTTATAACTCAAAGAATCATTTCCAAAATTGATCCTTTATGTTCACTGAAACAATTTTAAAACATTATTTTATAAAATTGTTTGTTGTATGTGACCTGTGTTTGGGCATAGCTAATTGAAATGAAAGGGGTAAATGTCATTGGGGAGAGCTATTCACACAATTTTTGTTTTGTTCCAAATTTGTTTTGCATTCTTCAGTTATTTTTATTCTTCTTGTCTCTTCAGTCTCCTTATACATCCTCACATATATTTACTTGAGCTGTGGTTACGCAATGTGAACACAATTCAAGATAGAAAATTTAGTCTGTTATCTCTATTTCGGTTTGAGAAGGTGTTTTATTTCTTTGTCTACACATCAACGAATCATTCATTGACTCCCTGCCCTGTCACTAATTAAACCATTGTCATCCCTCTATACAATCGAGTATTGTACAGGGTTATGCAGAAACAGTCACTTTGTATTCCCTGTTTCACTTTATTTTTTTCAAGTTCTAACACATTTCTTTTACTGTCTTCTTAGTTATTATAAAAAGGGAAATATCAGCCAACATTCACTACCAACATGAGATATACGTGAACATTTGAGATATACAGCTGGAAAATGAACACATTAAAAATGTTCAACATGATGAACCGTTAGGGAAATGCCATCAGACCATAGTAAGATAACTCTACACACTTTTAAAACAGGTTAATATTTAGTACATTTAATATAAAAACCAAGTACAGGTATGGGGACATCTTTATTTCACTTTTAATTTGTGCTTGTTTCAGAGTTCTGCAGAGAAGCTTCTGACAATCACTCAGTGATGATGGTTCTTCTGAACTCTGTTTTCCTTTTTTTTTAGCTAAGAAGTTAAATTGTATAGTATCTACAGGCACATTTATCCTATCATTTTAGTATGTTGTCTTTTTTTCAATTCTAAAATACAATCATTATATACTAACTACATGTATGGAACCTATATTATTTAAACTAAATTTCATTGTTACTTTGCTCTAAGTTTAACCTACTCTACCCCAACAATGTACAGCTAATTTTTAAAAAATGACTAAATACATGATCTTTGGTGGGGATTCAGTGGGGAAACAGTTTATTACAAATTGAAATACCCAGAAGTCCTAAGTGGAAATACAAATATTGCTTTAACAGACATCAGGGAACCATTTACCTTTGCAACACTATTTTAGAGGTCTATAATTAGATAGCAAGAATAATAACATAATTATATGAGATTGCTTATATAATTTATTAAATCAACATTACTACTTTTCTGTTTATAATTTGCAGGTTATCAAATTACAAAAGATCAAGCTATTCACCAGTAGGGAGTCTGCTATTCCACTTTGAGAATTTTATATGTGTTTTACTAAAATTTTTTTTTTACTTTGTAGTCAATTTGCATGAATTAATTAAAATTAAACACCTAAGTGATAGATTTTATAAGAGAAGTAGAAACAATTTTAGGTTGAAATGGAGACAGAATATTTACAGCTTTTGTAAATACTCAAACTAAACTCGTATCTTTCTATTATTTCTTTTGATACGAGAAAAATAGTTACAAGTTTAGAATCTCTTATATGAAACCAATAAAACTAGTTATTTCAGAATTTAGAGGTTTTCTGATTTTATACAATAAACTATTGAAATATAAATTTATACTGTAATTATCCCATTATGGTAAAACTAACTTTTACGTAAATCAGATTTATTGTAGATAAAAACCAAGACATCTGAGACATATCAGTGAAATGCAGGAAGACCCAAACTAGGTTTTAAGACGATAAGTCCTAGCCCTATATTTATTAAATATGTCCGTACACATGATATTCCATGGAAGGTGCACAAGCACATAGAGTTTGGCTGGACCTAAGACAAAGTAATATCCAGCTTCCAGGTAAAATAAATCTATTTGTTTTACTCCTGGCCGAAACCCTGATGAGTGTTGGTTACCACTACCTTTATAATCTTTAATACTGTCAAATTGAATTGACCTAACTTGCTAGGTCCACACATGTATTAGCACTAATACACTCTATATTTACTTAACTTGCCTTCTCTTATAATCTGTGTGCATGCTGATAACCATGCACATGCTGACAAGAAACTAAGTAAGAAACCAAGAAATAAAGTATTAAGAGTGTATAGATTCACCAATTTAAAAAGACATTCAATCAGAGTTTGAAATAATTGATTCAGAAAGTTGTAGTTCAAAAAAGGTTTTGCTGAAGATATTCTGAAATTGTTTCAGAGGAATTAATAAAATTCCAAATAGTTTTACATGCTTTATACTCTATGAGACTTATCTAATTAGTTTTCTGTTTCTTTGGTTTTGTATGTATGTATTTATTTTAGCAATTTCCTGTGGGATTCCTAAAGCTCCAACAAATGGAGGAATACTCACAACAGACTACTTGGTAGGAACCCGAGTTACCTATTTTTGTAATGATGGATATAGATTGTCATCTAAGGAACTTACCACTGCTGTCTGTCAATCAGATGGAACTTGGAGCAATCATAACAAGACTCCTCGCTGTGTTGGTATGTATGTTAAGGAAATTTCATCACTTGTGTTTCTACTGGCATCTTATATGATCTGAAATTTTATGTATTTTTCAGATTTTAGAACCATTCCCTAAAATGATGTCTAAGAGGGAAATAGAAGTAAATTAAGCTGTCTGCAATACAGTATAAGGACAGTTTTACTCATTTTCAGAAGCTCCAGAATATTTATATCAAAAAAATAAAGTGGCATTTTATTTTACATAGCAACGTTTTATTTATTTTGTAAAAAGTCATCCATCAATCAGCATGTGTTTTCAATACATAGGTCTTTGAAAAAAGATTTTGTTTACATTAATAAAATTATATTTTAATACATTCAACTGATTTTTATAAACATAAATGATGCTAATGAGATGATCCATAATATTCAACTTTTGTCAGAATTCTTCAGGTTACTTACATTTAGAATAGTTCTCATTCCTGCCATCAATACTGTAATAGGTAAATGAATATTATATAATGGTTATAGAAAATAATTCAGATAAAATATTTGGTAGAAAAGGATTAGAAAATGTGTCTTTAAATAAGGTCTTTAATTTTTCTCTATAAATCAATTACTTGTTCTATTTAGTACTAACATTTCAACTTAGCTGTGATTTCATTTAAAATGGGGTTGTTAAATTATTTGCAATCTTAACATAAGTGTCTAATAATGTGTCTGCTTATGCTGAGCAAGTTTTGAATTAGCTGAAGTTTATATCACAAGTCTTGCATAAAAAGATCATTCTCATAAAACAAATTTCCTCAAAATATAGTCCTTCCAAAACTTTTAAAGAAAAGAGAGTAGGTTATTTCTGTATCTTGCCTATTGTGACTAATGCTGCAATGAACATGAGAGTGTAGATATCTCTCTGAGATCTTGATTTCATTTCCTTTGGATATATATCCCAAAGTGGGATTGGTGATTCATATGATAGTTATAGTTTCAATTTTTGAGGAACCTCCATACTGCTGTATGTGCGTATTCCATAGTGGCTTTACCAGTTTACATTCACAACTTGTACAAGTATTCCCTTTTTTCCACTTTGTGTCAAATATAACTCAGTAAAGCTGGGAAAAAAGAAAAAAGAATACTTTTAAATCAGCTTCAAGAAAGTCAGACAATTTTAACAAACTAATGTTATTGGTTTGGTTCATCACTAAAATATACTTCATGTCTTCCTGTACTAGGGAATAAACTTGGATATGATAATCTAAGAAAAGAAGAATGGAAAAGTCAATAATAGGGATTCTAGGTGCATAGAATAATATGTACAAAGACTTTCAAGTGTGAAATAGCATGACATGTTCACAGAACTGCCAGCAGTACCATAGAACTGAGGGAGTAGGAAGATTAACATGAAAAAAAAATGCTAAAGACCTTTTATGGCACAATAGTGAAGGAACTCAGGAAATAGTGAACTAAGAATCGAATAGACATGAGATATAATTAAGAGGTAGAACAGACATGACTGACTTATTAGCATTTATCTCTTTGGTTTTTGTATAGTTGTTACATGCCCAAGCATCAACTCCTTTACTCTGGAACACGGAAGATGGAGAATTGTGAATGGTTCCCATTATGAATACAAAACCAAGGTAGTTTTCAGCTGTGATCCTGGTTATCATGGACTAGGTCCTGCTTCTATTGAATGTCTTCCTAATGGTACTTGGAGTTGGAGAAATGAAAGACCATATTGCCAAAGTAAGTATACACTCCGCTAAACATTTCATATGCAATCCTTGGTGATTGAATTGCTTGATCACTTCTTTTTTCTACATATGCTAGAGCAATATTGAGGTAATATTATTTAAAAAGGTCATTTATTCTCAAGTCATCTTAAAATTTTGTAACTGTTTTTGGTATTTGTAAATGCTTATTAAAAAAAACAACAACAGGGGCTTTGGATTCAGAAACCCTTCCCTTAGATTCTAGGTCTATCATTTATTAAAACAACTACACACTACTTTTAGCCCTTTACATGTATTATTTCATTTATTCCTTAGTTCCCATTCTATAAATAAGTTGATATTATTATATTTATTTTATCAGAAAGGAAACTGAACCCAAGAATTTTTATCTTGTTACACAAGTCACAGAGCCTATAAATGATGGATAATTGGGTTTCAACCCATGGAGTCTAATTAAAACCTCTGCCTTTTGATGTTATATGATGGTTATTCTATTTCTTAAACAAGAAAATTACAATAATACCTATCTCATAGTTATTATGATTTAATGGTGTTACACGTTGAAAATATCAGCTAGAACCTGATTCACAGCAGGAGCTCAATAAATATTTATTGAATCAAACTGAACATCTTAGTCATTCTATTTTCATACATTCTTATAAATAGCTAGTGTCTAATGTAGATAAGCTAACTTAACATAGGATAATCAGATGAAATATCTTGATCTTCCTTTGAACTTTCTTTACTACATTTATTGAGTTTACTTAGTACCAGGAAATATGCTAGGCTGAAAATTCATCCTTTCATTTCATGTTCAACACAGTTTTACAGCATTTATGATATGGATACATAATTTATAAATAAACTAATAAAACATTTGAAGTCTGAATTATGGAGACTAAAATTTTAACATAACATAACTATATATAGTAAGTACGCAAGTACCTAGTAATATTTTACTTAGGAATATTTATTTTCTTAATCTCCATATTAAGCATAGGATTTGGGGGTTGCCATTTTTTATAAGATAATCATATTGATGAATTAAAAATCTCAAAATACATATCTAAATTACATTACATATTCTAAAAATATGGCATATGTATTGTAAATTTTTGCTTTACTCTTTTCAGTTTTCACCCAGGATCTTCCTCTAGGCTCATTCTTCTTCCATTATAATTTCATTAAAAGGGCACATGGGATAAGGATGTTTCAAAGAGAAGGAAAAAAATTATCTACAGCAGAAGCATTTATTGAACAAATGTTTGTCTGGTTTCTTTGTGTTCAATCCTTTATTATGTAGAAAAAATTTAAGTTCTACATAAGATCAGGTTCCTGCCCACAGGTAAGAATGCAGGAAAGATAGGAATCTAGGAATTACAATTCACTGAGAAAAATGGAAAGAACAGTATTTTTTTTCTGGTCCTCCATTTATTCATCTTTGAAATTAAAATGATATAAATATCAGTATTATTAATATTAATAAATATTATAGCTACCTCAAAGGATTGTTTGGGGTATTAGTTCAAAACAATCGGTACATCTTAAATTCTACATGCAATTTTTTAAAGTCTGCAAATTTTCTATTTGTCTAATAGAATCCTAAAGCCTAGAGCTGAAAGCCAGAGCTGGAGCCAGAATAAAGGCTGGTGGTTAAGTATTCAATTCTTGAGTTAAATGGCTAGGTTTAAATTTTGATTTAGCTGTTTATAGGCTGTGGAATCTTATTAAAGTTACTTTCCTCTTATGTGTCCATATCCTAGTGCACACAATTCAGATAATGATTGCACCTACCTCATAGAGTTGTTTTGAGAATTGCGTAAGATAAAGTGTTAGTAATAGTGTCTGGTACAAAAGCACTCAATAAGTGCTATCTATTATTGTTTTTATTCTAGAAAGAAATTTCATTTGTGGTCTTTAAATATGAAGGTGTTATAAGAGCTGGGTTCTGAATGACCTAGCAAGTCAGTTAATCTCTATTTTTTAGTTTTTTAAAACCTAAAACCAAAATGTGAAATATAATTATAATCTAATGGTTCTAGTGAGAATCAAATGATATTTCACATGTAAAGGGCTTTATAAACTGTAGAGTGTGCAACAAAAATTATTTGCACTTATGATCTTAGATAATGAGGAAACTGGCTCAGGTAAGTCAAAGGGATTGCCCAATGTCACTTGATAAGTCAGAGAAAGACTTTGGACTAATAAATTATCCTCCCTTAGTCTTGTTATTATTATTTTTTCATTACAACCTGTTGGGTGACCAGGTTGGCTACGCAGAAAATGCAAACAAAATATCTTCATCACATGTCACTGTTACTTAGAAGATTTATGGGAACTCAAAGGGGATAAATTTTAAATTATGTCATCTATTTTCTCTACACTTTCATAATGATTCAAACATGTTTTACAAATGTCAATTTCAATTGTAAATATATCAAATCACAGCATGGTTTTGTTACAAGTTCATATTGACTATGTCTTTAAGCGTTTTTATTTTTTTATTGTTTTCAAGTTATTTCCTGTGGAGAACTACCTACACCTCCAAATGGAAATAAGATTGGAACTCAAACTTCATATGGCTCAACGGCCATCTTTACCTGTGATTCAGGATTCATGCTTGTGGGCTCCGCTGTACGTGAATGCTTTTCTTCAGGTCTTTGGAGTGGATCGGAAACCAGATGCTTAGGTACAGATTTTTAAGTCATTTTAACCAAACATTTTTTCTCCCTCTAGAAAGGCAGCCCTTTTTCATAATAAGAGATAATAACTTATATTCACTCAGTAAGGATAATAAAAACTGGAAAATATTTAACTTTTAAAATATCTTATGGTAGAAAAGCTATTAAACAGATAACTCTTAAAGTTAATCAACTAGCATTCCAAATGAGAATCTTATGTCATTAAGGAGAGACACATTTATCTTCCAGGCATGGTGAAAATAAAAGGTAAAAACTAATTGCTGAATGTCTGCATACTCAGCTGGATTAATCACTGTAACAGTGAATTCATTCTAAACCATAGTCAATTCTCCTTTCACCTATTTGCTTAAGGTAATGACTAAAGAAGAAAAACAAGTTCCACATTTAAATATCTTTCTCCCTTTTTATTTCCTAACGTTTCAACATGTGTAGTATTACTTTGTATTAAAACTTTAAAAATCTATTTTTCAAACCTGATTTTAGGAAAATAGGGTTTTTTTCCCTTAGGTTTTTTAATTCACTGTAAAAATCTGTTCATTAAGAGACTGAATAGCTAGTTCTTCTTACCCCTTCTCTTATTATTAAAGGAATATTATGATTTAGGCTTTATCCCTTTTTTCAGAGACTTCAGTAATTATCTTAAGAGAATAGTATGATTTATGCTTTATTTTTCTCTAAAGTTATTTCAAGAAATGACAGCAAGTATTGAATTAGGTAATAATAATAATTGTTATAATAACTACTCACTTGCCTTTTGGAAACAAGGCATAATCTTTAGGTTTACTAATTTAAAAATTGCTGATTATTATGAACAAGGTGTTGCTAAATTTGTACAGTGTTTTGTCTCTAAAATTTTACTATTTAAAAATATGACATATGACAGAAAAGTCTATATTTTAGCAGTTTAAATACATATTGTTTTGATAATAAGCTTGAAAATATTTATGGTGATACAATCATTATTTGAAACTTAAAAGGGTATAGCTAGAGATTTTGGTTAAAATTCTTTTTTTCAACCTCTCAGGAATATTTGTTAGTAGGTGTACTTGGAAACCCAGTAACAATGGCTTCTTTATAAGAGTACACATATTTATTTGACTATGCTATAAGACTATTATATAAAAAAGAAAATGGTAAAGATATTAAATCATTATGTGTTAATATAGGATTAGATGATAAAATAAAATATTTCTTACTAGTTTCTAACTTGGTTTTGGTTATGCTTATTTCAATTACAGATTACTTAGTTTACTTCTGCATTTGAAAATATATGTAAACTAAATTTAAGATACTATATTTTATAACTCTTTGCCCCGATGAACTACTATTGTATGTTATACGTTATTTATTGAATATTGTGTATAGGAAGTGGTTTTATTCACCTATTTAGAATCCTGATTCTGTTCTGTGGAAAGACAGGGCATAAAAGGAATGTTTGTAAGCAAACATTGTCTCTCAGTCTATAAAGACAACAATATTCTTGTATAGCATGTAGTGTTGACGTCTAATATAAACTCAAAAGTGTGTCAGTAGGAGGAAAGTGCAATTGCCAAATAAGCAGATCCTAGAATCTTATGCTTTGAATTAACCTTAAGAATTCATGTAGCCCAGCCATTCTTCTCATGACTGCAAACAACTTGTCCTTATAGCCCCAGACACTTTTGGCCTAGAATGGCCACTAGAATGTGCTTATGATTGTTTCTTTAAATATAGTGTATTTATTCCCAAACTCCCAATTATTATGAATTTTTCAATTCAGAGTTGACTATGTATATACATATGTCTACCACCTAGATTTTATGATTAGCCATTTGTTGTATTTGCTTGTCACATATCTAGTCGTCCTTCAATGCCTCTATCAATCCATCAATTCATTTTACTTTTTGATGCATTTTGAAGTTGCCAAATTCAGTACACTGCATGTTAAACGTTTTTATATACATATCAGCTAGAGTTCAATATTTGCTCATGGTTCCTTTCTCTTTTTATGTTGGTAAATGTACATATGGTGAAATGCACATATCATAAATACACTGTTAGATACGTGTTGACAAATGTGTACACCTATGTAACTAAACACTCTATAGTTGTAGAACATTAACATTACCTCAGAAAGCTTCCTCGTGACCCTTTATAGTCAATCTGCAGGTCTCCTCCCCTACCCACTGAGACAGTCACTGTTCTGTTTTTTTCACCATATGGTAGTTTTCCCTGTTCTAGAAATTCATATGAAGGGAATCCTAAATTATGTACTCTTTTCGTGTAAGGTTTCTTTCATTCTTTTTCATTCATGTTGTTGTGTATATCAGTAATTAAAAAAAAATTCTCTGAGTAGAATCCTATTGTGTGTATATGCCAAACTTTGGCCATTCCCCTGTTGATGGACACATGGACTCTCTCCAGTTTGGGGCTGTTATGAGCAAAGCTGTTATGAACATTTGTGTAAAAGTCTTTTTGTGGACATGTGTATTCCTTTCTGTTGCATAGTCTGGAATAAAATTTCTGGAAGAGTTCTGGCTGTCTCACATTTTCTGCAGCATATGGTATAGCCAGTCTTCTAATTTTAGTCATCTTCTTGGGTGCAAAAAGGTATCTTACAAGATTTAATTTGCATTGTCTTGATGACTACTGATCGAGTACAATTTCTTGGGCTTATTGGTCATCTGTAAATTTTCCTGAAGTATCTTTTATATTCAATTGCCTTTTATTACGACTTATAGCGTTCTTTATATATTCTTATTTTTTTTTAACATTTTCTCCCAGCCTATGACTTTCCTATTCATTTCTTAATGCTGTCCTAATGAGCAGAAGTTTTCAATTTTTGTAAAATCTATCTTTTTTTCTTTCTGGCTGTTGCTTTCTGTGTCTTGTTTAGGAAAACCTTGTTCAACCATAAGTCACAAAGATTTTCTCTTATGTTTTCTTCTAGAAGCTTTACAGTTTTCAGTTTTACTTTATAGCTATGACTTATTTTAGTCATTTGTTGTTTTATATATCATGAAGTAAGGTTGAGTGTTTTTTTGTTTGTTTGTTTGTATTTTCCAGAAGGGTGTCTGGCACTTTTGGTTGAATAGATTCCATAATAAATCTTGAAATTTTGTGTGTATGTCCTCAAAATTTGTTCTTATTTTTCAGGATGACTTTGGATACTCTATGTCCTTTGAAGTTTCATATATGTTTTAGAATTTGGTTATTAATTGTTTATTTTTAAAATGACTGTAGGATTGCATTCTATCTGTAGATCCTCTGGGGAGAATTGGCATCTAACAATGTTAACTCTTCTAATTCCTGAACATGGTAAAGTTAGTGTATTTATTCATTAGTATATTTATTCATTTATTAAGGTCTTCTTTCATTTTTTTTGCAATAGCAAATATTTAAATTTTTTTTTTACCATAGAGATTATGTATACCTATTGCTAAATTTATTCCACAGAATCTTTAGTGTGTTTACACTAATATAAGTGATATTGTTCATTTTTAATTACATTTCCAATCGTTTGATGTTAGTACATAAAAATAAAATTAATCAAAATATTTATCTAATATCCTGCCTCTTTGCAAGTTCACTTACTTGTTTTAGGATTTTCTTAAAATAACATTGTCTATGTATATGTCATCTGAGCATGAAATAGTTTTACTGTTTTGTTTCCTACTTTATGTTTTTACTTTCTTCCTTTGTATTAGTGTATTGAACTAGATAGGGCCCACCAAACAATGTTAAACAGAACTGGTGAGAGTGGTCATCCATGTCTTGTTCCTTATATCAGGAGGAAAGAATTCAATATTTCATCAGTAAATATAATATGAACTTTTTTTCTTAGATGTATTTATAAGGTTGAGAAAATTTCCTTATATTGCTAATTGTTGTTAGTTTTTATCATGATTGGGTACTGAATTTTGCCAAATGATTTTCATCTATTGAAATAGCCATGTATGTTTCTCTCTTTTTTTTTTCTGTCAGTATGGTAGATGACAGTGGTCAATATTTCATCTTAAACCAACTGGTCATTTCTAGGTAAACCCCAGATAATCATGATGTATTTTACATGTATTAATTTTCTAATTTTTTTTAAACAGTGCTGCATCTATGTTCATGAAGGACATTTTTTTCTGTGTCTTTTACAGGTTTAATATTGGGATTATGGTTACCTCATTAGGCAAGTTAGGAAATGATTCTTTTTCTTCTATTTTCTAAGAGTTTGTGTAAGATTGGTGTTTTTTTGTTTGTTTCTTTGCTTGCTTTTTTACTTAAATATTTGATTGAATTTACTGTGAAAAAATGAGTCTGTTTTTTTTGGGGGGGGAGGTTATTGTTTAAGAATTGCAATACTTTAATAGATAAAGGACTATTCATATTTTCTATTTTATCTTGTGTTAGTTTTTGGATGATACAATTTTCAAAGATTTTGTCCTTTTATTCTGAATTGTTAAATGTATCAGCATAAAGCAGTTCTTAATATTCCCTTATCTTTTTAACATCTGTAGGCTTTGTAGTGATGTCACTTCATTCATTCCTGTTATTGGTAATTTTGTTCTCTCTTTTTTGTGTGTGTTGATAGCATTAGCTAGGAGTCTAACAATGTTGTTGACTTTTTCTTTTTTAAAGCTTCTAACTTTTGACTACCTTGATTGTGTTACAGTGACATATTTCTCTTTGCTTAGTCTACTATAGTTTTTTTCTTTTTTTTTTTTAAATTGAGGTATAACTGGTATACAGTATTATATTAGTTTCAGTTGTACAACATAGTGATTCAACATTTGTATACATTACAAAATGTTTATGACAGTAAGTCTAGTTACTGTCTGTCACCTTACAAAGTTAATACAATATTATTGACTGTATTCCCCAAACTGTACATTACATCCCCATGACATTTATTTTATAAATGGAATTTTGTACTTTTTAATCCCCTTCACCCATTTCACATTCCCCCTAACCCTCCTCCCTCTGACAACCTCTAATCTGGTCTCTGTATCTGTGACTCTAGGTTTTGTTTTGTTTGCTTTTTTTGTTTTTTGGATTCCAAATATAAGTGAAATCATGTGATATTTGTCTTTCTCTGTCTGACTTATTTCACTTAGGTTAATACCCTCAAGGCCCATCCATGTTATTCCAAATGGCAAGATTCTGTTTTTTTTATGGCTGAGTAGTATACCATTGTGCATGTGCATGTGTGTGTGTGTGTGTGTGTGTGTGTGTTGTGTGTATCGTATCTTCTTTAACCATTCATCAATTGAGGGACACTTAGGTTGCTTTCATATTTTGGCTATTGTAAATAATGCTGTGATGAACATGAAGGTGCATAAATCTTTTTGAATTAGTATTTATTTTTTCCCTTTGGATAGATACCCAAATGGAATGGAAGCTCTATTTTTAATCTTTTGAGGAATCTCCCTACTGTTTTCCATAGTGGCTGGGCCAGTTTACATTCTCACCAAGAGTGCACAAGAGTTCCTTTTCTCTACCTCCTCACCAACACTTGTTATTTCTTGTTGTCTTTCTGATAATAACCATCCTGACAGGTGTAAGGTGACACCTCTTTGTGGTTTTGATTTTCATTTCCCTGATGATTAGCGCTATTAAGCATCTTTTTATGTGCCTGTTGGCAATTTGTATGTCTTCTTTGGAAAAATGTCTATTCAGATCTTCTTCCCATTTTTTAAATTGGACTATTTGAGGTTTTTTTTATTATTGAGTTATATGTGTTCTTTATATAGTTTGGATATTAACTCTTCATCAGTTATATGATTTTCATATATCTTCTCCAATTCAGCAGACTGACTTCTTGTTTTGATGATAGTTTCCTTCACTATGCAAAAGCTTTTTAGTTTGATGTAGTCCCATTTGTTTATTTTTGCTTTTGTTGTCCTTGTCAAAGAAGACGGATCTAAAAAATTATTGTTAAGGATGATGTCAAACAGCATACTGCTTATGTTTTCTTCTAGGAGTTTTATGGTTTCAGATCTTATACGTAAGTCTTTAATCCATTTTAAGTTTATTTTTGTATATGGGGTAAGAAAGTCATCCAGTTTTATTTTGTTGCATATAGCTGTCTAATTTTCCCAATACCATTTATTGAAGAGACTGCCTTTGCCCCATTCTATTTTTTTGCTTCCTTCATATTAATTGATCATATAAGTGTGGGTTTATTTCTGGACTCTCTATTCTGTTCCATTGGTCTATATGTCTGTTTCTGTGCCAGCACAATGCTGTTTTGTTTACTGTAGATTTGTAGTATAGATTTTAATCAGGGAGTGTGATACCTCTTGCTTTGTTCTTTCTCAAGATTCTTTTGGCTATTTATGTTTCCATACAAAATTTAGAGTTATTTGTTTCAGTTCTGTGAAAAGTATTTTGATAGGGATTGCTCTGATCCTGTAGATTTCCTTGAGTAGTATGGTCATTTTAATAATATTAATTCTTCCAGCCCATGAACATGGGGTATCTTTCCATTTGTTTGTGTCATCTTCAATTTCTTTCATCAGTGTCTTATAGTTTTCCAAGTACAAGTTTTTTACCTCTGTGATTAGACATATTCCTAGATATTTTCTTCTTTTTTATGCAGTTGTAAATGGGATTGTTTTCTTAATGTCTCTTTCTGATCATTCATGGTTAGTGTATAGAAGTACAACAGATTTCTGTATATTAATTTTGTATACTGCAACTATACTGAATTCATTTATTACTTCTAATAGTTTGTAGCATCTTTAGAATTTTCTGTATATAGTATCTGCAAATAGTGATAGTTTTATTTCTTCCCTTCCAGTTTGGATGCCTTATATTTATTTTCCTTGTCTAATTGCTGTGGCTAGGATTTCCAATACTATGTTGAATAAAAGTGAGGAGAATGAGCATCCTTGTCTTGTTCCTGATCTTAGAGGAAAAGATTTTAGATTTTCACTGTTTAATATGATATTGGCTGCAGGTTCTTGTCATATATGCCCTTTATTGTGTTAAGGTACATTGCCTCCCTATATCCACTTTGTTGAAAGTTTTTATCAAAAATGGATGTTGAATTTTGTCAAATGTTTTTTTCTGCATCTCTCAGTGTGATCATATGATTTTTCTCTTTTATGTTGTTAATGTGTATTTCACACTGATTGATTTGAAGATGTTGAACCATCCTTGCATCCCTGGAATAACTTGATCATGGTGTATGATCATTTTAATGTATTGTTGTATTAGGTTTGCCAATATTTTGTTGAGGATTTTTGCATCTATATTTATTAGGGTTATTAGTCTGTAGGTTTCTTTTTTGTGGTTTTCTTATCTGGTTTTGGTATCAGGGTAATGCTGGCCTCATAAAATAAGCTTGGAAGCTTTCTCTGCTCTATAATTTTTTTGGAAAAGTTAGAGAAGAATAGCTATTTAATCTTTGAGTGTTTGGTAGAATGCACCAGTGAAGCCATATGGTCCTGGATTTTTGTTTGTTGAGAGGCTTTTGATTACTGTTTCAATCACATACTAGTGATTGGTCTGTTCAGATTTTTATTTATTCAAGAGTCATTCTTGAAAGATTGTAAATTTCTAGGGATTTATCCATTTCTTCCTGTTTTTGTAATTTGTTGGTGTATAATTGTTCCTAGTAGTCTCTTATAATTCTTTTTATTTCTGTGCTATCAGTTGTAATTTCTCTTCTTTCATTTCTGATTTTATTTATTTGAACCTTCTCTCTTATTTTTAAAGAAAGAATTTTTAGCTTAGATAATGCTCTCTATTATTTTTCTATTTTCTGTTTCCTTTATTTCTGTAAATGTCTTTAATATATTCTTCTGTCTACTTATTTTGGCCTTTTTTTTTTTCCTCTTCATTATTTTGCTCTTCTTTTTCCTTTTCATAAAGTGAAATATTGCTTGTTTCATCCTATATCTTTCTTCTTTTCTAATAAAAGCATTTAACACTGTAAAGCTCCTCACTAAGCATACTTTATAGGTATTCCTCAAAATTTTACATGCTATATTTTCATTTTTATACATATTGAAATGTTTGCTAATTTCCTCCAGGCCCAACTGTTACTGGAAGTGTGTTTTCTTTTAATTCCCAAATAGTAGGCATTTTGTTAAGTATATTACAGTTATCTTAATGTTATATAATTGTGTTTGCCTTATTTGTGGCATACTTCTAAGTAAACATTTAAAGATTAATAATGTTATATATGTATACAAATATACAAATCATAATAAAATTTAGATCACAATATTAAAAATATTATTTTGACCAATTTCAGCGGGCCACTGTGGAATTCCAGAGCTTATTGTGAATGGTCAAGTTATTGGAGAAAATTATGGATACAGAGACACAGTTGTTTATCAATGTAATCCTGGTTTTCGACTGATTGGTTCTTCAGTGAGAATATGTCAACAGGATCACAACTGGTCTGGTCAACTTCCATCCTGTGTGCGTAAGTAAGCATGGCAAAAGTAATTAGAGACCTCTGTTTAGTTCTCTTGCAATTACTAGTAATATTTTTCTTAGGTAAGAGAAATGATTATATAGACAGATCCACACATATGTACATGTGTGTGCACGTGTGTGTGTATTTAAATAACTAAGTTCTCACAGTGCATTTTTTTATACTGACACACACTAGTCTTTAAAGTAGGGTGTGTTCAGAAGCATATAAAACCATCCACCATGAAAGTGGAAGAAATATTAGAAAGCCTGTCATTACTTTGTGGATTTGGAACAATTTTGGAATTGTTTTAATGAAGATCTTACTAGTTCAACAAATATCCATCTGCTCTTTTAAGTTGATTTAGATGTGAATTTACACATGAAGGATAAAATGAATTTTAAAATAGCTGAGTAATAACTCTAGTATTTTTTCTTACTCCACTGAATACCCAGTAGTACACAGTATTTCATATCACAATCTATCCTATTTTGGATCAGAAAGTAAATTATCCATATATTTCTTATTTTTTTCTCCTAATAATTTCCATCAGCAATCACTGACATTTGTATTAAAAATGGTGTTAGAAAATTAGAATAAACACTGTAAATACGTTGTAATTTTAACACTATAGGATCAAATGATAGAGATTTTGGATGCTTCAGGGAAATAATGCGTGGGTCTTTAAGTATGGGTTCACAGGAAATATTTAATTTGTGGCCAGTTACATCCATATTTATAAATTCTATCATTGTCAAATTCTTATCCAATCAACAGAATTTTTTTGGAGTTCTAGTTTAATAGAAAATACATTAATGTGTTGAGATTTAATAGGATAATAGAACATATAGTTAGCAAAATTGCTTCTCTGTGGTGTGTGTGTATAGGGGGCAGACAGTTTAATGATTTAAAGACAGCAATATTATGCTGGATCCATCCCAGATTTTTTGCCTTTCATTATATCAAAGCATAGGCAACTAATACCATTATTTATCTTGCTGAATAATTGAGACTATAAATGGAAATTGGCCCTTGGGGTAAAACAGGTTTCTTTATCAATAATTTTAAACAAGAATAAGATGCAGTTACATTTTCAAATGAATAGGTTGACGTTAACAATACAGCTGAAAATTAATTGCTCTTGGGTCATTTTTAAAGTACTAAAAGTGACTTGGGTCTTTCACTGTGCCCAGTTATGAAGCATTATTACTGGACTTCCTGTGATTAATAAAGTGAGATAATGCAATAAAACAGTTCACAGGAATACAGAGTGTTTGGGAAAAGCCAGCACTAAATGAACTCTAAAAAAGAACCAAAACTCTAAACGATGTAAATAATGCATCTAATTGATACCATTATTTCCCAAAAAACTGTGCTAAATTATTAAATATCAATAGTGAAGAAACTATACCAGTAAGGTTGATTGGTTTAGGGAATCTTAATATTGGTATCTCAATATGTTAAGAATTCTACAGCATAAAGCATCATTTTTTATTGCAGTCACATTAAGTTATTCTTCAAGCAAGATTTTGCTAATCTGTTAATCATAAAAATGGTTGGATAAATAATATTAAAAGAAACTATTTCAAAATTAAATACAAAAAATTGCCTTCATTTATCTGCAATTCTTAAACTTAGCTAGAAAAGGAAATTTGGTTTAGTTTCATTCCTTTTGCCATTAACTAGTGATATGAATTTCAGTCATTCCCAAATTTCTTTGCATTTCAGTATTTTTCCCTAAAATGAAATAGAATGAAAAGCTATCATAAAACTTTAAATATCTGTGTACTACTTGCATGTAATTACTACAATTATAAATAATTGTCTACTTACTAATATAATACTTCTATATTAGACTATTTTGGCATTCTAAATTGTTCCTTTGCATTAGTAAAATTACTTTAAGTATATTTTCATATGAAAGTGGCCTTCTTTCCACATTCTTTGAAATGATTAAGTATAATTTTCATGTAATAATTGATAACTAATTATTCTGTTCTGTGTCTCTCCCACCCCGGCCCTGTTGCTATTAGCTGTGAGCTGTGGTCACCCTGGTAGTCCAATTTATGGAAGAACAAGTGGAAATGGATTCAACTTTAATGATGTGGTAACATTCTCTTGCAATATTGGGTATCTTATGCAAGGGCCAACAAAAGCACAGTGCCAGGCCAACAGACAGTGGAGTCATCCTCCACCAATGTGCAAAGGTAAAAATCTAACTATATTCCAGCTTAGGGCATGGTAATAATGTGTCTGTTTAGACACGCATGATAACATTTGAAACAGTTTGGACAGAACAGTAGAAAATTTTCAGCTAATAAAGCAAAAATATTTAATATTGATGTTATCTCATTAGCAATGCTTTCCTTTTTCTTATTTTTTAACATTTTTAGAAGTCAAAACTGACAAACTTTATTTCAGCTGCTTAACTGTGTTATCTTGTACCTATTTTATGGCTGTATATAAAATCATTTATACCTTTTTTACTTGCAGTTTGCTTCATAATCAATGGAACTTTTCAATTTTTTAAATATTTTTTATAATTTTTATTGGAGTATAGTTGATTTACAATTTTGGATTAGTTTCAGGTGTATAGGAAAGTGAATCAGTTAAACATATACATATATCCACTCTTTTTTAGATTCTTTTCCCATGTAGGTCATTACGGAGTACTGAGTAGAGTGAGTTCCCTGTGCTATACAGCAGGTCCTTATTAGTTATCTATTTTATATACAGTAGTGTGTATATATCAATCCCAATCTCCCAATTTATCCCTCCCCCTCTTTGCCCCTGGTAACCATAAGTTTGTTTTCTGCATCAGTGACTCTATTACTGTTTGGTAAATAAGTTCATTTGTACTGTTTTTTTTTTTAGATTCCACATATAAGCAATATCAGATAATATTTGTCTTTCTCTATCTGACTTACTTCACTCAGTATGACAATCTTCATATTTTTGGTTAAACAATGTTTGAGGCCTAGGGCTTCCCTGGTGGCGCAGTGGTTGAGAGTCCACCTGCTGATGCAGGGGACACGGGTTCGTGCCCCGGTCCGGGAAGATCCCACATGCAGCGGAGCAGCTAGACCTGTGAGCCATGGCCACTGAGCCTGCGCGTCCGGAGCCTGTGCTCCGCAACGGGAGAGGCCACAACAGTGAGAGGCCCGCGTACTGGAAAAAAACAAAACAAAACAAAACAAAACAATGTTTGAGGCCTAAATTACCATGATACCTGCATCAGACGTTTATTTATTGTTCTCTCTATAGAAGTATATTAAAGATAATTGTTTTGTGTTTTTTCCACTTCCAAAGACATATATTTTGTATTGTCTGATAAAGTAACAACCAAATTATCATTTTCTTCCATTTTCTAATTGTTTAAAGCTTGAAAGGTTAAATCTGTACTCAGTGTAATATTTAGGAGTTGCTATTGTTCAAAACAATTTTGCAAAGAAGTTTTCCTTTTTCCAATATTTTCAGCCAAACCAATTTCAGTCCATTATATCCCATTAAAATGTTAATATTATTCCTTGAATCTTTGGTTTGTTTGATTAAATTTACCTTTGAAACTACATTTCTAATGGAAATCTATATAAGTATATGTATATTATTCCAAACATATATTTCAAAATTTGTCATTTGTTTAGTGGTCAACTGTTCTGATCCCGGAATTCCAGCCAATTCCAAAAGAGAAAGTAAAATAGAACATGGGAATTTCACCTATGGCACTGTGGTATTCTATGACTGCAATCCTGGATATTTCTTATTTGGATCTTCAGTTTTGATATGTCAACCAAATGGACAATGGGACAAACCTTTACCAGAATGTATCAGTAAGTAGATAATGGGAACTCTTCCTTGAGATAATGCCGTGGAAGGAACATGTATATTTACTGTCTTTATGAAATATTTAGGGCTGTGTATCAGAAGGAAGCATATTGATTGTATTATCTTATTTTGAAACTACACTTCCCTATATCCTGCCAATTCAATGCCCAAATGCCATTTTTATTAGTAATAATGTGATTAATATTTCTCTGTCATCCCTTGATTTTGAACCTTTATGGAGCAGATAGAATATTAAAAGCAGATGTATTTCATACTCTATGATGTTACCATCCCATGAGAATAAACTACATTTTTATTTTCTATTGTACTAATATTTCAAATTTCATTTAAAGCAAAATTAGTTTAATATAAACAGCAACAAGTGCTTGAAAATACTTGAGAAATTAGACAAAGGTGTTACTTAATACTTACTGACTTTAAGTATTTATTATATACAGGTACATGCACATAAGAAATGTTAATACACATCATCTTTCAAGTCAGTCAGCATACGAGTGCATTTTGTTATATGTTGTGATTGTAGAATATAAATAAAATAAATTATAGCAGCTTTGCATATAATTAACATGTGTAGTGAGACAATAATTTAACAGAAATAAATCAAAGTTTTGTGAAGAAATAGAGAAGTGAACATGAATTCTAGGAATTCAGCTTATTGATAGGTCTCAAATATATTTACATCTCAGAGCTGATGAATCTTGGACATGATAGGAGAGAGAAGAACTTTATAGATTGAAGGAGTAGTGTATCAAGAAAGCATTGGGCAAGTAATTTTTGGTTATACTAAATGGCTAAATTATAAAATTATTTTATGATCATGTTTTATTTAAGAGGCACTTTCTTTATGTTCATGGGGTAAGATTTTTTGAAAAATTAGTGGCATCATTCATGTACTCATTCACAAACTAACAAAGAAACAAAACTTTATACAGTGTCTATCTAATTTCATATTCTATGCAGATAATTAAATCAATTGTTGATCCCTTGCTTAAAATGCATTTGATTTCTTTTTGTAGACTGACTAGTCTAATGGTTTAAGTAATTCACTTACTTAGCCTTGTGTGGCTACAACACTAAAGTTAAAAATCTTTTGTAGGACCTGAAAACATGAACTCCTTCAGATTTTCTTAGCTCTTATTTACTTTTTACCTTTTCTTTATTTCCTATAGCACTCGCTGGTACTGTGCTAAGTACTCAGGGGTTTTATTAAGTTTATGTCTCCTTGTGTGCTATTTAATACTTTAGAGTCATATTGTGCTCAGTATTTTTCCAAGTTACAACTAAAAGGGGGCACACAGTAAGTTCCCAAGCTACTTCTAGCTTATAAAGATAATTCTCAATGTGTTAACATCTGATTCTGCTAGGCTTAGCTGTATTTTGGTTGATAAGCCACTGAGTATCTTCTTTATACAGGATAATTTATTCATTAATGGCCTGGAGTGGAATCTGGACTACATTATGTGTAGTCTACATTGTGTGTCACAGATCCACCTTCATTCTCTCTCCTTTACCCTTAAGTTTTTCCCTTTTAATTTTTGTATAGGCTCATTTTGAATCCTATATGACCTTATTTAGCCAATCTACATCACTCCTCTCCCTAACTTTCACATCCTTATCTAGACACATACATACTTCCAACCCATGCACATATGTATATAAACACACACTCACTACCCCCACACATACAATCTTATACCGATTCAATCATTTAAGTTTACTTACAATGTTCCTGTTAAACTCATGCTCAGGGTGAGTGGGATGACAGAATAACTCCTGTAACTTCAACTGTCATATAGATATTTGATTTCTGGATGATGTGTATATTAGAGCAGATAATTCTGATTTATTTCATAAAAAGTTGGTGCAGGTTGTTTGATAGAGATATAAAAAATTTTATATTCAATAATTATGTATTGTAGTGATTGACTGTGGACACCCTGGCGTTCCTCCTAATGCAGTCCTGTCTGGTGAGAAGTATACCTTTGGGTCCACTGTTCGCTATTCCTGCACAGGAAAGCATACCCTTCTCGGCCAGTCATCAAGGACTTGCCAATTAAATGGCCATTGGAGTGGATCACAACCTCATTGTTCAGGTACCACTTGGAAAATTGGATGATATGTGTTGGAAATTACATTAATAGTATTATTATTATTTGGAATATATACACAAAACAATCTAAAGAGATACAATAATACATTTCTCTTTTAAAAATCTCATGGGAGAAGCTGTAACATTTTTACATTTATCGGAATTCTTCTTAAGGTAGTATGAATTTAGAACACAAATTAATACTGATTTTGTAAATGATAAATTACAGGTATATGTTTTGAACTGTGTTGTATCAAATGTAAGTGGTGTTAGGATGCTACTCTCTGTGAAGTGCTTTTTTTATTCATTAAAATAGCTAACCATTCAAGCTTAAGTAGCTATTCCATTTTAGCAGATATAAAATATGTTTCCCTATAAAGCAATGTTATATCAGTAGTTTCCTGTTAGAATTCAGTTCTTTGTAGATGAACTTTGTAAGCAATCAGTTACTTAATAGCATAATTTTAAAATAAAGCCCGAAATGTTTTAAATTAAACTAAGCCAATAATTTTTATGAAAAACATTTATTTTCCTAATTTTATTTGTTATTAATAGACAACATATAGCTCCTGAGTGTCTATGATCCCAATAGAGTTTTCTTAGAATAAGTAAATATTCAGTCTACTTTTAATTAATAATTTGTTCACAGAGTGAGTATTTGAAAAATCTTTTTGAGCTGTTTAAGTTACTGTTTTTCTTCAGAAATTGTATTTCAGTTTTAGAGCTGTGATTTCTCCCTACTTGATACTATTTATTCTGTTTTTACCTATCAGCCAGATATTGGTGCTTATTTTTCTGCCTGTTCTTTCTACTTACATATTGTCCATTATCTTTATATTATTTTATCTCTGTGGAGATCATATGATGACTTATTAGGAGTTGTTTTACACTATTTTTCCTTTAGAGGTAAAAGTTGTGAAATACTTAGTTTCAGATTCCCCTTGTAATTGTGGTTAAACCCTATGAAATAACTACCTGGGTCTTCAAATTTAATCTATAGATTTTTAAAACTATCATAGTTAATTTACTCACTCAGCTAACTGATAATACATATAACACACATCTCTCTCTGTGTCTCTGTCTCCGTCTCTGTCTCTCTCTCTCTCCCTCTCTCCCTCCCTCTCTCTCTTTCTCTGTCATACACACACACACAGGATTGATTGGGAAACTACTACTTAGTTGTAAAAATAATGTGTACACATATATTTAAAAGTGAAATAGTGACCTTAAATATTTATGTTATTATTAATATTGCATCACATGAATGAGGAAATATTAAGAAGGATTCCAAATACACAGGGCGTGTCAAAATAGGCATCTAGATAGACAGAAAGCACTTTCAATGCTAATGTATTCAACTTTCTCTCTGTCTCTCTTTCTGTGTCTCTCTGTTTCTCTCTCTCTCTCTCTGTCTCAAAAGTATACTAATACTGTGGCAACTTTAATTAAAATTATTTACGAAATGATAAAGAGCCAGTAAACCCTAAACACTATAATCAAAAGAGAAACACTTGGGCATGAGCAAAAAATCCGTATTAAGAACTTAAGTCAGAGTTTCTAGTCTTTGTTTACAATTTATTTTTATATTTTCATGTATGAGAAGTATGCAGCTTATTCATTTTTGGTCAGTGGTCATTGATAGAGAAGATTAGGGGGTGAAAGTTTAGAAATACTATATTTTAACATTTATATTTTCCAGTATATCACAGTTCTATTTTAACAGAAACTGATTTCAATTCAGAGAAAGAAAGATGAAAATTGCCAAGTCCATGTTTTAAATTTTAATTGTATAAATCCATTCTCATTTGAGCCCAAAGAACTGTCAATTATAAATTTTCCATTACGTTGGTTAAGAACTAGATTCTGGAAATACTAATGAAATATCTTCAACTTATTGAACGTCTTCAAATATCACTGATATGGAAAATAACACCATACTCTGCAACTATTTTCTTTTTCCTTTAGGCTTTTTCTTATGACTGGAGTCAGATAGGAAATATGAATTACGATTTTACCCAGTCAACTTAGCATATTAAAACACAACATGCACAAAAACAAATTCCTACAAGAATGTTGGACTAAATCATAACTTAATAAATGTTCATTGAAATAAGTTAACTTGAACTGTACTGAATTGCAGGTGATGCTACTGGTACATGTGGGGATCCAGGTACTCCTGGTCATGGTTCTAGACAGGAAAGCAATTTCAGAACCAAAAGTTCTGTACGTTTTGCCTGTGATATTGGTTATATCCTTCATGGCTCAGAAGAAAGAACATGTTTACCCAATGGCAGTTGGACTGGAAGGCAGCCAGAATGCAAAGGTAATCTCAAGTAGAAACTAATAACATTGATGATGCTGGAATTTAATATGTATCAAATTCAACTGGGTGCTGCTCGTGAAATTACTCCTACCAGTTCTTGTCCTCAACCATGGAATAAAAGCAGTATCATTCCAGTTTTACCAACACTGTCCTATAAGAGAAATATGATAGATAACAATTATTAAGTTATTAAAATTATCTCTCATGGATCATTTATATACATTGTTCACATCACAGTAGATATCAGGATTGGAAAAGTTAAAAAGATTTTTTTTTCCCTGTATCACAGTGCTCTGTATTGTTGACACCACTAGGAAAAAATTAGGTTGTTCTCACATCAACATTACCTCATGATCTGTTTTAGTTTTCAGGTTTGTAGAAATGGAAAAATATAAACAGATGTCTAAGTATAAATGATATTTTTATTTATAGGTATTGCTCATAACTAGAATTCTTAATATTTGGGGTGTTTAAGTAAAATTGTTAATTGTTCTGACTGATTCAGAGTAAACATAATTTTTACAAGACTGCCTAGAAAAGGAAATGTTGCTGGAAAATTACCCTTATAATTTAAATTGTTCTTTTTGAGATTATTTTAGTGCAAAAACTAAACTTGCAAAGGTATGTATGAAATTTATTTGATGTTATACCAAATGTATGGGTTTTATAAATAGAAAACAATTCCCAATAAAACCTTCTTGACAGTTTTTTGATTGACTATATTTTCAGACACTTGTATTATGTTTAAAATTAGTGTCCATATTCTAGGAAAGATAGTTATCTTTTTTATAACTGGACTAAATTAATAATCTTAAGAGAGAATTGCAGCTCAGTTTCTATTATAGGGAAAGGGTGGGAACAAAGTTGTGGAGCAAAAGACACTAAGCACACTGTCTTCACTTTATTTCTCAAACTTACTTTCCAAAGGCAAAGTCTTTATGGTGATGTCGTACATTATGTGGGTGATATCTAAGCCAGCTCTTTGCTCAGCTGAACTGCAAAATATTTTTAGACGAAATGCAACCTGGTGCTGACCTTGTTTTGTTAATGTACACATTACAGATAAAATAGACCTAGGAGTTGTAGCAAATAAAACAGAATTAATATTTTCCCCATAAAATGGAGTTCATACAAATCACTTAGAAAAACAGATTCTAGCAGATGACTGGAAAGAGGAAATGAACAGAAAATACAGAAGAGCAAAAAAAAATTGCAAACTACAGAAGAAATTCTACATAACTACTAATCAGAATATTACAATTAAACATCAAACCATCATTTTTCACCTGCTTTAATATGAAATTGTAGCATATGTGCAGCAAAACTAGAACTTTAAAACATTTCTAGAGGTTTTTTAAAATTATATTTTAGATTAAGTTGATAAAAATGCATATATATTCTTAGCTTTGATTTATTAACTCCACTTTTGAGGAACTTTTTTTCCTAAAGAAAATAAAAATATTGGGGCTTCCCTGGTGGCGCAGTGGTTGAGAGTCCGCCTGCCGATGCAGGGGACACGGGTTCGTGCCCCGGTCTGGGAAGATCCCACATGCCACAGAGCGGCTGGGCCCGTGAGCCATGGCCGCTGGGCCTGTGCGTCCGGGGCCTGTGCGTCCGGAGCCTGTGCTCCGCAACGGGAGAGGCCACAACAGTGAGAGGCCCGCGTACCAAAAAAAAAAAAAAAAAAAAAAAAAATGATGGGGCATGGTATTGGAGAGGATGTGTGAAAATAAGCAAACTTTCACACTATTGATACAAGTGTGTATTTTTTTCATATCTTGGGTAACACTATATATACTTAAAAATATTTTTCAGAATTAAAATTTTCCAGAAATTCCACTTTCAGAAACTTATCATAAAAATAGGATCAATGTACATAGTTGTATATATAAGCTAGAGTACATTATAACCAAAAATGATAGAGAAACTAAACTAAACTAAATTTCATGTTTATCAGCAGGAGATTAGTTAGGTAGATTATGAATACACACATAATGGAAAACTCTCCAGGTACTAACCTTTATGAAAGAAAGATGCCCTAATTGTAATGTGCAAGATGTATAAGTTTTCTGTCTATACACACATACACACAAACATACAGCACCATTACCAATGATCGAAAAAATTAAATATTTAAGATGCAGCAAGAGATATATGTGGTACTTTCTGAAATTATAAGTACACTTCATATTCGTATAGATAGCAAATTCTGTAAAGTATTAAGATGCCTTCTTATACTACAACAAAATTAGGTACTGCATTTGACATAGGCTTGCTTTTAATATATTTAAAAAATTCACTGATGCCATTGATGGCAAATAGTTAAACATAATACAGAATAATCATATAAGGCATTTGTGTTTCTGACTCCTATTTAGGATACATTGAAAACTTAATGAAAATCATTCCTAGAATTTTAGTGACTTTGTTTTTACTCAGTTAATTTTTTGTACACTTTGGTCCAGAAATAGAGATTATAAAGTTTTAGTGCAAATCAGTTATATACTTATATAAATAAAAACATACATGATGCTTATAATATTTAAGCGTGTTTTATATCTGTTTTATTACAAGTATAATTATAGTAAATCAGTGTATATTTTATATCTGTTTTCTTACAAGTATAATTATAGTAAATCTTTGTTTCTTCTCGTTACGTATCTTCCAATTTTACATGAGCTGCTTTTTAGGCAGAGACTCTTAAAATTCTTCTTTGAAAGACTTTGTGTTACCCCAAAGCAATACTCTCAAGTAATTACTGTGCAAAGTTTTACCAAAATGACTCACAAAATTCTTTAAAAAGTAGCTTTTATATGATTTGTATCCCAGTAATTAAACTAATAAGATATAAATTCATCTTGAATTTCAGCTCCTTATAAAAGAGAATTCAATGCTTATTTTAGAGGATTTTATTGCTCCTTTGGATAATCTGAAACAATCATTTAGTCCTTAACTTTTTGTGAGAGGATTCCTAAATGCACTATTTTTATATATACTCTTAACCATTTTGTTTTATAGCTGTACAGTGTGGTAACCCAGGGACAACAGCCAATGGAAAAGTCTTTCGGATTGATGGCACAACATTTTCTAGTTCAGTCATTTATTCCTGCGTGGAGGGATATATCCTTTCTGGACCTTCAGTTAGGCAGTGCACAGCCAATGGAACATGGTCTGGAACTTTGCCTAACTGTACAAGTAAGTTTCTTCTCAGTATTTTGAAGTATCACTAGGTATGTGAAAAATAGTTATATAAACATGTATGTGTGTGTTTTGTAATTAATCATACCAGGCAAGGTTTTGAATATTTGTATTGTCCTTCACATTAAAAGATGATGATAGTGTTACGGTTCAAGTGTACACTAGTGAGTTTAAGAATCAGTTGGCTTCCAAGGTATCACATTGGCAGAGAAAAGAGGGATCACAGAATATCAGTGCTATTAAATGTAATTTTACAGTATGTTAAAAACAGAGATGAATTATCAGCTATAATCAAGACTAAAAATACAAGGAATGTACTTTTGTTTTGCCAATCTAGCACATATTAATTGTTGACTTGGTTTTTGAAAAAGCAGACTGATTATTTTTGGGTTCGTGCACTATTGTCGGAAGTCCTGATGGCTGATTTGCCCTCTTGAGATGTTAAAAAATGTGGCATTTCAGAGATTCAGCATCATAATGAAATTACCCACTTGTTGGATTTTTTTAATGTATTTAAAATTCCTATATATAAATTAATGCCTATATATGGAAAAATAGAATTTATTTAACAATAATCTATCCATTGGAAAATCACTGCTGCTTATATTAAGAAGAACTGCAGTAGCATCATGTAAATCATGAAATTTTTGAAAGAAGAGCTATTTTAGGATGTGTTCAGAGACTCATTCAAGGAGTCATGAGACGTTGCTAAAGCCCTTGAGTGAAATAGGCTCTGAGGAGACTAATGGAAGTTTCTTGTGTGTTGAAATTTGAACAGATTATACTTTTGCTGTAGAGGCCCTCATTAAAAGTCGTTTGTGAATATTAACATAAATGGGCATAAGTAAAATTTGTAAATGAGAAGCATGTTGCTTCCAGGATCCAAAAAGATGCTGGGCTTATTTTAATGTTGTGGTGTGGAGAAGATCAATAGTTCTTGACAGTGTCAGTGGTAGAGCAGCCCTTTGCTGACCTAGTAATTCCCAGAAATTTACTAAGGAGGCAGGCCTTGTACCATGTTTGGGCGAATGATGCATCCCCCACCTTTTTCTTTAGCTCTTTTGTGAGTATTTGTATTTCCTGAATAAATAGCTGAAATAATCTATTCAGAGGAGGATGCTGTCAAACTAATGCCATGTCATATCTGTGATTCTTGAGAAAGTTAGCTGTAGTTAATATCTTACCTGAAAACTGTTGAGATACTTCGTGTATATTGTGTCTCTTCAAAGGTAAAGGCACACTATGGCTGGAAGTTTGTTGAAATAAGCACTGAATAGAACATATCAGCCAAATGTGCAATAGCAAAATATTTCTCAGTTGTTAATTTGAATCAGTAACAAGTTATATTCCTGGCCTTGTGTCAGCACCAGATACTGTTACATCTAATCTTTGCGAGTAGTTTTTTACTTCACCTTGGGCAGTTTTCTCATGGCTTAATCAGTATTCTGCCAAATAACTCAAGGAGTTTTCTCCTTACGTCTCCAGAGATCTGTGTGTGTGTCCTCTCTTGTATTCTGTCTCACTAAGTCTGTCCACTTTGTTGTCTCCTGTCCAATCCATCTTTTCAACTCAGGGAGTCTGCCGGGCTCTGCATGGGGTCCTTCTCCCTGTGCCACAGCCTGGAAACTCTCTTTGGGCAGTAAGACGAGGCAGTCATAGCAATCACCTCATTTGTTTCCTGTCACTCAAGGATCACAGTGCTTTGCTGCCTGATGAAACTTGACTTTTTTTGAGGGGGGTGGGATTGGGAAGTTGTTTCAAATGGAGAGTAAATTCTTCCTTGTTTCTCCATCTTGAAGGAAAGAAGTCCTCCTACTTACTTTGAAAATGTCTCATTTTTTAAAATACTGAACATTCTAACAATTAAGAAATATGCTTTACTGTTTTCATAGTACACCACCCCAATCTGAGCCTTTAAAACTCTTACCTAGTACCCTTTAAGTATTAGCTCAAACGGCACATTTGGCAAAAGCCTTCTTAGGGCACTTCTTCCTCATATCCACTTTGGCTAAAACTGATCTCTCTACATTGTATAACTCTTTTATGGCAGTTCCTTACATCACTAAACTATAAACTTAATAGGGCATTAGTACCTGGGGCTGTTTATATCATTGACCCTCTAGCACCTGATACATAAATTGACCAAGTAAATAGTTGTTGACTGACTCAAATATCTCATATGAATTTAATTTAGCTATTAGTGCACATGACTTACCATTCCACTCCATTTTAAAATACTTGCAGAGAGGGCTTGTAATTTATAGATAACATAGCACACAGTTTCTGGTATATAGTATGTTTTCAATATATAGTTATGAAAAAGAAGGAAATAATGAATATATTCAGAATAAAGGAAATATACTGAGTAACATTTTTTTTCACATTGAATAACAATTTTTTTTATTCATGGATAAATACCTAAGTCTTTTATTTAAAGTATTTTCCAACTTTAGTAAAGAAAAACACATACTAGTTCTTAAGATTGAAAATTAGATTAAATTTTTTACTGAATTGGTTTTCCTTAGGAATTTTTAAACAAGTTAAAAAACACTCAATTCAACACAGACCGGGAGCAAATAACGTATCAAAATTTAAAGTTTCTTTTTTATGTCAGTTCTTCAAGGAGAAATATTGTGTTGAGTAAGGTATTTCAAGCATTAGCTTTTAAATGATGAATTGCTATTAAACTAGAAACTGAGAATTTTAACAGTTGATTTACTTCACAGCAAACACCTCAGTAGCAACCCAAACCAAAAGCAAAAATAAAAATATCCTTCAAAAAGAAACACAGAGAGAGGTTTCAGTGGAAATTAAAACAGATTAAACTCCTGTAATTAAAGAATCTAACATACTGAAAATTTTATATGTGGTGATCTGTTGTTGATTAGAACAAGTGTTTCAGAGTCCTTCTCATTAATTTGCAGTGGAAGTTAATTTCAATATATGATTTATAGAATCATGTAATTTTGGAGCTGGAAGAGATTGTATTGTAGTCTTATATGCATAGGTCAGGAAATTGAGGCACCAAATCATTTAACTGATTTACTGAATACTGACAGAGCTCACCACTAAACAGTTATTTCTGCCACATAAATGGAAGAAATTTCCCATTAAATTAATTTTTTCATTTTTTATATATACCAGAAACATTAAATTCACATAAAGCATATGTTTAATAAATTTTGATTTAATGTAATTGCCTTTTGTAGGCATTATTTTTCTAGTATCTGTATGCAAGGACATAAACATGAATTTAAAATGAATTAAATTAAGTATGAAAAAATTTAAAATATTGAACTAAATTTCTAAACCAAATTCCTGATTCCAATTTTTGGAAAACCCACCTAAAGAAAACAAAACCTTCCTTTTTTTCTTTTCATTCAAAGTGTTACTATTTCTATTCATAATAAATAAATTTGTCATTGCTTACCATTTGTTAGGATTTATGTTAAGTGCTTTACACAAGTTCTCTCACTTAATCCTCAGAACAGATCTATAAAGTATATACTATTATCCTTTCTATTTCACATTTGAAGAAATGGTATCTTACAGAGAAAATATAACTTTCTTTCCTGTGCTAACACAGCTAGTAAATGTGGATTCTAAGATTTAAACTCAAGTCTTTTTAACTCAGGAAGCAATGTTATCAAGTTCACTTCATTTTCTCCTTCTGTATTTTTCCTCCTCCTTGTTTTCTTGCTTTATTTCCTATTTTTTTTTTACCATAGTCAAATATATTTGACATGATATAAATATAGGGCATTGCTTATAAGGCATATGAAAATGTTTTGTTAATTTATAGCCTGTTCCTCTCTTACTTTTCCAATTTGTCTACATTTACCAATTGGAGTTCTGCAAAGTTATGTCATTTTTTAATGAGCTGATCACTTGTAAAATTTGTGTTTGCTCAACAGTACTTTCCACTCAAAATTGCAATTTTCTCTATATAGCTTAGCAATAATTTTTTGGTTATCTCAAGATGAGAGTTCAAACATATAGTACAGGTATGTCAATAATAAATCTAAATCTTGCAGGAGATGAAATATTTTAATATGATGAGTCAAAAGAAAAGAACAGGAGTACTGTTGAATCACATATATTATAATTGAAAATAGGGATCTGATAGATTTAGGACAATATCAGTTGAAAGAGATAAAATCAACAAGATTGATTACATGACACACGTTTCAATATAGGATGATTTGAATAGGAAAGAATTAATAAAAGTCTTAAAATATAGTTGAATAAATCATCTAGTTACAATGGTTGAATGAAAGTAAAATATAAAGAATTGAATTATATTTAGATTTTTTTTCTACATTTTAAAACTAAAATTTTGGTTACTTTAAATGTTTTCCCCCTCCGTAACTGGGCTAGTTATCCTTAGGCAGCTAGTACCTCCTGCATAGTGATAATCAAAGGAGTGATCCAATTTTTAGAATATTATTTTATTTTTAACTTATTATAGTAATATAGTTTATATAAAATACAGTTTAAATGAAATAGAAAGAGAACCGCGGGTATATCATATAATTGGATGACTTATGGATTCAGTTAATAAAAACTCATTTACCTAGAACCTATCATAGAGCCCTTTGCCAGGAACTGGCAAATTTTAGTAAGGTTGGTCTCTGGTCTCTAATATTTCACACGCAGTAAAGTAGCTTTGGCATTTCAAGCATTTTTGCCCTTTGAGAATTTCCTACCAGAGTGATTTGCAAATATACCTTTTATTTGCTTGATTTCCCAGCAGCAAAACAAACACACACACACGCACAAACACACACAGATTTTTTTGTTCTTAAAACACTCCTTTCCAGTCACATGTGCAGATGTGTCACCTGTGATTTTCCTTATCCATTTTCATGATTTTAGAAAACATTTTTGGAATAAACATAATTAAATAATAATGGTAATGCCCCTACTTTTCTTCCTCATATCTAGCCTTATTACAGATATTGGTAAAAGGATAAAATGTTCCTCACATAAATTCTAACTGCTAATATTCTCCAGCTTCAGATTATAGAGGAATTGAGAAATTGTACACTTAATCTTTCTCTAAAAATAAGCCTCGAAACCAAGAACTCTTCCCTCTTCTCTATGCCTATCCTTCTGCATCTCCAGACAGGTCCTTATTAAACCCACCACCAGTGCTGGAGTATGACGTTTCCCCCAAATAACTAATTTTCTCATGGGTGAGTAAAAGAATATATCATGAGATCAAAATCATGCATTCAAATATCGTGAACACTTTGGCAGAGAAATTATAAATGTTAAGAAACATCCACAGAACTTAAACCAAGCTGGAAGGAAAAGATATTTGCTATAATACCAAGAAGCTTGTAACAGTGTCCTGATTTTAAGATTTGGTGAAGTCCCCTTCTGTAATGTTCAGACTGAGAGAGAAGATCTAAAAACTAAGCACAAGTAAATACTCATTAAAAACATATATACATTTTTTATTAACACAGAAACCCTTCAAGATACTAATAGTATGGAAACATTATCTTTCACAAAATCTAACAGGCAGAGCCACCTCTGGTACCTAGGGCACATAGTGTTTGGGAAAAAGATACAATCTGTGCCAGGACAGGGCTTGTCAAGTAAGGATTGGCTGTCAGGTCTAAAGAAAAAGAAGAAAAAAAATATATATATATATATCTGTATATATATATATATATATATATATATATATATATATATATATATATATATATATGTATATAATTTGTTTCTTGGATATTTTTTTAACCTACCAGGACTTCTGCTTCCAAACTGATCAATGCCCTGCATCCTACAAGTCATTTGGGCCAGGGACAGCATACTTAATCATATCCAGTGATGAATGAAACTACAGCTTTTTGTTCCAAATACCCAACACAGAAATGGCTCTTACCCAGTCTTTTTTTTACCAGCCTGAGAATTCTCATGGATTTTTTTTGTAGAGGATAGGTCAGGGAGCTGGGCTAGTCTTACACAAGAGAAAGCTGGGGGCTATCCCAGAATGAAACTGGGGGAGATGAAGCTAAAAAGTCATCTAAATCTTCTCAAGAAGAGAGAATTATCCTTCAGGGCAGCGGTTCTCAGACAGGGGTGATTTTGCTTCCCAGGGGCAATGTCTGGACATGTATTTGGCTGTCACATTGCAGGTGAGTGGGATGAACTGTTGGTATCTAGCAGGTAGAGATCAATGTTAAACACCCCCCCCCCCATGCATAAAGCAGCCAAGAATTATTGGTCCCAAATGTCATAGTGCCAGGGTTAAAGTTGAGAAAACTTACCTTACTGAGATATAAAAAGGAAACTAACTTTTGCGTTGGGAGATTATGTAGAATCAGAAGTGTTACCGGGGAAGTGGCTTGAGCACCTTTCTGGAACTTCATTGTGCTACAGAACTCTGTTCTGGACTTGAAACCCAGCAAAGCACATGTGTAATGATGTCCAAGCAAGCATGTCCATTGCTGCACTGTGTACAGTGGGAAAATGATGGGATAACTCAAATATCAGTCACAGGGGTTTGGTTACATGAATCATATTGCATGTATATCCATGCAAGGGAATATCATGTCATTAAAAACAAGTTAAATGGATCTATATGTATTAACACGCAAAAATGTTCATTAGATATTGAGTAAAAAATGAATTCTGTTGTAAAAGTGTGGGTAATGTGATCATATTTTTTTTAAAAATGCATATTTATAATGTTCATTTAAGAAGTTAAAAGAGAAAGTAGTTTTGAGGTGGCATAGATTGACTAGAATTAGTACAATTATGTTTTATATTTAGCATAGAGGTTATATACTTAGATTTATCATAAATGATGCCAAATAAGCATCAATTACATGATAGAAGCTAATTAGAAAAGCTCACACAAAACCAAACTCAAACCTTTCAAACAATTCATGTGTTTTTGAGAATTTGAGTTGTTTAATTATTCCTTACATACCCATTCACTCATTTATTCTTTAAACAACTATTTTACTTAATCTCTTATGATGAGTCATGCCCAAGACTAGGCTCAGAGAATACAGTAGTGTAGAAAAGAGACAAAATAACTGTCTTCATGGAGTTTATTGGGTTGTTGGGTGTGTGGATGCATGCGTGTGCGTGCGCTTTTGCTGTGTGCATGCACTCTTGCTGTGTGCGTGCACTCTTGCTGTGTACATAAGGGATTTGGTGACCTTAGAAAAGATTCTCTTGCATTAAACCACAGCACCCTGTTGTTAGGCACTAATGTCTCTGAATTTTAGGGGAAAGCCCTAAAGAGCTACTATTCTAAGGTTTTGCCTAAAAAAACCCCGAAAGCCTCTTTTTGTTGCTGAAAACAAGCTGGTGGTGACTGAATTGACTTGTGGAGCAGGTGCTGTTTACAAAGATTGTTGCTATTGGAAACTTCCTCTTTGACCTTTGCTTCATTATGAAACCACCAGAACAAATCCTTCTAAAGCTGTTGTTATCAGGCATTTCATTCATGATGCTGCCAAGATATGCAGAACTCTTCCTCAGTCTTCTCTAAAATAAACCCTCTGTCTTCTTTCGGTGGCTACATCTCACTCAGCTCATGTGCCTTACGACTGGGTTAGCTGTTCTTTCTTGCCAGAATTCTAATTCAGTCTGTAAAGCGCTGCCCAGAAAACAGTAACTATCTGTTGGTGTTCTCTTTAATTTTCCTTCTTCTTAGCTTTGAATCTAGATTAAAAATATAAAATAACAAGTAAAATAAAATGAAGTCTTAAACTCATTTTTATATGATTACACGTTTTAAAACTGCAAAAAGAATTGACATCTTATGGTAAACAAGTAGGATTTGATTTCCTATTCAACTCAGTTGTACGATTTAAAAAATATTTTCCTTGTCAGTAACTAAAAGAATTAAAATCATCCTATATACAAAACTCTTATTAGGAGTCAGATAGAAACACTCAATGAGTGATTTCAGCAAACTCTTCAGGGCTCTGAGCATTAGCAGGCGGAATGTTGTGAATATTATTCTTTAATTTAAATGTCATCATTCATGGTCCTAAATTTCTTAGGCTCAACAGATTAGAATAATATGAAAAAAACCTTGACATTCATAATTTTAATGGTAAATTAATAAATACAATATAATTTGTCATTAAGGTCTTCTATGTCTTAATCTATTTTTAGTCTTTAACCCTAGACTTCCAAAATGGGAACTATTAATTAATTACTGTTAATTCAAAATAAAAATGAGACAGTATAACTTAGATTTACCTGGTAAAATTATTTGTCCTTTTATGAAAAAAAAATTCAAAAGGCAAAACAAATACTAAAAGGCAGGTATGCCACATGTTTTTTGTCTCCAGAAAAGGAAAAGTGATGTGACCTTTTGTGTTTTCCTTTTTCTCTTAGCCACCAGAAAGCGTTTAGCCAAGCATGCTTAAATCATGTTTCTCAAAACAGCAAGTGCTTTTGTGGCTTATATATGATCTCTGTTATGCTTTGTTCTTAAATGCCATATTTAGACTTAATTCTGTTTCTTATGCTGTCATCAGTCTTTTTGAAAGTTTTTGTGTGGCGTCATTTTATAAATGAGAATATTATATATGTAATTTGAGACAGCTTTATGGACCAGCATGATTGTTAGGATCTCGTGCTCAAAAGCCTCCTGTGGTTGATGTTTAATGCTCTGTGATCACTGTCTCAAAATTTTTAATGATTTAATCTTTGAATTTGTGTTTTATAATCAAAGCCCACTGGGACAATGGAGCATGTGCTGAAGGTTTGGAGAGTCTGCTCTTGTACAATTTGCCTCCCTGCCTCCCTGTCTTTCTAGGATGGGTTATAGGCCTTTAGCTCCCTACCACCTGCTGCCCCTGGCCCTGCCTGGCCTTCCCACTCCCACCCCTGCTCTGGGCCACTGATGCCTTCTGCCCAGCCGGTCCATCATGTCATTAGCAGAAGGAGGCTCACACTTCACCTCTGTTCTTCACCCCTTTGTGGGGTCTGGGTGCAAGCGTGGGTGGGGCTGCTTGGATTTGGCTCTATTCATGGAGTCTTGGGGCAGAGGCAGGGCAGCAGCTAACCCTTTCCTAGACTGGCGATACAAGGCAGATTTGGCAAGCACTTGACAGAGGCCTCTTACTCACCCCTAATCCAGGAAGCAAACACATTCCAGAGTGGAGGTTGCAATTTCTTGAGGATTTTTCTGTCACTTGGGATGGCAATGAGATGATGGAAATGGGAAGTTGATTTCTCTATCCCTAGCTCTGGCATTTTCATTTTTCACTAGGCCCACAAATTATGTATCTTGCCCAGTATGTGATAAATTCACATTTTATAGTTTATTCATTCTTTCATTTATTCAATAAAATTATTATTTTTGCACCTAGCATTATGTTAGTTAAAAACTATGATAATATCCAGTTGAGTGGCACTGTGCAGAAAATATACTCTCAGTCCAGCAAGCCTGATAAATTAGAGATTTCAGTAACCATATATAGGAGTATAAATTTCAAATGTTATGTTAGAAATCTCGATCCTATAGGAAAGCTTCTCCATGATTATTTAATTCAGGTTAGAAGAGGTTACCACATCAGAGTTTTTTACAACATAATAGCATACTAACCTGGCCTTTTCGAGTCTAAATGACAGTTTCTGAGCCATGTGTATAGAATCTGTAATAAGTAACTGATCATAATCAGGAATTGCCAGTATGTGGTTTAAATATGCTTATGTTTTATCATTAAAAATGACCATGATAACTAATTTTCCCTACTTTTATATTAAGTATGGCATATGCTTACTATTTCTTTCCATTAAATACATGCCACATTAACTATCTGCTCTTCCAATCCAATATTGATAGTAATCAGTTGTGGAGACCCAGGTATACCAGCCAGTGGACTGAGATATGGAGATGATTATGTGGTTGGACAAAATGTTTCCTACATGTGCCAGCCAGGCTATACAATGGAATTGAATGGTTCCAGAATCAGGACTTGTACAACTAATGGCACTTGGAGTGGAGTAATGCCAGCTTGTAGAGGTATGATAATGATTTCTTCAATATTTATAAGTGATAACCACCACATATTTTCTGCATTAATATGCAAATTTAAAGTAAATTTAAATAGTGTTTTTTTGTATTGTTTTGCTTTTTTTTCTGGTACCAAAATTGAGTGCTTTAAACCATATAGATAATAACATATAAGATTTTAAAACATTTTAACAAAAACATTATATCTCATTGTAAGTAATGATAATGAACTGTCATACAACCAAAATAACAAAAATATCATGTTCTGTGCTATGTAATCACCATCATCATTTATATTGATTGATGAATACTTAAAAGAGAATATAACCATAATGAACCATAATGAACTAGAACTTTAACTTAACTTTTACCTGGGTCGAGTTATTCATGGATGGGAAGAAAAACTTTCTATAATTTGAAAACAATCAGCGTGAATTGTAGAACTGTACTTTTTCTTAAAAGGTAAACCTGTTTCTTTAAAGAATGCAATCTAGAAGTAATATTTTAGTCAATATAGGTGTAAGTTTACTACTTTATGCTATTTGTTTTTCCATTGAAAATATTTTCATAATTTTTTGTCAATTTTTTTATTTGTGAAATACTGTAGATACAATGTCAGATAATTTATACTGTTTTATAGTAATACTGATTGTTAATCATCGAGATTTCTCATTAAGGTACATCTCTAAATGCCTATGAATTGCGAGTTTAATATCTCCCTGATGTAATCTAACACAAAAGAATAATACCAATGTGTTTCTTTTCTTCTTGATTACACAGTTGCCTAATCAGATCACTATAAATATACAGTTAGTCTGTGAAAATATATGAACAGACATTTTATATTTTATACATTATTAAAATATAAATATAAAATATTTCATACATTATTAATTGATTCTGATAATGACAATGTTATACAACTCCCAAAATTTATTTATATATGTTGCTAGTCATCAAAATAAAATCATTCCTCATTTTTAGATTTTATAATTGGTTCCCCTCTTTTTCCCTTCACCTCTGTCACCTTATCTAACTCATCTTTGCTCGAGGACAACTTAATTTTAAAATTGAATGTTTAAAAATTTTATAATGCATTTAGAAGCTATATAGTAAGTTTTAGCATATGAATCTAAGTGGTTGATAGAACAAAATTTGGATATTTTAATGAGATACATAATCTGTGTTTTCAAAAATATCACAGAATTACTCCCAAATTCCTTGCTACAATGCTGACACTTTATATAGCCAAACAACCCAGCACTTCAGTCTTTCTAAATGTCACTGGAAAATAATTTTATATAAAACCAGTAATTTATCAGTTGCAGTATACTGGATAGAAGGTCACCCTCTCTTTGCCTTCCCTTCGATGTCAGAAAGCTTGTTATTTTGTAAGAGAATATCTGACAACCAGTAGCCATTATGTTGCCAAGTAGTCACATCCTGGAAAGACTGATTCCAGGGATGTTTCAGGAATACTACCAGGAGAATAAAACATGCCACACCATATTGTCCTCCAAAAGGTTGAATTAGCACATATGCCTCTTCTAATGATATTTATTTTTTTAACACCAGGATATTTCAACAGCTGTGTCTAATCGTTTTTAATGTAATTACAGCTGTTACCTGCCCAACTCCTCCCCAGATTTCTAATGGAAGGTTGGAAGGAACAAATTTCGACTGGGGCTTTAGTATTAGCTACATCTGTTCTCCAGGCTATGAACTATCCTTTCCTGCTGTTTTGACCTGTGTAGGGAATGGTACCTGGAGTGGAGAAGTACCACAGTGCTTACGTAAGTATACTTTCCATACTTAAAATTATGTTTTCACTCTCCTAGAGCTACTTACTGTGATTACAGCTGTTACATAATTTTTTTCAGATTTTTCCAGGACAAATATGAGATTGTTAAGCTCTTTCCCATGCATAATTAAAATTCAATTAAAATCAGCATTTACCAGTGTAGCTATTTTTTATGCAATCCAACCATTATGTTCCTTCTGCTCTAACTTTTAGACTAAACTGCTTTGTTTGCAAAACACACTCTACATTTTACACATCTTGTTTTTTTGGGTGATGTCCTCTACTCAGGTTTATGTTCCTTAAAGGCAGAGATTTTTGTTTTTGTTCACTGTTGTACCTCTGGTATATAGTGCAATCCTTGGCAGGTATCAAACTTAGAACGCTATAGTAATTAAGACATTACAGCATTGGTACAGGGATAGAAGGTAAACCAGTGTTAGAGAATAGAGAGCACAGAACCATTTTATTGATACTTGATGTATTATAGAACAAATCAGTGGGGAAAGAATAGACATTTCAATTAACGCAATAAGGCAATTCGTTTACACACACACACACACACACACACACACACAATCTTTGTCTCACACCAAATAGCAAATCAATGTCAAATCATTAGGGAATTAAATATAAAAGTTTTAAATATTACAACACTACCTAAATGACCTTGAAGTAAGAAAGGATCTCTTAAAATGTGATGCAAAAGCTCCACCCATAACTGAAAAAGTGGAAAAAATAAGCTACATTATTAATTTAAAATTTCTCATTTCAAAAGGCCAATCATAAACCTGATAGTTTATTTGAAGAGCTTCCTATTAAGTGATTGCATGCCACCATTTTGCTGGCCCATCAGATCATTCATATCACATTTGCTACAGAGAGTATTACTAACCAGTTTTATTGAGCATGAGACATAAAACTAATTTACTTCTGCAATTGTGGTCTGTTAGACTTCAATTTATGCAACATCTAAAGAAGCTCCTTCTAGGTAATATGATTTATTAGAGTGTGTTCCAAGCCTCAAGGTTGATGTCACACAAATTGACCCTTAAAATTCTGATGCTAAGGATGATCTTAAAACAGACCAATGTGTTCTGAATGAGACTAGATATTCTACAGCTACTTCAGAATAAATAGCAACAAGGGGATTTTACAGAGATGAGTTTATGGTAAAGTTTGTTTGATATGAATGAAAAAATCTCAATCAAAAAGTTTCTTGATATAATGTTTTATTTTTTGATCTATTAAAATGCAAATAATAATAAAATACATACTATAGACATTTAAATTGTAATAAATATCCAAATATAATAAGGCTCACTTTTTCCCAGTTGCTTTACATATATTATTTTTAGTACATAGAACTCCTGGCTAAGTATGTTTAGTCATGACATTTTAATAGATAATGACACAGGCTCAGAGAGGTCAAATTGTAAGGACACTGGGTAACTCTGCCATCATTTGGGGGACCAGCTACATTATTGTGTGGCCTAAAGTCATATTACTAGTAAATGGCAGAGTATGAATTCCAGTTCAGAGAGGTAGACCTAAGAGACAATTCTCTTATCCATTGAATAGCCAAATTCAATAATTTTAGGTATTTAACAAAGAAGAAAATCTTTTCTCATTAAATCTGTTCAAACTATGCCTTTTTATCTTAAAGTTTATATCACTGTGAACTGAAGCCTTTTGAAAATAAACCCTGTGTCTTAAGCCTCTAAACTTGACACCAATAGGTTGTTTGGTTTAGTACATGAAAATCTAAAGATAGAAAACAGATTGAATGATGGGGGGGCTGGGAAGGGGGATTGAAGAGTTTATGTGGTTGCATCTCTCCTCCTTTCTTTTTTTCATTGAATAAAGATAAGATTCTGAGTTGAATGACTCAGCAGAAATATGCTAGAGAAACATTTCAGAAGTAAATTATAAAATAACTGTGAGATAACTTAGTAATAGAAATGATTGCTAAAGCTGAAGTACCCACTGATAATGCTCACTGAGGAAATATCCATTGAATTTAAAATGTGCTAGAGATACACAGACTAATAACACAAGGAGCCTGGCCTTTGGGGTTTGATATTATGTTGCTAGAAGTGCTTGGATGCCAAGTACCACTAAGGCTTACAATATCTAAGAAATGGTGAAAATTAAAACAGAACACAATAAATAAATATTTATTTTACATGTGTTACTATACTTGGAACATTTCCCCAGTTTATTTTATTTTAATATTTACTTTATGATTACTTTTCATCTTAACTGTTTTAAAAGAAAAAAATGTTTCTAAAAAGAGGTTTAAAAGTCCAAGTTTCTCTTAGAGTCTTGAATTTCAGGGAAGGTCTTTGAACACTGCGTTTGAGACTAAGGTATTCTATAAATATGGTATTCATTTATTCCAGGTTTCCTGGAGCAATTCTTGTTTATTCTGTTGTCCTGGTAGGTGTCCTATCCAGTTAGAATCCTCCTTTTACTCTCAAAAGTGTCTTGGTTTGGATGATGCATTTTATAGTCACTCAACCTATAACTATCTTAAGGCTACATTTATACTTAAAAACATTTGGTTATTTCCGTTTGCTTTATAGGGGAATAAGCTTTCAGGTGCTGAATCTGCAAATTTAAAAATTGAGTATACTTTTAAAACATAGTTAAAATAGTAAATTTTATGTTATGTATTTTGGACTACAGTAAAAAAGAAATTGAAAACATGCTATATGTACTTCGCCTCAGTTATCTACTAGATTTGAAGCCATCTGATCTCATCCTCTCCTACAGTTCTGCATGCTTACTCTGCTCCAGTCTCACTGGCCTTACTCTCCCTCCAGCATGCTACATTTGACCCAGCACAGGGCTTTGGCAATGCTGTTTCCTCTATCTGCAATGTTCTTCCTTGCGAGAGAATGGATGGCTAAATGGTTTTTTTCCTCCAAATCTTTTCTCAGTGAGAGACACCCGTGCTACCTTATTAAAATCCACTACCACTACTCACCTTCTAGCACATCCACATGTACAGTCCTGATCTCCTTCGCACAGTATTTTTCCCCATGGGACTTATTATCTTCCCATATACTACCATTTTTACTTATTAATTATGTTTATTCGTTTGTTTTCCTCACAAAAGCATAAACTCCACAAGTGCAGGAACCTTAGTTTGTTTACTAATAAGTGCAAGCACCTAATATTACCTAGAATAGTGTTTGTTTTTTAGTACTTTAAAAATATATGTTGAATGGAATCATCTAATCAATTTGTTTAGAACTATTGTCAAGTTGATTTCTTCAGTGATTGTAGAACATTGAGATTCCTTGGTTTTGTATGGATCTGGATTCTGATGGCCTTCTTTTCTCTTTAAAAAACTACCACCACCCCCCGCCAATATTTTGAAGAGGAAGACAACCGAATACTCAGATACTAGGATACGTGATCCGAGTGTTCAACAGAGCACGTATCATTGAAACAAATAACTATATCTTTTATATACATTAAAAAATACATAGCAATCTGGAGAGTATATCCTAGACCATTGTTTTTTTGTTGCTGATAGAGCTATCTGTGAATCACATGTCTTTTCAAGAATACACTCCAACTTTGTAGCATATATGTACAAATATGTGGTTTGATTCTGGTCAGTATAGAACAAAAAAATACCAAAAAATCTACAATTGTTAAGGTGGTCTACTAGGTGGAAAAATATTTGAATCAGACTAATTTTTAAAAAGTATTATGCTGAATTGAATATTCAGCATTTATTCATGTAGACAAAAGATAAATTTTCATTGGGATAGATTAACATGGGTAGCATGTCACTTTAGTGCAGTATTTCAGTTATTTTTGTCATTTTTCTGATGACATTTACTCTGATGAATCTAAATCACTGTATAATTCTCTTTCTTTTCACTTCCAGCAAAGTTTTGTGGTGACCCTGGTATACCTGCCCAAGGGAAAAGAGAAGGCAAAAGCTTTATATACCAGTCAGAGGTTTCATTCAGCTGCAATTCTCCTTTCATATTAGTGGGATCTAGCACCAGAATATGTCAAGCAGATGGCACTTGGAGTGGTTCATCACCTCACTGCATAGGTAATATTAATTAAAGATCAATAATGCTCAGTAATTTGGGGGAATTAATAGATAGTAGGGAGGTTTAATGGTTTACTTTATCCTATAAACTATAGTTGGCTAAATGTGAAAAATAAATGTAAAATATAGAAACCATTGGAAGGCACTGAAAATTAATATTGTTAAACATATATTATTTTGAGTACGTAAAACTTCTAGAATAAATGCTTAAAATAGTTTCCCTGTTTATCAGTAAAATGAAAAAGAAAAAAGCTACCAAATTAATATCATGAAATATCAGTACTAATATTTGTATAGAGCTTTATAGTTAATAAAGCATATTCAAGTGAAATTAGACTTGCTTCAAAAATATTAAAAAGGTACTTTGATTTCAAAATGGCTCTAAGTACATTTCTGTAATCCTAAATTTTTTTGTGTTTTGTTGTCATATATTTTATTGAAGTATAGTTGCTGTACAAAATTGTGTAAGTTACAGGTGTTCAGTTTAGTGATTCATAATTTTAAAGGTTATACTCCATTTATAGTTATTATAAAATATTGGCTATGTGTCCTGTGTTGTACAGTATATCCTTATAGCTTATTGTATATATAGTAGTTTGGACTTCTTAATCCCCTACCCCTATTTTGCCCCTCCCTCCTTCCCTCTCTCCACTGGTAACCACTAGATTGTTCTCTATATCTGTGAGTCTGCTTCTTTTTTGTTATATTCACTAGTTGTTGTATTTTTTAGATTTCACATATAAGTGATATCATACAGTATTTGTCTTTCTCTGACTTATTTTGCTTAGCATAATACCCTCCAGATCCATCCATGTTGCTGCAAATGGCAAAATTTCATTCTTTGCTATAGCTGAGTAGTATTTTATATATATATATATATATATATATATATATATATATATATATATATATATACCATATCTTCTTTATCCATTTATCTGTTAATGGACATTTAAGTTGCTTCCATATCTTGGAAATTGTAAATAACACTGCTATGAACATTGGGGTATATGTATCTTTTTGATTTAGTGTTTTAGTTTTTTGGGGGGTATATACCCAGGAGTGGAATTGCTGGGTCATAGGGAAGTTCTGTTTCTAGCTTTTGAGAAACCTTCATACTGTTTTTCACAGCAGCTGCACCAATTTACATTCCCACCAACAGTATATGAGTGTTCCCTTTTCTCCTAAAATTAAATTCCACATTGAATAAACTAACCAAATAACCTGTCATACAAGCTAGCCAAACCAGAGACTACCAGCCCTACCATTTTTATGCCTGAATCTCCTACAGGTGTCAGTGAAAAATGCAAATAACTAAGTCCTGTTTCTGGAAAAATAATTTATTTCTTGAAGGGAATATTACCCTACTTGATATTATAACTTAGTAAAGTCGTTGAGCAAATGTTTTATGTATGCGTTCCTCTTTCAAATCCGTCATTTTCCCTTAACTTTTTATTCACAGAGTTAGTTAGATGTCAAGTGCTTTTATATTAGAAGGGTTCAAAGTTCAAGAATTGCATAATTCATATAAACTGCAGTCTACCTGAATTTCCTGCTTTAAGATTAGCAGGCTTCTGTTCATGGAGATTAGATTTTACTCTTTATTATTACCCAGGGCCCTTTCATTAAACCCTAGATCTCTTAAAATTATTTTATGTGAGGGAAATATACATTTAAATAAAACTGTAAATTTTAAAGGAATATCACATTTTTAATCTTTATTTCAGAACCCACACGTACCTCATGTGAAAACCCAGGAGTGCCACGTCATGGATCTCAAAACAGTACATTTGGATTTCAAGTGGGTACTTTTTTATCATTTTTTTCCAGTTTTATTGAGATATAATTGACATACATCACCGTATAAGTTTAAAGTGTACAGCACAATGGTTTGACATATATATGGTGAATGATTACTGCAGTAATTTTAGTTAGCAATCCAGAGAGTATGTCCTCCATTATCTCATATACATACAATAAAAAAAAGCAAAAAAGAAAAAAAATTCCTTGTGATAAGAATTATTAGGACCTACTCTCTTAACAACTTTCCTATATACAATACAGCAGTGTTAACTATACTCATCACTGTTGTATATTACATATCTAGTACTTACATATCTTATAACTAGAAGTTTACACCTTTTCACTACCTTCCTTCAATCCTGCCCCCTCCCTCCGCCACTGCTCTGGTAACCACATATCTGATCTCTTTTTATGTGAGTTCAGGTTTTCGTTGTTGTTTTAGATTCCACATATAAGTGAGATCATATTGTATTTGTTTTTCTGTTGTCTGAGTTATTTCATCAAATGGATACTTTAAATATTTCCATTTAATATAAGCTAGATCAAAAGGCTTTGGTTCATGTGCAAAATCCTGTTAATGTAAACAGAAAAAAAAGTCATGCTTATATCTGCATTCAAAAACACCTTTTAAAAAAGGCAACAGGAAATGAAAGAGTGGAAATAAAAAGAAATTAGAAGGAATATATGCTTCAAGATATAGCCTAACTGACCATGAGGATAAAATTAAAATTGGAGAGAGCTGTGAGCATAGGAAAATCTGTAAGCAGTAGCTAGTATGTAAGAGAAATATTAAGTGAGGGAGTAAATGGGTAACCTCTACAGGAAGATATGGGGACAATGAGGAAAAGTGTAGTTGAAAGTGATACGGGTGACCTCGGCCTGCAGCAGCTTAAAGCAGGATTTCGGCTCCCCACCAGAGATTGAGGTCAGGCAGCGGCAGTGATAGCGCAGAATCCTAGCCACCAGACCACCAGGGATCAGCCATGAAGAAATGAATTTCTACATAAGACAGAAAGTAGTGAAGCAACTGAAGTGTTTATTAGGAGGAAAATGAGTACAGTATGTGTGGATAGACACACGAGCGGGCTCAGAGAGAGAGATCCGCACCCTTGTGGCAGTTTGAATCAATTTTATGGGGCATTTCTTCCGGGTTTCTTTGACCAATCATCTTGTTTTGCCTGGTTCTGAGTCCGTATTTGGTTTATCTCAGGGTCCTCCCCTGTGTGCGTGCACATCTCTTAGCCAAGATGGATTCTAGTGAAGAGGGCTATGGGTAGTTGGCATCACTTACTATGGGGTGGCGCCCCCTCCCTTTTTGACCTCCAAGGAGCCTTTCTGCGCATGTGTAGTTGGGAAGGTCTCCTTGACTTCGAGAATGAGGAATATGTGGTCTCTTATCTTCTATCTGGGAAGGGCCCAGCCCCCTCCATCATCCTGCTTTTATGGAGTTTCTGCTATTATGGAGTTTCTGTCCATAGGGGAGAACCTGTTCAGCCTGAGGCCCATCTATCTTCTGCCTCAAAAGAGGTTTAGAGAAACTTCTGAGACAAAGAGTTACCAAATATATAAAAATGTGGTTATTCAAGAAGGCAATAAGACTAAAAGACTTTTTTCTTATAATATGTATATAATATTAAAATAATTTTTAAACATTTTCATTGATGTGGGAAATTTCTGTAAAAATAATTTAACTGTAACCTATTATTATACAACACAGAGTTGGATTGTAATATTAGAATTCTTTAACATGCCCAGTCACGTGTGGCTGACTTTCTTTTCTTTCTTATTCCAGTTTAGATTTTATGTAGAGATTCAGCAAGATTTTCATTACAGGGGCCTAAGGGGAGCCAAAGTGCATACCAATTCCAAAAGGAAATAGCCAGTTTACACGCTAACCGATTGCCTTGTGTCGCAGGGTTTTCTAAATTGTGCTATTTTGTGTGGAATTCAGTGTGAACCCGAAGAACATTCATTTCTAAAGGAAGTACTCATAACAGGTGCCATATTTTTGTTGCTAAAAATAGTTTCCATTTATCTACAGTTCAGGCACAGTATGAACATTGATTTGATAGCTTTTCCAATTCTTCCTGTTTGCCTCAGGCCTATCTAGGTAATACAAAAGCGTGAAAAAGCATCTCAGTCTCTATTATGTTGGTGTTTTCAGAAAACTTTAGATTTGTATCTCCATAAAATGTTTTATCAGTTGATCGAGATCTTGAAAAATGAACTAGCTAAACAGTATTAGACCTCATCATATAGACAGAAACTGAAACAGAACATGACTTAACTTTGATCACAGAGCAAGTCAATGGCAGTATTTTTACAGAATACAGAATTTTGATGTCAGTGTCTGTACACTAAATCAGATGATTTTCTGAAGAATCTGAGTCCTTTTTAGGAAATACCCTTTGAGATAATGGAAATTGAAATAAATAAGATTGAGTTTAGAATAGTCATTCAATGAAATGAATAGAGTCATTCACTCTAAATTTTAAGAATTCTATTATAATCATTGAAAAATGTTATCACAAAGTTAAACTAACCCTGAATTCATACTCTTCAGCTAATAAACATATATTAGATCATTATAGTCTATCTAGATAAATATGAATAGACTAGATTTCAGATATGGTAAAATCTAATAAAATTGTATAATCTCTACTAATCTCTATTAAAACTACAAATGATATACTGAGTATGTTAAATTAAGGGTGTCAACTTTCATACATGGTTATGGCAGATATGTGCGTATGTCTGTATATATACTTATTTTATATATTTATATACAAATCATGTTTACTAAACCTGTATAGAGTCAACAGAATTTAAGAAGTTATGTAATTCTAACTAATATCAATTTATAGATGGATTCCAAATAAATATGACCTTATATAACTAGAAAAGACTTCTCTACTGGTTGACCAAAAACTCTTGCTTACAAGTAAGAAAAATTATTTTGAGCTAGCTTAAACCTAAAGGCATTAAAAGCCATGTGTTGGTGTGTCCCAGGCCACAAGAGAAAGGATCTAGGTGAGACTCATCAAGCCTAGAATCTAGGAACTGGACAACAGTACTCAGTCTCTTACACTACTCTGTATTTATCTACTTTTTCTTTCTCTGTAGATTGGCCATATGGCAAAGGGTGCATCATTACTATTTACATCTCAGCCACATACAGCAAGTGATTAATTATCTCAATCTCAGTTTCAAATATCCAGAGAGAGAATCAAAATGTTTCAACTTTTGTATCTACCTCTGGTTTGATCTAGTGACCAGTAGCGAGTTAAATAAAATCATAGCTATAGCTAGCCCACTTCTGGGAGGGACAAGAGAAAGGGGAAAGTTATAAATTGCAGAGGCACTCTGCATTTCTTAATTTTCTCTTTAATGTGTTTATTTTGTTCAATCTCCTTTTCTATAAAGATTTATATAGTAGATTTTTGGACATTGATATAATTACTAAAATATAAGAATATATCACCTGTTGCTAGAGAATGCAAAAGCTCTAGTTTTAGAAAAAAGTACTCAAAGTAATTTCTCTTTTTATTTAAAATATTATAAACTGGAACAATTTTAGCTAAAAATATATTAGTAGTAAGGAGAATAAGTATCAAAATGATTGATGCAACATCCAGATTAATTATGGAGGAAATGCCAAACACAAATATTTCACTAACTGCTGTATTACTCTAAATTGAGCTCTGGGGTTTGGAAGGCACATTAACACTGATTTAGGACTTGTTACGTAAAATTATTATAAATATAAAATATTTTAAATCTGATTTTAGATATTTAATTCCAAGGTATTAAACATAAGATATTTAACCCTACCAAAATAACCATTATGAAAAAGCTCTGTCTTGACTACAGAGACTACAAAAGCATCCTTGATTGAGATGTAGGGAGACAGAAATAATCAACTAAAGACAACATGATCAACTATTTGTGACTGTTGACACCTTTCATTCTCTGGCTTCTGTTTCCAAAAGCAAGTCTGGACCACCCAGTTTTATAGATACAGGACTCCTGGGTAAAACAGTAGCCATCTTGGCAACCACAGTTCACCCTACTATTGAATGTTTCATGAGCAACCATATTACCCGAGTAGGTGGAGAACACTGAAGAAACCAAACATCTTCTAAGCTACCTGACTTTAAAAGGAATGTCCTAGGTATTCTATCTAGGCAGTTATCTATTGTATCTGGCAAACTTGACAGTAATCAGTTACCTAGACAACCGTGCCCCGCATCTCTTTTACGTAAACTCGGTGTTCTGTCACACATTCTGCTAATGTTTAAAAAATTCATCATGACATGCTCAGATGTGTTTGGCAATCACTAGTGTGCTGGGTGCTGAACCACTTCTCTGTAAATATAGCATCCAAGTGACAACAGCAGCAGCGTAATGGACCTTGCACAAAGCTACAGCATGCCTGAAACAAGACTCCAGCAAGTAATAATTAGCCTTTTTCCTTTCACCACTGACAGTGCTTGTCTAACTAAAAAGCTTCCCAAAGCAGAGAGAGAAGCCATGTAGAGAATCCAGACATAATTCAGAGTCAGCCCTGGCTGAAATGTGGTCTTATAATGGAAACACTTCTATTCTTAGAAGAAAAAACGATTGGTTATAAAGTAATGCTAGAAGCAGTTAAAAAGATAAGGCCGAACCATACTGAATAACTTTGGGTTATTTTTAAGAGGGGTAAATATAGTTCTTAATAGGAGAAAACAATCTATCACAGAAAAAGTTTACAACTAATATTTTTACAAAAATTTTACAGTATACTACAAGATGAAAACATCTTTCAAGGTGGAATGCTTTAGAGAGCAAAGGCTTGGCACAGTCCTAGACCCATGTAAGAGCAGCAATTACTCTTATGCCAAAATTATCTTTAGTGTAGTCAGTGAGAACCAGAATATTGATATTGTAATAAAATGTCAGGATTAGCTGGAGCAGTCTGGGAGAGCCCAAGATATTCAACACCATTCTACATTGACCATTTCTGCAAAATAATCTAAACGGACACCTACAAGCAGCTTCCTTGGGTATCCAGATACCAGGGTCAACCTTGTACCTCTGAAAAGAGGTTCATCTGATGACTCTTAAGTACACCTGTGTTAGAATTTGTGTATGTATATGTACAGCTCACATTTACATATGTAACGACATCGACTCTCTTCTAGAAACCCACATAAGCTGACAGTTGCTGAAATTTTACAGCTTTTAAAATTTGAAGGTTGGGGATTAGAGAAACAAGAGAGGCTGTTCATTGACTATTGAAGTGATCAAAGATATAAATTAAGTACCATTTTAAAACTTTGTTACTATTTATCAAATGGTTACTATCTACAGCTGTAGTACTTATTAACTTATTAAAAATCATGTTAAAAAAATCTAACTCATAAACGGTTAGCTAATACTAGACTAATAATACTAATACTAGACTAATACTAATACTAGAGTGTTCAAAAGCACTGTAAAAGACATTTTATTCATATTTTGGAGAATAAAATATTTACATGTTTAATTAAGTTAGGCTACCTGTAAAGTACTGTGTGATATAATGTCAATAAAGAACTTAAAATGGCACTTTAATGTTTTACTTAAAACCATATATCATGGGGCATCCCTGGTGGCGCAGTGGTTGAGAGTCCGCCTGCCGATGCAGGGGACACGGGTTCGTTCCCTGGTCTGGGAAGATCCCACATGCTGCGGAGCGGCTGGGCCCGTGAGCCATGGCCGCTGATCTGGAGCCTGTGCTCCGCAGCGGGAGAGGCCACAACAGTGAGAGGCCCGCGTACCGCAAAAAAAAAACAACAACCATATATCATGCACTTTTAAACTTCAGTATTGAATATTGACTGGTGTGTAGAATCCAATTTCATAGTTAAAAAGTAATTTGTGACTAGAATAGAACTTTTTCCCTGGTATTCACAAAACCGTTTTGCCATTTCAGGCTTCAAAAGAAAAAAAAATGTGCCTTTGCATCTCTAAGCATATCTGTAAAGAAATACAGATTCTGTTGAGTAGCCTCTGAAATTTGGCTTTCTTACATTTGGTTGGTTCATGTGACAATCCCTGTGAAATGAATGGAAATATGATTTTTAGATTAAATGACTTTTCCAAAATAAGAAAACAAAACAACCATGGTGATTATATGTATGACTTCCAGTTTATAATTGAAATAAGTACATAAGTACATTGAATGAGGCAGGTGTGTTACATAGTGTTGTATTACCTTAAATGGTGAATATCATAACATGAATTTTAAAACAAAAAAGTAAAATTAAACATTTAAAATTGAAGTCTTCTGATTATTTTTTAATAAAAACTGATAAAACATCTTAATTCTGTTTTTCTCATTCAGGAAGCTCAGGGCCCAAAATTGATGCTCAGTCAGCGAAAATCCCTTGTACCTCATCTTAAGTATATGTGTTATCCTTTCATTTTTATGATCCTGCCTTTCTACTTAAATTTTATGAATTTTAATATATTAAAATTATATTAGAAGCTACCTCAACTTTTCTTGGGTAAAGTATTTAATATAAACATAATAAAAATACCAATATAAAATAGTTGTTTAAAATATATTACAGAGGGAGCATATGAATTTTTGATGCCTTTATTATATATATATTTTGATAAGTTGCTAGGAACCATACTGTGTACTCCAGTTAAGCAAATATTTGATATTGAAAATCAGACACAAAAAAATACAGTGATGAAAATTCTAGCAAAGTAAGAGTAATTTGCTATAAAACATCATGAAAGGGAAGATAGATCTTATTCAGAATGTTTTAAATTTCTAAAATTTTGATTAATCATATGATTAGATCTCTAACTTCATGACTAAGGAACTGAACTGTAACATTTTAAAGAGGGAATAAAGAGTTAAAGAAGGTAAGTCATATTTACTAATTAGACATGTCTTATAATTTTATAGTGCATTTGTAAACCACATGCTAATTTGGGCCAATTTAAAGAAAATTTTATTTAAACATTAACTGCAATTAAAACTTGATATGGATTTTTTTAAAATCTTGATATAAAAATAATTTTTAAAATTAATTTTTACATTTTATATAATTGCTTATACAAATAACACTTTTGTTAGTAAATATTGGCAGGAAAATTGTACATAAATTATTTTACAAGAATTTTTAAAATTATATAATGGAAAATTTTATAATGTTACTTATTTTTCTACAAATATTCAAATTATATTATTTATGTTAGAAATTATTTATAGTCAGAGGAATTTACATGACAAGTTGGAAAAGGATGGAGAGATATGTAAAATATACTATTAAGTAGATTTATCACTGGCAAAATTATTAATTCACTAATATTTAGAGAAAATTTTGATGATTGATTTGAATACAACAAATGTTGAATAAAAATCAGTTACTAAATTTGTATAACTCTAGGTATCTTAAATATTAGGTATAAGTGTGAATTTGACAAAAATTTTGTTATTAAATGTGTTGATGATATATAGAAAAACTTTAAATAGATTTTAGTTCTATGGTATCTGGTTAATATGTAAAGCAGTATTTATTGTGATTTCAGAAAAGATTACAGACATGAGGAAAAAGTCTTAGAAGTTAAAAAAAAAAAAGTGTATGTAATCAATCATGTCTCTCATTCCTTACTAATATAAAGGTTGATGAAATAACCCAAATGTACTCTTCAAAGAACAAATAATGATTTAACTTTATGTTAATTAAAGTATGGAAGGGATATCACTATATTTTAAGAAACTGATAGACATGTTAAATCTTTTTAAGTAATCAAATAATTTTATACTAAGTTCTTAGTCCCCATTCCTTCAGTTGCTCCAACATTTTCAGGACACTTTTCTAAGCTCTGGGTGTATAATGGTGAATAACATATGGTCCTTGGCTGAGCGGAGCTAACATTTTGGTGTGTGGGTCAGATGGAATAGATGATTTTATAGGATAGGTTGATAATATTGATAACATTGAAAGGAACTAATAAAGCACATAAGAGACAGCTTTCCTAGTCTGCTTGCTGCAGGGAAAGCTTTCTAGAAATTTTGTCTGAGCTAAATCTTTTAGGGTAAGATCTAGGGAAAAATAGTTGGGAAATGCATTCCATGTGGGAGGGACAGTGTAAAAATATGCATGCATTATGGGAACTACAGGAATTCAATATTATATGAGCACAATTTGAGTAAAAGTAAGTGGTCAATGATGATGCTAGAGACAGCTAGTGATCAGTTTATGGAGGCTTTTATCCACCAAGTTAACATATGTAACTTTATCCTATGCGAGATAAGCCAGTAAAGATTTTAAGAAGGATAATGATAAAGTAAAACTTTCATGTTGAGTAAATCACTCTGACTTTAGAGTGAAAAATAAATTCAATGGGGTCAAGACTGGAGAAGTGGAGACAAGTTAGATGATTATTATAATTGGTTATAACAGTAATTCTCAAAGTGTGGTCCCTGAGCAGCAGCAGTATTACCTGGGAACTTGTTGGAAATGTGATTTTTAGGGTCTCCCTCAGATTTAACCCAGTCAGAAATTCCTGAGGGGAGCTCAGCTCTCTGTGTTTGGATAAGTCCTTCTGGTGATTATGTTATCTACTAAAGTTTGAGAACCATTGAGAAACCATGTTGAGGACTAAAACAAGATGTATACGTGGGAAAAGAGGGAAGGGGACAGTTTGAGAAAGATTTAGGAGGTAAAATTGTCAGTCTTTGGTGGTAGATTAAATGAGGGGAGATTTATGGGAGAAGGCTGGCCATTAACTGAGATCTAGCCTAAAGTAAGATTGCTGGATTGATAGAGGTGATGGGTTTTGTGGAGCCAGTTTGACTAAAGGATGGAATTGCAAAGTCCACACGATCAGTTGTATAAACTATATGAGGAAGTAAAAATCTGTAGCACCATATTGCACAACTTCAGGGAGTATGTGAATGGCATGCTCTGGAGCACAATTTGAAGGATTATATTGAGTACAGCATGAAAAGTGCTCCCTGGAGTGGAGCAATGTAGTAGCCCTGGACAAAATTGGGCATTAAGAAGATAAGAGATCTCCTGGATGCAGAGATGATGCTGTCATGGAAGGCATAATATGAGATAACTGGAAGGATAAAGGTTGTTATAAGAGAATGACTATTAGAACTGAGCATTTCAAGTGTAGCATAGTTCTGGGTGATAACGAGAATAAGAAAGATGGTGGAATATAGCTAGTCTCAAGGTCCAAGTGGAATCTTGTATCGAATTATGTCACATTAAGCTTAGCCTCATGTTGCTTTAGCAGGTGGGAGTAGGAACTAATGGGAAAAAAAGGAAACACAGTCTATGTGAAAAACCCTAAGACAGCAGTTGAACATTGTCAGACTCCATATGCTGGGGAAGGCTGAAGTGGCAGACTCTAAGTACCCCTTATCTTCTCCTCCACCTCTAATCATTTAATAAATCCTGATGATTTTTCCTTTTAATATATTTTGAGTAAACAACTTCCTTCCCATGTCTATTGCCACAAGTTGGTCAAGCTTTATCCACTCAAATCTAAAATGGCAATTCAAGCCTCATAATTAGAATTACTGTTCATCATTCTTTTTGTTTCATAGTTTCCCCATACAGTGGTTAGTTTAATTTTTCAAAGATTTTATTTTCTACATAAATTTTAGTTGCTCTGAAAGCTTTAGCAACTTTATGTTTTTATTTTAAAAATTCAATTGCTATAGCCTGCTATTTGAGAGTCTTCAGAAACTGATTATTATGTCTCTGACTTAATAATTATAGCTGGAATTTATTTAAAGCTTATGTTCCATGCCCATGTGGAGCGAATTATATATCCTATTTTTATTTAATCCTTAAGTCGCAAGGGAAATAATATCATCTTTATATAGAGAGAGTTAAGTCTCAAAGAGGAGATATACCTTATTCAAGATCAGAGTCAAAGTTAAAGCCGAGTATACACACCTCTGGGGTCTGTTTTCTTTTTTACCTATATCTTACAGCTTTCTACTTTACTCCCAAATTCCCACCTCACTGTGTAAATTATCTATGATAACCAATCAAAAGTGCTCTCTTTTTTTCCTAAACTATATGATGTATGTTTTAACCACCATACATTTTCTCATAATATTCTTATCTTTTCTACTTATATCAGTTGTTTTCAAACGTTAGTTTGCATTAAAATCACTTGGAGGGCTTTTTAAAACACAAATTGCTGGTTGCTACCCTAAGAGTTTCTGATGCAGTGGGTCTCAGCTAAGTTTCCAGAATTGGCATTTCTAACAAATTCCTAGGTTATGCTGAGGTTACTGGTCTGGGGACCACATTTTAAGAACCATTGTTCTATATATTTATCTAAATTACACATCCCTTAAAAGCTTATTGCAAATAGCATGTCTTCCATTGTATTTTTCTGCTACCAATCCAACCTTCAATAAACACCTTTATGTCCAATCTCATATTGCATTTACTGTCTTACATATTCACTGCCTCTTGTGTTGTTAGCTATCTTTATTTCCGTATCTGCCTTTATCCATCTTCATTTATCTGTCTCTATTTAACTGTCTGTTTGTCCATCTTATATTCATATGTAGCTTATTGGCCTTTTGGTATCATATATTTTCTTCAAATTACCATGGCAAATATTTGACACCTATGTGTACATTGTATTCAAGTATTTAATGATGATATGCACACAAAGAAATCTAAGGTTTTTTTTCTTCAGTTTTTTTCTGCAATTTTATTTTAAATCAGATTTCAGTTTCTTTTCCTTCCAACCTCTACCTTGCAGAATTTCTTTTGAAAGCATTTTCTCGTCCATGTTTTTATTCTATCTGTTGCTGTATTTGAAGTTGCATTGGGACATTTGTTTTTCTCTCTGTAATTTGCTATAGGTAGGAAGTGTTGTACAGTTCCACTGCAAAAAAGGACATCTTCTCCAAGGATCTACAACACGTACTTGCCTTCCTGACCTCACGTGGAGTGGAATTCAGCCTGAGTGCATACGTAAGTATTGTGGCTAAGAAAATTATACTTATGAAGGATAAGAATTTATATGCATTTTTTTCCACATGTGAAAAATAAACTTATATGTGTGTAAAAGAGGTGTTGCATTGTTTTTTTAGGTTATTATAAAATATAATTCATGCATATAGTGTTTTACTGTAGCATACCCCCATGGCTAGTGGGGAGCATTATTCTTTAAGAAGTCAGAAGGCACAGGGCAAAATTTTGTTCTTTTTGAAAAGCTCTTGTAATTGCGTTCAGTTTGGTCACCAGGTAATTTTAGATGATGATTATTTTTTAGGTTCATAGATCTGCACCTATGAATCTGAAGTACTTGTGAGATACAGGAGGCTCCAACATAGTAGAGACTCAATCTTTTTCACTTGTGAAATTCTCTGAGAACCTGAGGAAAGCTAGAAATGTCCATGAAAGGATATATGCATGAATACCTTAACCAAAAATTTGAATACTACTTAGGATTTCCTGGAGCTTCTAAATGTGCACTGACTCTAAGTTGAAAGCACTTGCTGTACAGATTGAATGAGAGCAAAGATCACTAAACAGTCTTTTTTGAATACAGTTAGAAATAAATTTTAGCTGGTGAGTTATCTCTTTTTCCCTCCTACTTCCTCTTTTTATTTCCTCTCCATCTTTTTTGCGGGGGAGAAAAATGAAGAGTAAGCAGGAATAAAAATACTCATCAGAATGGTTTCTAGCTTTTAGGATTTGCTGAAGTCCAAATAAGTCCTGTGAATTTACTCTATCCCTGTTCAGAACCACCCAAATAATCACAGGGGCCCCTGTGGATCCTCAGTTTACTGAAAAGCAGCAGAACACTCCACTGAGAAGTCATGTCACATGCCTGGCTGGCTTATATTTAAATACGGCAAAATTCCTTAAAAGAGAATTCCTCAGAGTGTGTACATACTTTAGAACAGCTGTGGGGGATATACTGAGGTATTTCATAGTAAACTAAGATTCTTTGATGACCTGCATATGGGATATGATGATTTAAATAAAATTAAATGGCTTCTGTTACTGCAGAGCATCTCAGAATATCTAATAGGTGCATAATGGGGCTTAAGAATGTAGCAGAAACAGACAATTTGTGTTTATTCTTAGCAGTATTTCCTCAATGAGAATTAAATTTTATTAACTGAATTATATTAAATATAAACCACATAACAAAATGTTTTTCACATAATGTTAAAAATATTAGCTATTATTTATAGCTTAGTACATATCCACTAGGAAACAAATGGAAAAAAATTTTTCCAAACAAATTTGTCCACAGAACACTTTTTCTCAGAGACCATCTTTAAGGGTCTATATCCATGAATAAATGATCAGAAATGTTGTCTTGCTTAGGGGGAGAATTCTTTGTAGCATCTATTTCTGATTAAGAAGGGAATGGTCATCATAAGACACAAAACAGGTGAACTGAGCGGCAGGGTCAGGGAGTGTCATAAGTGCAGGTTTAGTGGAATCAAAAAATTAAATGAATGAAAAGATACTGGTAGCATATGGACCCAAAATATGGCCAGAAAATTCCATATGCAAAAAATTATAAATTGTACTTTCTACATTAGGAAATATGAATATCAGAGCAAATTGTGGTTGAATTTACCTTTAGAAGACATGCTTTTTAATTTTAAATAAATATAATAAATAAAAATTATATATTAATATTTCCTAAACTGGTATAGAAAATCTGAGTTTGATCAACTTTAAAACTTATCTTAAGCAGGACTTATTAGATCCTTTAAAATGCTAATATATATTGTGACTCTCTAAAATGGTGATATAGTATACATTTATTAGCTTAATTATCCAGAGTTAGTCTTTTATTTTTTCTCTCAGTTTATATGTTAACAACCACCAGTGTTCCACAGATGATCGTTTATGAAATGCTAGTCTATGAAAACAACATTTACATTTACATTGATAAGCTTTCCTTGATTCATGAGAATAACAAGTTATATTTATATAAAGACATTAGCATACCTATAAAAATATATTGTGACTCCGATCTCAAAATTTTCTTAACATGTCTATAAAAATGAACATTTTTTCCCTTTTCTTAATATAGCCCACAGCTGTAAACAGCCAGAAACTCCTGCTCATGCAAATGTAGTAGGAATGGACCTTCCGTCCCATGGGTATACATTAATTTATACCTGCCAGCCTGGCTTCTTCTTAGCAGGTGGAACAGAACATAGAGTGTGTAGATCTGATAACACCTGGAGTGGAAAAGTTCCTGTTTGTGAAGGTAAGTTTTCTCTATAAAAGCTTTCAACAGAAGATTTTGTACTGTTTAAGCTTTCCTCAGATACAAGAGACAAAAAAAAAAATCAATTTAGATTAGCTTAGGAACAATGTAAATTTGTTCACCAACTCTAAGAGTAGGAGTGATGTAGACACTTTTGGATCCCAGGGCACAGAAATATTATTCAGGCCTTTTTATAGCTTCTTTTCCATGCTCTATTTTTAATTCTTGCCTTTATTACTTTTCCTAGTTCTCTATTCACAGTAGGTATATTAGTTTTCTAAGGCTGCCATAACAAAGTACCACAGGCTGGGTGACTTAAAAGAATAGGAATTTATTCTCTCACAGTTCTGAAAGCCAGAAGTCCAAAATCAAGGTGTCAACAAGGCCATGTATCCTCTGAAGGCTCTAGGGAAGAATCATTCCTTACCTCCTTCGAGCTTGTTATAGCTTCTGGCTATCCCTGGCATTCCTTGGTTCATAAATGCCTCACTACAATGTCTACCTCTATCTTCACATGGCCTTCTTTCCTATGTATCTCTATATGTCCTGTTCTCTTCTTATAAAAACACTAGTCATTGGACTTAGGGATTATTTCAGAAATATTTTACCTCAAGATTCTCACCAAATTACATCTTCAAAGACTCTGTTTCCAAATAAGGTCATGTTTTGAGGTTCCTAGTGAACATGAATTTGGAGTGTGTACTATTCAACCCACTATAGTAGGGAATATTGCTGCCAGCATTCCTGGGTTTATATCCTTCTGGTAGAATAACCCTAGTAGAAAGAGTCTTTCCCAAAACTTGGTCAGGAAAGCACTATATGAAAGTCTGATTGCCACAATTTTTAATGGAATCCATCTCCAAATTCATTTCTCAGCCACTATGATATGACAGTTTGACCAGATCTAGGTGATGTTTCCACCCATGTTGCTGCTTTGGTTGATCAGGACAATCCCCATCTGAACAAGATGTAATGAGTTTACCAGAGGATAAAAGGGTTATGTTTCCAGAAGAAGGAACAAAGGAGGTTTTTCTAGAATTCTTGATAAAGTGATCAATACATTCTTTTTTTTTTTCAGTCCTTCTAATTCTTTATGTCTTGTAGCCTTCACAAATGTAAATGACTTTCTCCTCTTGAAATGTTTTCACTCTCTTCTCTTAGCTAGAACATTACAGGTTTCTTTTTTCTTTTTTTTTTTTAAATTTTTCATGATAGGAATCCCTTCTGTGTGAGATCTTATTCTTTTATTTGTTTACTTGTTATTGTCTTTCTCCACTCTCCTGTCCTTTCATCTGCTCTTCCCCGACTAGAATATAAGTTCAAAAGAAAAAGAAAAGAAAAAAAAGAAACTTTAATAAATCTAAATATGGCCCATTTTAGGGTTCTTTTATGTAAAAAAAAAGAAACTTTGTCAAAGTATTTACAACTGTGATTTTAACCACTAGATCAGTGCCTTATATGTGAAAAGTATTCAATCAATATTTGTTGAATAAATAAATATTTTATCTCCTCAAATTTCTGGCTACCTATTCTCCATTTCCTTTTTAAGCTTAATGTTTTCTACCCATTTTTTCTAAAGCTCAGTTCTTAGTCTTCTTTTCACTCTGTGTTCTCTCCCTAGGTGATCTGATCTCATTCAAGCCAATGACTTAAAGTTTCCTCTATGAAGGTTATTTGCAAATTAATATTTCTAGCTCATTTATCTTCTCTTAGCTCCAGAATTATATGCTCAATTTCTTACCTAATATCTCTTCTTGAATTTCTCAAAGACATTTAAATAATATATGCAAATCTAAACTCATCAATTTCCCTTCACTGTAAGTCTTCTCTTGATGTTCCCTAACTCAGTGGTACCATCATCACATAATAAATAGAAATCTAGTAGTCACCTTTGACATCTTCTTGTCTCTTTAAATCCACCAGAATTTTAGTAGGTTTAAAAAAATTCTATCCACTTTTGAATTTATCATCACTGTTACTGTAATCTAACTCAGCATTATCTCTACTGAGACTACTGAAATGTCTTTGACATCTTCTTGTCTCTTTAAATCCACCAGAATTTTAGTAGGTTTAAAAAATTCTATCCACTTTTGAGTTTATCATCACTGCTACTGTAATCTAACTCAGCATTATCTCTACTGAGACTACTGAAATGGCCTTCTAACTTCTCTGCCCAAATCAATACCCACTCCTTTCCAAATTGTTCTCCACCTTGCAGCCAAGGTGATGTTCAACCAAATAACTTCCCCTTAAAACCTTTAAAGACATTACTTTGTTCTTAGGAAAAAGATGTATGTCTTTACAGGTCTACAAGCACTGCATATCACAGCTGCTTCAACTTTGCAGGCACTTTCAGCACCCCGCATGATTTTGAGCTCCTTTTGGTTTGATTTAAAAACTTTAGTTTAACTCTTTACCTTTGAGACTAGCCAATTTCTTATGACATCATGGGGTACCTTAACAATTTCTAAGTCTTTTTTTTTTTGGTGGGGGGGCATGCCGCACAGCTTGTGGGATCTTAGTTCCCTGTCCAGGGATCAAACCTGGGCCCAAGCAGTAAAAGGGCCAAGTCCTAACCACTGGACCACCAGGGAATTCCCAACAATTTTTAACTCTTAAACATGAACCCTACCCAAATTATTTGCCTTTAAGCAACAGGAACATACCCTCAGCCTTCAACTTCCATGTTGGAATCAACTGTTTCCATGTTGGTTTATGCCTTTAAAATAAGAAACAAGACCCCAAAATACTAAGGCAGCACTGATATTCCCTTTGCCCCACTGGACTGTAATGGGGATAATTATAGAAGTTGTTAGCTGAACAGAAGTGTTGAGTGAGGACTGAGATGCTATAGTGAACAGGACATTTTGGAGAAAACTATATGATATTTCAAAGAATAAAATTGACAGTGCATCAAACTGTGTGTGTGTGTGTGTGTGTGTGTGTGTGTGTGTGTGTGTGTGTGTGTGTGATTAATTATATTAAATTTTGTAAAATTTTTGTTTCTTTTCATAGCTGGTTCCAAAATATTGGTGAAAGATCCTAGACCTGCGCTAGGAACACCCAGCCCAAAGCTAAGTGGTTAGTAATTTCAGTTGTTTTTCTAGTAGTCATGATTTCTCAAGGTGATCTTCTGTTGTATTGACAAAGTGACCATTTATTTAGAAAAATATATTTCAGTATGGGAAAACTATGCATTTTACTGTTTGGAATTTGAAGTTTGAAAATTTGTATTATAAGATACCAAACTTCGAGCAATGTAATACTGTGTCATGTTAATATTCCAAAAATATTGTATATAGTTGTCTCTATAAAATTTCCCTTCAAGAGTATCTGTAGATAGCTATAAAATAATGGCAATGGTTTATTTAAAACATTAAAATAAAAATTAGATTTACATATAATTTTTAAATATAAATTTTTTAAAGAAGGAACCAAATACACTTGGAGTGAGAGTAAAAGTTCAGCAACTTCTAGAACTTGTCCAGTTTATTTTCAGTAATTTGATTTAAAAATAAAATTTTTAGTCGTTAAAAATATGGGCCTTGAAGTCCTACAACCTTGATGTAATCCCCATGTTATACACTGCCTACCCTATGACTTTGGAAAAGTTAATTTCTACATCTGAGCCTCCATTTCTTTACCTATACAAAAGATATATTGATTAGATTAATATGAATGAACTTCATAAAAATGAAGCACAAAGTGCTTGGCTTATGGTAAGGGCTCAGTATACGAGAGCTTCTTTTTAATGTATTAGTATGTATTTTATTTACATGGTAGGAATGAAAAGCTACACATAAAATTAAAGGCTCAGCATTTAATCTTTACCTTGGAAATAGATTTGGTCCAGTTGTAATAAGCCAGGTAGAGTGTTAGAATCTAATTTTAGTTGGTTTAAAAAGTTCTCAATGTACATGCTATTAAACTGGACTGCCTACCAAAAAAATTAGTCTGAGAAACTGATTTTTTTCAACAGTCAGTGAAAACAGACTGAATTTCTCTAAGGTGACCAAAAAATATGTCATCATGAGAGAGAAAGTGTTGCATGGATTCAGAAAACCACAATGGTCCCAGCCCCTGGTAACCTCTATTCTACTTTCTGTCTCTATGAATTTCCCTATTCTAGGTACTTCATATAAGAGGAATCACACAATGCTTGTCCTTTTGTGTCTGACTCGATAATGCTCCGTTGAATGTATATACCATATTTTATTTATCCATTCAGCTGTTCACTGACATTAGGATTGTTTTCACCTTTTTGGCTAGTGTGAATAATCCTGTGAACACTAGTATACGAGATTCTTTTTGATTTCCTGCTTTCCATTCTTTTGGGTGGTAGTAGAATTGCTGGATCATGTGGTAATTCTAGGTTTAACTTTTTTGAGAAACTGCCAAACGGTTTTCCAAAGCAGTTGAGTCATTTTACATTCCCACCAGCAAAGTACCAGGGTTTCACGTCCTCACCTACACTTGTTATTTCCTGTTTACCACAACTTTTTAAAAAAAGAAAAACAAAGACTTAGTGCAGGGTTGTAATTATAACTCAAAATGTGTTCAATATAAGACTAGGTTTGCCTCATTTTTAGGTAAATATCTTACATTGGACCTTTCATTTCATGTCCACTGTTAAAATGTTTACCATTAATGATTAAAGGACTTTTTTCTGGTTAAAAAAAAAAAGAAAGAAAACCACAATGGTCAATCAGTGCCCAGAACTTTCCAAGAAAGATACTTTATCTGGGAGCAGATGTGTACCCTGAATAATAGCTCCAGCATATCAAGTATAAATCTAGACTGTCCTGGGCAAAACATGGCCAATGGCTACCAATAAATATTTCAGGCTGACAAAAAATTTTTTTTAAAGAATATGGAAGAACTAAACAACAAAACTAATATGTTTGATGTAAAATATATATATATATATATATTTCTCATCAACCAATTAAATAATATATACTTTCTTTAAAGGCACATGGGACAGCTATAAGAATTGATCATATATTAAGCAATAAAAAAATCTACACAAATTTCAAAGCACAGTTAGTCTTACCTGACCATGATGCAGTTAAAAGTTAATAAGAAAATGGATAAAATTTTTAAATTCCTCAGTATTTGGAAATTAAGAACAAAATTAATACTGATGAATAACTCATGAATTGAAGAAGAAATTAAAATGGAAAATATAACAATATAGTTTAGTTATGCTGAAAAATCTAGATATCAAAACTTGGGAGCTAGAGCAAAAGTAAAGATGTGAGGGAAATATAAAGCCTTAAACCCTTACATTAGAAGAAAAGAAAGCCTTAGAATTAATAACTGTCCCTGTTAAGAAGATACAAAAAGTATAATGGAATGATCAAAAGAAAGCAGAACTCAATGTAATAAAAATGATCAAACAAACCAAAAAAACCGCAAAAATATAACAGAAGAATCTCAACAGAGTCAAAAGTAGTTCTTTAAAAGAAAATGTACAAAGTGAATAATTTCTGTTAAGATTGATCAAGAAAGGAACAAAAAGTAGTAACATTTCAAAAGGAAACGTGAAAACCTACATAGAGTAGATTGAATAAATTAGCAATATATAACAGAAAACTACTGTAACTGTCAATTTTAAAAAACTTAAACATTGACAAATTACTAGAAAAGTGGATTTTAACATAACTAATAGGAGAAAACTCGAATAATCCCATAACAAAGTAATAGTTAAAGCTATTTCCACAAGGTAAACCTGTTCCATATGCCTCTACTGATAAGTTCTACCAAATTTTGAAGGAACAGATCATCCCAGTTTTATAAAACTATCAAAAAAAACCCTCATTTGATGGATCCAACATAACTCTAATAACTCAGGTAAAGACACTATAAAAAGAGAAAATTACAGGCCCATTTGACATAAGATTATAGATGAAAAAATCCTACATAAAGCCTTAGCAAATCAAATACAGTTGACCCTGAACAGAAAGTGGGTTAGGGGCATTGGCCGTCAGTGCAGTCAAAAATTTGCATATAACTTATCGTTGACCCTCAGTATGTGGCTCCTCCTTACCCAAGATTCCTTCATATCTGTGATTCCGCATCTATGAATTCAACTAACCACGGATTAGTACAGTAGTACCATAGTATTTACTGTTGAAAACAATCTGTGCATAAGTGGACCCTCACAGTTCAAATCCATGTTGTTCAAGGATTAACTGTACAACATTATAGTAAAGATGACACATCATTACCAAATTGGGTTAATGATAGATTTACAGGGATATTTTCATGTTAAATAATCCTTAAAAGTAATCTATCACATTAAGAGATTAAACATGCAAAAATTATGATTATGTATGATCATCTAAATTATGATCATCTAAATTATGATCATCTAAATACTTGCACAGAAACTACTTTGTAAGATTGAACATCTATTTATAATTTTTAAAAACTTTTAATAAATTAGAAAGGAAAAGAATTTCTTTAACCTGAGTGAAGGTATCTATAAAACTCTAGAACAATGTCATCTTAAGTGGGAAAACAGAAGCATTTCATTTAAAATTATGACACAGTGATTAGATTACTCCAAAGTAACAATTAAATTTGGCAGTGGTATCAGTGTCAGGAACATGATACTCTATATGGTAATGCTATGAGGCCTATGTAACAAAGTTTAGATTCAAAACTGTCTTGAAAAATAAAGATCGTAACCATCATTGTCTTCCTCCTTTTCACTGTGCTCCACATCAGTAATAGTTAGATGACATTTTAGAGTTTAGAAAGAACTGCCAAATACACAATCACATTTAAATCTCAAATTAGACTTAACAATAGAAAGTATTGTCATCTCCTTGTACGTAGGGATTTAAATGACCAAATAGCGTCTGCCTCTCCCATCCTATCATTAGTTACATTTCTCAGTTATGTGTGAGAAAGGTGGAGGGTGGTGGTGGCATGCTGGAGCTGACCGGTAGAGCTTTGCCATAGCCAGTTCTGTGCATTCTTCCAGACTCTGCGTTCAGTGATGTCATGTTCATAGTTTGAAATCTGACATCACGGGAATATTTACACTATAGAATCAGCAGATAGTACAACCAGTTTGTTGGTTTGTTTGTTTTCTGGAGAGCCAGTTGTTAAACATTTACTACCACATCAATGATTAATCCTGATACAATCTTCTTTGCTGCTGCTGGTACCTACTTCTTTCCATTGCTATTTTCTCCTGCCACAGGGGTTCTCTTTAGTCTCCTTCAACCAACTTCCTTAATTCCCCTAAGCACAATGACAAGATCACCAAGTGTAGCAGATTTTCGTTAAATATTCAGGGGTATCAAAGAGTAAGCATAATACAGGCCAGGGAAAATAAACAATCAGAAAGATAAGAATAACACATTTATTGAGTACCTACTATATGCCTTCACACTACTGTTAGAACATCTTTCTCCCTTGCTCTTCCTCCTATCTCTACAACTAAGAGCCTATTACCTCCAAATTCCAGATCTTTCTAATGAAGGATAATTTAGCTTGTCACTCCCTCCTCCAAACTTATTTTAGGTATGATTTTTGAGTTAACTGCTCTTTAAGGTGCTTACCAAATCAAGGGCTTTTTACGCATACACCGTATCAAATTTTTAGGTAAGGTCTCCTGTACATACAGAGCATAGCTGTGTAGTTTGAGGTTTGGGGAGGGAGTGCCACTATAAGGGTGACTTGGCAAAGGTCCCAGAGCCAGGACTATGGATTTTTCATGATACTAACTACATGTTCACTAACTATATATTTTATTAGCAACTATGTAATGATCTATGAGACCCACGGTTTCCCTATTTTACCTGTATAATACTAATGATAGCAACTAACACTTATCAAAACTCTTCATATTCATTATCTCATTTAATCTTCCTTGTAACTCTGTGTTAATCTCACATTACTGATGAGGAAATTCGGGTTCAGAGAGTTAAGTAACTTAGGGAAAACCACACAGTTTATAAATTGTAGAGGAGGGACGGAAATACAAGCGGTCTAGTTCCAGTGCCTGCACTTCTAGTCCTTCTGCTATATTGCTTTTGAATAATCATAGAAAAAAATAATCATGTTGGTTGAAATACTCAGTAAAATATCTTGAGTGCATTGTATGTTCATCTTCTACCATAGTATTGTTTTACTTGTTTGCCTAGTAGAATTCAGGGAATGTACAATTTGTAACACAGTCTCTGTGATCTGAGCAGTAAAAACTGTGATGTATGTAGAGAAAAACAGGTAACAAATGTCAATAACTTGTTAGGGAAAAAAAAAGGCTTTCCTCTAAATCCATGTCATTCATTCAGTCACACAAATAGGCAGGCTCTTTTGAATAGCTGATTTCTGAGGATGTGCTTTAATGTGCTGTACAGAATTAATGGAAGCTCTCTCAGACTCTTACCAGGATCTGAGAAGACTTTGACATACCTAATTTATATTAGCTATAAATTACATAACTAATTTATATAAATATAATGACTTATTTGTCTGCATTTAACATTAAGAGTGTTTCTTATTTGGATGAAAGGTTTACATTAGAATATTCTTTGATTCTACCACAGTTCATCTCTTTCCCATGAGAGTTAGCCAATTCTAGTGACAATTCTTTTATTTCCATAAATACCTGTAAACCTCAAAGATGTCAGGAGCAAAACAGGTAGAGCCCTGTTCTTCTTCAGGAGCATCTATTATTGAAATAACTGAACTCAGTATTCTGTAAAGGGGTAAAAAAGGTCAAAGGAGCATCTCTCCTGACAGTCTCCCAAGGCTTTTATGCAAGGGGGGGTTTTAACTCTATGCTCTTCCTATGAACCTATTCCTACTGCTAGGAGAAAAGCAGGCCTCTTGGGACTTGTATATAGACTGACTTGGCCCAGTAAAATCATTTTATTTTCCTTCTGAAAGAAAGATATTATTATAGGAAACAAAATATAAGTAAACTTGATATTTAGCTGGATTCTAAATATGTCTTATGTCATTAATTGGTTTTGTTTATTTATCACTCATTGATGATGTATGTACAAATCTAGATTATTATTTTGGTTTATTCTAAAAAAATTAAAACACTTATGTGAAGAATTCATTTTATAATGTAAATTCTATATTATTGTATATTTAGAAAAATATGATTATTCAATAAACTAATACTCATTAATCTGGTATTTAATGCTTATATTTACAGGGCACTGTAAAATTAACATATATGTTTATTTAATCTATTCACAGTTCCTGATGATGTGTTTGCCCAAAATTATATATGGAAAGGCTCTTACAATTTTAAAGGAAGGAAACAACCCATGACCTTGACAGTTACTAGTTTCAATGCTTCCACTGGGAGAGTCAATGCAACACTCAGTAACAGCAACATGGAACTACTACTTTCAGGTATCACATTAAAGAACAGCAAACAATGCCTTTATGCCTTCATTTCCATCATCTCATTATTTTTTTAGTGATTTTTATACTGTGAAATATTTGCTATATTTTTGATGACATTCATAATTCATTCAGAAACAAGACTTTCTGTTTTTTTGATTGATGCATGAATATTACTACACAAATACAAAACTCTGTGATTCTGAAGTAAGCTCCCTCAAGAATATTCCTATGTGGCTAGAATGACATGTCATGAAATAGAACAGAACTTTTAATTTGAATATAACTAACTCCTTCTCTATTCTCATAACACCAAAGAGATTGGATCGGTGATTTGCAAGCTATTCTATGGTCACAAAATTATGTCTTCAAATGAGAATGTTTAGAAGGACACTACAATTTAAGACAGAAAAGGTAGAGTTACACTACCTTAAACAGGCAAACAGAACCCAGAGCCCTATCCATCTGCTCAACTTTCTCAGGTCTATGTTTCCTCTATCTAATGCACTTCCCTCATTATCTTTGAATACTGTGTTTTTTTCTGACATTCAAATCTTTCCTCAAATGTCATCTTGTCAACAGTACTTCTGATGACCCTATCTAAAGTAGGCTTCACATTACAAATAGACTCACTCTTAATCATAGGCAGTCTTATCTTGTTTCATTCTCTTTTCACTATTTGAAATTATAGTATAGTGTAGTGTAGTGTAGTGTAGTATAGTATAGTATGACATGACATGATTTGTCTATACTCCAGCAATACAAGCTCTAAGAGAGCAGCTCTTTGCCTTCCAGTTCATTACTAATGCCTCAGATGTTAGAAATGCATCTGGACTCCCATGGGCACATGCACAGGAGCTGCTCCTGCCCCACACTCCCTCCCTCTGACTCACTTCCCAGCTGCCAAGATCTTGGAAGCTTTGAAGCTCAGCATGGGATTCTTCCACTGAGTGAGTGGTCCTGTGTCCCACATTGGCGTTGCTCATTTGGTTGATGAAGACATACTGACAGAGTTGTTGTTGGTTTTACCCTTTTGCCTTCTCACTAGCAATGCAAACTAGAGACTGTATCTCCACACCCTTAACAACAGAGCATACTGTCAAGCTTTTGAACTTCTGCTGATCTGCCATGTGGCTGACGGTGTCTTGGTGCTCCAGCTGAGTGTCAGGCCTGTGCCTTTGAGGTGGGAGAGCTGAGTTCAGGACACTGGTCCACCAGAGATCTCCCAGCTCCACATAATACCAAATGGTGAAAGCTCTCCCAGAGATCTCCATCTCAATGCTAACACCCAGCTCCACTCAACAACCAGCAAGCTACAGTACTGGACACCGTATGTCAAACAACTAGCAAGACAGGAACACAATCCCACCCATTAGCAGAGAGGCTGCCTAAAATCATAATAAGTTCACAGACACCCCAAAACACACCACTGGTTGGGGTCCTGCCCACCAGAAAGACAAGATCCAGCCTCATCCACCAGAACACAGGCGCCAGTCCCCTCCACCAGGAAGCCAACACAACCCACTGAACCAACCTTAGCCAATGGGGGCAGACAACAAAAACAATGGGAACTACGAACATACAGCCTGTGAAAAGGAGAGCCCAAACACAGTAAGTTATGCAAAATGAGAAGACAGAGAAACACACAGCAGATGAAGGAATAAGGTAAAAACTCACCAGACCAAACAAATGAAGAGGAAATAGGCAGTGTACCCAAAAAAGAATTCAGAGTAATGACAGTAAAGATGATCCAAAATCTTTGAAGTAGAATGGAGAAAATACAACAGACGTTTAACAAGGACCTATAAGAACTAAAGAGCAAATAAACAGAGATGAACAACACAATAAATGAAATTAAAAATTCTCTAGAAGGGATCAATAGCAGAATAACTGAGGCAGAAGAACGGATAAGTGACCTGGAAGATAAAACAGTGGAAATAACTACTGCAGAGCAGAATAAAGAAAAAAGAATGAAAAGAATTGAGGACAGTCTCAAAGACCTCTAGAACAACATTAAATGCACCAACATTTGAATTACAGGGGCCCCAGATGAAGAAGAGAAAAAGAAAGGGACTGAGAAAATATTTGAAGAGATTATAGTTGAAAACCACCTTAATATGGGAAAGGAAATAGTTAATCAAGTCCAGGAAGCACAGACAGGCCCATACAGGATAAATCCAAGGAGAAACACGCCAAGACACATATTAATCAAACTATCAAAAATTAAATACAAAGAACAAATATTAAAAGCAGCAAGGGAAAAGCAACAAGTAACACATAAGGGAATCCCCATAAGGTTAACAGCTGATTTTTCAGCAGAAGCTCTGCAAGCCTGAAGGGAGTGGCAGGACATATTTAAAGTGATGAAAGAGAAAAACCTACAATCAAGATTACTCTACCCAGCAAGGATCCCATTCACATTTGACAGAGAAATTAAAAGCTTTACAGACAAGCAAAAGCTAAGAGAATTCAGCACCACCAACCCAGCTTTGCAACAAATGCTAAAGGAACTTCTCTAGGCAGGAAATGCAAGAGAAGGAAAAGACCTACAATAACAAACCGAAAACAATTAAGAAAATGGTAATAGGAACATACATATCGATAATTACCTTAAATGTAAAAGGATTAAATGCTCCCACCAAAAGACATAGACTGACTGAATGGATACAAAAACAAGACCCATATATATGCTGTCTACAAGAGACCCTCTTCAGACCTAGGGACACAAACAGATTGAAAGTAACAGGATGGAAAAAGATATTCCATGCAAATGGAAATCAAAAGAAAGCTGGAGTAGCAATTCTCATATGAGACAAAATAGATTTTAAAATAAAGACTATTAGAAGAGACAAAGAAGGATGCTACATAATGATCAAGGAATCAATTCAAGAAGATGATATAGCGATTGTAAATATTTATGCACCCAACATATGAGCATCTCAATTCATAAGGCAAAATATAATAGCCATAAAAGGGGAAATCGACAGTAACACAATCATAGTAGGGGACTTTAACACCCCACTTTCACCAATGGACAGATCATCCAAAATGAAAATAAATAAGGAAACACAAGCTTTAAATAATACATTAAACTAGATGGACTTAATTGATATTTATAGGACATTCCATCCACAAACAACAGAATACACTTTCTTCTCGAGTGCTCATGGGACACTCTCCAGGATAGAGCATATATTGGGTCACAAATCAAGCCTTGGTAAATTTAAGAAAATTGAAATTGTATCAAGTATCTTTTCTGACCACAGTGCTATGAGACTAGATATCAATTACAGGAAAACTATAAAAAATACAAACACAGAGAGGCTAAACAATACACTACTTAATAACCAAGAGATCACTGAAGAAATCAAAGAGGAAATCAAAAAATACCTAGAAACAAATGACAATGAAAACACGACAACCCAAAACCTATGGGATGTAGCAAAAGCAGTTCTAAGAGGGAAGGTTATAGCAATACAATCCTACCTCAAGAAACAAGAAACATCTCAAATAAACAACCTAACCTTACACCTAAAGCAATTAGAGAAAGAAGAACAAAAAAAACCCGAAGTTAGCAGAAGGAAAGAAATCATAAAGATCAGATCAGAAATAAAGGAAAAAGAAATGAAGGAAACAATAGCAAAGATCAATAAAACTAAAAATGGTTCTTTGAGAAGATAAATAAAATTGATAAACCATTAGCCAGACTCATCAAGAAAAAAAGGGAGAAGATGCAAATCAATAGAATTAGAAATGAAAAAGGAGAAGTAACAACTGACAATGCATAAATACAAAGGATCATGAGAGATTACTACAAGCAACTATATGCCAATAAACTGGAAAAGCTGGAAGAATTGGATAAATTCTTAGAAAAGCACAACCTTCTGAGACTGAACCAGGAAGAAAGAGAAGATATAAACAGACCTATCACAAGCACTGAAATTGAGATTGTGATTAAAAATCTTCCAACAAACATAAGCACAGGACCAGATGGCTTCACAGGTGAATACTATGAACCATTTAGAGAAGAGCTAACAGGTATCCTTCACAAACTCTTGCAAAATATAGCAGAGGGAGGAACACTCATTCTATGAGGCCACCATCACCCTGATAACCAAAACCAGAAAAAGATGTCACAAAGCAAGAAAACTGCAGTCCAATATAACTGATGAACATAGATACAAAAATCCTAAACAAAATACTAGGAAACAGAATCCAACAGTACATTAAAAGGATCATATACCATGATCAAGTGGGGTTTATCCCAGGAATGCAAGGATTCTTCAATATACACAAATCAATCAATGTGATACATCATATTTACAAATTGAAGGAGAAAAACCACATGATCATCTCAGTAGATGCAGAAAAAGCTTTCAACAAAGCTCAACACCCATTTATGATAAAAACCCTCTAAAAAGTAGTTATAGAGGGAACTTACCTCAACATAATAAAGGCCATATACGACAAACCCACAGCCAACATCGTTCTCAATGGTGAAAAACTGAAAGCATTTTTTCTAAGATCAGGAACAAGACAAGGATGTCCACTGTCACCACTGTTATTCAACAAAGTCTTGGAAGTCCTAGACACAGCAATCAGAGAAGAAAAAGAAATAAAAGGAATCCAAATCAGAAAAGAAGAAGGACAGGGGCTTCCCTGGTGGCGTAGTGGTTGAGAGTCTGCCTGCCAATGCAGGGGACGTGGGTTTGTGCCCCGGTCCAGGAGGATCCCACATGCTGCGGAGTGGCTGGGCCCGTGAGCCATGGCCACTGAGCCTGCGCATCTGGAGCCTGTGCTCTGCAATGGGAGAGGCCACAGCAGTGAGAGGCCCACGTATCGCAAAAAAAAAAAAAAAAAAAAAGAAGAAAGACAGCTGTCACTGTTTGCAGGTGACATGATACTATACATAGAGAATCCTAAAGATGCTACCAGAAAACTACTAGAGTTAATCAACTGAATTTGGTAAAGTAGCAGGATACAAAATTAAGGCACAAAAATCTCTTGCATTGCTATACACTAATGATGAAAAATCTGAAAGAGGGATTAAGGAAACACTCCCATTTATCATGGCAACAAAAATAAAAAAATACCTAGGAATAAACCCACCTAAGGAGACAAAAGACCTGTATGCAGAAAACTATAAGACACTAATGAAAGAAATCAAAGATGATACAGATGGAGAGATATACCATGTTCTTGGATTGGAAGAATCAACACTGTGAAAATGACTATACTACCCAAAGCAATCTACAGATTCAGTGCAATCCCTATCAAACTACCAATGGCATTTTTCACAGAACTAGAACAAAAAAATTTCACAATTTGTATGGAGACACAAAAGACCACGAATAGCCAAAGCAATCTTGAGAAAGAAAAACGGAGCTGGATTAATCAGGCTCCCTGATTTCAGATTATACAAGAATGCTACAGTAATCAAGACAGTATGGGACTGGAACAAAAAAAGAAATATAGATCAATGGAACAGGATAGAAAGCCCAGAGATAAACCCACACACATATGGTCACCTTATCTTTGATAAAGGAGTCAAGAATATACAATGTAGAAAAGACTGTTCAATAAGAGGTGCTGGGAAAACTGGACAACTACATGTAAAAGAATGAAATTAGAACACTCCCTAACACCATACACAAAAATAAACTCAAAAAGGATTAAAGACCTAAATGTGCAGACACTATAAAACTCAGAGGAAAACATATGCGGAACACTCTATGAGATAAATCACAGCAAGATCCTTTTTGACCCACCTCCTAGAGAAATGGAAATAAAAACAAACATAAACAAATGGAACCTAATGAAACTTAAAAGCTTCTCACAGCAAAGGAAACCATAAACAAGACGAAAAGACAACCCTCAGAATGGGAGAAAATATTTGCAAATGAAGCAACTGACAAAGGATTAATCTCCAAAATTTATAAGCAGCTCAATATCAAAAAACAAACAACCCAATCCAAAAATGGGCAGAACACCTAAACAGACATTTCTCCAAAGAAGATATACAGATTGCTAACAAACACATGAAAGGGTGCTCAATATCACTAATCATTAGAGAAATTCAAATCAAAACTACAATGAGGTGTCATCTCATACTGGTCAGAGTGGCCATCATCAAAAACCTACAAACAGGAAATGCTGGAGAGGGTGTGGATAAAAGGGAACCCTCTTGCACTGTTGGTGGGAATGTAAATTGATACAGCCACTATGGAGAACAGTATGGAAGTTCCTCAAAAAATTAAAATTAGAACTACCATATGACCCAGAAATCCCACTACTGGGCATATACCCTGAGAAAACCATAATTCAAAAAGAGTCATGTACCAAAATGTTCATTGCAGCTCTATTTACAATAGCCAGGACATGGAAGCGACCTAGGTGTCCTTTGACAGATGAATGGATAAAGACGTTGCACATATATACAATGGAATATTACTCAGCCATAAAAAGAAACGAAATTGAGTTATTTGTAGTGAGGTGGATGGACCTAGAGTCTGTCATACAGAGTGAAGTAAGTCAGAAAGAGAAAAACAAATACTATATGCTAACACACATATATGGAATCTAAAACAAAAAAATTTTTTTTTCTGAAGAACCTAGGGGCAGGACAGGAATAAAGACACAGACGTAGAGAATGGACTTGAAAACATGGGGAGGGGAAGGATAAGCTGGGACAAAGTGAGCGAGTGGCATGGACTTATATATACTACCAAATGTAAAATAGGTAGCTAGTGGGAAGCAGCCACATAGCACAGGGAGATCAGCTCGGTGCTTTGTGACCACCTAGAGGGGTGGGATAGGGAGGATGGAAGGGAGACGTAAGAGGGAGGAGATATGGGGATATATGTATATGTATAACTGATTCACTCTGTTATAAACAGAAGCTAACACACCATTGTAAAGCAATTATAGTCCAATAAAGATGTTTAGAAAAAAAAAAAAAAGAAATGCATCTGGAACAAAATGGGCCGCAATGAATTTGAATTATTGCTCTCATTTAAAAATACATTTTAAAAGTATTGATATTGAAAATATGAAATATGTATTTTTAAATTTCTTGGCAATGTATATATCCCATACAATTATTAATAATGGAATAATTTGTGGTATAAATAAAATAGAAAATAAAATTATATGTGTTGATTTTGTAAATTTTACAAGAACTATAAAGCTTCATTTTGTGTTGTTGAATGAGCCTACCTTAAACCCAAAGTAAAGGTATTAGAAGTTAATATGTATTTTAATTTTTAAAATATACACAATTACATGATATAAATTGAAAGAAGCTTTATATGAATGAACGGAATATGTGACTACTGATTTATTTAACTTTGAAACATAAATTTTTATTTTCCTTGTGTAAGAGAGTTAGCACTAAATGTATATGTATTCTAATTTAGAAAAATTTTAAAACAAATTTCTACAAATATAGATAAACAAACATAAATAGTTAGGCTAACTTTCTATCCTTGTCTCCATAAAGTTCATTATAACATTTTCCCAGTAATTTTGGTTACTTTTGTATGTTTTCCCTATTAATTGTAATTTACTTTAGGTCAAGATCTATGTATCATTATAGTTGTATTCCCAGCTAATTTTTATGATACCTTATTACATAGGTGAAATATTAAGTGAATGAAGTAATGAGTCAAATTTCAATCATCAGTTAATCACAAAATTTTTACTTAGAAACTTATATTCTATCATTCACCTAAACACATTTACATTCCAGCTTATTCCTACTCTTGGAATACTCCTGTTCAGGAAAAAAAAAAAAAAAATTGTAGTCATCTTGCTTCTCTCCTTTATGCCATTACCTATATTTACCTTCTTGAATTAAAAATTCTACTTGATTTTTGAGATCCAGCTCAAATGCTCTTTTTTCTTAATAAGTATTTCCTAAGCACTCCAGTGTGAAATGATCCTTCTCTCTTCTGGCTTTTAATTCATCATATTCTCTATCTCTATCATTATATCTCCTATTTCATCAGAAATTCACATAAGCATCCTATTTTTAGATAGGAACAACATATTCATCTTTGTGGCGCCAGTAGCACCTCGAATACTCTTTTTCTCAGAGTTGGCACCTAACTTATTATTAAGGAAAATATCTGGAATTTTAACATTTGATTCATATCCTTGAACATTTTAAATTTGTTTGGGGGAAGAAATCATTTGTTTACAATAATCTTGGAATGATGTTATTAAGAACAGTAATATTTAATTTTAATAGCATAGGTAATTTAAACCCCACAGTTAAGATTTGAGTTGAAAATTTCAGCTAAAGAGAGATCAATATATATTGCAGGATTTGTGAAAAGCATTATGGGTGAAGGTGGCCTTGACTTGGTCTTGTTTTATTTCTTTTCTATCACATGTATTTATGATATATTTAAGTAGTTATAGATAGTAAAGTAAAGCATAACTGTTTGCAAAATTAATAGACTAAATGTCCTTACATTTTACAGGAGTATATAAAAGCCAAGAAGCTCGCCTAATATTACACATCTATCTTATTAAAGTACCAACTCAAGCTTCTGTGAAGAAAATGAAGGAGGAAAATTGGGCCATGGATGGCTTTGTAAGTATAGTTCTTTAAAAGTCTGCTGCTAATTTTAATAACATATTTATGCTTTGGTTTGTCATTAAAATTCCAGAAAAATCTAATTTTCTAAATTGAGCTAATTAAACACACACACATATATTTACAGATGTGTAGCCATCACCACAGTTGATTTTAGAATATTTCCATCACCTCAAAAAGAAACTTCATACCCTGTAGCTATCACCCATCTACCCCTCATCACCCCCACAACCCCAAGCTACCACAACTCTATTTTCTGTCTCTTTAGATTTCCCTGTTCTAGGCTTTCATATTTATGGAATCATACAATACGTGGTCTTTTGTGACTGGCTTCTTTCACTTATAATGGAAAACATGCCTCTTAAGTCCTAGGCTTGGAACTGACCGATTGTCAATTCCACCCACATTCCACTGACCAAATCAAGTCACAGGACCAAATCCAACTCAGTGAGGTAGAAAGTATACTCTTTCCGTGAAGGTTGATGGGGAGTGGGGGGAAAGGAGTGCATATATGTCGAACAGTAATCTACTCTACAAAGAACAGTATTATTATATTTTAAATTTTAATTGACCATTTGCCTCATTCTGTTTCATCATATCATTGCCCTTTTTCTTGACAACAGGTTTCTTAGCCTAAAAGAAGTCTATGAATCTGTATCTTTATGTTAATAACAAATCCCTTTTTTCCAGTATCATAATTATTTAAAGATGAAATTTTAAATTTTGCTTTTTAATGATGGCAGATTTTCACAGTGTTCTGTGTTTTACATAGTAGAAGATATGGGGGAAGGAATTCTGCATAATATTCATTTCAGAGTAAAACTGAATATTTTCTAAGGCTGGGAAAATATATCTGTGTCCAGTCTTCAGTTTTAACCAAACTTACAAATACTTTTAGGTTTCTGCTGAGCCTGATGGAGCTACTTATGTATTTCAAGGATTTATTCAGGGCAAAGATTATGGGCAATTTGGACTACAAAGACTGGGTAATGTATTCATTTTCATTTTCATGTAGTTCTTTTATTACTCCAGATATCATAAGAAAGTACAATGGATTCTGAACATTAGACACACTTACTATACTTTGAATTTTGCATTGTCAGGACTATACATTGATACATTTGATAACCTTTTAAATATTTGCATTCTTCAGAATATTGTTTCTCTGTGTTCCAGCTCCGTACAATGTTTAGTTTTTCAGCATATTTCTAATAAACATGACAAACTGCCTTGCCCTCAAGCAAGTAAAAAGGAGAAAAAGTGATATAGATATGAAAGAACATATTAAACTGTAAATAATTTTATTATATGAGAAAATACTTCTCTGCAATTTGAATATTGTCACAATTTTCTTACTGCTCCAAACAAATGTAGTGGCACTTTAACTCATAGTGTCTGGAAAGGGAAAATAACTTTGAGGAGTGAGCCCTGTTTGGGGACTTTGTGCTCTTCAGATATATAAATTTTCCATGGTGGGAGGCACAGGGTTTTGTCATTTTTATTTCTAACTCTTCTAAAATGTGTATAAACATTTAATGGTCTCATTTGAATGTATTTATTAACATAGCTTTTGGTGTATAATTTTCCTAAGGTGTACTGTCTCCCATTACTATGTTGTGGTATTAATGCATAAAGAATAAATTCATGTTCTAAAATCTACTACTTGATGTTTATCTTAAAAATTCCATTGCTTTGAACTTTTACATAAGTTTTATGAGTCCCTGGAAAAATAATTTATAAAAAAGGTACTAACACTTTTTAACCTGGCCTAAGGTATGACTTAGTTGAATATTTATCAAAAAGGCAAATCAGGGCTTCCCTGGTGGCGCAGTGGTTGAGAGTCCGCCTGCCTATGCAGGGGACACAGGTTCGTGCCCCGGTCTGGGAAGATCCCACATGCCGCGGAGCGGCTGGGCCAGTGAGCCATGGCCGCTGAGCCTGCGCGTCCGGAGCCTGTCCTCCGCAACGGGAGAGGCCACAACAGTGAGAGGCCCACATGCCGCAAAAAAAAAAAAGAAAAAAAAGGCAAATCAGTTTTCTCCAAATGAGCAATGTTAATAAGATGTCATTTCAGATAATGTCTTGCCAAAATTGTTAGTTTTAAAAGCAGGATAAAACATTTACTAACACAGTATATTAACACAGTTGTGTAAATTAATGCAAGATTTTTTCATATAATATTCCCTAAAGCATCTCAAGCACTACATGTCTAAAACAGCACCTATAGAAAAGGAACTATTTCTTTCTAAAAAAAGAGCTTGTTATTTATTTTCTCTTCCCTAGTCACTGTGCCAACATGTTGACAAACCTGATTTTTCTCATCTCCTAACTGTGCAAATGTCATAACCACTTACTCAGCCCCAAGTAGAACGTAACTAAATCCTATGCCTTCTTCTCCCTTTCATCCACACAAACAAGTTCCCCTGAATCTATCTTTTCATGCTTTTCCTAGTGCTGCAGTTCACATCTTAATTTCCATTTTTATCTAGGATGTTCCTGCAATCTTCAAACTACTCTTGCTTTCAGACCAGACTCCCTCAAGTCCATCTCACCCTAGTCGCTGTTCTAAATCTTGTATCTTATCACTGAGCCTTTTTTTTTTCCCCCAAACACATCCAGTTGTTCCTCACTATAGGTGGGTGGAAAGTTTGGGCTGTTTAGAATCATTTTTATGCCTTTTCAAATAATTTATCATTTTGCCCTCCTATTCCCTACCACATGTCCTTTCCACACAGACATGCCTAATGCTTGTCACATCCTCTAAATATGCCACTCACCTTCCCATTTCTAGGCTTCTGATGGTCCTGCTTCCTCCCCTATTTTTTGTTCTATTGATCTTCAAGGTCAAGCTCATAAGTCCTCCAGAAAGCATTCTTACATACCACCAGATGGAATTACTCCTTCCTTTCCTAAAGCACATTGATCATGAATTCATCCTTGATGTGTATACTTATTTGTGGCTCTGTATTCTTCCCACAATTGTATGAACTCTTCAGTTCAGAGACTCTGCATATTTTTTATTCTGTGTCCTTTCCTGGAAAAATATCTTATACATAGTAGGCACTGTGCAAAATTGCAGAAATGAGTTGAAGGAGTTTTGTGAATTATTTTTGTTTACTATGTACATTTCCAAGTACATCTTGCAGATATTTCCAAGTAGATATCTTGAGCAAGGAAGAAATTAATTGGTTCACAAAACTAAAAACTCAATTGTGATAAAGTAGGGTTGATTTTATAAGTTATTTTCTTATTTTATAGGACTGAATATGTCAGAAGGTTCAAATTCTTCAAATCAACCTCATGGTACAAATAGTAGTTCTGTGGCCATTGCTATTCTTGTGCCTTTTTTTGCACTTATATTTGCAGGATTTGGATTTTATCTTTATAAACAAAGGTAAGTTTGTTGATTTTAAGTATAAAGCATTTCCCAAATCTATATTTCATGTTCTTTTTACTCTCTAGTTCAAATTCTAACTTGCATTTTTTTTCCTGGGTTGTTTAAATCTCTGTGTGCCAAATATTTCCACGGTTGTTGAAACCATTTTTTCCCCTGCCTTTCCCTCCACCACAGCAATATACACACAACTAAAATTGCTCTGTTAAGTTGCACAAGCATTCAACTTAACCCTTCCTCCTTTTTTGCCTGTCAAATTCCTGGTACATAACTAATTGTATAAGTTATTTTTATATTATCCATATTGAAACTTTAGAGATACAAATCTAAGTTAAGGTTTAAATTGAAGTGGTGATATCTGCTGCCAGATTTATTTAGAGAAGTAGGAAGAAGCTGTGTCCAAACCTCTTATTTCACCTAACAATACTGACAGATTTTACCCAGGGAGACAGATGATAAAATCCTCTAATCCTCTCATTTATCTCTGTTGCTTTTAGAAGATGATGGAATTAATATATTATATTTGTGATATATTTCATATATGACTATATAGATTATTCGTTGGTCCCTGTTCACTACATCCATTACAACATCCTGGTGAGGGGCTTCACTATGCAATTCTCCACTATTTGGGACCATCCCTTACTAAGAAAAAAAGTATGAAAAAAAAAAAAAAAAGAAGAAAAAAGTATGCAGGTAACCAGATAATTGAATGAATACCTAAATGTAATGTATTTTTCTCAAAACTGATGTTTTTATTATAAATGCCAATCTGTATTATCTAAGAATGATTTATTTAATATTATTTAAATTTGTAACAATTGTGCATTAGCAGCTGTTTAGGCCTTGTCAGTATAAGATACTATTAATGATAAAAATCATAACTAAATTTATTTATAAAGCAAGCTATGCTAATCTTTTTTATTATTGTGATAAAATACACATAACATAAAATCATTGAAACCATTGTAGGTGTACAGTTCAATGACATTTAGTACATTCACAATGTCCATCACCCCAAAAGGAAACTGTACCCACTAAGCAGTAACTCCCTACTCTTCCCACCCCTGCCCCAGGCAACTACTAATCTGCTTTCTATCTGTTGGTTTGCCTCTTCTGGATATTTTATATAAATGGAATCATACAATATGTGACATTTTATATCTGGCATCTTGAATGTAATATGTTTTCAACTTTTATCCATGTTATACCATATATCTGCATACTATTCCTTTATATGGCTGAATAATATTGCATTGTATGTTTGAATGTGTTGTGTTTAAATATGTCCATTCATCAGTTGATGGACATTTGGATTGTTCCTATGTTTTTTCTATTATGAATAGTGCTGCTATACACATTTGTGTACACGTTGTGTTTGAATATCTGTTTCAGTTTTTTTGAGTATGTACTCAAGAATGGAATTGCTGGATTATATGGTACTCCTCCATTTAACCATACTAGTGAAGTGGTATCTCATGTGGTTTTAATTTACATTTTTCTAATTACTAACGACATTGAGCATATTTTCACATGCCTGTTGGTCATTTGCCTACATTCTTTGAAGAAATGCCTATTCAAGTATTTTGCCCATTTTTAAAATTGGGTTATTTGTCTTATTGTTGTTGAGGTATAATAGTTCTCTATGTATTGTGGATACTAGGCCTTTTTGGATATATGGTTTGCAAATATTTCTCTTTCTGTGGGTTGTAGTTCCACTCTCTTGATAGTGTTCTTTGATATACAAGTTTTTCATTTTGATGAAGTAAAATTTATTTCTTTTTTCTTTTGTTACTTGTGCTTAGTGTTATACCTAAGAAACCATTGCCAAATTCAAGGTCATACAACTTGTATGTTTTCTAAGAGTTTTATAGATTTTGCCCTTATATTTAGAAATGATTAGCTTTAAGTTAATTTTCATTGATGTGTAAACTTTTCTAAAGCTTGATATTATTTTACTTAAAGCTGTGGCTCAATATTAGCAGAAGGAAATTGTTTTACATCTTTATGATCCTTACCTAATTAGAAGGAAACGATGTTCCTTCTGTTTCTATTGTGAATCTAGTTTGAAAAAAGAGAGACAAATATGATCCATTAGAATTATGCACCTGGCAAGAGCAAGTTGTAAACAATATAATTTATATTATATAACAACATATAGATGATGCTTTTGAAAGAAGCTTTAGATAGTTTTTTTTTCATATTGTCATCATACAAATCACCTAACAGTTTTTAGTATGGAGAAAAATTCAGAAAATGCATTAGGGGTAGTAAAAGCGCATAACGGCAAATACAAATTACACTAAAATAAATCGTTGAAATTTGTGGTGTTTGGGGTAAACAGGAGATTTATTTCAAAGCCTTTTTAGGAATTAGGTTTGAGAAACAGGTAAGGGCAGGTATGCCTTTGTTCCATTACAAATGTCAGCAAATTATGCAGTGGGATGTGGGAAAGAGAAACTAGAAATAAACGTTAGTCAAAAAGGAGACAAATAAAAAAATGAAGCAAGAATTCAAGATGAGCAACTTATACCAGCCAGCCTAGATTCCATGTGTTTTATAAACTAATGGCAAATGTTCAGTTATCAGTAACTCTTTGGAAACTATTTTCATGACTTGAATATCAGTATAGATAGTAATTTCTTCTTTGAGATTTTGAATTTACTTGCTCTACTGTATATAATTTTAAGCCAACTGAATATTTATGTTTCTGGGATACTCCAAGCATCTTCCCAAATTAGGCATCAGCATTAGATGTCTACTTTTCTTGGAACCCCCTTCCTATTACTGCAGAACCGACTCCTTATTGTCCTTCAAGTCTCAGATTAAATTTTGCCTCCTTAGAGATGCTTTTCCTTATTACCTCTCCTAAACTGGCTCCCAGTTACTTCCTGTCCTATAAACCATTTTCCTTTTTATCAAAACAGTTTTCAATATCTATTATTTTTCTTGTTTTATTATTTTTAATTTATTCATTGCTTTCTATCATTGCAATATGAGCTCCATGAGAGTGATGACTTCATGTTTTTCTTAAAAAAAAAAATATATATCCAATGCCTAGGATCATGCCTAGTACTTAATAGATGCTCAGTAAATATTTGAGGAATGAAGAGTAATGAGATTAAAATTCATCAGCATCATAATTTAATTATATTTTACATGCTATTTCATAATGATAACATTATTTCATAAGAAAATTAATGAGAATAGCCATGATATCATTTATTTACACTTACTCATATTGGTGCTCTTTATAAATATATATTGTATGTAAATAATAAGTCACTCAGGATTTAAAAGTGATAGGTAAAATGTTCAAATGTGTTATATTGAGTTTATGGTTTCTCAATTAATACTTTCAAGTTACATTATCCATTAACAATAACTCAAGTCATTGTGTTTGAGCCCTACTCTGCTATTTCTTGAAGAAAGTTAACATATAGCTAATCAATGTTCTCATCAACAGGACTGTACCCAAAACACAGTATACAGGATGTTCAGTTCATGAAAATAACAATGGCCAAGCAGCTTTTGAAAATCCCATGTATGACACCAACTCGAAGTCAGTGGAAGGGAAGGCAGTACGGTTCGATCCCAACTTGAACACAGTCTGCACAATGGTATAACGTGGCAACCTTTGCCTTCTTCAAAAGCTTGGAAATTGACACACAAAACAGTGCACATTTAGTTCACTGATAAACAAATTAAAGCACACTTTTCAGGACTTGCTGGGTCACCTTTTCCCGAGGAATGATAGAGAAGAGTGTTTTTTCATAAACTGGACCATAATTCTTCTTCATGTTTACCATGGAGAGTTTTACAAAAATCGGCTGCACTCTGAGAGTGCTTACTCACAGTTTATTTGCTTTTTTTAAAAAGGAGATTATTCTAAAACATAAACTTATTTGCATATATTGGAGGAGCATCCACTATCAGTATTTCTGTGCTTTATAAACTATATTAGAGGGACTGGGTTAAAAAAATGATATAGGGTAGAAAATAAGAGCTATACTTACAAGAGTCAATAGATCACTGACTTCTCTTTAACTGTCATGAGCTACGTCACACCCATAAGTCAGTATTTCACACCACTCTATCAGCTTTTCCTTCCTATTAATTGAGTCATTGTTTTCTTTTTTTCCCTGGTTATTTCAGATTGAGTCATGCCCTGAAATGTTTATGAACTAGCTTATGCCACAGAAGCGATAAGATTGCCCACTCTGATTTGACTCTCTGGTCTTTGTTCTTCAGCATCATATTGCTATCTTTTTTTAGACTGGTTGTCATAGTTTCTGCAAATGGCAAGATCATCGTGCTATCCTCCTGATTTCCCTCATTATGTTGTAACCAGTATTATTCATTGAGCCATGGGATAGTGTTTAACTCCTTGCTTCAGTCTGTTTTGTCACTCAGAAACCACTTTAGCTGCCAAAAATTATCTATAATAAAGATAATTTTGCAGTTATCTGAGACATCAAACTTACCATTCTTTACCAAACTTTCCAATGTTTCTGCAAGAACAAATAGAACCTATTAATCTACTTATTTAGTTTATGGTATATCTACTTATCCTTCCAGTTGAGCCTTCAAATTTATTTAACATTATTTTGAACTTTTACCTAACAGTGAGTTAGAATTCTAAGTTTTTAAAATTTTTAACTTTTAGTCAACAATGAGTTAAACATATATTTTGGACCAGCCCCTACTCAAAATGACTAAAAAAAGAAATTACTTTCAAATCACCAATATAAATTTATTTCCTAAAGTTGTGGATTTACCAAATTTTCATATATTTAAAAATTTCTATACTCTAATTCTTAAGAAGCAGCTTTCAGATATGACAAGTTTCTTTCATAGTCAAATTAAGATATGTATTTGCAAGTTATTGGTGGCTCATTTACAACTGTATCACAGTAATGCCAGCATTTTGATTTAATAGGTCATTGTCTTCTTTTTATAGCATGTTTTATTTCATAGAATAAATTATGTACCCAGTGTGAACACTTTGTTCTTGTCCCTTTCAAATATGGATAAACCTGTAAACAGTCTCGACTTTTTGTATCATGAGACAGAGTGCCTAAGAGAAATCATTGCACCTGGAGCGCTACTTGGATCTATGTCTACAACATATAGTGAATTTCTTGTAAACCACTTTGAGATACATTGTTTTGGAAATTCATATAATTTTCTCAACATTGTACTCTACTGACAGGATGCTGTTTTAAATTTTATCCCATCAGTTATTTATTCTTGTTTATTCAAATGACTGCAATAACAATGATTCATTCATTAATGTTAAGGTTAATACATTTAAGATCTTGTTTAAACAATGTTTCTTCTGCAACTGGCTACTCCTCTTATATTAATGCATACACTTTTGTAAAGAAGTATATTTTTATGAAAAAAAACTTTGTAAAAGTATGATGTAAATTTTCAGTGCAATGTAAACAAAATAAAAATGGATAATTGCTTTTGTAAAACGTGTATTCTTTTCAAAGTTGTCTGCCAGTGTACTAGTTAGTAAAAGGAATGAAGAGCCCATCTTTATTTGGTGTTGTAAAGTTCTGAAACTGCATATTACATATACTTAGTCCACAACATAATAATGACACATGGGTGTTTTTCTTCTCTATATTCTGTAGTTCCCCAAGTGTAACACTGTTAAAAGTAAGTACATTCCCAGTAAACATAATAGTATCATAAGAACCTCATCTTAGAATTTATATTAAATGTAAATACTTTAATAATGCATACTATCTAAATTTAGATATATCTGATGATTTCTAGTATTTCTGTAGTATATTTTCTTAGAGATATTTATGTTAAGCATGCTTCATAAGTATGAACCCAATAAGCTTTTGAATTGCTCCATTAAATTAATATGCACAAACAAATCTGTCTTTCCAAGATGGAACATGTAAAGTTTTGTACTCAAGAAAGTTATCAAGTTTCTCTAAAGTTCAAATCACAAGTTATTTAAATTCAATTTTATTAGATAACTATTTTTCACAAAATACATTGTCTTTATATTTCAAAACCTCAAACTCCAGCCTTTACAGTCTATCTCTGTTTATTACACTTTGTTTTAGAAATAAATGTTTCTTGATATAATTGTAGTTTCTGTTTTAACTTCGTTAACTCTATTACCTCCACCTTTCACTCACTTCACATCTATATTTTCTCTTGTCTTTATTTTTACTCCTCCCTGTGTTTTTTTTTCTTTTCCTCCCTTTTTATTTTTCAGCTTTTTAATTTTTCTTTCTTTTCATGTTTTTCTTAACATCCTTTCCTCTTTTACATGTCTTATCCTTTTTAGCCTTTTATTATTTCTCTTTCTTTATGTTCTCTTTATCTTTTTAACGCTCTCAAAGGTAAGCAGCAATTTTAGTGGAAGTAATTGTATTTTTCTCTTTTCCCAGCTTTATTGAAGTATAACAAAATTTTAAGATATTTAAAATGTATAACGATGATTTGATAAATGTACATAGTTTTTTAAATTTCTTTCTTTGATGAGAACATTTGAGTTCTACTCTGTTAGCAAATTTCAATTAAGGAAGTAATTTAAAAGAGGCTTCTTGAGCTTCCCTTATATTTAAGAACATTAAAGCCATAAGTTCCACCCAGGATCTCTTGATAACAGAGCCTAATGAAAATGACTGTGGAAATAAACCAAAGGTCAGATTTACTTTACCTGTCCTTTTCACTTATAAGTGAGGGAAAAAAAGCCTAACATTAGCTAAAGGAGTCAATAAAAATAACTAGCTGATGCTTTCTTAAAGAGAATAAGAGAATCTATTGCCTGTCAAAGTATTAGTCTGTAAATATCTATAAATTTAAAATAGGTATAAAGTAAGGTAAACTGAACATCTATAAAAGTATAGAAGCTCATAAGTCTAGGAAATAATTTAGAATGGGCAGTTTGAAATTTGGCTGAAAGAAATATTGATTTGCTTCTTTTTTTTCTTTTTCTTTTTTTTTTTAGGATGACTTTGGAGGAAAGGGAATATTGATCTGAGAAGATATACATGTGTAAAAGTCTGAGAAATGTCTTTCTGCCATCACTTTCATGAGCTTGGTATTCTAAAGTAATTTAAGAGCAGATTTAAAAGTTACCAGGGAGTAGAAATGGCCACTGGACATTAGATTTCATTCTTCAGTATACAAAGCAACAGAACTAGTGAACACCTGCCAGATACTTTCCCAACTTTTAATAAGTTCCCATGTGTAATAATTTTATTGGTCTTGAAAAAGAAGTATATTCTACACATTCAAATTCATAGCTATAAGTTGTGTTGCAAACATAAAACAAAAAATCTGTGCTTAAACTCTCATAAGATCCAAATCTTGCTTGTAACTATTTGCATACCTCTGAAAATAGGGATGAACCCATATGCTTTGGCAGGACTAGTGAGATACATAGAGAAAATATAGATCCATCTACATGGTATGAATTAAAATAAAGCAAAAGGCCTTCCTTCTCAGTAAGTATCTTCTTCATACCCTTGAGTTAAGATTTTACATCTCCTGAAGGAACTTATTAGAAAGAAATATGTTATCTGGAGAATGTCACAAGATAGCACTGTAATCCCAGTAAGTAAATTAACACAACTATTACAGAGCAAGTCAATTGAGCAACTGCTCCTAGTCTCTTTATTTTTAAACTAGGACTTTTCCAGTCTGTAACACCCTTTTTAGGATGAAATTTTTAAATGCATAAAGTGAAATATAAAGGAAATTAATGATAGTAAAATAGTATAAAAATATTTTTAAATATTCTACATATATATGAATATATATACTTATATATAGATACTAATACATACATATATATGTACTTCTCTACTGATACGTTAAAAAAGCAGTGGGCCTAATAATTTCTGTAATTTCAAAGAGTATCATAAGCACTATTTTGAGATATTCATAACATTTGACATGACATAAAATGTCTGTGATTTTTATTAATGACAAAATCAGAGGTTATTTTTACCCAGCTTTTTACTGAAGGAAATACTATATTTGAATGAGAAGAGCTATGAAGATAAAGGTGTAGCATTTTCCCACCCGTGTTTAAAAATTTTTTAAATTCTATCTGCATACCAGGTTAAGAACCCTGCTTTAGCGATTAGAATTTACAGCAAGTACATTGTGATGGGACAGGGAAGAAAACATTGTTCTCTTGAGCTGTTGGCAATGAAAATTGAGTGCTTAAGTTGGACTTTAGTTACCAAGTAACAACATAAAGAAGAAACATTTCTAAGAAGAAATCCCTAATGGGAAAGAGTGAGTATACATAGTAAAATGTCATTAATTAATTTATTGATACAGCAAATATTTTCTAACACTAAACATGTGCATACTACTCTACTATGAAGTATAATGGCTATTGGATGAATAAAAGTATAAGAAACACATGGATCTTAAAGTTTTGTCAAGCTATAAAAGATTCTTAAAGTATATATAGGAGATATCACATAATAATTCTATGTGGTAACTATGTTCTTTTCTGTAAGCTTTCACTCTCACTTTTTCTGTTAATTAAAATTGACTTTTCCTACTAGAGAATGGACTTGAGGATACGGGGAGGGGGAAGGGTAAGCTGGGACAAAGTGAGAGAGTGGCATGGACATATATACACTACCAAACGTAAAATAGATAGCTAGTGGGAAGCAGCTGCATAGCACAGGGAGATCAGCTCGGTGCTTTGTGACCACCTAGAGGGGTGGGATAGGGAGGGTGGGAGGGAGGGAGATGCAAGAGGGGAGAGATATGGAGATATATCTATATGTATAACTGATTCACTTTGTTATAAAGCAGAAGCTAACACACCATTGTAAAGCAATTATACTCCAATAAGATGTTTAAAAAATATACAAATAGAAAAAAAATAAATAAAGTAAAATTGACTTCTATGGAATTATAAGCAAGTCCTTGACTAGCCTACTGAATAAGATTAAGGAGTATAGAAGTGATTTGGGTCATGTGCCATCAATACATATTTTTCAGAATATTCAGAATTTGATGGAGTTAATTGAAAACTGCATATTAGGTCAATTTAATGGAAATTTGAAAATTTGGACATTGACAAAATGATCATAAGCTATTCACAGTATCAATAGGGAATTTCTGCTTTTCTTTTTACTTTATCTGTATATGTTTTCTTCGGGATCTTTATTGCAGCTTTATGTATAAAATGTCATTTGCAGTTTAATTTAAGAAAAAAGCACCTGCAGTTTTAATACAAATCAATTAGACAAAACAAGGGTCAAATTTATATTTAAAGATATGCTATTATTGGGTAAGGGAAATCAGTATTTCTTTTTGCCTAGTAATTCTGCTCAATAGGTTATCCAGAGGAGATAATCAGGGAGAGATACTTGACATGGCTTTTCAAATCATACTTTATTTGTATATGGTGAAAAATATATCACTACTTACCAGTGTATAAGCAGCATAAATATTCACTGATCTGGGATTGCATTAGAAATTACCATACGTATATAACTAATTATTAAAAATCATGTTCAAAGTTAATCATATGAAGAAGACTTTAGTTTTTTAAAACAAAACCACTCTTTCTCTCACTCCCTTTTTCTCTTTCCATTTTCCTTTTTATTCCAAATATAAACATATATAAACATAAATGTCTTGAAGCAAAGAAATAAAATACAAATAATCACAATTATCAGGAGTGTGAATAATTACAATCTTTTGTTTGACTTTTTTCCAGGAAGGCATATATGTTAATCACATTATAAAAAATATAGTTTTAAGTGAAAAAAACTTAGTTTGAAATTTAAAAAATAGATTTTACTTTGATGATAACTTTTCTTAGAAGAATATTCAGACCTAGAAGTGAGTTAAGGAGACTCACTCACATCAACTCTGTCAATATGGAAAAACAAAACAAAACAAAAACTAAGAACTAAAGGGATAATGTCATTCACAGCAAACTGTTTAAATGAGTTAAAGTGAGAAAACTTAATAAATCCATTGAATGATAGATGTTTATCAAATATCTGTGTATTTTCACTTTAGTTTTGCTGCTTGAATTGTATCAAAAGTGCCCAGAATAAGAATATTGGACAAATAGGTAATTTTTTCCTTTGAAAGGTAAGCTTTCTGTAAAAAAATGTATCTAAAGTAATGAAAAGAACCTGAGCTAATATTTTTATCTTTATTCTCTATATTTTAGGAAATCAATACTTCTCCAAATAACTGTAACAGTATTTGTTTTACTTTACAGAACATTTTAAGACGTGAAAAACCTTAAAAAATAGCTGACCAGAAGTTGTCTTTTTTTTTTTATGATCATTCCTTTGAGCTTATGGAGTTAATGAATCTCTTTTTCCTTAAAGCAATTACACTATTCAACCTATTTTCTTTTTCTACATTTCATTTTCTGTTACTAAAATGTATTTAAAGTACTTTTACTTTGAATAGTGCCATGTAACTAAGTGCAAGGCATCATTATTAAGTGACACTTTAAAATATTCCTTAGCACTGTAAAGAAGCAGAAACCATATTATTTTCTGGTAATTTAATAAGTGGTTTCTTTATTTAAAGGACATTTTAGCAGTTCATATGTCCCTTGTCTCTTGAATAGAACAAGTTTCCCCTAGAAGTTCTCTGAACATTTAACATGCTAATGTTCATCTTGAATATTGAAGATGAGAAAATAAATGAAATATTTCAAAAAATATTTAACCATGGAACACTTACTAACTTATTAGCATTACATAGACTGCCAGCATTTCTTGGAACATAACTTAGAAAAAGACCTACAGCACCTTTGGCATGTTGGGAAGATACACATAAGCACACAAATATTTAGGTTTATAATTTGTCTAGAGGTTGGCTTCTCTCTAAGCTAATGAAGCATTTCAATCAAATTGTTTATCTTGATTGATATATCTTATTTAATACCTGAAATTGTAGACAGGGAATAATACATTGCAACTCAAAGAAGATTTATTTATAAATTCTGATACGTTGCCAGTATGAGTTTTAGTCACAGCCAAAAAAAAAAAAAGAATTTACCACACTAATTATTGTAGTTCACAAAAGTAACTGAATGAGGAAAAATAATTAGTATTTTCAAAGTATTAGTAAGTGTGAAATATACTAAAGCATCAACAAATATGAACCAGCACACCTTTCAGAAAACAATCAAAAACTATTTTTGCTCTAAGTGTATTTTATGGGCAAAGAAACCTACATAAGAGAAACTGCACAGAACTATATTATTTTTTTTATATTCCTTTTCCATTATTTTATCCTCTTTATCACCTTCCCATAGTAGCTTTCAAAGTCTTCCAAGCAAAACAAGTTCATGCTCTTATAATCCCTCTTACCTACATTAACTGTAGCTAATATATTAATGTATTTATGTGATAAAATGTCTTCTGACCTTCATATAAATTGTGTGAACCCTTCCAAGGTCAAATCGTATTCATGTTTGTAGCTCATTCCACTGAGGGAGGCTGTGACTGAAGTGGGAAGAAAAATTAATATTTATTGATATCAATTATTTACCTGGGAACATGTTGCTTATATGTTTATTAAGCATTATGTATAAAATATATTTCATTTAATACTTTTGTTGCAATTCTGTAATGAAGGTATTTAAATCTTTGCAGATAGTAACTAGCATAAAATAAATGATAAATCAAAGCTTTTTGGATAAAGGTGACCCTACATTTCTTCTCCTGACTGAAGGGCTGACGCTATAAAATTATTCTGCTTTGTGTTAAGGCTCTAAATTTTAAAAAGGATGTGTAGCAATATTACTTGAAAGTATTTTGTGATAAACATAAAATGGACTAAGATCCAAATGATATTAATAGTATTAATATTAATTGCACAAGAATTCAAATGTTTTTTTCATAATTATGCTACTTAGAAAGAATTTCTTACTCAAATTTGATCAGCTAAGAGAATAACCCTTTAAGATCCTATGCAAAGGTTTTGATGTGAGAAAATTACAAATTTCTAGACAGTTTGGGACACTAAATGAAACTGATGTATTATTCATCAGGCACACATGGGATATCAACTTTAAGAGAGAATTTTTTAGAAATCGCATAACAATGAGATGTCAGTGGTTCTTAAATGAGTATTTCATCAGTGCTCTCCACATACCTTCCTTGATTTTGGCAATTTCTTTCTATTCTAGAAAGTGTGTCAGTAACCAACATCAATTCTTTAGTGAAATAGACTTATTTAATAATTATTTTCTTTCTTTGTAGTGAAATTAATATTGATTATGTTTTGTTCATGTGATATAAAACAAGTGTTTGCATTTATTTGATTTTAAATGTGTTAGAATTAATGTCCTTCAGCAGAAGACCACTGGGAACACACATATATTTGAACAAATGTAGTTAATTACTTGTTCCAGTGAAGGAAAACAAGAGCGCTTGCCATGGTTCCCCAGGGTGTGTCTCAGTAAGAGAGTGTTAGAGGATTTTTGCTTGTGTTAGATGATTTTGGTGAATTTACAGAAGTGAGGTTTTTCTCTAGATTGGAAGCAGGAGTAATTTCTATGATTGAGTATTTTAATAAACCTTAAGAAGGAAGAAACACTAGACTGGAGTTTAGCCATAACTCGTAAAGATTAACAGTTACTTGTATTGGTCAGAAAACGGGGATGTTTGGTCATTTTTGTGGCTTAGATAATACTCATGTTTTGTCTTGTTCAGACATGATTAAGGAGGGATCTTATATTTGTCTTGATACATCATAGACATCTAATATTGATGGTCTGTGAAATTGTCCATGTTTAATAGGAGAACATCAGGATCTAGCTGTAGTGCCAGGCTAGCTTGTAGCTACACCAAGTCCTGGCTGATTGTACCAGGCCAGCTCCTGGATGTCAGGGGCTGTTTTTCTCTATCTCAGATGTATTCTTCTTTAGACTAAAAGCTAATATGAGTTGCAACTAAATTTAGGCTCATAAAAAAAGTAGCTCTTTTATTTCTTCCTTTAGCTTTAATTAAGGGAATATGTTAATTCAGTTGCAGGATATTTCAGTAATGTTATCAATTGAAATGTTTCGTTAAAAGTTTATTATCATTGGGGATTATTTGTTATCTTACTGTACAGATTTTTATTACTACATTTATTATAAGTTATGATAATAGATTTTTAGTAAACTATGAATGTGTCTTCATAAATCCCAAACAAATATTTAGAAAATACTTAAATAGCATATGTAAGTATTAGTTTCATACCGTGAGAACTAGATGCCCATTACAAATGTGACTGTAAAGAAACGTGTGTGGTAGTTGAAATTTCTAGGTAATGAGTATGTGATTATATATACTGAACTTAGGTGAATTTTTGTTTACATTACTAGCATTTCTGAAGGAACATCTTTTTGCCTACTTAGAAACCTGCTTTAAAACTTTGAATTATTTGTATTCACCTAAAACTCAGTATATCAAACTAGACAGTTTCCAAATTTTGTGGCATCTATCTCAATGGTTTGCATCCCAGCTATTAGGTCGTTCATGCCATTAATGTGGTTGTCGTCCCTAACAGTTCTTTTACCTTCATTTCCCATAGGCCAGTGGATGACAATATTATGTTAATTTTACCTACTAAATATTTATTGGATTCATTCATTCTTCTCCCATCCCATTGCTAGTCCAAGTTAGCATCATCTCTTGACCTACTCAGTCAGTGCAGTAGCCTGCTAAGTGCATTCTCCATATCTAGTCCTGTTTTTTCTCATCTATTCTTTATAAAGCAGCCATAGTGAGGTTTTCAGTTACAAATCTTGCTTTGTGATAAGTTACATAATAAAGTCTATCCAGGTGAAACATGGAAGAAGAAGTGATTAACCTGTTGGATGAAGCTGATTCTAAAATAAAACTTTTTAAGTTAATTCTTGAAGGATGAGTGAGAGTCCAAACAGTGGATAGTGATAGAAAAGGGTAGTAAAGGGAAGATTTCAGGCAGACTAGTAGCACAGGGACATAATATGGAGAGATACAGGTATGCTAGAGTAAAATAGTTGTTTAGAAATCCTGAAGCCCAGGGTACATTTGGAGGAAATATAAAAAATGAAGCTAGAAACTTAAGAAGTATAAGATCAGGAAAGTCCCTGTATGCTATGCTATGAAGGTTCAACTCTTCTCAGTACTAAACTGGGATCCACTGAAGATTTTAAAGACACAGTAACAGTACTAAATTTTTGTTTAGAGGAAAAAATTGCTCTGGAAGCAGAGAAAGACAACATATTAAGGGAGATGAGCTTAGAGTAAAAAGTTTGGTGGGAAGACATTACAAAATTCTAATGAAGTCTGTTAGGAACCTGACATAAAGCAGTTCTAGTTGGCTTGGAGTGCATGTGTGCATTGAGGTGATATAGAGGAGATGGACTTAGAAAAATGTGATAAAAACTGTGCAGGGAGATAGAGAATGACAATGGATTAAAGAAGTCTAAATGGACTCTCCAATATTCTGGTTTGGGGAGTGACGATGGAGAATGATATGCTGGCCAAAATAAAGTATAAGAGAAATAATATACAGGTCAATTAACATAAGAGAGGAGGTCTTAAGCCCAGTTTTAAATATCTTGAGTCTCTGGGATTCATTCCTCTCTCAAATAGGTAGCTACAAATATGGATCATCCTAGAGCACGGGAAGTGGAGAGCAGTTTTTATTTGGAATTATAGGAGCTAAATGAGGGGGTGGGGCTGTCAATGAGACTATATAGGATATATATGATTCCAAAGTGATTTTTTTCCCCTAAACAAAAATTTAATACTAAGTCTTTAAAATCTTCACTGGATCCCAATTTAATATAAAGAAGAACTGAACCTTCATAGCATAGCATACAGGACTTTCCTGATCTTGTACTTCTAAAGTTTCTAGTTTTATTTTTTTATCTTTCCTCCAAATATATAGAACATGAAAGAAGATGGTTAAGACAGGCAGAACACTACAGACCACTTCTCTTTAGGAGCGACTAGTCTGGAATGATTTCACACTGTTTTACATTTGCACACTTTATTCTTCTACTTTCCCTTGGTACTTCTGAATATTTGATTTTTATTTTTGAAGTTTTGTTTTTGTTATTTTAACACCAACCTATTTCAACTATGCTCAGGGAAAAAGAGAAAGATGACTTTTTGCAACAGAGCATTAGAAGACATATGAAACTGAAATCCCAGGAGCTTGAAAGTTTGTGGAAGCTTGAATCAAAGTTAGGAGAATTCTAAGGAGCAAATTTTCAATTCAGTGGAGGAAGTTAAAGACATTTAATGAGTCTTTTTCCTCCTGTCTGGTAAATTCTCTTACCAGGAAAAAATACATTCACAAATAATCAGATTTGCTTTAAATTATTGCTCTACTTTTATCAAGTAAGTTCTTAAAGGTGATTGACAACTGTCTTCCTAAAAAATTATAGCTGCAATACAATGGACCAGTTACAAAGAAGCTTACCAGTTCTTTTTCAATTAGTCTTGTTTGCACATATAGATTTCAAAATCCCTCCAGGACAGAGATTAGATTTCATAGAAATATATTTTACTGTACACTTCCTGAGGATCCAAGTATGGGGGAAAGCATGGAATAACCACCCAATAAATATTTCACAGTTGCTTGTTTGGTTGTTAGTTTTAGCCCATCAACTTCAAATTTGAGGACAGAGAACTTAAATTATTGCTCATTAACATGTAAAAGTAGATTTACCTGGCAGTCCAGTGGTTAAGATGCTGTGCTTCCACTACAGGGAGCACAGTTCGATCCCTGGTCAGAGAACTAAGATCCCACATGCTATATGGTGTGGGCAAAAATTTAAAAAAATAATAAAAAGAAGTAAACATGTAAAAATTGTCTTAAAAGTATTCCAAGAATGCACTTAAAAATGCAGTTAGGAAATGGCAGAGGAGACTATAATCATTCCAAAGAAGTCAACTTATTTAGTAGGAAGAAAGGAGATATGTCGAATGAAAGAGAAATCATGATCAACATGGAAGAAAACTAAACAAAATCAAATGTAAAAAAAGTAAAATAAACTATTTAATATTAAATGTAGTTCAATGGAATTTTCATCCATTACTAGTCTACTAAGTTGTGAACAAAAGCAAATGAATAATTTCTTTAAAAATTTTGCTTTGAAAATATGTGTGGGAGTAGTTTATTTTAAAGTGGTACATGCAACTTACCTCCTGTGTCATTATTCTAGTAATAGCCAGTCTCCTACATTGTGACTTCTGTTACAGCTCAGAATATTTTTGTACATTAATGACTGCAAACTTCCAATTATAATTTGAAATATATAGGCGATATTTTATATTATTTAGATGCAATTTTTTTCAGAAGTAGGAACTACAAGAATAAAGAAATAGCTCAAGTAGATTGTTTTAGTTTCTGTGCTTAACTGGTAATTTTATTTTTTCTTTTTCAAGCCATAACTAATATTTAAGCTACTAGGTAGTATTACAGAGGATGATTTTGTTTGTTCTATTAATTTTAAATTTTATAGTTTGTTGAAAACACTTGAAGATTCTCATTTTAACAATGATCCGAGGTTAGTATTGGAGCTGTAGGTAGAAATGGAAAAACAATACCTGTAAATAACTATAAAATCTCATTTCAATTTCAGTCAGTATTTGAGATAGAAAAGGAATGGGGTAAAAGCACAGGAACAAAAACTTAGCTTTAAAAAAATGTTTCCTAGCACTCAAAAAATAGACAAATAAGATTTTGTGAATATATCCAGTAAAACCTTAAAGGGATATTAAATTGATCATAAGCATGAATGTCTAGGAAGAATCTAGACACTGCTGAAAAAGAACCAACTCTGTATGATATCAAAGTATATTATAAAGCTATGATGGTTAAGATATAGTACAGCTTTGTGTGTAGACCAGTAGACCAAGGTAACAGAATAGCAACCACAGGCACAGAACCATATATATATATATATATATATATATATATATATATATATATATATATATACACACACACACACACACAATTGATTTGTAACAAAGTTGACACTGTGGAGTAAGGAAAAGATAACCTTTTCAATAATTGGACGAGAAGGAGAGAAAGGGAGAGATGGTGAGGGGAGGGGACAGGAGGAGAGGGAGAGATTGAACCATTTGCATCATACATAAAAACCAACCCCAGAGAGAGTATAAATCAAATTTAAAAACATGACTATAAAACTTTCAGAACTTTTTATGGCCTTTTGGAAGGAAAAGTTTTCTTCAATAAGTTAAGAAAAGTTTTCTTCAATAAGTTAAGAAAAAAATAAGTTAAGTTTTCTTCAATAAGTAGGAAAAAAATCTGCAAGTGTAGAGAAAATCTGAACCACAAAATCTTCATTGACACTTATAGAGCACTGCTCCCAACAATTACATAATACACATAATTTTCAAATACACGTGAACTTTCTAGCATTCAGTGCTGTATATTTTTCTCTCAGTACTCCATTCTCTGCTTCCCATGAAGGTTATTGCCAGTTGAGTTTTTCATTACCTATAGATGAAAGTATACTGATAGACTTGTCCCATATTACGAATTTTCACAAAAAGCGTTGATGCTTGGGTTTACATTTTGTTCACACCACTTACAAGCTATTCAAACTTGGGCAAATTATTTAATTTCTCAGTCTCAGTTTTATTTTCTGCAAAATTGGGGTAATAAGGTACTTACCTCTTTAGGCCATTATGAAATTTAGACAAGTTAATACCAGTAATGCACTTAGAATAGTACATGAGCCAATGAAAGTACTCAGTATATGCTAGTTGTTATTGTTGTTGTTATTGTTGCTGTTTTATTTTTGTTTAAATTCTTCCCACATGCCACAAACTCTGACATCTATACTCATATCATACTATTCACTAGAAATGTTTTCTTTTTTAACATCTTCACCTGTAGAAATTCTGGTCCTCTGACAAGTTTTTTTTTAATGTTGCTTTGATTCCATATGTAAGAATAAAAATTAATAAATAGGTAAATTATATTTATTTTCTCCAAACTTTGGCAGTGTAATATTCACATCTCTCTTGGCACTTATTTTATCTTTTGTAATATGTATTTATGTAACTCATCTTCCCAGTAAAGATATTAAGTTCTTTTTATAGTCTGGTTATGCTGTAGTCACAAGCAAAGTCTGAAAGCTCAGTGAATTAACAAAATAAAGGTTTCTTTCTTACTCATTCAAATTCTAAGAATGGTCAGGTAGCCCATCTCCATTTTATAGGTAAAGCATTGCTATGGAGAATTTGTGTCCCCCCCAACTTCATATGTTGAAATCCCAACCTTTAAGGTGATGCTATTAGGAGGTGGGGCCTTTGGAAGGTGCTTAGGTCAAAAAGATGGAACACGCATGAATAGTTTAATGCATTTATAAAAGACCCACTACAGATCTACCTTGTGCCTTCTGTCATGTGAGGTTACAGCCATCTATAAGGAAACAGGCCCTCACCAGACCCTAAATCTTCCAGTGCCTTGATCTTAGACTTCCCAGCCTTCAGAACTGTGGGAAATACATTTCTGTTCTTTATAAGCCCCTCAGTCTACAGTAATGTGTCACAGCAGGACAAGCAGACTAAGAGGATCATTTTTATTATAAGTGTTTGTTCAACAGGAGACTTTCAGTCTCTGACTCAAGGGAAGAGAAGAATGGATGATGGATTATGACTTCTCATTGCTGGCTAGGAAATTACACACATCACTTCCTTTCATTGTCTATTGTCAGAACTATCACAGGGACCCAACTTTACTTCAAGGGTAGCTGGGATATATAGGACAGGAAATATTCTATGAACACTGTCTCTGCCACAGTTCACTTTTCCACTCACCAAATCACCCTCTGTTGCCTCTTTCCACACACTAAACAAACCAAACTCCTTTCCAAGAGACACATCTCAAAGTCCCATCCAGGCTTTATCCAGCTTACATTTCAGGAGATACAATACATGCAGTACTTTTTCCATCAGGCCAAATGTGGCAAATTTTTGTCCTAGTTCCCTGCCTCCCTCTCTCCCACCACAGACATCCATGGTGGAATATTGTATTAGTTTCCTGAGGCTGCTGTAACACATTACCACAAACTTAGTGAGTTAAAAAAACGAGTTTATTCTCTCACAGTTCTGAAGGCTAAAAAGTCTGAAACCCAGTTGTGCTGTGCACCCTGTGGACGCTCAAAGCCTGAATCAGTTTTTGCTTCTTCCAGCTTCTTTTTGCTGCCCTGGGATTCCTGGGTTTATGGCCATGTCTGTCCAATCTCTGCCTCTATCTTCAGATTTCTTTCTCTTTTTAGTGTTATTTATCTTTGAATCATTTATAAAGTTTGTGGTGACATTTAGAGCCACCTGTTAAAATACAAAATAATTGCCTCCTGTCAAGATATTTAACTTAATCTCAGCTGCAAAGACTCTGTTTCCGAATAAGGTAACATTTACAAGTTCCAGAGCTGAAGACTTGATATCTTTTGGATGGCGGTTATTCAATCTATCACAAATAGGGAAAATATATTTTGACATTAGAGGATATTCAAAGAAGTCAAAACTTAATGGTGAAGCTGGAGCATTGAGAGCAAAGGGAAGAGAGTAGGAAGATAAGCTGGAGAGAAAGAAAGGATCTGACTAACAGAGTTTTACAGGACATTGTAGAGGATACTAATCCAAGCTGGTCCAAAGCCCCATATTGTATTCCTTCATATATATATATATATATATAGATAGATAGATAGATAGATAGATAGATAGATAGATAGATAGATAGATATAGATATAGTAGGTTAAGACCTCCTCCTAAGATGGAGTGGGAACTGAGTTCTCCCTTCCAGACAGACCCAGGTTTAACAAATTTGGTTAATAACCTCCAGCCGCTGTATCTTTGGGATCTGCCATACCATTTGCTCTGCTTTCCCCATCTCTCTTTCCCATCCTCTCTAATTGTTCAAAGGCATTTTTTTCTCCAGTAAATCTTTTTCACTTCTAATATCTTACTGTTTGCTGGTGGACCTGAATGGACACAGTTGATACCTGGAGTCATCCAAGAAGGTAGATGTTAAAATGGAGTCATCTCATACCTGTCAAGGAAGACTGCATCCCAAGTGGTATGTGCCATATGGATTGTCCTTGGAACAAGGTGGCAGTCCCTTTACTAAATATTTCACTAGTGGTTATCTGGGAAAATGTCCCAGTGAAGAGAACTAACTCTATTCATGCAATGCTTCAAGTATTTGAAAGGTACAGGAGAGCAATGCATAAAATGTAGGTGTGATTGACCAGTTATTACTAAGTTGTATTGATGATCTTAGTGGAGGAATTATACTTTCTTAAAAAAAATATTAGAATCATTTTATTTAATTTCTCTTTCCTATAAAAATAAGTACTGTTATACTGTTCCAAATCATTGATACTAGTTAACTGGTCAAATTAGTGGAATTTTATCTAGTACTTACACTGTTACACTAGGTGGTGGTTCTCAAATTGTCATCAGACTTCCCTGAGGCCATATAAAATGTATAAAACTCAGCTAGATATTCTGATTCAATAGGTCCTGGGACACGTCAGCATTTAAATGGGCATTCCAGAGTATAGGCTTTCCAAAGAGCCTTAAAGAAAGTATATCTAGATTTGGAATTGAATTCTGTACTCAATAATGTATCAGAATATAAATTATTTTAAAGTGTTCTTATGTGAAATTTGGAACTCTGATGCCCTCATTATCTTTTAGAGTAATGAGTTAGAGTAATCAAGGGATTGGAAGGTAGCCCAAGTCTTAAATAATACTTTCACATGTTTATAAGCTTGTTCTGAGCTAGTGAAGCTTGAAAGAGTCCAGTGCTCTCCTACCTCAACCCCACCCATTCTCTAATATGTTTAGTTAAGATCAAACTAGGCAAATTTCCCTTAGGTTGTTTGGTGAGCTGCCTGTCTACACAGTTCACCTAAAGAACTTACATACAGATGAAACATGTACCAACTTTGTTCTTGAAAAGTGAAAAGTATTTTTCCCCAGATACCAGAATAATCTTCCCTTATTCACAGAATGCTGCCAGAAAAGGTGGATAGAAAGTTAACTGTGACATTCCAAACTGAATATTTGTTAGTGAAGGGTTTATTGTTTTAAATAAGATAATAGGGCATTATTTTAGAAGAAAATTTTTTTTGCCTAGTAGACCACAATTCCTAAATACATCTGCTAAGTCAGTATTTTGTATGTTGGGAATCTATAAGGAGAAACAGAGTCGGAAGCTTTAGTGGAATTTCATAATTTCTTATAGGTTCTCATATTTGCTTGGTTCAGTTATAAAAATCTCAAATACCATTGCATCTTCTCTCAATAGTATTATCACAAGCGCTTCCTAGCTCTTCTGTCTGCTTTCACTCTGTCTGCTTCCACTTTATTCTCTAAACTGGATATATGGATCTTTCTAAAATGCTGATTATGTCACTCCCACTTCTTATTGTTTTCAGGATAAAATTTATATTTATATTTTCTTCTAGTCATAACTTTAGTCTAGCAACATTTTAGTGTGCATTTCCCTGAAGCATTCTAAACTTAAACCACACTAAACAATTCTCTATTTCTTTACCCTAAGCCTCTTATCTCTTAGCCTCTGAGCGTAATCTTTCCTCTAGTTGAAACACATTACCTTTCTCCATCTCTCACCTCCAAACCTATTTCATCTAAATTTTATACTTTAAGTGTCAGCTTAAGCACCACATTTTCTGAGAATACTTGTGATTCCTGAAATAGCTAGGAGAATTAAATTTTTAAAATTCTGACTTATAATATCTTGAGAGACATAATCATTCAGGAAGCCCTACACCAGAGGCAAGCCATATGGTACTGCCAGCCTGTAATCAAGAACTTTTAAACAAGATTTGGATCTCAGAAATCCCTTTACTCATTGCCCTAAACCTATCTCAGTGCTATTCTCCTCCAAACACCAAAATTGGAAACTGTCACCTTCACTAACCACCCATCAGCATTGAAGAACTTGGACTTATTAAACACCTCTGCACCAGAGCAGGGGTTGGTTCATCCTTAATGTTCAACACTCATACTTAAGATCCACAGATTTTTTAACTGCTCAGAAATAATTGGAACTGTGTTTTCAGGTTTCCTTTTGACAGAAGATATTTTAATTCATATGTAAGTTATAATAGCTCATACCACTTCCCTCATTCAATAATTGTGTCTCTTCTTTCATTCAGGGAACATCAGTAATGTCTGTTGAACTGAGAGAAGCTAAATTTATTCATTGAAAAGCTCCCTTTACCCTTTATTCTGTATTTGTTAAATTGGTTCATGCATACCTTCCCATTGTGGGAAAGCACACATTCAACAGTTCAGCTTTCTCACACCAGAGAAGGGCTAATACTGTCCTTGTGTATCAGGTAGCGTCCTGCAGGAAAAGGTGGCACACCCAGACTGGGGAATTTGAGAGTTTCATAAAGTCTTATTTACAAAGCTGTAGGTTGAATTTAGGGAAACCAATAAAGGATAATGGGGCTCCTGGGGTTAGGCACAGCACTATTTAAGCATGAAGAGACAAGGTGGGGGTGTGATCACCAGAGACATTAGAAGGCCACCTGCAAAGGCTTTGGATTTTGGCTGAGGGATCCAGACACCATGATCATCCAATAGGGAGAGAACCAGGGAATCCCAGCCCCTGACCTCCCTCCTCTCTTGTCTTCTGATCTCCTCTCATGCTTCCTATTTGTAAAGGCCACCAGCATCTTTTATTAATCCCTAGCCCTGAAGCAACAAAATAAACTCTTCAGAAGGTAAGATTCCATAGGAAAAGCATCTCATGTAAAAATTTACAACTGAAAAGTTTTTATGCCCAAGGAATTAGACTTATTTCTGCAGGGATATATTGAGAGACATCTATATCTATATCTCTATTTATACACACAGATATATTGTAAGGTCATATACATACACATATACATATATATGTGTAATTTTATTACGTATATAATAATTGTTTATATAATAATATATAATAATACCTATGACCAATACAATTTTGGCATACCTAACAAAAAATTCATATAAAAAGTATAGATTAAAATATTATTCCTATAATACATTTATGATATCTTCATTTCCATCTTATATATTACATTCCCATTAAATACCTTTTTTAAATGAAAACCTTTGAAAATGATTCTTAAATATTTCAGATTAAAGGTAAACTATAAAAAAAAATAGTGTCCTCCAATCTTTTATCCTTATTCCCAAATTGGCTGCATTGGCTGCCATTTAAAGTGTTGTGAATGTGATAATCCATACAGTTGTGAATCATTTCTTCTCTGATAATCTCAATAAGGGAAGAAAAATAAAGTTTCTTTCTTAAGGCCACTGGAGTTGAATGTCGGCTCATATTTGACAACCATGCCACTGAGAGACTGCCTTTCCATCTTATTGACATGGATCTCATCATAAAACTAAAGAACTGGCAGCCTGACACCCAAGAAATTTAGGCTGTATCTGCACTGTTTCAAGAAAAGCTTCTGAAAAACAAGCATTTCTTGTAAACTGTCTGACTTGTCTACATGGTTGTGAAGAGAATTTGACTATATTTTCCCTGTATTAAATCCAACTGTTACTATTAGAATGTGTAAGCACAGCTGTAGTCCATTTTCTTGCCTTTGGAAAAAAACCTTTCCTGCCCTGTTACAACTAGGTGAGAATGTATGGACTAGTCCCCAAAACTGGTGTTGTGGATCAATACTAATCTCCTTCCTTTACATATCTTCCTCTAAAAATGGAAAATAACTGAATGCTGAAGAAGGCATTTCTACATAAGCGTCTATTTCCAAAAGTCAGAGAAAATACACAAAGTTTGTTAAATTCCTGCATATGCAATAGCTGATACCATATTATATTTAAATTTCAATTCAGTTGAACCCATAAGTATTGATCACATGATATAAAAAATATATCATAATTAAAATATTTCACCAAAATTAGAAAACAAATGCTGATTGTGTGTGGAAAATCCAATTGAAAGGATTAACAGTATTTTCTATTACTTCTTGGGCACCAAGTTTATCCTTTCAAATGCATTTCCCCACATGTTAGGACTAGCTATTAGGTCTGTGTGTGCCAAGGTCTATTCATTTACTCCACAAATATTTATTGACTTCTGTATGTCAGGTGTTGCTGCATGTGCTGTAAAATTTAATAATGAACCTTACTGCATTATTGGTTAGTCGAGAGAAATAATCCTTTGACTCTTCAGTGACTTTTTCCTATAATTTCCCAAGTGAAAAAACCTTGATTTAAAAATAGCTATTCACTGGAAAGATAATAGTGCAATAATTAATTTGGTGTTTACTTTCCAATCAATAAATATCTACTTGTCTCCAAAGAATGTACTTGTGGTTAAGGACTTGACCTGGCATTGGTTTTGGAGGTAGAGATTTTCACAAGGGTTTATTTCTTAAAATATGTTCCCATCATTTCCTTCTGCTTTATTCAACAGATACATTCTCTCACAACATAGCAGGTCTCTTTTGTACCTTTTGCTCATTTCCTGCACTATCTTTTCTTCTCTAGTTGATGGCTTTTCCCACTCCCACAATGAGGAAAAAAAACCCTGTTTTGCGATGCTAGCACTGGAAGTATGGGCTCTAGAATGCAGGGCCCTGTCTCAGAACGAAGGCTGGAAATTAGCAGAGGGTATGACTTCTAGTGGGGACAGAAACTTCTGACCAGGGTTCTCACAGTCATTTTCGTCAAAAACTTGCTAGAATAGCCTTAACAGAAAGGGGGCAAGAACCCAGAACTGGAGAAAATGAGGTTATTTTCTCGCTCTTTGTAATGTTAGCAACATATAATAAACCTTCAGTAAATATCACATTCAGTTTAATAACTAATTCCAACGCTGTCTTTCTTGGTAAATAGCCATATGACTTTCACCACTCTAAGTTTATTGGAAAATAAATCACATATGATACTTTATTACCTCATGCAGCTGATTGGAGGATGGAATGAGATAATACATGTGAAAACTTCTAATCACCTTAACTAGACTGAAGCTCCAACAAATGAAGAATCACCTCTGCTTTGTTCACCAGACAATGAACGGCAATTTCACTATGCCTGGCACACGGTAGGAGATCATTAAATATTTGTCATAAAAATGCAGTCTCTCTGGGAACTGTAATCTTTTCATCCCTCACAATTGTATAGTGCTACAAAGAACTACTTTTGTGCTACTATTTCATAAATATACCCAGAAAGTAAAATTTAAATGGCTAAAGAGTGCTACCAATTTTCTTATTGATCTTCCTTTGTCTATAAAGTAGGCAATTAAAGCCATACAAATATATATATTTTTACAGGGCATTCAATACAGGTTTTTTATATTAAATGGAAAATAATTGCTGCCATTATATATTTATTTATGTTGATTTGCATTTAAGTAAAAACACTGCTCACTATCATTCTAAACCTCTTTCTTCACCATACAGAAGTTGCCCATTTTTCTTCTTCACCTACTTGGGTGGAAATACCATCATATTTCGTTTATTTTTCATATTAATCCTGTCTTGAATACCCATGTGTCAGATTCTAACCTGAATCTCTAGGGGTCTTTACTTTTTTCCTAATTTATCCAGAACTATGTGAGTATTCTCAGTTCAAAGGGAGACCTTCTACCTTCCAAATACCTACCTCCATCTTGTACCTTTCAAACACATCATTTTTGAAGAGACACTTGGAGAATACGGTCACTTCCCTAGTAGAATCTGTTTTTTTCTTTTACCTTTACTTCTTTGCAGCTCTTGAAACTAGCCCCACTTTTCACATAAACCTCTGATGATTGTTGCAATTATATCCTAACTGGTCCCAAGCACAGATGTCCGTGGTACCCTGTTCATGGGTCCCCAAAGTTTCAACTTTGCACTTTAGTTTGCACTTCCATGTTCAGACGTTTTTCTCAAAGAACTCCCAACATGCCAGGTAATCTTTTTTTTTTTTTTTTGCGGTACATGGGCCTCTCACAGTTGTGGCCTCTCCCGTTGCGGAGCACAGGCTCCGGACGTGCAGGCTCAGTGGCATGGCTCACGGGCCTAGCCGCTCCGCGGCATGTGGGATCTTCCCGGACTGGGGCACGAACCCGTGTCCCCTGCATCGGCAGGTGGACTCTCAACCACTGCGCCACCAGGGAAGCCCGTCAGGTAATCTTTATTGAGAGATGGGTCAATTTCAAGCTATCAGAAAACAAGTGGTTGATGTTTAATTTAGATATCTTTTATATTAAAAGAATGCTTGAGCACTGTATAAATTATTTTGATTTGATTATTTTGTAGTTCCAGTGATTGAAATCTGAGTTTACAGTCTCTTGATTCACTAAAATTTGACCCATAGTCTCAATGAGAACATATTTGAAAATGAACCCATTCCACTCTCGAAAGGGAATATTTTAAACTTTCCGCGTTTTCATATTGACATTCCAGTTGCCCAAAATATAATCTGTAAACATAATTTTTGACACACTCCATCTTTTTCTAACTTGTTATACATATCTGATCACCAGGTCAACTGATACATAGAATGAGCATTTGATGTCACTCTTTTTTCCTTCTTTTAGTGCCAATGATTTAGCTCAGATCTTTGTGATTTTGTGCCTGGAAAAACTTTATAATTGTGCTCTTTTTTTCTTTTTTCCTCTCTTCTAACTTATGTGACATGTTCTTATTTTCCTCCTTCGCTAGACAATACAGAATCTAGTGAATATCTACCTGAGCCAAGCACAATGCCAGATCCTAGGAACAATACAAACCAATCTCTATCTTTAGCGTTTAGACCAAAGAAATGAGTAACTTTGGTGTAATGGATGTTACACTTAAGTGAGTATTAAGAGCTAGGAGAGGCTGTAGTAAGGAACAAGTAACATAGTTGACAGATGAAAAATGGTTAGAAAAGGTATTTCAGAGGAAGTGATGTTTAACAAAAACAAGAGGAATTTAAATGAGCATTTGCAACTCCACAGTTGAATTTTAAAGAGCATGTTTTCCCAGGTATGGACAAGTAGATAGTTATTTCCTTACATATAATACAAGGAAAGTAATTTCATAGATTTCAAAGTAATTTCAAAGATTATTTCATATATCCATGAAATAATGATCAAATAAATTAGAATGATAGTCTTATTTTCAAGGGAGAAAAGGGTTAAATATGTGAAAAGCTAAGGACTGATTAAGAAATAATCACTAGAAATACTAGTCCCTGCTTTCCCTGTCCAGTCCAGTTGTGGATTTTCCAGATTTGCTTTCTACACTCAGCCCAGTTCAGTCTTTGAAGTAATAACTAATATCCAAGCCCTGATGACTATTATAAACCCTTCCTTACCATTAAATAGTGTGTGAGATTTTTTTTTCCTACCCAGTAAATGGTAAAAGCTCCAAAGCACCAATGTGTACCACAGAGTAAGGGGATGGTTAAGACATCTGGCTGAGAACAAAGCTAGATCAGGTCTGGAATCTGGCAAGCCTTTTACTATTAGTGTGACTTTGAGCAACCCATATAGTCCCTTTAAGCCTTAGTTTCTCTACGCGTAAAATTGACATATATTTAATATCTGTATCAGGAAAGCATTATGAAGGTTAAAATAGAAATGATATGGTAATACGTAACGTGGTGCCTGGAATAATAAGCACTCAATCAATGTTTGCTATGACTACTGTCACTACTACACCTGTTATTACTATTACTACCACTAGTACTGTAACTCCTACTATTTCCATTATTACTAGTGCTATTATTATTACTATTCTTATTTTTAATACTAGTACCACTACTATTATTAACATCGGTCAGCCTGATTGGCTTTTCATCCAGCACTGTGGTGTCCAAAGTGAATTGAATTTATTCTAGAAAAGATGATTTTAGAGTTGAGGGAAATAAGTATAGCTTAGTTTTATATTTCAGTTTTCTGTTTTTTTCAATTTTTTTTGTATTTCAATAATTTTAAATTCTATTGTGTTAGTGTGTCCTATAAGGTAATATGGTATTAGCACAGTACTGTATATTCATTATGTCCAAACAAATATACTATATTTCAGAGTGTATGTTCAAAATATTTTTCTCCTAGGAGTGCATAGTAGTTTGTAAAACACTAGTCTAGTAAGAGTCCAAACAAGTAAGCAACACATTGTAAATATTACAATAAATCGTATGGCAGAGATATGGATATGAAAGTCTTATTTAAGGGAAAATATCTAACCCACAACTTCATGCTATATTTGACCTATGGAGCCATGGCTGGTCAGCACCATGAAGTCTGTTCAATTAGGCATAATCATAAGTAATTGGACCAATCAGGTTCTCTCTATTAAAAATTTTAATTGGAAACACAGAAATAGTCAATTTATAGTGGGAACAGAAGCTGTAAAGGCAAAGGGAACTCATTAGAAGCTGGAGCCTGCACCTCTCAAACTAAAGTTGTAAGTAAATAAAAGTGATGAAAACACAGATGATGTAAGATGGAGACCAGGGGAAGAGAAAAATATGAGGTGATTGTTAGACATAGGAGCAGTAGAAGCAGGTAGAGAGAAGCTGAGTCACCACAGAAAAGAGTAACACATTCTTGCTATCGAGGGCACTTAGGGATAACCCGATCCTAGAGTTCTTGTGTATCTCCCAGTTTCTAAATTATATTTTATGCTTTGTAAGGCTCTGATATATTGCAGGTCCTGGAATCCTATGAGACTTCATTATCTTTATTTCCATGTGTACTTTCTTCAGTGTACCCCCAAATTATTTGAGGTAACTTGATTGATTCCTAAATCTTTGTTTAGCAGGTTCAAATGTCAGTCCACAAAAGCAAGTGTGCAAGAAATATAACCGTCATTATTTTTATATAACTCAATCTAATTTCTATTTTGTGTCACAATTCTATTATACAGCAGAAACTAAATCTTGTTCAATTCTGTGTAATTCTGGACATGTCAGGGTTCCCCACCGTTGCTCCTGGCACCGTCTTGTGCAGTCCTCAGGTATTGATAGGACATGAAGTAGGGGCAATTCATCTGCTGCCTGGTTGTCTTTTCTCCACACAGGCATTCATTACATCGACGACAGGAAATGCCTTTGATTCTTTTTTTTTAATTGAAGTATAGTTGATTTACAATATTATACTAGTTCCAGGTATAAAGCATAGTGATTCAGTATTTTACAGATTATACTCCATTAAAAATTATTACAAGATAATGGCTATAACTTCCTGTGCTATACATTATATCCTTGTTGATTATCTATTTTATACATAGTAGTTTGCATCTGTTAATCCCATATCCTTAATTCTTCCCTCCCCCATTCCCACTCACCACTGGTTACCACTAGTTTGTTTTCTATATCTGTGAGTCTGTTTTGTTTTGCATATACATTTATTTGTATTATTTTTTAGATTCCACATATGTGATATTAAAAATGACTTTCATTCTTCATATTGGATTTTTCTTCATTGTTCCTCACTCCCAACTACAAGAATAGGAGCTATGGAAGATTTAGTGGCACTGTACAATTTCTTTCACCACTCCTCTGTTTTTCTCAGGACCGATGCCTAAAATGCTTTCAGCTTTGCGAACCTCTGGGAGACTTTCTCAGCGTGCCAGCGTGCCATCCTAGAGTGGAATTTCTCTATTCATGAAACTGGTCAGTTCTCTATTTTTAATGCAACCCTGAGGCAAAGGCACATCTTCTGCAAGAGCTCAAAATCTAGGAGCTTTGGGCTTCCCTGGTGGCGCAGTGGTTGGGAGTCCGCCTGCCGATGCAGGGAACACGGGTTCGTGCCCGGTCTGGGAAGATCCCACATGCCGCGGAGTGGCTGGGCCCGTGAGCCATGGCTGCTGAGCCTGCGCGTCCGGAGCCTGTGCTCCGCAACGGGAGAGGCCACAACAGTGAGAGGCCCGCGTATCACAAAAAAAAAAAAAAAAAAAAAAAAAAAAAAAAAAAAAAAAAAAAAAATCTAGGAGCTTATTGTGTCTCTCCCTCCACTCTGAAACTTGTTGCAAAATCTGTTGGGGAAAGAGGTTGAGCACACATCTTATTCATTCTAATTCACAGGAAGTTTTCTTTGAGGGAAAAAGTTTTTTATCAAACTTCAAATCAATTAAATAACCTCTCCTTGAGTGTGCAAATATTGCACATTTAGACTTGCATTTTTAGAAAATGACTTCTCCTGATTTCAAAATGTCAGGCCATTTTCCACATGATAAATGAAATTTATTGTGAGCTCATATAAGAAAATTAGAATCTGAGTTATTTGGTTTCATATTAGTCTAACATTCTGACCCAGATTCTTAAAAATTCAGTAACCTTAATGTAAATGTAAAACCACACTGACAAATATGCAAAAGAGTTATCTATTTGTCCACAAATATTTTAAGGTCTTTTCAGCATTATATTCTTAATCAAGCCATTGATACACATCATTATTTTGTAAGATGGTAGGGCTTGGCTTGGCAAAGTTACTTTTAACAAAATCAGCATGGTAAGGTTATTTCTCAAAGGTGAATACCTAACCACAGTTTAATAATGTCAATTATCTCTTTATCATCACACTAGTTTGTGAAATGTACAGTTAGATATGCATTGCATATATCTAACACCATGACAAGCTTCCGAAGTTAATTTATTTTAGTTATTATTTATTTCCATTTCAGAGGTAGACATTTATTTGGTGAAAATGATCATTTAACCTTTACTGCTATTAAGATTTTAACGTTTCAGGGCTTCCCTGGTGGCGCAGTGATTGAAAGTCTGCCTGCCTGCCGATGCAGGGGACACGGGTTCGTGCCCCAGTCCTGGAAGATCCCACATGCCGCGGAGCGGCTGGGCCCATGAGCCATGGCCGCTGAGCCTGTGCATCCAGAGCCTGTGCTCCGCAACGGGAGAGGCCACAACAGTGAGAGGCCAGCGTACCGCAAAAAAAAAAAAAAGATTTTAACGTTTCAAATACAACCTGTTCTTCAAAATTGGACCAGAAAAATTATAAATATTGTGAGAATAGAGGTTTTATTGAGTTCTCCATTCTTTCCTGAGGGAGACATTTCATTTAACTACATACCAGTGTTTAACAGAGTGATACTAATTTTGACTGCCCCTTACCAGAGAAACAGTGATTTGCTTTCTATTACTCTGAAGATTGCTAGAAAATGTAGAGAATACAATACCTTAAATGAGGCATTGTCAAACATGAAATATTTGAGAATGTAACAAAGATTTGAGACCCAACAAGTTTAAGAGGTCTGTGCCACACTGTCCCCACTGACTCTTCCCCTGTGGCTGTGTATCATGTTATCTGCATTAGAGCATAGTATTTCCAGCTACCTTCTATTGTTGCAGAATATCATAATACTAAATCTAGTTTTTGCTTTTTGTATTGTTTTTGTTTTGTTTTACAGGTACACCTTTCCCATTTCCCCTTCTGCCCTCTCTCTGCCATCTTATCCCTCCTTCTGAAAACTGAACTAATGCCCAGAACAGGGGAAAGCAAAGTGGTGGCATCATTCAAAGGTAGCGAAGAGCCAAGACAAACCTGGCTGAGCCATGATAGAGATCTGGTTCCCGCTTTCAGGCACAAACTTCCTATCATGGGTTGTGCATGAAGGAAGGAAACACCATCCACTTGGTGTCGCTTGTGCCTGACGTGGAGAATCAGCCCATACATGTTTAAATAATTAAGGGGTTTTCTTTGCTGTCTAGGAGACTATATATCACTTGAGAAAGAAGCATGTATTGTGTGAGCTTGTTAGGTATATGTCCAAATGTCATTTGCTAATATACCCCGGCTGTTTGCTTTCGCTAATACGGTGCTATGTTTCCCCCCACCCCACCCCCAACTGCCTTGAGGATGGCAGGGCAGCAGCATATTAAAGAGATGTGCTGCAGAATTCCAGTGATGGCCTGCATGAATGAGACATGGGATAGATGACCTGGGTCTTATAGGAGTCCAGAGTGGCAAGAGAAAAGAGGGATAACAGGTGCTGAAATAAAGGATTCCAGGCAAGTCATGGAGACCTGACTGGAAGCTAGAGCAGAGATGATGGAATCCAAGGAAACATCCTCTCTTTGGTGAATGGAGATTTCTTCTGTGGGCACTTGGTACCCCAGTTTCCTACCATGATGTGAGTCAGATGTTTATTCTTTATCACAGCAGAAAGGCAGTGCTAATGTGTCATTCTTATGACCATCCTATTAAAGAAATATATTCATAAAAAGATAAATATACTATTTTACCACATTTCCATTTTCTATGTCTTAATAATGTGAGCTCCTCAAGAGTGGGGATCATCCTGTCTGTCACTGATTGCCTTCTTCACCCTCCCCTCATGCCATGCCTAGTGCCCGGTATGTAGTAAGTATTTCATATATGTTTATTTAACAAAAAATACATTTAGAGCAATCCAGATGCTAAGTCCTTAAAAGGTGACTGAAAATGGACCTCAGTGGATGGTCTGGATTTCAACTGTACATGAATTTGTAGATGGCAATGAATTCAGACTCAGAAACATTGTGACTCACAAAATAGTTCCCTTAAAAGGAAGTATTGAGGGCTTCCCTGGTGGCGCAGTGGTTGAGAGTCTGCCTGCCGATGCAGGGGACACGGGTTCACGCCCCGGTCCGGGAGGATCCCATATGCTGCGGAGAGGCTGGGCCCGTGAGCCATGGTCGCTAAGCCTGCGCGTCCGGAGCCTGTGCTCCGCAACGGGAGAGGCCACAGCAGTGAGAGGCCCACGTACCGCAAAAAAAAAAAAAAGGAAGCATTGATAGGTGATATGAGCAATGAAACTTCAGCCCTAATGATTGTTCCATCACAAAATGTTTAGATATTTATATTGTTAGGTGTAGAAATAGTCAGTGTGCTACAGAACATTGTACAGTATTTGTTAAAGCAAATGTATCTTGCAATGTAAACAGGTAGGTTTCTGGCACAACATTCAGCTATGGATGGAATACACGTCCAGCACTGACCTCCTTCTCCTCCCCAGACATGCTCCACCATCACCATTTCCTCTTACAGATGAGAATTGGAATCATCCCAAAGGCAGGAGCTAGAATCCTCCTCTCCCTCACACTCCATGTATAAAAATCACTAAATGTTTCAACGTATATAATATTTTTAAAAAGCTGTTGCCTTACTACCATCTCTTATCCATTTGGTCTCAGCTACTTGCTTCTCAGAGAAGTCTTCCTGACTTCACCACAGTGGGTCAGGCCCCCTTTATATATGTGCATACGACTCAGTATATCTATACTTTATAGACTGTATTAAAACCATCTGGGTTTTACCCCTTGGACTAGTTCATTTTCTTTTCGAATGTGGGACTTACAATTTATTTATGATTTCCCCACTGCCTAGTCCAGTGCCAGACTATTAAAATGAAAACTATCAACCCCCTCTCCCCACCAAATAAATGTAGAGATAACTCTTAAAATTTGTTTCTTTTTATATAAACTATTAGTTAAAAAACAGCTGAAAATGATCATGGCAACAAATCTAACAACCTTTTAGTATGAGCATATATAATGTGTTGTGGACTGAACTATTTATAATAATATAAATACTATAATGATCCTTTTTATGTTGCCTATGTCCCTATAATTCTGCTAAAATCAGAACTGGAAGTGATGTTTTTGTGGCTGATTTGATTCGGTCCTAAGCAGTTTTCAAATAAGTCTTAATCACAGAGTATTTTCTTTCCATTTTGTATTCAAATAATGTGATTCAACTATTTGATTCTTTTACTCCATGTCCACATTCATTCACTTGATTCACTTAGCAGACATTTACTGTACAGCTGATTGACATATGACAATCACAGAACTACAGGGTTTATAAAGAGAAACAAATTCACTCTTTGAACATGTCTACAATCTGGTAAAAGGAAAATGGAAAATAGAAAAGGCATGGACACTAATAGAAGAAAAGTGTTATCGGGGTCAAGATGTAAATGTTTAGGTATTAGTGTAGCTAGGCCAAAGAGGAGTGATTACTTTTAAGAAAAGAAAGGAAAAAAGGAATGTGTGTTAAATGTAGCTAGAGTGAGAGGCAGAATTAGATCAGAGATGATATCCTTTAGGGACAAAAAGTAGTAAAATCCCCACATGGTTCTGATTCTTCTTATTAATAAGATTCTTCTTATTAATAGTGCACACTTACATAGCTTTTAGTTCATAGCATCCTTACTGATGTCTCCTCTTTATCCTATAGACATGGTTTTATTTACTTTGGTATTAAGGAGTAATTAGGATTATTATTTAGTTATTGCACAAGGAGAATCTCATCAGTAATTTCATAAGGCTAAAATACTCTATCATTTTTCTCCAACATTTAAGTAGCTAATGTAGAAGGTGGAATAATGACCCTCCCAAGATATCTACATATTAATCCCTGGAATATGTTATGTTAGGTGGCAAAGGACAATGAGGTTGCAGATGAAATCAATGTTGTTAATAAGCAGACTTCAGTGAGAGTACGCTGGAATATCCAGGTGGGTCCAATATAATCACAAGCCTATTTAAGACTGGAAGAAGGAGTCAAAAGAAATAGAGGGCAGCATGAGAAGGATTCAATCCAAAGTTGCTGAGAATTGAAGATTCTCAAAGAACCATGAGCCAAAGGGAGCAGATGGTCTTTAGAAGCTGGAAAAGACAAGGAAATAAATTCTCCCCTAGAGCATCCAGAAAAGAATGCAGGCCTGCCTACATGTTGATTTTAGGCTATTAGACCCGTGTCAGATTTCTGATCTACAGAGCTATAAAATAATAAGTATGTGTTGTTTTAAGCCTCCACATTTGAGATACTTTGTTACAGCAGCCACTGAAAACAAATACAGCTGTCTTCAATAACCTCCTCTCATTTGGGAACTTGAAGCATATTTGTTGTTAATTTATCCTGGCTCTCAAGCCCTACAGTAGAGTAAATATTAGTATTACATGCCTATCTGGTTTAAATCTAGCTTTGATTTAATCATCAGATATGTCTGGAGCCCTTGCTATGGACTAACAGTCCCTTCTCTCGTGGGACTCAGAGTCTGATGAGGAAGTAGGATAAAACATAAAACAATGACTTTTATTAAATGCAACCAAAGAAAAGCCCCATATGCAATAAATAATTAAAACTGACAATCTAAACTAGTTAGAAGTTAGAAAGGTTTCCATGAAAAAGTAATATTTAAATAGTAACCTCAATGATGAACAGAAATCATCCATAAGTAGGGCTTGGGTTGCAGAATTCTAGAGATCAGGAATTGTGAATGTTCCCTCAGGTGGGAAGGAGGTCACACATTTTAGTTCAGGGAGGTGAAAGGAACCATGATTTCTCCTCTAACATAACTCCTTGATGAGAGTTCACTCATACCCTCCACTGGCCAGTGTTTTGACCACGGTCTGCTTAGAAAACCTCTTTCCCTCTCATAGCCATACATCCATACTTTATCTGTCTTTCAAGTTCTGTATAGAAAACTATCACCTTTCATACCTCACAGCTGGAAACAATCTTTTTGCCTACTTCTTTAGCACTTTATCTGTTCCTCTCCTCTGGTATTTATCACTCTCTCCTTTGTGGTATGCTTATTTTTGAACATTTCTTACTTCCCAGTCTAGAGTATAGATTTTAGCTTTTCAAGTGTTCTTGGAAAGTGTGAAAGGGCAGAAAGCAGCATATGGTGTGATAGCACTCGGTGTGATATAGAGATTGGGTCGGAAAAAAAGTTGGAAAGCTGAAAAACATGAACATGCTGCAGAAGGATTAGGAGCTGAAGAGAGGCACTGGTAGCATTTAGCCTTTTCGATTTCTCACAAGCCCTGTAGCCAGATATGGATAATCACTTCTCAGTTAAACAACTGTTATGACTGCTATTCCCAGCTCTCTGCCAATTACTTCAATCTGGAGATAGACTACAATTATCTAAGTAAAATGTATTTTCAACTCTCTGTCACCAAGTGAGCTGGCACATTCTAGTCACAAGCATATACCTAACAGGAGAGCATATGGAAGAAAGTATAAAATATAAAGAGTTAACTGAGTTTTCACTGCTTAGCATAGACTATCTGAATATTTGAAAACACTCCCATATTGCATTTGGATATTTTAGTGATGGGCAAATTCTGAAGTCGTAATTTTAAAACTCCTGTGTAAGGTATTGTACAATATCTTACTATATATGTCGGGATATAAGTTATGTTGTAATAAAACTTTTTAAAAAATCAATGTTTTAAAGCAATAAAAAAAATAGTTCTCGCTCTTACTACACATAATTCAAAAGTTGCTGGTGGTCCTCATACAGGGGCCAGGAAATGAAGTCCCACCAACTAGAGAGCGATTTGCTAAGGCTGTGGGAAGGGAAAGCCTGAAGAATTGACTTTGCATTACCTCTCAGCTGTATCTTATTAACTTTATCTTCTCGCGTGATTACACCATCCCATACTTAAAGGGAGGCAGGGAATGCAATCCTCTCACAGACTCGGAAGAGGAGGGAGACCCGAGATATCGGTGAGTAGTAATATCTACTATGTTTATTTATTGATATACACTATTTAAAATAGTATTTTAAAATAAATATGTTAAGAGCCAAAAAGTAAAACAGAAAAATACAAAGAAAAATCTCGCTGAACACCAATGTGACTGTTACACAAATAACTTCTACTGAAAAATGGTAATTAAATGCAAGAATTAAGCACATCTCCTAAATTTTCAATGAAAACCATATTGGATAATCAAAAAAGGCCACAGTTGATAAAGGAAGGCACTTATTTACAGAAAAATACCAACTAATAATTATGGAAGGAATATCACTAAGCAATTGGGAGTTTGCAACACTAATGAAATGATTGACTCCAGGAAGGAAAGGCAGTGGTACTACAATCAGTAGATGAAAGGTTGTTTGGACCTGGATTTTCTCATAAAACCAGATTTTCATCTCACAGACGAATTGCTTCTCACAGACAGGAAAATGTGGCTTCACAATGGGGAGATCTAGGTGTCTCTGTCTTAACCCTGTCAATAATCTTATTACCAACAGCAGGGGAAAAAACAGATGAGGCGTCATTATAGAGTATCACCTGTGAAATATTCTTGCCAAATACATTTAACCTGTGTCTAATACCTTTTTATCTCATTTTGTATGTATGACATTCAAAAAATAGAGATAGGAGTTAAATGAAAAAAATAATAAATTCAGGTAAAATTAGAAGATGAAATATTCCACAGGATAACTAACCCAGCCTCAAGAAATTAATCTCATAGAAAAACAAAAGTTTGGGGAGGAGGGGTTATTCTACATGGGAAGAGATTTTAGAGATATAGTATCCAAATGCAAGCTATGTGGTCTTTGAATCTTGATCTAAGCAAAGTGATTGCGGGAAATTCAGGAAATTTGAATATACTGTATGAATATGCCTATATACTATTAGGTAATTGTTGCCAATTTTTATGTATGATAATGGTTGAGTGGTTATATAGCAGAAATAGAAAATTCTAGTTTTATAGAGATATATAATAATATCTTTAGGGATAAAATGCAATGGTGCAATTAATCTATTTAAAAATATTTCAGCAAGAATTAAGCAAATATGGCAAAATGTTAACAATCGTTCGCTATAAGAGGAGGCTTTGTGGGTCTTTTGACTAGGAAGATTGAGAAGATTGATTAGGCCTGAGTCTTGTTTTGTCCACACTTGAGGATGTAAGTAGGTGATCAGTCTAACTCAAAGTCATGGACCAAGAGTAAAACGGGATTATTTCTTGAAAGAAAGTCAGGATGTGGTTACTTGGAAGAAATATAAATGGATTCTGGGCCGGGAAAATAACAGTCTGAACTGGTAAAGGTCAGATTTGTGATTCAAATTTAGGCCTGTCTGACTCTGAATACTAGATTCTTTGAGCCACACTACACTACGGAATTAATCACTCCCTCTTTGTTGTTCCATAGCCCTTTGACCATAGTGAAGAGAATCTATTTGACATTATCTTCTGTTGTACACATGTTTGTTTCTCTATGAGATTATGTATGAGTAGAAACTGAGTCTTATTCATCTGTTTGTTCAGCATATAGCATGTGAGTAGCATCCAGTGGTCTCCAGTGATGTATGTTAGAGTGAATTAGTTGGCACTGGTGCTCAGTGAATACTTGCTTCATTATGAATAAATAATTCAAATGAATTATATTTTTAAAACTCTTACAATGAGTGTGCTTTGTAATAACAAATTCACATACTCTCATAAAAATGCTTCAGGGTTTCTTGGTAAATTCAGAAACTTTGTTTTTACCCCCGTAAAAAAAATATGGAATTGAATAATGTCTGGTGAAAGCTGCAAGATGTTCCTGCACTAAACCATTTAAACACATGCATCAAAGTTTACAACTGAGTAAACTTTATTTGCTTGACACTTTTAATGCCTTTAATCACATATTGGCTTTTCGCTGAAAGTGGAATTAATAGCCTCTATTATCACTCAGTGTTTATAAAATTGTCCTAAGAAATATTGTTCTTTTTTAATTTCATGTTTTGGGGAGTAAGCAAAGCACTACAATAATTATTCCCATGAATAAACTGTAACTGTCTTTATCTGTATTTTTTTTTTTAAAGGAGATGTTGGGGGTAGGAGTTTATTAATTTATTTATTTTTGCTGTGTTGGGTTTTCGTTTCTATGAGAGGGCTTTCTCTAGTTGTGGTAAGCGGGGGCCACTCACTATCGTGGCCTCTCTTATTGCGGAGCACAGGCTCCAGACGCGCAGGCTCAGTAGTTGTGGCTCACGGGCCTAGTTGCTCCGCGACATGTGGGATCCTCCCAGACCAGGGCTCGAACCTGTGTCCCCTGCATTAGCAGGCAGATTCTCAACCACTGTGCCACCAGGGAAGCCCTATCTGTATGTTTATCTTAATATTCTCCTAAGTTGTTTACTTCTCTCTACCAAGCCTATATCATTTAGCACATTAATTCATCAGTTAATCTCCGAACTTTATTCTGTCATACCAAAACAACTTTGATTTTGAATATAAGACATACTTCTGCATTTATATTACCCTAATATTTGATCTGAAGTTTTTACGTATCATGTACATCCATGACCATATCAAACCTTTTTTTGGCAGCATCAGATAAGCTGGCTAAAATTGGATAAAATTTGTATTGCCAGAAATAAATGATGTCTCTTAGCTAGCTTCCTCTTTAGTTCTTTTCTACCTCATCAAGTGTACTAAATATTACTTACAAAAATAACATTTATTGGCTGTTTAGTTAGCGGCATAAATAATCTCATTCGATACTCCAAAAACCCTGAAGGAAACATTTACTACCCCATTTTACAGACATAGAAACTTACTCTGAGTTTCACTCAGAGTCACTCAGCTGCAAAGTGGCAGGTGAATGAACGTTTGCTTTTATGCTCAGCCTGTTTAAACTTGGACTTTCCTAAGAGGAAAGCTTGTATACACTACTCCTTCAAGTGACCCCCTTGGTTTGGCGGACGAGGTGCCTGGCAAAGTCGGCAAGGAACCTTGGAGGAGATGGTGAAGCTGGGTGAATAGTGAGGACTGCTCAGCTGACCTGCAGGCCTCCATCAGATGCAGCAGGAGGTGGAGTAGCCCAGCAGGGGAAGTGCAATAGCAGTGGGACTCCCCAGTGTTCAACTTGCTTATAAGCACAGGTGGGACACTCTCTCCTCTCCAAATATACTTAGCAGACACTTTACAGGTGAATGTGGTTCTGGATGAGCAAGTAAGGTAAAAGCCATCAAAATCCCACTATTTTGTTAATATTGTTTCATCTGACAGATCTACCAGTGAATCTTGGTTTATTTCTACCTGGATATGCTATAGCTTAGTCATTAAAAGTATATCTTAATTTCTGTTCTAGTCAATAAAATTCATTCATCTCTAGAATTATTCTAAAATATGAGAATCCCACAGACTTTCTTTTTGATATTTATAGAATTGAAAAACTATTAGGGAGAAATGAATGGGAGAAGTCAGGAAAGTACTAGAAATTCTGTAAAAGAAGAACTTAGAACATTCAGCAAACAACAAAAATAATCTTGAAATTAGTTCCCTTACTACATTAAGTAAATTAGTTTTGCCCAAACATCCTAAATATTACATCTCATTATGTTAAATCCAGGATTTGCTCTTTTCATTTTAATTACCCATCACTACCTGCCAAATCATTCTCTTCTCTGCATTAAGAGACAATGTTTATGTGTAGTTAGATAACAAGTGAGCTAGAATTAGGAGGTTCTTGATTACTTATATAAAATAAACAATTCTATCCCTCTAGTAGAGGATCCTTGTCTCATTTTACAACTAGGTCTAAGTCTCATCTGGGTCTTTAGTTAGATTTTAGCCCTCCCAACATAAAATAAAAACTTACCACTAACTGTGCCTTTCAGGCTCATATATAGTGCTGTTCCTTACTTCTATTGTATTAAGAATCTTGTTTGTCAATTCATGCAAAATTACTGAGCAAAGGAAAAATATAAAAATGTTCATGCTATAAATAAGAAAATTTTAATGTTTACTTTTTTTTTTTTTTTTTGTGGTACGCGGGCCTCTCACTGTTGGGGCCTCTCCCGTTGCAGAGCACAGGCTCCGGATGCACAGGCCCAGCGGCCATGGCTCACGGGCCCAGCCGCTCCGCGGCACGCGGGATCCTCCCGGACCAGGGCACGAACCCGCGTCCCCTGCATCGGCAGGCAGACTCCCAACCACTGCGCCACCAGGGGAGCCCCTAATGTTTACTTTTAAAAAGTCACAATTATACTCAGCATAAAAGACAATAATATTGTATTGTTAATCTTTATGAAACTGGAAGTTTGTATAAAATAACAATTTGTGTCAAAATTAACTCAAAAATATATAGAACAGAGGAAAATAAAAACATGAAATTCCTCTGGGATATACTTTTTATCAGTGATACATAACCTTTTATTTAGAGAAAAAAATGCCTAAGAATATACTACATTTAGATTTACATAATTGATATAACAACAGGCTATATATTATATATTTTGTTCAATGAAAACCTTAAATGCCTCACTGAATTGAATAATGTCCTTGTTTCACAGATGTTCAAAATCCTTTAGCAATATGTCTTTAATTATCATGTTCCTTGTAAAGTTCTTTCAGAATAATATAAGGTATAATAATGCTTCTTTATAGAAACTTCAGGTACTCTGGAGATTTTTAGAAATTCTGAAATTGTCTGGCTCTGTCACCACATGCAGGTCAAACCATTTGGCCAACCAAGATACCATTCACAAATATTTTGATTACTTCTCCCTTGACAAATCATCATAAATAGATGAAGCAGGCTGTTGTAAATATCTGTTATGAGAAACAAACAATAAGCATTTTGATTACATGTTGGATAAATCATCATTCAAGAAGAGTTTGAGAAATTGTTGACGCAGTTTCTAAGTGAAGTTTGGCAATTTTATCATTTCCATGAAGGTTTTAAGACCATCAGTGCATTGTATGATAAACAAGCAGTGCTTAGCTTACCAAATCATGATGAACAACTTAAAGAACAGCAGTGACCAATCATAAAGAAAAATTATAGATACAACAAAAGCCTGTTTAACTCAGCCTTCTCCAGTATAGATTTTGTAAAAAATGTCAGTATTTTGATTTCACATTTATTTTTACACTTAATAGTCATTGTTGAGCAACTTAATAGTACAAAAATGCAAGTACATTTAAGAAAATAGGTTTAAAAAATTTTACAAGGGTTCTCCACTCAGCACTATACACACCTAAAGTTACATATAAGTTTCAAAATTTATAGGTAAAGATAAAAGTATTTCTTAAAAAAAAAAAAAAAAAAAACCCTTCCTGGGCTTCCCTGGTGGCACAGTGGTTGACAGTCTGCCTGCCGATGCAGGGGACACGGGTTCGTGCCCCGGTCTGGGAAGATTCCACATGCCGCAGAGCGGCTGGGCCCGTGAGCCATGGCCGCTGAGCCTGCGCGTCCGGAGCCTGTGCTCCGCAACGGGAGAGGCCACAACAGCGAGAAGCCCGCTTACCGCAAAAAAAAAAAAAAAAAAAAAACTTCCTAAATCAGAAAGTTTTTTGTCATTTTTAGTGAATTTTGTAGAGTTAGAAGGGCAAAGCGATGCTGGAACAAAATTTCTTAAAATTGTCTACCTATCTCTGAATCTTTAAACACAACAGGTTTTACCATAACTTCTAAGTTATTTGTTCCACCAGTATTTATTGAATGTCTACTATATGCCAGGCACAATTTAGATGCTAGAAAATAAACTGAATAAAAATCAAATCCCTGCCCTCCTGCCGCTTATAGTGGAAAAAACAGACAAGAAACAAATATGATGTCAGATGCTCTGTAGAAGAACAAAGTAAAGAGATAGTGTGATACACTTGTGGAGGTTATTTAAGATTGAGTGGCTACATAAGCCTTTTTAGGCGGTGATATTGAGCAGAAACCCGAATCAAGTGAGGGAATGTACTGTGCAAAGACTTTGAAGACTAACATTTCTAGTAAAGGAAACAGCAGATACAGAAAACCTGAGTCAGGTAAGAGTGTGGATACTTAGAACAGCAAGAAGATCAAAATGGCTAGAGTGCAATTAATGAGGGAAGAAAGAGAGAGGGTAGAGCCAGACTATGTAGTAGTTTATGATTATGTAGTAGGAGGAGGAGGAGAATGACTTGATATGATTTACATTTTTAAAAGATCACTCTGGCTTTGGTTTGAAAATCTACAGTGGAATGGAAGAAAATATTTGCTAAACCATATATCTGATAATGGGTTAATATCAAAAATACATAAGGAATTCATACAACTCAGTAGCAGAAAAACAAATAACCTAATTAAAAATGGAAATCTGAGTAGACACTTCTCAAAAGACAGCATGCAAATGACCAACAGGTACTTGAAAAGGCGTTCAACATCACTAATCATCAGGGACATGCAAATCAAAACCAGAGTGAGATATCCCATTACATCTGTTAGGGTACCTATTTTCAAAAAGCCAAAGGATAACAAATGTTGGCAAAGGTGTAGAGAAAAGGGAACCCTTCTACACTGTTGATAGAAATGTAAATTGGTACCACCATTATGGAAAAAAGTGTGAAGTTTCCTCAAAAAGTTAAAATGGAACTACCATATGATCCAGCAATTCCACTTCTGGGTATATATCCAAAGAAATGAAATCTGGATCTGGAAGAGAGATTCATGCTCTTGTATTCATTGTGCAGCATTATTCATAAAAGCCAAGGTATGAAAACAACCTAAGTGTGTCAGTGGATGAATAGATAAAATATATAGATATAATTTACACACTCAAGGGAATATAATTATGTGTATATATATATTTATATTACACATTCAATGGAATATTATTCAGCTTTAAAAAGGAGATCCTGCCACTTGTGACAACATAAAATCCTGGAGAACATTAAGTCAAATCATCTTGCTGTATGCTTAAAATTATATCTAAAAATTGTATATATTTAATCTCAATAAAACTTGCGGGGAAAATTACAGCAGGAAAACGTGAATGGAATCAGGGGGACCCAGGAAGTCAACAGATAGTTTGCATCTAGGAGATTGACAACGGTGATTTGAACTAGTGTAGTAATAGTGGGGTCCAGAGAAGCACTTAGATGTAAATTTAAGACATATCCAAAGATCAGAACAAAAGGGCTGGCTGATATGGGGTAGAAAGAAGGGAGAGAAGGCAAAGATCACTCTGCAGACTTTTGGGCTGAGCAGATTTAAATGTAGCTGCCTTTTACTGAACTTGGGGGAAGTCAGGGGAGGTAATTAGTGTTGAGAAACAAGAATTCTGTTTTGGACATGTTAAATCTAAAACAGCAGTCCAAGAGGAGATGTTAAATAGGCCATTGGATATATGTGCCTGGTATTCATGTAAGTGGACAGAACTAGATATATAATTTCAGTAATCAGCATACACATGGTTTTCTGTGTAATTCTTTTAGAAAATGAATTCCCATTTCCTTTACATTGTTCCTTTTTGAATTTCAATTTTTTTTATATCTGTATGGCTTGCAGGATCAGATAAGATCCCTTCTTTTCACCAACTCAAATCCCATGTAACTCCCAACAACTGGAAAATTCTAAGCCCTCTGCCTCATAAATCTCCATCCCTATCCTTTCCTTTAGAACAGAAATTGAATAAAACTGAAGAAAAAACAGACATTATAATAGTTTGAGAGATAGTTCAGAAATAATTGACTCATCCATTGCTTAAATTAATAAAATACATCCCAAAACATGAAATGATAATGTTCTTTTTTTCTTTTTAAATACACCACTATAAAAATATAGCCAGTTCTGTTGTTTGAGCTATTCTCAACTTTTAAATTCACGTTTGTAAGCTATACTAATTTGTTTAACACTGTTCTTTGTCAGATTAATGAAAATGAATTATTTTTAATTTTCCATACTCTTTCTGCAAACTCCTCTTGTGATCATTGGCACATATTGATTAATTGATGCCTATGGCTAGGAATGAAAACTTTAGTTACAAACAGAATAAAATATTTGTTTACTAAAGGTTTAGTTTTGAACTCCTTAACTACATTTATTTGTAGTAGGTATAACTGAACAGAAAGTTCAATAGATATTGTACAATCCGTTATCATCCAAGTTCACATTGTCTCTAGGGAGTGGATACGAGACTATATTGTTTTTAGCACTTACTATGTGAAAGTCAATATTCATTCAATAGTCAACAAATGTTTCTTGCACATCTACTCTGGGTTAAATACTCTTTTTGGTGTTTGAAATACATCAGGAAGAAGTCAGATCTAAAAGCAATTTATTTTTCACGTAACGACACACTTAGCCCTTCTAGCAGTCTGAGGCGATATATGTTAGGCATTTTTACAAAATTTCTAAGTAACAAAGCAACCTCAAACCCTGTGCCTTCCACATTTTTCAAGCTCTGCAAGTCAATTGTGGATACGATGATGTGTATTGGTCTCAGCTTGGGGGAGTGCTTCAGGTTATAGGTTGATAGAACTTGGCTCTTGGTGGTGGTTTGGGCTCAGGACTTCTTATGTGTTTTTGTTGTTGAGCCCAAGCTGAAAAGATATCAGTACACCAACGTCATGCTCTTCTCATGGTAGATTACAAAGCACGTTTCATGATTCTTGTATGTCACATCTACAATAGCCCATTGGCCAAAGCAAACTATGAGGACAAGTCTAAAGTTAATAAGCACAAAACCATGGCAAGTATCTGGATACATTACAGGGAAGAGAAGATTTTGGAAAGGGAATGAATTCTACCAGAGTGGCAGATGCAACTATTATTACCATTTTAAGGTAAGTTATAGAGAAACTATTGGCTGTTCCAAGGTCACACTTCTAAATGGTGGCATTAAGGATTGTCTGATTCTAGAGACTATGATCTTAACCACTGTATTATACCCCCTAAGAATTTGTTTTTGGTTACTTAACTTATGTGTAGAATAATATAAGTAACCAAAAAGCATAGTGTAATAGAAAGAATGGAAACTTGGAATCAAAGATGGGTTTTTAATCCTGGCTTGGCTACTGCACATCCATATGAACTTAAGCAATTTGTCCCTTTGAATCTTGGTCTTATTTATTATTAATGAAGCAGTTTTATCTGAAATGTCTGTTATTAAAGCTAAATAGAAAATTTATTCAATGTTCCAGGTTCACAGTTCATAACTTATAGTTCCTCATTCTTAGTTTCCACCCTCTCCCCTCTTCCAGGTAGTAAATGAAGTTGGTCTGCTAGACATGTATCAATCATATGAGGGAGAAACATTATTATAGTTTAGAGAAACATTATTATAGTTTAGAGAAAGTATATTATAGCTATCTAGAGATATACTAAATATAAGACCTTGTGATATCAACAAATGGCTTCTGTAGATCCAACATAATTTCATGTGTCTTAGAAATTTAGTTATTAGTTTCATTTTATGACATTCTTCAAACTATAAAAACATTATGTTTATATTTTTCACACAGATACACCTATACATGTATTAAAATATTGCCTAAGTTTGGAATTTAGAAAAAATTTTCCATGCTGATGGCCAGAGAACTAATGAATAGAAAATATTTGTTTTCCATATAAATTACATTTATGGACTATCTCTTGAATCTCTTAAACCTAAATTATCAGGGTTTAAAAGAATTTGTAAAAATTAAATGCACACAAACCTAAGACACACTCATGAATCCTAAAATCCATATCTTATTACCATGATTATAGGGCCCCCATTTATTTTTCCTATTTGTGTAAAAAATAAGTTGTAAGATTCATGATCTAAAAAGAAAAGATAGGGCTTCCCTGGTGGCACAGTGGTTGAGAGTCCGCCTGCCGATGCAGGGGACACGGGTTTGTGCCCCGGTCCGGGAGGATCCCACATGCCGCGGAGCGGCTGGGCCCGTGAGCCATGGCCGCTGGGCCTGCGCGTCTGGAGCCTGTGCTCCGCAACGGGAGAGGCCACAACTGTGAGAGGCCCACATACTGCAAAAAAAAAAAAAAAAAAAGATAAAAATGTGGAATTTTCAGAAGGATTAAGGTTACTAGTGAGTTAGTACTTTCTTTTATTAATTTAAGTAATTTTTCATAAGAGTTTCTATATCAGGAAACCCCCTGGCATATTTAGATGATGTCTACAAAATATGGAAGATTTGAGGAGACAGTGTAATGACAATATTTGACAATGAGAATATCTGACATGAGACTATCTGACAGAGTTAAAGGGGTGGGGCACAGTGGTCTCTCCATAATTGGGGACTTTCAAAATGTAAATTCCTTGGGTGGGTATTGAACATCTGATTTAAAAGAAATGAAATAATTAAATAGAATAGCATGAAAAATGTTGATCAATTTTAAAGCTTAGATAAATTTTATCATTTTTTATAAAAATAAAATTTTCAAATTGAGCTAAGTAGAGATAGACAAGAAACTATAAAGGTATTTAATCATTATTCAAAACCTACTCACACAAAGGCAACAGGTCCACATAGTTTTATAGACACATTTTACCCAACTACAAAGAAGTAATCTCCCACTTATATATCTGTTTTAGAAAATATAAAAAGATAAATCAGTTTATACATTCAATTTTGAAGCCTGTGAAACAATTATAGTAAAACCAGACAGTCAGTTTGAGAAAGGAAAATTATTTGCTGATCTCATTTTATAAATTCTGTAAGTTGTATAAATTTTCAGATCTCATTGTTATAAAAACAAATGTTACCAGAAAATAAATAGCAAATAAAACCCAGTAGAGTGTGTGTGTGTGTTTGTGTGTGTGTGTGTGTGTGTGTGTGTGTAGATACATTATGCCTAAATAGGATTTATTCTTGAAATACAAAGATGATTTAACATTTAAAAAATCTATTGATAGAATTCATTATGTAATTGAGTTATATATAAGTCATTAACAAATTAAAAGGAACAATCAGGTAATGTACATAGAAAACTTAGAGTATTAAAAAAATGTCCTTACCTAATAAAGAGAACAACAAAATCCATGGACATAGAATGTCTTTCAATTTATTCATGTCTTTAATTTCTTTCATCAAAGTTTTATAGTTTTCAATGTACAAGTCTTTCACCTCCTTGGTTAACTTTATTCCTAAATATTTTATTATTTTTAGATGCTGTTGTAAATAGGATTATTTTCTCAATTTCCTTTATGGATAGTTCAGTATTAGTGTATAGAGACAAAAGATTTTTGTATGTTGATTTTCTATCCTGCAACTTTAGTGGATTCATTTATTTTAACAGTTTTTTGTGGAGTCTTTAAGGTTTTCTATATATGACATTATGTCATCTGCAAAGAGAGATAATTTTACTCCTTTCATTTCAATTTAGATTCTTTTTATTTCCTTTTATTCCCTAATTGCTCTGGCTAGGACCTCTAGTAATATGTTGAATAGAAGTGATGAGAGTAGAAATTCTTGTTTTATTCCTGATCTTAAAGGAAAAGCTTTCACTTTTCCACCATTGGGTATGATGTTAACTGTGGGCTTCTTATTTATGGTCTTTATCATGTTGAGGTAAATTCTGTACCTAATTTGTTGAGAGTTGCTATCATGAAAGTTGTTGAATTTCATCAAATTATTTTTAATATTTATTGAAATGGTTATGTGATTTTTATCCTTCAATCTGTTACCATGGTATATCATATTAATTGATTTTCATATGAACCATCCTTTCATCCCAGGAATAAATTCCACTTGATTATGGTGTATGATCTTTTAAAAGTTCTGTTGAATTCAGTTTTGTAGTATTTTGTTGAGGATTTTTGCATCTATATTCATCAGGAATATTGGTAGTTTTCCTGCGATGTCTTTGGCTTTGGTATCAATGAGTTTTGAAGTGTTCCCTCTTCTTAAATATTTTGGAGGAGTTTGAGAAGGACTAGTGTTAACTCTTCTTTAATGTTCAGCAGAATTAACCAGTGAAGTTATCTAGTCCTAGGCTTCTCTTTGTTGGGAGGTTTTTAATTACTGATTGAATCTCATTACCCATTACTGGTCTGTTCAGATTTCCAGTTTTTCATGGTTCAGTCATGATAGGTTGTATGTTTCTAGGAAGACTTAATATTGTTAAAATGTCCATACTATCTAAAGCAATACACAGATTCAATGTTATCCCCATCAAGATCCCAAAATCCCAGCATTTTTTTAAACAGAAATAGAAAAAATATACTAAAATTCATGTGGAATTACAGAAGACCCCAAACAGCCAAAGCATTCTTGATAAAGAAGAACAAAACTGGAATCATCAAGCTCCCTGATTTCAAAATACATTGAAGGGCTACAGTAATTCAAATAGTATAGCATTGCATAAAGACAGACATATAGATTAATGAAGCAGAATAAAGAGCCCAGAAGAAACCCATGCATATTCAGTTAGCTGATCTTCAGTAGGGGTGCCAGAAATACACAATGAGGAAAAGATGGTCTCTTCAACAAATGTGTTGGGAAAACTGGGTATTCACATGCAAAAGAATAACATTGGATTCTCATCTTATATCATACACGAAAGTCAAGTCAAAATAGATTAAATTTATATTAAATAGATTAATCATGAGTCCTGAAACTATAAAAATGGGACAAAATACTTGAATAGACATTTCTCCAAAGAAGACAGATGGCCAACAGGTGTAAGAAAAACGTGCTCAACATCATCAGGGAAACACAGATCAAAGCCACAATGAGGTACCACTTCACACCTCTCAGAACTGTTATCAGCAAAAAGACAACAAAGAACGAGTGCTGGCTAGGATGTGGAGAAAAGGAAACCCTTGTTCGCTAATGGTGGGATTGCAAATTGGTGCAGCTACCATAGAAAACAGTATGAAGGTTCCTCAAAAAAATTAAAAATAGAAATATCATTTGATCCAGAAATTTCACTTCTAGGTATTTACCCAAAGAAAACAAAAACACTAATTCAAAAAGATAAATGCATTCCAATGTTCATTGTAGCATTATTTACAATAGCAAAGATATAGAAACAACCTAAATGCCCATTGATGGATGAATGAATAAAGAAGATATTGTATACTACTGAGACATTAAAAGGATGAAATCTTGCAATTTGCAACAACACGGATGGACTCTGAGGGTATTATGCTAAGTGAAATAAGTCAGAGAAAGACACATACCACATTACTTATATGTGGAATCTAAACAAAGCAAACAAAACAAAATGAAAACAGACTCATAAATACAAAGAACAAATGGGTGGTTGTGGTGATGGTTTTATAGGTGCATGCATATATTCAAACGCATCATATTGTATATATTAAATATGTACAGCTTTGTGTATATCAATTATACCTCAATAAAGCTATTTTTAAAAGGACTACTAAAAACAATAGCAAATATTAGTGGTAAATGATTAGATGAAATCCCTTTAAAATCAGGTACATACAAGCTAGACTACCATTGTTATTTCTACTAGGGTTACAGTGTGTATAATGGCTAAACAGGCTAGAGCAGGCAGCTAGGCAGTACCCCAACTCTGTCATTTATTAGCTGTAAAGCCTTGAACCAGGTACTTATCTTCTTTTTACCTCATTTTCATCATCTGTAAAATTTGAATAATTACCTTATCTAGGGTATTGTGAGTTTTAAATAACTTATTACATATATTTTGGATAAAACCTAGGATATAGGAAGTACTCAGAAGATGTTACCCAGTAGTATTATCTACCCTTTTATTCAGTAGTGGATTGGAGGTCCTACTTAGTGCAATAAGAAAATAATCAAATTTTAGAAAATAAGGTTTTGAAAACTAAAACTGTATCATTATGATAAAAAATTCAAGAAAATCTACAGAAAATTTTAATTTACAAGAAAAACGCACACTCACTGTGGCAGCAAATATATATAGTACCTAGGAATACTTATAAAAACTTATGTGTGAGACATATATAAATATTATAAAACTCAATGGAATAAAAGAAAAAATGTAGAGATATACCATTTTAATGGATGTGATGACTTAACTTTTAAAAAATCCTCTTTTAAAAACAATTTATTATAATTGAAATTAAAATAAAAATAGAGAATATGTATGCTATGTATATGTAACTTAAAAAGCTGGTTTAGACAGGCACAGAGAAGGTTATAAAAAATAAAGGCGGGCTTCCCTTGGTGGCACAGTGGTTGAGAGTCCGTCTGCCGATGCAGGGGACGCGGGTTCGTGCCCCAGTCCGGGAAGATCCCACATGCCACGGAGCGGCTAGACCTGTGAGCCATGGCCGCTGAGCCTGCACGTCTGGAGCCTGTACTCCGCAACGGGAGAGGCCACAATAGTGAGAGGCCCACGTACCGCAAAAAAAAATGAATAAAATAAATAAAGGCAGTTTTACATATTATATATCTTAATATATGACTTAATCTACTAGATACAAAAATATATAATAATTTTGTAGTTTTAAAATAGGGTGGTTCTTATGTGAGTTAATCAAGTAGACCAATGGATGCAAGAAAACAGAAGCACTCACACATGAATATAGGCCATTGGTATATACAAATCACTCAGGAAGAGGTAAGAATGGACTATTTATTAAATCATGTTGAAATAATTAACTATCTCCCTGAAAGTAAGATAAATTTAGCACTCTCATACTATAAACAAAGACAAATTCTATATTGATTAATGACCTAAATGTGAAAAGCATTTCTTTGAAACATTTCTTCACAAAAGAGAAAATGCATTAATCACAAAGAAAATTACTCTTACTTCAAATTAAAACTGTAGCACAAAGGCACCAGTAACAATATTACAAAAAAAAAGAAGCTACTAAACTGAAGCAACAACAGAAACAAACAAGTCATAGATTGGCAGAAGATATTTGTAATGCATTTATGGAGGACAATGGACTCAGAATTCATTCCACAAGTCAGTAAGAAAAACAGCCACATGACCAATTCAAAAATTGCAAATATAGGCAATTCACAGAAGAGGAAAGAGGAATGGCCAAAAATAAATGTGACAATCTTGCTATTATGCATGAACGGTGAATTTAAATAATGATACAGCATTTCACATTTGTCAGATTGACACAATTTGGCAGTGTTAAAATCAAATGCTGTTGGGGGTAAAGGGAAATAAGAATGCAAATCTGGTTCATGGAGTGGCTCCCACTGAGAGGGCGTATTTCAGGCATTCTTCAGGATATAGAGAAAACTCCAAGTGATTTTTTTCAACTCTTGAGTATCAACCTCTGATTTAAAAAATGCTCAAAAACTAAGGTATAATATGTCTATTGGAAGCATTTCCTGTCATATACATTTTAAAGTAAGGGTTTGCCTTCCTGGAATCATAATGAATCAGAAAAAGTAAGCAAAGCAGTTCTAAGTGAACAGGGCATTAGGAACTGAAACCATTATTCTGATTTAGACCACATATACAACATAATCTTCTCACATTTGATATCCTGTGTCCTCGTGTTTTAATATACACTTCCTTATTTTGAGATTAAAATTGCAGATGTGTGACAACCCTAACATCAGCGAACAGATGAGCAGAACATTAAAGTCCCTCAACAGCTATGTGATCAGATTATATACTATTATACTATATAGGGACATTTTCAAGAACATAGAGTAGAATCTATGTATATGTAAAATACATATCAGGCCTTAAAACCACAGAAGATAAAGGTCAAATAGATCAGACATTTCCACAATACTAATTATTTATGTGGACTGTTTAAAAGTCTCACAAAAGCACGTGGCAACTTTCACTCAAGGATCACTCAGTCCCACTAAAAGGTCCTCAATATTCAGTCAAAAGTGCCAACGGATGAATTTAGTGATAACTGAACTCATAGTTGCTTAGGTTGCTTATAGTTTTCTCTTACATTAATTAAATTTTTATGAATATAAAATTCTATTTTATGCCTTTTTTCATGAAATTAGTGGACATAATTGAAACATTTGCTAATATTTTTATATTGAATTATATGTTAAAGCTTAAGGAAAATACTACCAAGACAGGATAAAAGAAATTTTGGCTTTCTGAAGAACAGCATGAAAATTACAAGAGCAAGCAATATAAGTATTGGAGTAAAAAAATAGCAGAGATTGAATTTTGGCTCCACTACCTAAGAGTAATGCCCTATTAAAGTTACTTTTCTTTGCTTATTCTTTGTTATCTCATTTTAGATATGGGGATATTATTCCCTATCTCTCAATAATGTTTGGGTCCTATGTAAAGCATTTAGTGCTCTGTTCGTACATAAAAACTGTGTAGTCCTTCCCCACATTGAATATGGACTGGCCTGTGGCTTGAATTAACCAGTTGAAGGTGGTAGAAGAATGTCCCAGGTCTGAGGAATCTAGGCATCAAGAAAGAATTGACAGCTTCTGCTTTTGACATTTTGAAATTCCTGAGCCACTACAAAGAAATCTAGTTACCCTACTGGAAAGACCAATTGGAGAGAACAAATAGGGCACATGAAGAAGGAGAGTTTTTGAGAATGCATGAAAGGCAAAGAAGCCTGGCCATCCCAATATTACATTGGAGGCCCCAAATCACTCCAGTTCTGACAACCATCTGTCTGGAACCATATAGAGAACTAACGGAGAAGAGCAGAACTTCCCAGCTAAACCCAGTCAACCCACAGATCCATGAGATACATTGAATGGTTGCTGTTTTAAGCCATCAGATTTGGGATGGCTTGTCAAGCAATGCAAAAGGGAAAACAAAACCAAAAAACCTAAACATGAAAACCATTTTATCAAAATATTTTGTGGAACATTCACTCATTCATTAAAATAGAATTTGTTGAGTTTCTCTTATGTGCCAGGCCCAATAATGATACAGTGGTGAACTCAAACAGTAAAAGTTTCTGCCCACATGAAATTAGAGTCTAGTAGAATTACACACATGAAAGCAAATGATTAAAATAAGGTGATGTGATGGAAAGTTACAAATGCTGTGAGGAAATATTACGTGGTCAAGACTGTCATGCAGGATGCTGAAGAGGTAAATTGGAATTGACATAAGGAAAAATAGGGGTTAAGTAGGTAAAGTGACAGTGGGAGATGCATGTTCAGGTGGAAAGGAAAGCTTGTGCAAATGTTCTTTAGCAATAGCAAAACACTCAAGGGGCTCAAAGGTAACTACTGAGGCTGGAGCACTGAGAATAAAGGAGAGAGGAAGACAAGATGAGTTTGATTAAGGCCAGTTTAGGATGAATCTTGCAGACTACGGTAGGGGAGAACTAATTTAGGTAAAAAGCACATACCCTCCATTTCTTCCTCATATACAGAATGATCTCTTAAAGAGGGTTATTTTTGTGGATATGGTAGGTTGGCCTTTTTGGCAGAGAGGGAGAACCGTCTTATAAATATAGATAGGGATTTTCAAGTCACACTTGAGTTCCACTGAATGCAAATTTTCAGAAGCTGGACATCAGGATTCATTATATATATATATATATATATATATATATATATATATATATATATATATTTTTTTTTTTTTTTTTTTTTTTTTTTGCGGTACGCGGGCCTCTCACTGTTGTGGCCTCTCCCGTTGCGGAGCACAGGCTCCGGACGCACAGGTTCAGCGGCCATGGCTCACGGGCCCAGCCGCTGTGCGGCATGTGGGATCTTCCCGGACCGGGGCACGAACCCGTGTCCCCTGCATCGGCAGGCGGACTCTCAACCACTGCGTCACCGGGGAAGCCCCAGTATATATATACATTTAAAGATCCTCTTCACTTCTGATGCAAAGGATCCACAGCCTGGTATTAGGGAAGCAGAGGTCTAGAGGAGCATGAGCTAAGTATATATACTGTTTATTTTATCCACTTTATCTCACTTAATCCTCACAGCTCTGAGGCTTTCTTTCTCCATTTTATAAGCAAAAACATCCAGAAGTAAATGAGGTTCAGCAACACAGCTACAGTTGCACTGTTAGCAAGTAACGTAGCTGAAATTCTAACACAGGCAGCTTGACTCCAGAACCTGTCCTTTGAAGCCATTCACTACAGTGGACATTAATCCCATCTCTAACACTGACCTGAACAAATGGTTTAAATGCCTTTGTGCTAAGTTTCCTCACATTTAAACAGAGGAAACTGGATAACCTGATTTCTTCAATCACTCTAATCAATTAAGAATTTTGTCTACCTTTTTCCCTAAATTTGGGGACTGATCATCAGTGTACAATATGAGAACATGCAAGGAACTCATTGATACTCAAGTAATCACTTGATTACTTCCATACACACCAGACATGCCATCAGTTCACACTTGCAGTTTCTGTGACCCCTGAACAAAACAGGCCACTAAGCACGTTTCAAAGAAGCTAAGATCCTATTAAAACAGAAATAGGCAGGATAAATGGCTTACTTTTTCAGAGAATAAATCCATTGCTGTATTTCTGGTTATTGACCTGAGTGGGAGTAGCCCACAGGTGTCTAACGTGGAGCTGCATGTGAGCCAAAACACAGGTGTTACTGTGAAGCCTGAAACAATTCAAGCACCTCATCAAAATAAGGCATATCAACTTAAAAGAGATGTTGTTTTCTGAACACTGAAAAGAAAGGCATAACTGATATAGGACTGTGGAATCCAATTTGGATAGAGGCATTGATCTTAGAAAAACTGGTTGAGCTTGAGGAATGATGAAGTGGTACAAAGGTGGAAGTGCTGAAAGGGCTTTATATCAGTTCCCTGTGACATCTTTTCTGGGTCAGTGGGGCCACACTTAAGAGGGATCAAATTTCTTCTCTCTCTACCTTTCTCATGAGCCAACCCATTTTATCTGTCATGTCTTTGGGGCCGAATAAATTAAGAAAGGAAGTTCTGAATATACCACAGTATTTTTAACTGGAAAATATCTGTCATTGTCTCAGAGGTGGTTTGTTTCAACAACTCAATTCATTGTGGTGAATGAGAATATAGGTACATTGCACACTTGAAGGATTTTTAAATAATCATTAATAATTAGAAGCTGAATTTATTAAATTTCTTTATAAATGCTGTTTAACTCCAAGGGATTATTTAGACACAGGGAACTCCAAGGTAGTTTTCATTAAAATAATAATTACTCTTCCTTCCTATATAGACAATTGAATGTCATTGAGCCAAAGTCTAAGACATAAGTGATTGTGAGAGAAGGTAAAAACAGAGGATTTTTCAATAGTTTATTGTCTAGTGAACAATTTCTAATCATCTCGTTCCCTCCCCTACACCCACCATGGAATAAATATCTGACAAGAGATAAATGTTTTTCAGAGTAGATTTCTAGAAGAACAAATTATACGGAAAAACATCTCAAATTTATGAGGTGCATTTTGTTTTTCTAAAGAATTGCTTTCATGGTAAAATGGTATTTTAATGTCTCCATACATAAAATAAATTCAATTATGAAAGTAAAGGATTAATCCATATTTTAAAGGAACAAAGAGACAGTTTTTTGAGGTCTGCAGTTGGTTTTAACTATCTTCAATTACTATGATCATATGCCACCAAAATATTCTGAAATATGTCTATGTTAATTTGGATGTAGCCTGGGGATATTTTTATAAATTCTATCTTTCACCGTATCATGTAAGTAAAACTTGAGTGTGCCAATTTTGTCCCTTGGAATATTTTATCATTCAAGTTATATATTGGAGTATTTCCATATTTAAGAGCTATAAACCTAAGGAGACAGATGGCTAAATGCTGGGCAGATAAATAAAAATGATGAATAATTCAAGAAAGGTTATTGACAGTACATTTGTCCACCACATTAGTCCAATTTGCTTCTGTCTAGACTACAGCTTGATTATTGAGGAAATTTTCAATGAAGAAAATAATTTTTATACTTCATTTTCCTGATTAAACATTATGTGTTAGTTGAAACCATATATCTTCTTACATATGTTACATTTTAATTGTAGATATAGTGTTACATATATTTTGTATTCCATCACTGTTAAGTAGGGCATATGTGCCCTATTATTATAGTAGTAGTATATGTTAGGCAACACCTGTTATTGAAACTTATAGCTTGTCTTTTTGAAAATTCTTAGATTTTTGTCAAGTTTGTATCATTTTAATGTTTCAAGTATGAAGGATTTAAGAATGATCTGTATGAATCAGTGCTAAATAATATTGAACAAAAATTACCAGAAAACAATTTAGAATTTGAGCTTAAGGCATATTCAATAAGTTGAAAGGTTATTTCAATTCTCTTTTCCCTGTGTTGTCTGACAGAAAATAATGAATAACTGAGGGAACAATCAGAATAAAAAACAAGTTTAAAACATACTTAAAAAATAAATATTTGAAGACCTGTAGTTAAATTTGATAGCTTAGACACATGAGCTTTTAACCAGTACTTCCTGAAATCCCACTAAAGTTTAATAAGTACATGAAACAGTTATAAACTTCTGGGTAAAGATGTGATAAAGGAGGTAACACCAAAGAATAGATATCAAAAAATTTTGCAAAAAGAAAGTGCATTGACGTATCCAAAATGAATTAGCAAAGTGCAGAAAGCTGAAAACTTACAAACGGCAGAGGAAAGGCCAAAGCAAGTTAAGAAGAAATTGGAGACACTAGTTAACTGTGAAAATAAGTAGAGGATAGTTTGATTAACAAGTATGTAGTTAGATGCTCAGAGTATCACTAAACCAGGTGAGTACCACTTTTCTATTCTGGCAAGAGAAAGGAGGCATGTTGAACAGCTTGAACCAGACAGGCTCTGGTCTCCTGCCCCCAGGCACTACAGAAGGAAGGGGTTTGCTCCTCTACTGAAATCTGAAAACTGGGAGAGTGAGAGTCCTTCTAGGAATGCTAAGAGTCTCCACCTTCCTTCCTTTAATTGGCTATGAGAATCCCAGCAGCCAAGTTTATTATCACTGTCCCTCCCTCAACTCCCACTATAAACACATACGCACACACACACACACACACCCCTGTGAGCTCCATCACACCAGCAGAATAGTGATGAGCCAAGAAAGAAGACCTATGTAATGGCTTGGTCCTCACCTGATTACCCTAACAAGTCACACCCTCATAAAATGTTCCATAATCATTTTCTAGTGCTGCCAGAACAAATTAGCACAGACTGGGTGGTTAAAGACAATAGTAATTTATTCTCTTTCAGTTTTGGAGGCTAGAAGTTTGAAATCTAGGTGTATGCAAGGCTATGATCCCTCTGAAGGCTCTTGCCTCTTCCTAGCTTCTGGTGGTCGCTGGCAATCCTTAGTTTCTTTGGCTTGTAGTTGTTATCACTCTGATCTCTGCCACCATTTTCACATAACCTTTCTCCCTCTGTGTGTCTCTGTGTCTGAATTGCCTTTACCTTATAAGGAGACAAGTCACTGGATTTAGGGCCCACCCTAATCCCGCAGGACCTCGTCTTGACTTAATTAATTACATCTGCAAAGACTATTTCCACGTGAAGTCAAATTCTGAGGTTCCAAGTGGATATGGATTTTGGAGGACAGTATTCAGCCCCAGTGCAAGTTCCCTGCATTTTTAATGTGAATATAGAAAAAAAATAGGCATTTGAGAAAAGCATAGGAGACCTGGATAACCAAATAAAAAAAGGATCTTGAGAAATGCATAAACATAAGAAGATAAGGAAACCAAAATCAATATTTTTAAAGATCCAATGGCAGACATTACACTTATGAAATAAGAATAAAAAGCTATTTAAAAAAAAGAAAATATAGAACAAGATGCCTTGAAATTATAAATATGATAGTAAAAATATTTTCAACAAATTTGTTAACATTTGGAACATAAAGTTGAGGGAATATCCCCAAAAATAAAACTTTTAAAACTAAGAAAAAAAGGAAAATAGTAAAAAGATGAGGAATTTAGGGCTTCCCTGGTGGCGCAGTGGTTGGGGGTCTGCCTGCCGATGCAGGGGACGCGGGTTCGTGCCCCGGTCCGGGAAGATCCCACGTGCCGCGGAGCGGCTGGGCCCGTGAGCCATGGCCGCTGGGCCTGTGCGTCCGGAGCCTGTGCTCCGCAATGGGAGAGGCCACAGCAGTGAGAGGCCCGCGTACAGCAAAAAAAAAAAAAAAAAAAAAAAAAAAAAAAGATGAGGAATTTAGAGGCTCAATCCAGGCATTTTTGTATCTAATAGAACTTCCAAAAAGAGAGAACAGGGAAAATAAATGGCAGAAAAATTGTTTTTCAGAAAAAATGAAAAAGCCCAGTAGTGCCCAACATTATTGTCTATTAACTCTGTGTTCCTTCATCTGGCTTCATTCTCAGGCTGACTCTCTCCCTTACCCAGAATGACCCTCCCTCAGTGTCCTCCAGAGTGAACCATTGTTGGTACCTCTGGGAATCGCACATCCCCCTGCATTTCCCTCCCCTCCACACACAAAAAATCACTAGTATTAAGATATTAGTTTCTCTCTTTGCCCAACATGTATCTTCTTTTAATAGAGGAGTAAGATCAAGTGATTGACAGAGGCAGATCCATAAGAAGAAAGAGAAGGAACTCTCCGCAGGAAAAACAAAAACAATCCAGTCAAACAAAAGATGCCTGCCAGAATAACTTTTGCTTCTATAAAATGTTATGTCTAAAACATATTTTACTCACCTACTAATATAGATTATATGCATTACAGGTATTTACAGGGATCCCCTACTTCTTCAAAGTTTGCTTAGGCCACTTTGCTTTTAGGAAAGACCTACATTAGCACCTACTTTTGCTAACCAAAAGACATCTGAAGAGGAATTTCACTTTCATGAAAAAAGGAAAAAAATAAAAAATAGCATTCAGGGTTTGTTTTGCAGTGAGCTATTATAGAGGCAGTGCAAATCTAGATCAGGGCTAATGGTACCACCAAGCTCCTTTCCTGGGAACTACACTCCACATCTCAGCATCAAACCGCCGTAGCTTTGAACAGTGTCTGCGAGCATCTGCCTTATCTCGATTTATTTTGTGCACCCCTTGGCAGGATGTCTCCTGAAGTAATTGGTTCTTTGCTTTAAGCCATTTCGGCTTACAAAAAGTTTCATAGGAATGCTCTTCTTTCAGATAGTGGGGTAAACCTGTACTAAGATTTATGCCTATCAAAAAAATTGCACCATTTTCATTTTCTACATGAGAAATAAGTCTAATAAATATGTTGCTTTAAAATCAGAGTGAAATATACTTGAAAAACATGACCTCAGTCACTTAAAAATACTTTCCCTCAGCTGTAGTATAAAGGTATGTATTTTATTTCTGTGTATACTGTAGATATAAGAATTATTCAAAAATTATTTTCTAAGTTCATGATTGAAAATAGGGTCAACCTATCATTTAATGCTTGTTTCCACAATAATCTAGGTTTTCCCAGGAAAATATCAAGCAAGCAAAAACGCAAATGCAAAGTCATGCATCTGCAGGTGGCTTTGTATGATTTATTTTTGAAAAGAATAAAAACAACTCTAAAGATTTATTTTTTCTTTCCATATCTTCTAGAAATCCTAAACTAAAATGCACAATTCAGATTTCTGGCAACATCTTTCTTTCCAATATGACTTCTCTGTTTTATATTTCAGAGTATTTCCTTGTTCTTCTAGACTGAATTTATGATGGTATAATGGTTAAGAAAATAGTTTTCATATAACTGGCTCCTAATACTAGTGTAACCTAACAGGCTACTTAACCCTAAGCTTCAGTGTTTTCATTTGAAAAGAAGGATAATAATGTCACAGTATAAGAATTAAATGAGACAATGTAGTTATAGCACTCAGCACCATAACAGACATGTCCATTCATTCATTTATTCATACTCATTCTCTAAACACTTATTAAACATATAGTATGTGCCAGTTATTATTATTTTAGATATAATTTTGAGTGAATAGGTGGAAAATATGACCCCATGAAGTTTAGGTCATTAAATACCTAATAAATGGGGACTACAATTACAAAAACTGTAACAAGCTATGAAGTTAAAAGCTACTTTAAAAGGAACGACATAGGGCTTCCCTGGTGGCGCAGTGGTTGTGGGTTCGCCTGCCAATGCAGGGGACGTGGGCTCGTGCCCCGGTCTGGGAGGATTCCACATGCTGCGGAGCAGTTAGGTCCGTGGGCCATGGCCGCTGAGCCTGCGCGTCCGGAGCCTGTGCTCCGCAACTGGAGAGGCCACAACAGTGAGAGGCCGTGTACCGCAAAAAAAAAAAAAAAAAAAGAGGAACAACATAGCATGGCTGTAATTATAAAATCATGAAAATATATTTGCCTCAGATTATTTTTATTAACCTAAGTATACTCTACAGGTCATATTTCCAACTATTACTTGACCTGCAGTGTTTTCTTTACATGCATTCATCTTTGAAATCTTGACACAAGCAATAAATTTATGTTGTTTCATGATGCAATAGTGCAACAGATGAAACTCCTTCCTACTTTAACTGTAGCATGGCATAACTAGCCTGAGCCATCCCTCTCTCACATGCAAACACTGCTGCAACCTAGTAAGTGAGTCAACAGAGATAAGATTGCATGTCTATTTATCTTTGTATCCAACAGAGTGATGAGCACAGTGTTTTACATTCCAACAAGTAATTTTGGAATTGAAACGAATTCTATAGATTTGGTATTTAGTCACCACTATTATTCTAATTGAGCAAGTTCCTCAATTTTCTTGCTTGCCAAATGAAAGGGTTAAAAAAGATGATCCCTCCTTTCTCTGTCCTACCCACCACTGTACCTTATGTTTACCTTCATAACTGTCCTCATTATATGCAGTTATGATTTTCCTGTTACATAGTAAAAACTACAGTATATCATTTCATTTATAGTGCCTAGTTGACACATTCACTCAGTAAATATTTGTTGAATAAATATGACCTGTAGACTTAAAGGATGCATCCTTATGCTTATAATATATATTATAGAAATTTAATGCATTAATTACTTCAAGCCTTATTTTAATTTTTGAATTGTACTTATTTTCTCCTAAAACATTTGAGAATGCATAATGAGCAGCTGGGGAAATGTAATATTTTTATGAGGGTTGTTAGATAAAATATTGAGTAAGGATTTTCAGCACACCTGCAGAAACTCATTTTAAAGCAGAAGATATAGAGTTGTTTGTTTAGCAGAACAGTGCCTTGGTGATAAAACAGAAAATATATGCATTAAATTTTATTTCTAAATGGCACAGTGTTACAAAAGTTGAGTCCAACTACATTATTGTGGAAATGTGTATTCTTTAAAGACATTTGTGCATAAATTACTTCTAAAATTCAAAGGACATGAGTTTACACTATTCATACAATATAAATTGCACATCTAACAGTGAAATTCAATTAAATGTCAGTGATTTCTTTTTTCCTTTGGCCACCAAGAAAATTAGGAGAGCTTCACTTGAAAAGAGCAACTTGTCCGTATATCATAAGCTCTAATTTACAAGTCAAAATGATTGAACTGTTTAACGAAAGGAAATTAACGAAAGGAAATGTCATTGAGAATGCAGAAAGGTTTGGGGATTAAAGCAATATCAATCACTTTAAAGAATTATTGAAAAACACATTTATATGAATATCCAACAAATCAAGGAAGGAAAAAGATACTTTTTAATTGAAGTATAGTTGATTTACAATATTATATTAGTTTCAAGTATACAACATAGTGATTCAAAATTTTTATAAAGTTATTATAAAATATTGGCTGTATTCCTTGTGCTGTAAAATATATCCTTGTAGCTTATTAGTTTTCTATATAGTAGTTTGGGCCTCTTAATCCCTTACCGCCATCTGGCTCCTTCTCCCTTCCCTCTCCCACTGATAACCACTCTTTGTTCTCTATATCTGTGAGTCTGTTTCTGTTTTGTTACATTTATTCATTTGTTAGAATAAATGTATTTATTTGTTAGACTCCACATATAAGCGCTAGTATGCAAGTATTTGCATACTAGTATACTAGTATGCATACTAGTATTTGCATACTAGTATACTAGTATGCTAGTATTTGTCTATCTCTGTTTGGCTTATTTCACTAAGCATAATACCCTCCAGGTCCATTCATGTTGTTCCAAGCAGCAAAATTTCATTCTTTTTTATGGCTGAGTAGTATTCCATTTGTGTATATGTGTGTGTGTGTGTATGTACACACACACATACCACATTTTCTTTATCCATTCATCTGTTAATGGACACTTAGATTGCTTCCACATCTTGGCTATTGTAAATAATGCTACTATGAGCATTCAAAAGCTACTTTTTTCAAAGGAAAGCAGTGGTATAGCTTTTCTTTCTTTGTTACAATACTCTTTTCACCATTGGGTGATGTGTTAGCATTCTAACTGCTGACAAATATAAACCATAAAATTTCACTGACTTAAGCAAAGCTTATTTCTTGATCATTTAACAGTTCAGTATGGAAGGTCCTAGTTCATGAGTAGCTTTCTACTTCAGGGTTGGTTAGAGACTCAGGCTTCTTTCTGTTCTGTAGTTTTGCCATTCCTTGTGTTTCAGAGTCTTCTGCATTTAGCTGGCAGATGGGAGAATAGAGGGTAGATAATATATACTATGGTCCCATATAGTAGCAAGCCACTTGAACATGTAGTTCCCAGAAAGACAGCTACTTCTCAATGATATTATTATACTATGGAAAGGGGGACACAAATTTATGATGGAAAGTTAATCATCTCTACTTCACGCATTCAGGGTCCCTCTGGCATAGGAAATTAAGTCATAGTCTTACCTATTGCTTTATCATTCTGGCTTGAATTTCCCTAATAGTTTAATGTGTATGTTTTCCTCTTTAATTTGGGGATGGAGGTCCTGGTAAGAATCATAAACCAATGCTGACAAAAACATTTTATGAGCAAATAGTCAACAGATAAGAAAATATTTGCATGACTCAATTGAGATTGGAAATTTCTGATACATGCTCCTTTTTGTAACACCTGGATGTCCATCTTTACAAAGAACTTTTGCTAATATCTCTAGCATAAATATAGATATTTCATTTAGTTGATCCCTTCCTTGTGACCACCTTTAGGAAATGCAGGAAAGAGATTGTAGCCTTTAATCAACCACTTTTTTTTTTAAGCAAGGAAGAGTTATAGTTATTATCAATTAAACCAAAATTGAAATTTAAGTCATTGTGGTACTCTTTCTTGAAATAGCGTTCAGGAAAAGATTTATTGGAAACGTGAGTTAAATTGTAATTAATATAAAACTTTATTTTAACAACCAGATTCTGTCTCCTAAGGTATTTTAATTCTTACATAAGGGAAATGTTTTGAAGTAGAATTTAAATTTCTCTTTTTTTGATCTTAGAAGCCATCTGAAAGGGGACTCACAGTGTTAATAAATACCATGGGAGACAGGGAAGACAAAAATGATTTGAACTTTCTATAAACTAAAATATCTTCTCATGGATAATCTCTCTTTTGTGTATGAGTCTCAAATTATATTAATATTTAAATAAAAATATAACACACACAATGTACTTTAGAATGTAAGAAATATTACATGATGCTTGTAAAATCTGGAATTCTCATATTAAGATTGTTTAAAAGGTTATTCTTCTTTCTTGTATTTTTATAGTTATCTTCTAATTTACCAGTTAACTTATCAATCTTATATCATCTGCCTCTTTATTATTGTTATCCCTCTGGCCTCAATAAACTCCATTTCCCTTGGAGTTAAGACAAAAGCCATTATCTAAAAGGTTTGGCATGATCCAAACTTTGACCGCCTTGTCAGACTTATCTGCATCTTTCTCCTAATACTTTCTGTGTTCCAGCTGAATGGACATCTTTTGATTCCCTTAAAGTTTACTCTAGTCCCGCCCACTAGTTTCCAACACACATAGTGTTTCCTTGTTCGTAAGTCTCTCATCCTTCCTGCAGATCTCAGTTTAGGAAATACTCCTAAAAGATGGTATTCTGTTCCTTCCCAAATACTTATACACTTTGAAATTATGCATTAATTAGAATGAATATATATTTAATGTATCTCCTCTACTAGGCTGCGATTTGATGAAAATGAAGATCATACCTGCTGTTTTACCACTATAATTTCAATGCCCAAACCAGTTATTCACCCATAATTATGGTGACCACATGTCTCAGATTTCCCAGGGTTTCCTTGGTTTAAGCACGTTGTCACAGCATAATTTTAATAACACATCTTTTCAATCTCAAAATTTCAAGTTTGGACAATTCAATATATAATCCTTTTCTCATGATGACTGAACTGGAAATAATTGTTAAATACTGACTGAACTGATTGCTTCATTCATTCATCCATGTGAAAATACTTACTGATCGAATGTTGTGTGCTACACATTGTGCTTTGCTTTGAGATATAGCAGTGAACAAGACAGATTTGTTCTCCATGATCATGAACTAGTTTATTCAATGACCACACACATACACAAGCCTTTTGGGTCTTAATGTGTATATACACATGAATATATATTTGCATACATATATATTTATATATGATTTTTATATATATCCTTTGTCCTAATTTCTTTTTACCTACATCTCAGAATCTAAGTTTCTATCACTGTTTCTTTTTCATTTATTCTTTTTTTCACATTATCAAACATAATTGTTTTCACATTGTAAATTATGTAAAAATATACTTAAAATTTACCATCTTGACCATTTTTAGGGCTACAGTTCAGTCGTATTAAGCATTTTCACTTTGTTAGGCAACAAATCTCCAGAACTTCTTCATCTTGCAGAATTGGAACTCTATACCCATTAGACAACTACTCTCCATTTCCTCCTCCCACCCAACCCTGGCCACCACCATTCTATTTTCTGTATCTATGAATTTGACTACTCTAGATATCTCATTTAACTAGAAGCATACTGTATTTGTCTTTTTATGACTGGCTTATTTCATTAAGCATAATGTCCTCAAGGTTCATCCATACTGTAGCATGTGCAGAAATTCCCAGTTTTCTAAGGCTGAATAATATTACATTGAATGTATATGTCACATTTGTTTATCCATTTATCTGCCAATGAACACTTGCGTTGATTTTACTTCTTGACTATTGTGAATAATACTGCTATGAACATGTGTGTACAAATGTATCTCATGTCCCTGATTTCAGTTTTCTTTTTTTTGATATACAGTCAGAAGTGGGATTGATGGCTTATATTCTATATCTCTTTAATTTTTAGAGGAACCTCTATATTGTTTTCCACAGTGGCTGCACCATTTTACATTCCCAGCAACAGTGTACAAGGGTACACTGTGTACAAGGGTTCCAATTTCTTCACATCCTCATCAACACTTTATTTTTTTTATATATTTTTTTAAAAAATTGGCTTAAAGTTCATAAAATTTAGTTATTTTAATATCTGTAGAATCTATAGTAAAATTTTCTGTTAACTTCTTGGGAATTTGTGTTTTTTCTCTTTATATTCTTGATTATACCCATGTGTTACTATAGAAGTGTATTATCCAACTTGTAAATCCTTGGGGCACTTACAGATGTTCTATTTTTAATGATTTCTAATTAAATTCCATGTGGTCAGAGAACATACTCTGTTGACTTTTAATTTTTTACATTTATTGATAGTTATTTTATGGATTAACAAGCACATAGTCTCTCTAGGTGAGTGACCATATACTCTTAAGAAGAATGTTTATTCTATAGTTGTAGGGAGTACTGTTCTGTAATACAAATTGTTTAGTTAAAATATTGTTCAGATCTTACAACCTTACTGACTTTTTGACTAGATAGTCCAACAGTTAGAAAGAAAGTAGTGTTAAATTTCCAAATTTGTAGGTTTGTCTGTATCTCCATTAAGGTTATTGTTTTTTTCTGATGAATTGACAGTTTCATCCTTGTGCAGTGTCCATCTTTATACTTCAAAATACTCATTTTCTTGAAGTGTATTATTGTTTGGTATTAATAGAGCCATTCTGGCTTTCTTTTTCTTACTCTTTGAGTAGTATATCATTTCCCCCATTTAAAAAAATCCTTTAAACTGTGCCTTTCATATTTAATTTGTCTTTTGTACACATCCTTTCAAACTGTACCTTTCATATTCAATTTGTCTTTTGTACACAATGTGTAGTAAGAAATGTCTTGTCCTGAGGAACATGTGAGAATGAGTCTGGCAATGAGTGACCTGGTAAATAGACCCTAAGCATTATCCAGGTCATTTTTGTGGTCTTTCAGGGAGCCAATAGTGGTACCAAGTTATCAAGATTTTTGTGGGCTGAGTGCCTTTAGTACTCACCAAGTAAACAGATAGTATTTGATAGGATTCTAGAGGGCACCCCTGTATCAGACATTATGCCTTTAGTTGTTGAATTGTATCAAAGTTGGGGGATAGAAAGAAATTTGGAAGGAGAGGAGGTAGCTTTTTACTAGCAGTTCAGTATTTTATATTTTATTAACTGGTGCAGTTGTACCAATGTCAGCCTTGTATATATGCAGACTCTTCAGATAGCAATAATTTTCTTCCTTCTTAGCAATCTTTAATCTGTTGCTTTTTTATTACTGAGTTATCTCTTCTCCATTTAGTTATTGTCTATTTTTACACTAATATCATACTAATTTTATTTCCATGCAATTGTAAAATTTCTTACATCTAGTAGGCGATTCTTTTCCTTTGTTCATCTTTTTTTAATGTATGGACAGTTTTCTTTTCTCATACATATTAGAATGAATTTCTTGCATTCCTAAAAAAAATCTATGAGAATTTTAATTACTATTTCTTCAAATATATAGATTGTTATAAAGATATAGTTGTTATATTCACTTTTATATTGTACCATCCATGAACATGTTATATCTCTTAGATTATTAAGATATTATTTTTCCTATAATGATTTTAAGTTTAATTCATAATAGTCTAGAGTATATTTTTAGCTATTTTCTAATAATTCCATAATTTTATATTTTAGTGTATTATTCCTGGTATGGGGAATAACTATGTTATTTAATAAAAATTTCATTGAATAATAACATACGTATGAAAAAGTGTATAAAGCATAAATTTATACCTTAGTAATTATCACAGGATTGAACATAACTGTCTAAACTTCATCTGAATCAAGAAATAATACTAAATCTTCTAGTGCTCCCAGCTAAACACTGTTCTTTCCCCACTCATCAAACTTAAATACTCTCCAGATTTTTGATGCCAAAGATTTGTTTTATCCTTTATTGAACTTTATATAAATGAATTCCTATAGTAAACAGTATTTTGGTCTGGTTTCTTTCATTTAAAATTATGCTTGCAAAGTTTATCCATGTTTTCTGTGTCTTGTAACTTCATTCATTCTATAGTTTTGTGGCATTCTATTATATAAATGCTTCACTGTTTTTAAATCTATCTATTGGTATATTTGATGTGCTCTTTTTGAGATGTTTCTCATTTTTGGCTACTATCAATAATACTACTATAAGTGTTTTTGTACATATATTTTGGAGCACATATGTGTGCATTTTTGTTGGGCCAATACCTAGGAATAGAATGACTGGGTCCTAGGAGAAGTGTATGGACACTCCTGTCAGCAGTGTGTGTTAGTTCCAATTGCTCCAGATGTCCATCAAAACTTGTGCCATTAGGCAAAGCACATGATTCTTGCAGTTTCTTCATAATATTTTCCTGTGCCATTAGGCAAAGCATATTCAATTTCCAACAACCCTCATCTACAAAATCTAGCATTCTCTTTCCTATATTGAGATTCCTTCAAGGGTTTGGCACTGGTTTATGTTTTGTTTCATTTTTGGTCAATCTTAATATTGGGCTTTTTAAAAAATATGTCTTAGTATACATGTGAATGGGAAGACAGGAGCATGTCCATAGGAGCTTTGGACCAGTGTGATTTAAAATTGGAATTTCATCTTCTCTTCTTGAAACTCTCAATTTTATTGTCATCTGAAAAGCTATTGTATTCCTATTTATATCTCTCTTAATCTTCCTTCTTTGCTATATGAATCAGTCTAGGCCAAATCAGGGAAAAGAAACCACAGAGTAATTTGAACAGGGAAAGTATAGCATAAGGAATTATTGAGTGCAATATGAAAATAGAGTAATGAGAGGTTGGCTAGAAAGCAGTATAGAAAACTTTAAAGACTATAGGATTAGCAAATTTATAAAATAATAATGGAAATAATATTAAAATAATGGAAATGATATAATATAATGGAAATAATATAATAATAGAAATAATATAATAATGGAAATAATTAAAGACTAGGATTAGCAAATTTATAAAATAATAATGAAATAGTATAACAATGGAAATATAATATAATGAAATAATGTACTATAATATATGATATAATATAATATAATATGCCGCCACTCAGAGGGCTGATATAGAGCTCCCAAGGAAGAGTTCCCTCTCCACCAGAAATGTGATCCAGACCTTGTTGGAGAGAGCATTACTGTGACTCACTGAATGGCAGAGAAATTGCTATAGTGATAGCAGAGCTTGCAGGAAATCCATTCTATAGAATGCCAGGAAAAGCTTTTCACAGGGAGGTGTCTCATCAGAGATACTCACGACAAAATTGTCTGATGAGGTTGCTGGCAGTAGGTGCTGGCTTTTGAGTGACGATAGGCACTGTGAATTGAAGGAGTCAGGCACTGGGGAAACCATGTGTTCTGCAAGAATTGGATGCTTGAGAAGCTGCTAGCAGGTGCTGTATGATGCTGCCAAGGGAGCACACCCAAACCAGGAAGCAAAACTGTTTTCTCCTGCAGTGTCTCTCTGTTACCATTGACTGACAAAACTTAACATTGTGGCAGCTGGCAAAGAAAAAAATATATTTAAAGGGCCAAGATTCATTTTTATAGAGCAGGCAAAAAGGGTGAATTTGGTGCTGAAAGGCAATAAATTAATAAATTGATAAAGCCCTTTTCTGGCTCTTCGTACTTTGTCCAGGCACACAAAGGACAAATAGCTTCCTTTCCATGCTTTGAATTTTTGGCTATCATTTCTTATCACTATACATGAGGAAAATGACTGGGTTTTTTTCCATTGTATGATACTTAACTTGCAAAACAGCTGGAATATAGAAAGAACTCAATGAATATTTTTGACTTAGTAAGTGAATGCTGAATAAGGTAATACCCAAATCTAAATCTCAACATGATGCTTTCCCCTAAGCCACTGGACACATTCACCTGATGGCCCTACATGTACTACAATCTGAACTCACTGCTGTCCAGATCTGCTCCTCTTTCTATATTCCCTGTGTTAGTAAATGGCACCATTGCTTACACAGTGACTCAACAGAGAAACCTAAAGTCTCCATTTTCTCCCTTTCATTCTACAAACTTAAGCAATTAATCAGAGTTTTGCAACACTATCTCTCTTTTGTTGACTATTTTCCCAACTGTTATTTTCTTGATTCAGGTCCTAGTCACAGCTCTTGTGCATCACTGTGTTCTCCCTATTGACCTTTTTTGCCTTCGGTTTTGCAAGCCTCTGACTTATCCTTCATACTATTGCCTCAGTTATCTAATAAAATGCAAATCTTACCATGTAACTGCTTTGCTTAAATCCTTCAGAGGTTTTCAGTTGCTTAAAGTAGTGCTTTCAACTTGTGGTCTCAGGAATCCCCAAGAGAATACAGTGACCTTCAGGTGTTATGAAAAGAAAACAGGAACAGAGAGACGGCAGAATTCTGGGACCCACATTCTTGCTTCCTATTGAGAAGCTTAACTTTACCTCTTTTACATATTTTTGAAGGTTTTGTTTGAATAATGTTTTTCACTACAAGCAACTATAACAAAATTTCAACTAAACAGTTTTGAAAACAACTGCACTAAAGGATAAATTCCAGGCCTTCCCTGGTGGCGCAGTTGTGGAGAGTCCGCCTGCCGATGCAGGGGACGCGGGTTCATGCCCCCGTCCCGGAGGATCCCACGTGCCACGGAGCGGCTGGGCCCATGAGCCATGGCCGCTGAGCCTGCGTGTCCGGAGCCTGTGCTCCGCAACGGGAGGGGCCACAACAGTGAGAGCCCCGCGTACCGCAAAAAAAAAAAAAAAAGTATAAATTCCAAATATTTGATAAGCATACATGGTCTTTACAATCTGGCTTTTGACTAATTTTTATCCTGATCTCTAACCCTTCATACCCAGCCAAGAAAGCAGAAATCAACCACAGCCATACTTAATTATTCAGATTTCCCTGAATATGCCACATTTTAAAATTTATTCATTATTTCAAGAAGTGTTGAATACCTACTATATACAAGCTACTATACCAATTGCTGGAGACATAGTGGTGATAAAAATAGAAAAAATTATTGAAATATACAATATAAGTACAGGAAAAGTGCTATGGAAAGTAGCACTTTAAAAGTAGGATACTGGGGTAGAGAGTTTGAGAGTTTGAGCTATAGTCTCAATTTTAAACATGGTGGCTAGGGACATTCTAATGAAGATAGTGGCATATTAATAAAGCCCCAGTGTTGGTGAGTAAAGCAAGTCATCTAGACATCTGGGGAAAGAGCTTTCCAGGCAGACAACAGAAAATGACAATTCTGTCAGGCAAGAGCATGCCTAGAATATTGGAGGAACACTAAAAAAAAAAAAAACAACCAATGTGACTACAGTGGAGAGAACAAAGCAAAAAAGTAGTGGGAGATGAGATTATGGGCAAGATGGGAACCAAACTGTAAAGGACCATGCAGGTCATTGTAACACTTTTAGCTTTTACTCGGGGTGGCATTCTGTATTAGATTCCTAGGGCTGCCATAACAAAGTACCACAAGCTGGGTGGATTAAAAAAATTTAAATTTGTTCTGTCACAGTTCTGGAGACAGGAAACTTGAAATCGAGTTTTCAGCAGTGACATGCTCCTTCTGAAGGCTCATGGGGAGGATTCCTTCCTTGGTTTCTCCTAACTTCTGGTGGTGCTCATAGATCCATGGCATTCCTTGGCTTGCATCTGCATCACTCCAATTTCTGCCTCTGTCGTCACATGGCATTCTCCCTGTGTGTCTCTCTGTCCTGTTCTTATAAGGACACCAGTTATATTGGTCATCCTCCATTATAACTAATAACGATCACTCATATTGGTTATATTTTATAATGAAATAGGTCATTGTACTGTAGATGTAATTAATTTAGGTATGATATCATATTAACTAAGTGTATCTATAATGACCTATTTCCAAATAAGTTCACTCTCTGAGGTACTAGACGATTAAGACCTCAATATGTCTTTCTAAGGACACAATTCAACCCATAACACATGGGAAGCAAGAGAGTTTTGATATAGAAGTTACATGATCAGACCTCAATTTTGAAACTATCTTTTTGGCTACTATGTTTAGGACTAAAGCATTTAAAATTGGAAGCAGGGACTAGTGAGGAAATGGTGATAAATATTAACAGTATTGGACCAAGGTGGGAATAGTTGAGGTGATGAGAAGTGGTAGAATTTAGATATAATTTCAGAGTTAAAGCTGACAGGACTTACAAATAATTTCAATCTAAGTTTGAAAGACCACAGTATGGGTAGTTCCATACATTTTTTACCTGAGAAGAAACATGGAATTATTAACTGAGGGGAAGATTAAAAAATGGAGTCTAGGAGAACAACATAAGGAGTTCAACTGAACATAATAAATTTGAGAAATGCTTTAAAAAAGTTGCCTGGAAAGTTTTGGTTCATACCCGTTGCCTATATTCAGTACAATGCAGCATGTCTCCTGGTATTTTATATTTTCACAAAATATTCATATTAGTAATGTAATAGTTCACTGTGGCTGCTATAACAAATTTCCAAAAGCTGAGTGGCTTAAACCAATAAAATTTATTCTCTCAAAGTTCTGAGGGCCAGGGTTGATTCCTTCTAAAATTCCTTCCATGCCTCTTCTAGCTTCAGGTGGCTTCTAGTAGTCCTTGGTATTCCCTGGCTTATAAATGCATCACTCCAATATCTGCCTCCATATTCACATGGCCTTTTCCTCTGTGTGTCCCTTCCCTCTTCTCATCTCTTCTCACACACTAACTAGATTTAGGGACCACCTCAATCCAATATGATCTCGTCTTCAGGTCCCTAATTATATCTACAAAGATCCCTTTTCTAAATAAGCTTGCATTCACAGGTTCTGAATGGACCTATCATTTTTAGGGGGTGGGCAGAGGGTAACCATTCAGCCCACTATAAATAGTTACATTAAGATAAAGCAGATTGGCTTTGATAGACTTCCACTTCATGTTTACAACCTCTGTTGTAGTCTTGTCTAGCAGTGTGGTAGACATGTGAAGAATAAACAGAGTTTTCACTTTAATACATGATGTAATCTGAAAGAAGACCAGAAATAACTTGTCATTCTTTTCAACCTTTCCATTTGAAAATGACTGACATTTTCCTTTCAAGGACTGTATGCAGGACACTTAGTTATAAAACCAAATTTATAGGAACAGCAGCAACTACGTTCCTCTGGTCTGGTGGTGGTAGGAGAGATGTTCAATACTGGATGTACTATGGCCTGAATGTGCTTGCAAGTGGCACAAGACTCCGGGCCTATGGTGAGCCAAGTTAGTGGAAACTGTCAACAAATATAAGCTAAGTGTATGTGAAATATGTACAAGAAATAGCTGAAAAGTCCTTCCAGAGAATATAGAGACAGTAGTCTGAATACCCTTGCTATAGTAGTATTATCATTGAATTTATAGTGTAGGTATAAAATTTTTTTTTCACTTTATTGTTTGGTAATGCACTTTGACAGCAATAAGCTCAAGTAAATGATTACTTAATTAACATTTAATACTGAATTTTTGTTTTTTAAGAAAGTTGATAATGAACATGTACTTGCACAGTATGTTGGGGCTTTTCTCATCCACTGTGTGGGTGCTATAGAATGAACTGTGTCTCCCCAAAATTCATATGTTGAAACTAATCTCCATTGTGACTATTTGGAGATAGAGTCTTTAGGGAGGAAAATGAAGTTAAATGAGGTCATAGTAGTGAGATCCAGATCCGGTAGGAATGTTGACTGTATAAGAAGAGGAAGTTAGAAACATCTCTCCTTCTCCGTAAAGGCCATGCAAAGGCACAGCAAGAAGGACCATCTGAAATCAGGAAGAGAGTCCTCACCAGAAATCAACCATGCTGACACTCTGATCTTAGACATCCTAGCTTCTAGAATGGTGAGAAACATATTTCTCCTGTTTAAGCCACCTAGTCTATGGTATTTTGTTATGACAGCCTGAGCTGACTGAAACAGTGGGCCAAAGTGGTTCCACTGACAACTTGTAAATCAGACGGCAAAAATCTAGTTCAAACATTTATCGTCATTTAAAAAGGTTCTGCCTGATGATAATGATTTAACGCAAGCAACTGCAGAAGGTGTGTTTAAGCGCTTTCTGCTGTTTGACTTTTCATTTTGATGAGATTTTTTTTAACAGATGGAATTTCTCCTCTAAAATAATTTTTCTTATTTAGGATTTTGAGTTTTCTTGTGCACATATGAAATGTGAAGTGATAGCTCCATTAACAGAAGTACTTCACAGTTAGATGATGCCAGTTTTATATCAAAGACTTTAAATACTTCAGATAGAAAAAAACATTCTAATAATGGCTTGATTTTTTTCATTGAAATTCATAAGATAAAAGTAAAAATGTTGACCATTTATAGTGATCAGATGAAATATCTGACAAAATTGTGGTTATTGTTATAAATTCAACTAAATGGTTCAACATTTAAAATAGAATGAAGTGATGTTAGGAAAACAAATTTTGGTGCAGAAAATCTAAAAGATTAAAAATTGTAAAAGTTACTAAGTTAAAAACTTTGGAATTAAATGCATTTACCTATACATATACATGCTACATATCACATAGTAAATTGACTGTAGTTCAAGTATTTGGTGTCAGAACTGCTGTTGGAAGACCTACTAGAGAATGGACTTGAGGATATGGGGAGGGGGAAGGGTAAGCTGTGACAAAGTGAGAGAGTGTCATGGACGTATATACACTACCAAATGTAAAATAGATAGCTAGTGGGAAGCAGCCGCATAACACAGGGAGATCAGCTTGGCGCTTTGTGACCACCTAGAGGGGTGGGATAGGGAGGGCGGGAGGGAGGGAGATGCAAGAGGGAAGAGATATGGGGATATATGTATATGCATAGCTGATTCACTTTGTTATAAAGCAGAAACTAACACATCATTTTAAAGCAATTATACTCAAATAAAGATGTTAAAAATAATAATAAAATTAAAAAAAAACAAAAAACTGCTGTTGGAGACAAAAATGTCTCCAAGAATAGTGATGTTTACTCTCTTTGATGTTCATGTAGAGATATTTGAACCTTTGAAGAATTACTTTGTAAATGAACATAAATGCCCTTTGATAGTATTGAATGGTTTTGTAAAGGAGTCCTCTAAATTTTGTGTGTATTTTATTCTTTTACTTTTAGCACCATTTTTATTTTCAGAAGTCCCAGTTAAGACAACTTATATGAACACTAGCTTTAGAAATCCAATTACATGTTTCAAGAAAGCAGTTAGACAGATGTGTAGGGAATGCAGGAGAGAAGTCTGTCTAGGCCAGATATGCAATTTGTAAGTCAACAGTATATAGATGGAAATTTAAGCCATAAAACAGGACTTTTTCTTTTACTCTGAAAGGATGAATGATTCATAATCTTATACATGTAAAATTATAATCCTCTTTTAAGTGTGTATTAAAAACTGCCCTTCAATCTGAATGCCCTTACACTAACTGCTTTCGGGAGTGTTGTGTTTTATAGAGTATTGTTTTTCCATAATAGAATATTGCCTAACCTAGACTAATAGAGCTGTGAACATAGACAAAAATATCTGGTACAATAAAATTATGTAACTCATTCATTTCATATTTTTCAATACTTAATGGGAATTAGCTTTAGGAGTAGCAATTGTGTATTTTATTTTTATGATTGCATTCTCTAAGCAGTTTAGGATAACTATTAATAGTTTTAAGAAATATTCTGTATTTCATTTCAAGAAAAAGGCTGAACATAAAAGAGGTTTATACTTAGATTTCCAACTGCTTAGTGAAAAAAAACTTTATCTGGTTGTTCTGCCAGAAACTCAAAATCAAATGTACCAAAAGCTAACTACAGTTTCCCGCCCCTCCTAATTATTCCCCAAATATTTCTTTCTCCTCCATTTTCTGTTTCTACTTTGGAATCTCCAGTTTTGAGTTATCTTAGCTTTAAAATATTAGAATCACTTCAGATACTCTTTCTTTTTTTCTAGATGATTCCAGATATCCAGGCTTACTGATCGTACCTCTACAATAACATCCAAGTCTCCTCCCTAAACTTTCTATCTGTAGCATATTCTGGAATCCATTTTATTTACCGAATGATTAAAATATGTTTTTAAGTAGCATCTCTGCTTCTGATCCCTCCTATCCCCAAATCTTCTTACATAATGCTATCATTTTAATCTCTCTAAAGAAGATCCATAAGCATGTTGCTCTGTCACCTAACAACATTTAATGTCTTTCTTATGGTTATTGAAGAAATTTATAGTCCTTAAATTATCAATTGAATCTCATTCTACTTTCTAATCCTACCTATTATCAATTGAATCTCATTCTACTTTCTAATCCTACCTTTCACTTTTCTATTTTACATAGTGTGATCTAACCAAACAACTTCTTCCCACATTCTCTCCTCAATTCCATTCCTGAAATGGTTTCTTCTGCCCAATTCTTCCTTCACTCACTTCTGCATATCAAAAGATATGTAATTCAAATGTCACCTGGCCTCATCAGATCTTGTATAAAATTGAGCTGCTGAATTATTTTTGTATTTAGTTCTAATTGTTTATTTTTATAAAAACAATATGTGTATGTGTGTGTGTATAAGAGTTAAAGAAGTTCATATAACTTTATATAACTTATAGGAGTTCAAATCTTTATTCCATTTTCCTTACAGAGCCATTTTTCCTATATGCGTTTATTTATTTTGGTGGTTATTTCCATAACTCCAAAGAACATGTTTTGATTTTATATCAATTTTTTAAACATCTAGATTAAAATGGAAAATTGAAGGCTTTGAGGTTTACCTTCCAAAACCTACATGTTAGATAAATATTTCTTGGTTGTCACTTGCTTTAACAGAAAGCAGTCTCTAGATAATGGCTTTCCAGTCTGTCCACAGGCTATTGAATACTCTATTTCAAATCAACTTCAGGACTGCCTGGCCCACCTTTCCTAAGGGCTCTATTTCTTTTCTTCCTGTACTTTAAGTTTGAGGAGAAACACTTTCCTAGACTCCCTCCAGTAACAGTTAATAAAAGCAAAACTTTAAATAAGATCAGAGATAACAAATTGCTTTCCTACAGAGAGGATGAGATTCAGCTATTTCTAATTATGGTTACTCTTAGATCCAGTCCCACATTTCAAAATGTCTGGGAAATGTCTCTCCTAGCCCAGCTCTTGGTCTGCCTCCTATGGCTAACGCCAGCTTAACTTTACTCACTGGGAATGCACTTAGACAGGTCTACACTGCTCAGAGTGTAGCTGCGAGAACTAAGGCATGGTATGCCCCTCCTCTAAGGTAAGCTATACCTCCTGAAGCTGTGTTTTCTGTCTTCAGATCTAGTCTTTTAAGACAAAAGAAAAATCAGAATATCTTCTTTCTTTAAGAGAGACCCACAGGGTGGTCTTACCTTACAGCTTTTAAAATTGTTATCTCCAGAATATATAATATTTATGCCTATTTTCCAAAAATTAGATTGTTCAGCTGTAAATAGTACCATATGTAGGATAACAATGTTCTATTCTAGGTAGAACTTTTGCAATTATCAGACTCTTTCATTTATTAGCCTTATGTAAGTGAGAGTTGAGTATTGTGTTAACTCTTTCTGAAGCCTTTCAGATCTCTCTTCTCATAGGATACTATAGACACAGACATACAAACACGCTTTTCACATAATCAGGTCATAATGAACACATATAGCAGAGATGAAATCCATAATTAAAAAGGAAACTTTTGCTAGGAGAAATATCTGTACAAATGCAACTTTTCTTGTAATAGAGGTGATCTTTTAAATGATCATATAGAAAATTCAGGTCTCTTGGCTTCATAGCACTTCAGATAATTACAAAACTATATCAGGTTGTTGCTGTATTCTGTATATCTTATCAAAGAGAAAGCTATTTAACTACTTAAATCATTAAATTACACTATTTGTTTCTCTATTTTGTAAATTTCTTGTTATGATTGTAAGGTCCTTAGGACTAAAACTTAGAAGTTCCAGCTCAAAGGACCAAGTTCTTCCTCTACCACTTAAAAACTGCAAAAGGAAAATTTCCTATTATTGTGGCTGAGAAAGGCAGCTTCATTTTGAGAATCATCTGGAGGTTTCTTTACTCACGTGTGTAGAGAGGTTGATGCGGGATGGTTGTTACCAGGTGACAGAAGACAGTGGAAGAGCTACTTCTTTTTATCCTTTTCTATAATTAGATGTTAAAATTGTATAACAAGATGTGTCATACCAAAGTTAGGTGACACTTAAAGATTTATAATTTACCAAAGAAATGCATAATAACATATTCAATGACACTTGAACCTATCATTCAGATCAAGATTATAAAAAAAAAGCCAGGATGTGTATTTTGATGAAAGGATGTAGTTAGTAAAATTACCTTAAGAGAAAATGTAGTATATGGTATTTTCAAAGTTGGCCACAATAATCTCTCTCTTCCCAAATGCCCCTTTAGAACATTGATACTTGCTGTCTAGAGGCAAAGTCTAATTCTCTCTCCTTGAATCTGAGCAGTGACTCACTTGCAACCAACAGAAAGAGGCAGAAGTGATGCTTTATGTTTCTGTGGCTATGCCATAAAAGCTAATGAAACTTCCACCTTTTTAGCTGGGTAATCAGTTTGGAGCCTAAACCACAATGTATAAAATCCAACCATATGCAGGACACCAGAAAAGGTAAAATTTGGTGTCTGTCTAAAACTTCAAGAGAGGTCATAGTTGGTAGCTAGTATCAACTGCTATGCATGTAACTGAAAACACCTCCAGATGATTCTATACCCCAATGGTCAAGTCACTTCCCACCTTCAAGTGTTCCCAGGATGGGGTTCCAGATATCATGGAACAAGAAAGGTCGTCCCACTGTGCTCCATCTAAATTCCTCACCCACCAAGTCTGTTAGCACAATAACATGAATTATTTACTTGTAAGTTTTAAAATGTTTTGTTACACAACATAGCAACCAGAATAGAAGAACACTAAACTGTGAGTACAAATGAGAAACAAGAGAAGAGTCCCTAAAGAGTCACCTGAAACCTGAAGTATTCCCTGAAGCCTGATTTGCATTCCCTGCAGTTGGATGACCCTAGGACTGACACCTGATATAGCTAATGTGGTTGTGACAGAACAGAAGGGGGAAACCAGAGGGCTGCAATAGGCCTTCAACATTCTCACCGATGACAAGAAATATATGACCATTTTCTATGGACCAGAGGTAGGCAAAATGGAAGTGGCATCTTGCATAGAGACTTTTTTATGTTCTATCAAAGAAAACTGCCTGGGATGGTGAGGAAACTGAGTTAACGTCTGAGAGTGAACCTGAGATAAAAGTGTCTAGCTGAAGAAGAGGTATCAGACATATCAAGGGATCTTTGGTTAGAAGAGCCCAGCAGGGAACTTCTGAAGAGCCTTGAAAGCTGTCCAGGATAGAAGGAGTTTTAATATCTGCAAGGCCCAGAGAGTTAGAAGTCAGAATATAATATTAGTACAGTACAATACCATACTATACCATGATAGTATATAATATTAGTACGATATTACAAGAAAAGAAATTTCTTGTTTTCTCTTCCTTTGCCTCTCCTCCAAAATTGCAGTTCTATTTAAGGAGGAGATTAGAGGAAAAATAAAAAGTGAGAAAACAAACAAACAAAAAACCCGGAACTTTTATAGAAAAGGAGAATTGATCTAGTGGGCCTGCACTTTAACCCATAGCATTATAATTAGCTAAAAAGCAGAGCATGTGGTCCCAGCACAGATTCATACATGTGGTTGGTCAGGGTCAGTGGAAGTCTTCTTTTGATTCCACACCCCCTACATTTTCTCAATTAAATATTTAGTAGGATTATCATCAAGAGTGGGGGTGGAGGATAATATGCATGTATGAGGAGAAAGAGAAGCTATAAAGTAGTCATCAGGAAGAAATGATTAGTGCAGCTGTTTGGTGAGTAGTTCATTTGAAGTTGGTGATCAAGAATTTAAAGTGATAAAGACTCAGTATAGTTATCTATTAGTCTCCAGCCGTTGACTGTTGAGTGGACACATAGCTTAAGTAAACAGTTGGATTTGACAAACTTTGAAGTCTTACCGGATAAGGGTACTGAGTGGAAATGTAAGAAGGGGTGATTTTAATCAGGACCTTGAAATGTGAGGTATGGTCAAGGAAAGTAGAAGTCTAGTAGAATAAAAGCTGAAGGTTCTGAGCAGTTGGAGAGGAAGTGAGTTAAAAAGATAGCAGGTGGTTATCTTAACTTAATAAATCAATGATAGAATTGAAGCTTAGAATACATTGACCCATTATTAGGAGAAGTTTGTGTTGTATAGAATTATATATTATATGGATTATATTTTATAATCCATATAATATATAATAATTCACACATTATTATACATTATAATCTTATATATGTAATAATCATATTATATTATGTATTAATAATAATTAAGTTAATTAGCAAATTATAAGTTACCAAGGATATATCACTGAGTTCTTTGTATCCCATATGCCACATACCTCAATTTTGCTAGTTCTGGAGCCATTCAGAGGAAAGTTCTTTCAACTAAAATATTTTAAAAATTTTTACTACACTCAAAAGATACTTTAATAATCTCTGTTTGTTTTTAATGAGAAAGTTTCTTCTACTCAACGTACCTGTTTAAAAAATTTTTTTGAATGAGCAAATACAACATCTGTTTTAGATGGCAAACCATTATGACAGGCATTGAGAGGGCTAGTAATTATAAATCTTTTGGAATTTTTGAAAAATTTACTTTGTTGTTTAACTGAATGGAATTCACATACTTTGCCCCATCACACATGTATATTCTGACACACTCATCAGCATTTAAGAGAGATGAAATAAGATCAGATAGGGAATTAATACAAAGAATTGCATTCCCCCTCTCAATATAAATTACAATCTAACTATTAAACAATATATATGTGATATTTAGTATTCTGTATTCTTTTCCAGTTTTCCTTTTTAAATGACTTAATTTATTCACCAAAGCCTGCAATTTTTAGATTATTTATAGACACAGAGACCATCAAGCCTTGCTGCATAAATGGTAAATAATGACACCATGAAAATAATCCTTTAATATTACTTTATGAATATGCATGATGTTATTATGAGTAACAGTCATTTCTCAAAACTTCCTTATAAACAGAATAAGTACAAATAAAACAAGCAGTAGGTACTCCAATCATATTGGTTCTGTACATACATTCTATATGAATAATTTGTATAAAAATCCTTTAAAATTTTTGAAATTATCTTTTAATTCTCTAGATTAGTACTTAAAAAAAAAGTTTTATAAACTTTTCTTTGCTACAAAGTAAGAGAAAAGGAGAAAACGCATATTGTAGTGTAGGTGAATGATGCCAACTGGAAATTCAACTTTTTTGTTTATAGTTTTCAGGGATAAGGTTGAAAAATAAAAAACAATGGCGAGCCCAAATCCACCCCCTCTGAACTGTATACTTCAAATTTGAATGTAGTTAAGTAAGAATTTTATTTTCAATATTGTTTTCATTGGCATTGAATCCCAACTACATCGAGAGATTGAAAAGTATTTTTATTGTCAAAAGTATTATACCTTGAAAAAACTAGATGGATCATGAAAGCTGAATTGTTATAATTTTTTATGAAAAATTGTTTTTCTCGAAAGTAGTCCATAACTGTAATTATTAGATACCTATAGTAAATGCTGTACACATCAATAATGGCGAAATGATCTTCAATTTGTCCAAAGCATGGTTTATGAATTTAAATTGTTGCCCAACCTCTAGTAGACATGAACTCTTTTTTTTTTTTTTAATAAATTTTATTTATTTATTTATGGCCGCGTTGGATCTTCGTTGCTGAGTGCGGGTTGCGGCGAGTGGGGGCTATTCTTCGTTGCGGTGTGTGGGCTTCTCATTGCGGTGGTTTCTCTTGTTGTGGAGCATGGGCTCTAGGCTCATGGGCTTCAGTAGTTGTGGCATGTGGAATCTTCCCAGACCAGGGCTCGAACCCGTGTCCCCTGCATTGGCAGGCGGATTCTTAATCACTGCACCACCAGAGAAGACACAGACATAAACTCTTTTAACAGGAGACAATCCCCACTCAGAGTTGTCTACCTTTGGTGGTTTTCCATTGATTATCTAAACTGAAATTATTTTGGTAGAAATATATGGTTAAATATTATTACAATTAATAGCAATAACAATTAATGGGGTATCCTTCATGAAAGAGTCTTGTACACCATTTTAGGTAAATAATATAAATAGCTATTGTGACAAATAGTGGGATAGATTTTAAAATTATTACTTTATATAAAGAAAACATTTTTATGAAGCAATTACTATCCCTTTTTTTTAAATAAAGGAATATAAGATATTTTAAAAGAACATGTACCTTTAACATTTTTTTCTCAAGGCAATTCCCTGCTTTCATATCTTTTCCAAAAGAGTACATTTGATGTTTGGAATTTCAGACCCAATGGAAAGATATTTAAAAACAAAACAAACAAACAAAAAACCCCCAGCTGTTAAAAAGACACCTTTGAGTAAATGTAAGTATGGTGAGGGAAAAGTACTAAATCAGGCAAATCTAATTTTAATATTGGGCTGTAGCATTTGCTTTGTAAATTTGAAAATTGCTTACTTTTTATGGAATTCTAATTTCTCTTTTAAGACGGAGAACACAATATCTAACTTAAGGGTTGTTTTAGAGATTAGAAGAAAACTGTAAAGAGGATATGGCAGAGTCATAGCATATAGAAGACACTCAACAGATGCTAGTGATTCCCATTTACAGTGTTCTTGAAGTCGTCTTGTAGATGTAGCTGCCTTTTGACTTACTTCATAGCTTGACTTCACACCAAAGAGTAGGGTGGGTTATGCTTTAAAGGTGAGAAGTGGCCAGAAAATTTCCTGTCCCTTTACTAAGAAATGTGGTGACAATCTGGCAGTCATAAAACTGTTTTTAAGCCCCAAACCACAAAGCCGTCCTAGATTTCCTTCTTTCCCTTCTTCCAAATTTCTTTCCTTCATTAGCAAGTCATCTTAGTGCCACCTTCAAATTTTATCTCAAATATATATATATATATATCCACATCAAATATATGTATATATATTTATCAAATATATGTATGTACATTTATACTATTACTACAATTAACCTTAGTCCAGGACTCCAATTTTTCTGCCTAGAATATTATAAAATCTACAACAACGTCCTAATTGCTCACTCAGGCCACTTTTGTCTCCTATAATACATTCATCTATTATTATCTTGAATGGTCTTTGAAGAGTCTCACGTTCTACTGACTGAGCTAAACAGAAGGCTTGAAGGGTCTTTTGAAACATAAGCTAAACCAATCCACGTCCCTACTTAAAACCACCCAAGGTCTTCAAACTGCACTTAGAGTAAAACTAGTATTCCTTACACATATACACCTCTTTGACTTCATGTGTTTATGGTTTCATGTGTTCCAGTCACACTAACCTTCTTATTCTTCCTTGAGCACATCCATGTCTGTTATTTGTGCATGGTATTCCCTCATCCTGGAGCATTTTGTCCTCATGTCTAGCATGACAGACTCCTTCCGGTCACTGAGATCACAGGTCAGTTGTCACTCCCTCAGAGACTTCTTTCCTGATCAACCTAAGAATCCTACCCCCATCCCTCTCCATCACATCAATTGGTTTTATGTTATTTGTAGCATCTATTAATAGCTAAAATAAGTCTTATTTGTTAATGTACCTAATTATAGTCTATCTTCCCTCTTTGTTGTGTTTGGTTCAGGAACCTTGATGTTCTTACTCAGGACTCTATTACCTGTACCTGAAACTGTTTAATGAATGAAGTCTTAGCATTACCATGGCAGATTTGACATTTAGAAATCATCGTAACTACTTGTCAGTATAAAACTTTCCTGCAGGTTGAATTATAATTAGTAAAGAATTTCAAGAGAGATGCTTGTCACTTTTAAATACTGACTTAGAGTTGAACTTTTCTATTTTCTTCAGGCAGTGTTTTCTGTTTAAGTCAGGATCCTCTATACTGTATGTCAATAATAGAAGGGAAGACAAATGTATGCCAATGCCTGGAGTGTCCTGGAGTATTGCTTCAGAAGGTAGAGGATTAAACCAAAAATTTACTTAAGGATTTGGGGCACCACATTTTACTTTTATTTTTTTAAATTCTTTAAATAGCTATATTTTAAGCCCTCCTAGTACCCATTGAATTGATTCAAATAAAATCAGTTAATTATGGTGGAAAATTTTTCTAATCATGTGAAATAATAAAATGAAATCTTTACTCCATCATTCATAAAGTAATTTCCAGAAGGATTAAAGATTTAAATGTAAAAAACTAAGCTTTAATGCTTCAAACATATATAGGGATAGTTTTATAAAGTGCAAAAACCCCATAAACCACAAGAAGTCTTCACTAAAATTTTTTAAAATCTTACATATGAGAAAAGACCTGATTAAAAAGTAAAGCATAGGGCTTCCCTGGTGGCGCAGTGGTTGAGAGTCCGCCTGCCGATGCAGGGGACATGGGTTCGTGCCCTGGTCAGGGAAGATCCCACATGCCGCGGAGCGGCTGGGCCTGTGAGCCATGGCCGCTGAGCCTGCGCGTATGGAGCCTGTGCTCCTCAACGGGAGAGGCCACAGCTGTGAGAGGCCCGCGTACCGCAAAAAAAAAACAAAAAAAACCCCCAAAAAAGTAAAGCATAGACAGCAGATTTCTAGAAGACAGTTTAAACATAAAACTAAATAAAAGTATTACTCATATAAATAACTGCTAAAAATAGTAACATACATACCTCCTCCCCTCCCACCCCCCAACACACACAAACGCACAAAGGGCCAAAGGATATTTACTGAAAACTTAAAAAATCCAAAGTGCAAGCAATCAGATCTGCAAAGATCCAATATCATTTGTAATTAGGGAAATGCAAATATTTTTTAAATTATGAGGTACCATTTTATGCAGAATGTGGAAATAGAAACAGTCATGTACCCATAGTGGTATAATCATTTTGCATAGTAATTTGGCAATAGCAAATAGAGCTGAATATGTGCTTTTCAAACAGCTCAGCAAAGCCACTTATAAGAATATTTGCTGGAGGAAGTCTCAAACAATGCCCAAGAAAACCTGCTCAGAGATGTTAGTTGCATTGCTTGCAATTAAAACAAATTAGAAACCACATAAATATTCATCAAAAGAAAATAAATAGATGTTTGGTCTTATGATACAAAATGGTCTTACATTTAAAATGAGTGAACTAGAACTACAGGAATTTAGATGAAACATTTCGGAAAAATAATGTTTAGTGACTAAACACTGAATAATGACATAAATGATATGGTACTTATGTTAACAATGACTTAAAATTTAACACAATACTATATGTTAATTAGAGATTCCTAAATGCATAGTGAAATATGAAAACATGCATGGGAAGAATTCAAACTTACTTCAAGGTAGTGCCTGTCCTTGGGGAGTTGGGGTGGTGTGAGAAGAGTAGTACTATAGCTTTATTGTTTCATGTCTTTAAAAACATCTGAATCATATACGATAAATATTGATATTTATTACATTTGGGTAAGAATACATAGGAATTAAATTACTATTTTTATTTTTTCTATGTTTTAAATAGGGTATGTATTAGTTTCTTATGGCTGCTTTAATAAATTACCACAAAATAGTAGTTTAAAGTGACAGATATTTATTATTTCACGTGCTGGAGCCCAGAAATCCAAACTCAGTTTTGTTAGGCCAAAATCTAGGTGTTGACAGGACCACGATTCCTCTGGAGGTTCTAGGGGAGAATTCATTCCTTGCTTCTTCAGCTTATGTTGGCTGCTGGCATTCCTTGGCTTGTAGCCCCTCAATTCGTTACCTGCCTCTGTTTTCACATCACCTTCTCCTCTGAATGTCTAATATCCCTCTTCCTCTCTTATTAGGACACGCGTGATTGCATTAAGGGCCCACGTAGATAATCTAGGATCATTCTGCAAAAAATGTATTATGTAAGGTAACATGCACAGGTTTCAGGTATTAGAACCTGAAATCTCTGGGACCACCATTTAGTCTACTACATTTTAAAACAAGTAAAAGGAAAGAAATCAAACTGTAGAACAGTATTTTCTTTTCCTTTTTTTTTTTCTTTTTCCAACAGATATTTGTAGAGAACCTATTATATACTAGGTACTCTAAGTTTTGAGGATATAACGGTGAATAAGATAAAAACTAGGTATCAGACAGGAACTTTACATTAGGGTGTGAGAAAGGCACAGTAGGTAATTATGTAAATGAAAGCATTATAAAACATGATACAAGAGAGCCATTTTGTGTTATTTTCCTTGGGAAGGTCTTTCTGATTGGGTGCCATTTAAGTTATTACTAAGAGGCTGAGAAGAGCTGGTGATACAGAGAACCAAGGGAAGAGCTGAAGAAGCAGTACCTGTAAACAGTACCTGTAAAAATCTGCAAAGTCACAGGTGTACAGCTTTCTATGTATAAATTTTCTCTGACAGTTTCAGCCAACTTACTTTATTGTCTTTGAAAACAGCAACAATCAAAAAACATGATTCAAACTAGATATTTTGCAGAATGAATTTTTTATTCATATGCAACAGAAAAAAAACAACTTAATTCCCTCCTTCTGCTAAATCTAGTCAACTAATATACTGTATTTAACTGCAATGTGAAAGCATTTGGCCAAATGCATAAATGCAATAGGAAGGGATGCATTTTTATGTATGCTAAAACGGGTCACACAGTATTTACTGCTAATGAAATGAAAAATTCCTACTGCAAAACATTGATAATTTTTAGGAACAAAAATACTTGAGAGGCCTATCCTTTCATATATATTCATATATATGAATATCCATGGAGATGATGAAAATCTCCATGCCTGCAAGAAATAATAGCAGGGTCACTTACTGAAGAAAAATAATTTTGGGGTGAGAAAAGGTGAATTTAGCTGGAGGATACTCAAGAGAGAAAAATAAATCAGGAAACATAATCAATAGGTATAAAGATAGGAGGTCATTAACCACGGGCAATGCTGATATTTTGTGTGTGAACTTAAAATGAATACTATGTAGAGATTCTTTTTTGAAGTATATGTTTTATAAGTCTCATACTACAGAAGCTAAAATGTTGCAGAGAAACTATTCAGAAACAATGGAAGTCCAGTTTGCAACTGAGTCCCTTTGCCTAGAAATATTTCAAGAAATTACTCTGAATATCAGAATATGACAGCTTCAATGATCTTGTTTGGGCATATGAGAGTGTAACAGCATCAATAGAACTCATGTAAAAAAAAATGAAGGACTAGGGACTTCCCTGGTGGTGCAGTGGTTAAGAATCCACCTGCCAGTGAAGGGGATATGGGTTCAAGCCCTGGTCCGGGAGGATCCTACATGCCGCAGAGCGGCTAACCCCATGAGCCACAACTACTGAGACTGCTCACTAGAGCCCACGAGCCACAACTACTGAAGCCCGCTCTCCTAGAGCCTGTGCTCCACAACAAGAGAAGCCACCACAATGAGAAGCCCGGGCACCACAACAAAGAGTAGCTCCGGCTCGCCGCAACTAGAGAAAGCCCGTGCGCAGCAACGAAGATCCAACGCAGCCAAAAAAATAAAAAATAAATAAAATTAAAATAAAAATCTCTTCTGTTAAAAAAATAAAAAAGACTAAATAAACAATTCCAGTGGCCTGAACTTCCACTGTTGCTATTTGCATTTGATCTCTGAACAGCAAGATGCCATGTGACTCAAAGAAGCAAATGCTGTGTCATCTAGTCCTACATTTACTGTAGTACACCAAGAAAAGATTTTAGCATTTAACATGGAAAGAGAGCCTATCAGTTTACCAAACAAGGTATATTTTATGAAGTATGTATGTACAAAGCAATTGAGTATAACTGACTAAAACCAAAAAGATATTCTCAGGTGGAAAAACACTACCTTTATTATTTTTTTCCTTAAGAGATTTTATCTTTTAGGGTAAGTTTACGTTTACAGCAAAAATGAGTACAGAGTTAGATTTCCCATATTAACACCTACCCCCACACATATTACATAGTCTTACTCGTTATTAACATTCCTTCACCAGAGTGGTACGTTAAATTAATGAACCAATATTAATGTTGTATCACCTAAAGTCCATAGTTTACATTAGTTTACTCTTGGTGTAAATTCTATGGGTTTGGACATGGGTTTGGTATAATGACATGTATCCACACAGAGTAGTTTCACTGCAATAAAAAAATCTGCTGTGCTCTGCCTATTCATCCCTCTCAACCCCCAACCGAGGAAACCACTGATTTTTACTGTCTCCATAGTTTTGCCTTTTTCAGAATGTCGTATAGTTGGAATCAGATAGTATGTAGCCTTTTCAAACTGGCTTCTTTCACTAGGTAATATACATTTACATTTCCTCCATGTCTTTTCATGGTTTGATAGGTCATTTCTTTTTAGTGTTGTGTAGCATTCCATTGTTTGGGGGTGGCACAGCATATTTACCCATTCATCTACTGAAGGATACCTTCTAGGTTTTGGAAATTATGAAAAAAGCTGATATAAATATCTGCCTGCAGGTTTTTGTGTGGTCGTGACTATTCAACTCCTTTGGGTAAATACCAAGGAGCATGATAGCTGTATCATATGGTATGAGTATGTTTACTTTTGTAAGAAATTGTCAAACTATCTTCCAGACTGGCTATACCATTTTGCATTCCCACCACCAGTGAATGTGAGTTCCTATTGCTCCACATCCTTGCCAGCATTTGGTTTTGTCAGTATTCTGGATTTTGGGCATTCTAATAGGTGTCATGGTATCACAATATTGTATTGATTTGCATTTCTCTGATGATACAAGATGTAGAGCATCTTCTCATGTCCTTATTTACTATCTCTCTATGTTTTTTGTTGAGGTGTCTGTTAAGATCTCTTACCCATTTTTTAATCAGATTGTTTTCTTGTTGAGTTTCAAGATTATATGTATATTTCGGATAGAGGTCCTTTATAAGATGTGTCTTTTGCAAATATTTTCTCCCAGTTTGTGGATTCTTTTTATTCTCTTGACAGTGTTTTTCAAAGAGCAAAAATATTTAATTTTAATGAAATCCAGCTTATAAATTATTTTTGTCATGGATTGTGCCTTACATCTAAAAAATTATCTCTATATTTAAAATCATCTAGGTTTTTATCCTACTATCTTATAGAAGTTTTATAGTTTTGTATTTTACTTTATATTTAGGTCTCTGCTCCATTTTGAGTTAACTTTTGTTATATGTGAATGTTCTGTTGTTCCAACACCATTTGTTGAAAAGACTACTGTTGCTCCATTGCATTGCCTTTGCTCCTTTGTCAAAGATCAGTTGATTATATAAATGGGGCTCTATTTCTGGGTTTTCTATTCTGTTGATTTATTTGTTCATTCTTTCGCCAATACCACAGTGTCCTGATTATTGTAGATTTATAATAAGTCTTACAGTTGAGTAGTAGCAGTCCTCCAATACTTTTTTTCTTCTCTTTCAATATTATATTGGCTATTCTGGGTCATTTGCCTCTCCATATAAACTTTAGGATCAGGTTTTTGATATCCAAAAGTAACTTGCTGGGATTTTGACTGGGATTTCATTGACTCTATAGATCAAGTTGTGAAGGACTAACATTTTAACAATTTTGAGTCTTCCTATCTATGAACATGGAATATTTCTCCATTTATTTAGTTTTTTGATACTTCTCATCAGAGTTTTTAATTTCCCTTGTACAGATCTTAAATATATTTTTTAGATCTAAGCCTTAGCATTTCATTTTCTTGGGTGCTAATGTAAATGCTATTGTTTTTTATTTCAAATTCTGCTTGTTCATTGCTAGTATATAGGGATGCAATTCAATCTTATATATTAACCCCATATCCTGCTACTTTGCACTAAGCACATTATTTCCAGGAGGTTTTTAAAATTTGTTTCAATTCTTTCAAATTTTCTATATATACAATTATGGCAACTGCAAACAAAGACAATTTTATTTATTCCTTCATGATCTATATACCTCTTATTTCATTTTATTATTTTATTGCATTAGCTAGGACTTCCAGTAAAATGTGGGAAAGCTGTGGTGAGAGGGGAGATCCTTGCTTTGCACTTGATCTTAGTGGGAAAGTGTTGAGCTCCTCACACTTAAGTATGATGTTAATTGTAGGATTATTTTATAGATATTCTTTATTAAGTTGAAGAATTTCCCTCTATTCCTAGTTTACTGAGAGTTTTTAATGTGAATGGGTTTTGAATCTTGTCAAATGCTTTTTCTGTGTATATTAATAGAATAATGTCATTTTTCTTCTTTAGCCGATTGATGTGATGGATTATATAATTGATTTTGGAATGATGAACCAGTCTTGCATAACTGGGGTAAATAGCATCTGGTCATGGCATTGTAATTTGTTTTATACATTATTGGATTCAATATGCTAATATTTTGTTGAAGATAGTTGCATCTATGTTCATGAGAGATACTGGTCTGTAGATTTTTGTTTGTTTTTTCTTGTAATATTTTTGTTTGATTTTTCATAGTGGGGTAATGGGGTAATGCTGATAAAATGAGCTAGGGAGTAGTCTTTGTGCTTCTATCTTTGTAAGAGATTGTAGAAAATTGGTATAATTTATACCTTAGATGTTTAGTAGAATTCACAAGTGAATCCAGTTGGGCCTGCTGCTTTCTGTTTTGGTACATAATTAATTGTTGATTCAATTTATTTAATAGATATAGGTCTATTTAAATTATCTATTTCTTCTTGTGTGAGTTTTGGAAGGTTGTATTTTTAAGGAATTTGTCCACTTCACCTAAGTTATCAAATTTGTGGGCACAGAGTTGTTCACATTCTTCCTTTATTATGGTTTTAATGTTCATGATATCCATAGTGATGTCCCAACTTTCATTTTTTATATTAGTAATCTGTGTCCTCTTTTTGTAATATATTGACCTAGCTAGAGGCTTTTGATTTGTTGATCTTTTCAAAGAGCTGGATTTTGGTTTCATTGATCTATTTCTATTAATTTCCTGTTTTCAGTTTCATTGATTTCTGCTCTTTTATTTCTTTTCTTCTGTTCACTTTAGATTAAATTTGCTCTTCTTTTTCTACTTTGTGAAGATGGAAGCTTAGATTATTGATTTTAGATCCTTTTTTGTCTAATATATGCATTAACTGCTTAAATTTCCCTGCTTTTGTTGCAACCCACAAATATTGATAGGGTGTGAACACTATCTTCTGAATCAGTTTAATAGCACAGGGAGATCAGCTTGGTGCTTTGTGACCACCTATAGGGGTGGGATAGGGAGGGTGGGAGGGAGATGCAAGAGGGAGGAGATATGGGGATATATGTATAGCTGATTCACTTCATTATAAGCAGAAACTAACACACCATTGTAAAGCAATTATACTCCAATAAAGATGTTAAAAAAAAAAAACAATAACAAAAGAAAAAAAAGCTCAAATTCAGGGGTCAGTTTTTTAACGTTTAAAGATGTGTGTGTAAATGTGTGTGTTTAGTGTTTTTGATTATTGCTATTCTTATTATGTGGGGAAATTGATTTTAAAATTATAAAGTAGTAAATGCATGGGTAACAGTGAACTCAGGAATTTGCTTCACACTTTAACCATGATATTTTTCCTCTTTTGGCATCAGAATCATACCTCCTAAGTGGTTTAGGAATTTCTTCTTCCTTCTTTTAAAATTTTTTTAGATTTTTCGTCCAAGTTTCAGTTCTACAGCAGTTCAAGGAAAAATAAAAGTTTCACTGATGGAGTATCTCCACCTTTTATAGGTTTTTCTAAAAATTACTATGGTAATGTCCCAGACACACTGAGAACTGGATCTTCAAAACCAGTAGCATGAAATTTTCTCCCTTTATTCAAAGTAATCTACTACAGTACTGGAAAATAATTTTTAAATTAGCATTTTTTTCCAATGGTCACATAATCAGAATATTTATTATAATGTACAAACAAGCCTTCTCCCTTCTGTCTGGGCTTGATCAGAGTCAGGTAGGAGAATTTTCATTGTGAGAATATTCATTCCTTCATCATTCACTTATTGACTCATCAACCAGTTGTTTTTTGACATATCGTAATATGAATGTCATATAAGTCAGAGTTGTATCTTAATAGTTGTCTTTTGGAAAATTGTGTCTGTGAAGAGTAAAGTTTTTCAAAATTCTGCTGCTTACTTTAAAGATTCATTTTAATTTTGTTAGCAAATTTACCTCAGGAAACATTAAGAAAAACTTTCCTGATTGCTGAAAATATCAACTGTTTTTGAAATCATGCAGAGAATATGCTAGTGACTCAACTACAGATTATCTTAGAAGTATTAAATGATGTGATGTTATGTAACAATTTTTGATCCTTACTAAAACATTCTTTGACTTCTTTTTTCCTGATAAACTATTTCTATATAGATAGAGCTTAAATCAGACTTTGTAACTAAGGTTTGAGACATCGTGTATTCATTATTATCCTGGACTAACTTCTTATATATCATTTAATAAACATAGTATATTATTGATATGTTAATATATAAACATTTATATATTCATGTCTCATATTCTTAATAAATACATTTATTAATAGTGTATCACTGATACTAAAAAAGTATATGCTTATTCTATTTTTGGTTAGTAGATATGGGGACAGTTTAACATTATTTGGAATTTTGCTTCTTTTTTTTAGCATTTACATAAGCATTATAGCATATAGCATATAGCATATATTGACATAAGCATTATAGCATTATATTGACATATATAGCATATATAGCATAAGCATATAGCATATATAGTATATATATAGCATATATATATGCTATATATATGCATATATATAGCATAAGCATTATAGCATATAGCATATATTGACATAAGCATTATAGCATTATATTGACATAAGCATTATAGCATTATATTGACATAAGCATTATAGCATTATATTGACATAAGCATTATATTTTTAGCATTATATTGACATAAGCAGCTGCTGGTCCTTAACACACAGAAGTGCTGATGTGAAGTCAGAATAAGGTTAATGTGTAGTTATCTATATATTTTTCAGAAAAACACTTGTTGTTGAACATCATACAAATATTTTGCCATTTATATAGCAAAATGGGATTTGATGTATAGCTTAAGTCTCACTGCTATGTAATACATAGGAAAAGAATACTTTTTCTTTAAGGGAACATTACAGTTGGAGAATTTGAATAACATATTCATCTATGACTACCAGTCCATTTCTCACAAGAGAAGCTAAACATGCCAGAACTCTCCTTGTTTCTGTTCCCTTTAGAATATCATAGAATATAAGTATGAGTTTTGATCATAGTCAATGGGACCTTAAAGTAAGTGTGCATGGGAGCTACAGGAGGAAAATCATTTTCATTAAAAGACAAGCAAAGAAGGAGGAAAAGATGATCATTTCTTCCATATTCTGTCATTTATATGTAAGATGTACAAATATCAGCCAATAATTTTGACAATAGCAGACATAAAGAGACAGAATAATCATGGATGCTTGATTGAGTTACTAAATCTGGAAATATCTCCATATATGTTGTAATATGAGAGTCTTTTAAGCCTCTTTCAATTAGACATTTTATTTCTTGCATTTGAAAGCATCTTAACTGATACACCCACTTCATCTGTATGTCCTTTCCAATATCCTGGGAAAGCATATTTTGAATTGATTTCTCTTCACCTCTTTTAGTTCTCTAGGCTACAGTACCATCATCTCTGACTTGGAATACCACAGTAGTCCCCTAAATGTTGCCCCTGCTTTCACTTTTGCTCCCATTCAGATTACCACACAACAGCTAGAAAAGTCTTTTTTAAAACATGCATTATTATGCCTCCTTCCTGCTTAAAATTTTCCAGAGCTTTCCCATTGCACTTAGGAAAAAGATCTACTGCTTATTCTGGCCACGTCCTTAAGTCATCAGCTCTTGCTTACCTCTCCATCCTCATCTCATACCACACTATGTCTCATTCACTCTGCTTTAGCCACATTAGAATATTTTGTTTTCACAAATTTGTCAAGATGTTTCTATAGCATTTTTCCATCAACATTCCTACTGCCTATAATGCTTGTCCTATTGACTTTACAATACAATCCTTTTTGGCATTCATTCATACCTTAACTTAAAATGGTACTTCCTCAAGGAGAGTTTCCATGGCAATCTAATTTAAATTAGCCATCCAATGACTCTCTTTCATTTTAATTATTTTAATAGTATTTATTGCAGTATGTTTTCTTTTGTTCATATATTAATTAAACTTTTTAAGTTTGACTCTCCTTCGTAAAATGTAAGCTTCCTGTGAGGAGAAAATTTGAGTATCTTGATTTCATGTTATGCACATTTAGAACACTACTGGGCTCAGAATAGGCCTTCAGTTCATATTTGTTAATTATGAAAAAGTGCTCAGTCTCTTGTCATTTCTCCAGGCTTAGTTATATTTTATTTATATCAATAAACTGGCCTTTTCATGTTTTTCCCTACCTTTTTGTAGTTAGGTAAGTCTGATCCAGAGAATTCCATCACACTAGAATATATTGACAAAATTAATTTCCAAGCCTAGAAAATTAATATAGAATTTCTAGACTATGACAAAACCTCTTGTGGCTTTTATAGTATTCTCCCTAAGTATCCAACCCAATTTTTTAAAGGAAAACCCTTTGGTTTTGTTCTGAATGTCCTTAAATTGCGTCTCAGAGTTTCTCCTATATGTATTCCTTGCTCCCCAACTCCCTTTCCATCAAGGTAGTGTGAAAGAACTCTTGATGTTGCCAAATGTATTGCCTAAAAGATTATTTTCTCCCTTTCTGGATTTTTCAGAGGAATTATTGAATATGAATTAAAGTAATTTTTTAAATGGAAATTTTACACTTTCATTTTCCCATTCTAAACCTTGATTTAATAAATACATTAAATCATAATGAACATATTATAAGAACATGCTTAGTTTATTTGTAAATGGAATATGGTTCTACTAAGGTACCACGGACTTTAATTTCATAAGGAAAAGGCTTTAAAATCATAATGTCACTTAGTATTACTAATAAAACATTAGGTTCTTTTACGGCACCACTTAAAAATTGGAACATGGCTTTAGGTTTCAATATGTTACCACGTAATTCAAGACTTCTTCGGAATGCAGTCTAATTTTATAACTCCAGTGCTTTGCAAAGTGTCTGACACCTAAGAAATATGCAAAAATTTTGATTAAATTGGTCTATATTACTCATGATGTTTGCAGTGGTAGCTTGGGGAAAAACAAAAAATCAAAAGTTTTCTAAGCCATCGTTAGGGGGGAAAAAGAAAAGTAAAGACAAGGCTTATGTAGTTCTATAAACCTTTAAAAACTGATATATCAAATTTATTTTTAATACAAATATATATCCTACTAACCACAGCTAATGCTATAGAATTTAGAGAATTCATGTGTAATTCCATTCTCATACCTACTCTTTTCACATCAAATTTCCTGTGCTTGTACTTCCAAGTCTCCTTGTCTTCAATCTCACTTTTTATTTTTTTCGTGGCCTTAAACTTCATTTTTTTCTATTTTTCAGTGTGATGAATCTCTACTCAACTGGACTGACCCTGTAGATTGGCTAATTCATACCAACCACGTTAACCTTTTTCCTTATTGCCTTTTGCTTTAGAGGCTAGAAAATCTAGACATGCTCTTCTCAAATCCCCTTTCCACTCAAGATGGCCATGTGGCTAAATTCTCACCAGTGGTGGAACATAAAAATTGTCTCACAGTAGAAAAATATTCCTTTCTCTACTAAAAGGGCAGATTTTGCTAGAGCTTTCCATCTAGTTCTGTCCTGAATCGGGACTTATTATCTGGAGCTGCAGTGTCCATTTTTTTAAGCATGAAGAGGTCAATTGAATCAAAGAGATGCTGGGCCTGACTTTACTGCTCAACAACTGTGGCTCACTGACTATGCTGGCAGCCACCTATCTCCACATTTCTCATCATCCAGAGAAATAAATCTCTTTAAATATTCTAGTGTAGGCCAAGTTTTATTTTACCAAGTAATAGTCATCACCTCTGCAGAACTAACCTGGATATTATCACTTCTATGATGAATTCACAACCCTCCTGGACAGAACTGATGGTACCTTTGCCTGACATCTCACCATTCTTTGTTTACGGTGCTTCTTTAACATCAGGGTGCTTATTCTTTAATGGTATACCTGCTATGGCATTTTTCTTACTTGCTTCTAGACTATGATCTTCATAAGGCACAGGTTACATTTATTTATTTTTGAAACCACAAAATCTAGAATGTGTCTTGGAGAGTATAGTCACACAACCAATGTACATTAGATTGAAAACATTTTTGTGGACTTGGTATGTGGTAAAACAATTACTCGACCTCTGAGAAAGTTATTTTTAACTTTAACTGTGGTGTTCCTTTGTAACAACAGCTGGTATAGTAAAGAGACAAATACTCTTTAACACGAGTGAAATACGGTCAAAAAGGGATTAAGAGGAGGATATTTGTCCCCAGATGTTGCAGGCAATGAAGTCTTTGGTAGAAGACAATAAGTCAAGTCTTACTGAGCCAGCTTGACTTATTCATTCTTCAGGAAATTGCTGCTCCCTTTATGGCAGAGCTGTTGAACTAGAATTTGTGCTACAACAGTCTATCCAAAACCCAAGAAGGCGAGAGTTAACCTGTGTTGCATTTAAAGTCGGGCATACCTGGGCATTCACATCTAACCACACCCTCAGCCTCCAGAGTGTACTTGATAAGAGATAGAAGGACAGCTGAGGCTTCTTTCTTGCATAAGACATGGAGTTCCTGATCAAACAGGTGGGAAAGAATGATTATATGTAAGGCTTAAAGAAAACTCAGTGGCCAAATAATAAAAAACTTTTTACACATGTAAGTACATTTGAATTTATACTTTAAATGTAATAAGATATTAAGAAAACAATTCAGACAGAGTAGAGGTATAGGTGGGAACTTCCAATTACCACTAAAATGATGAACTTCCAAAAGAATAGTGGATAAAGGTATACTAAGTTCGCTTTGCTAACACAGCTGCGAACAGGAGCATATCTTGGTTCTGTATAGTCCTGTGAGGACACAGAATGATGGCACAACACAGGCCAACAGGTGCATGATGGTAAAATAGTGTGTGATAAAACTCAGAGTGCCTTCTCCAAGCTGAATTTTTGCTCAGTACTTCTCAAAACAAGGGACCTCATTTGTAATAGTGCACAGGAGGCTTCCATTGATAACCCAGCCAGGACTTTTTTTGGACAGTGTTTCCTCCCTCATGTTTCCTTTCTTTGGTACACTCATGGAAATCGAATTTTCTGGGAAAATGAGAGAAGCAAACTTTTAATAGGAAGCTTCAGGTACTCCAAGATTCTGGTTCTCTACAGTTTTCTGTATCCTTTTCTATCAAATAAACTATATTTGACAGAGAACTTTTGAATTGTATGAATGTCCTGTGCCAGGAACAGTCACAGTAACAAGAGACTTTTCAGTTGTGTGTCAAAACTCATCTCAGGGAATAGGACCAGTTATCACATATGAAAAATAAATTAGAAGAGAGCTTTCTACTTATGCCCACTTCTCTCTACCATTAGGTCTTTAGTGTTGTTTGCATTCCTTGTTGCCACAAGGTAGAAAACAGCAGCACCCAAAGCAGCTCTGAAACAGGATTTGGGTGGGAAGATGTTAACAGGTGCACATAGACTTATTAGCCTTTGAGAAGTCCATCGTGCCTTACCTCTTTCATACACCAAAATAGCTGACTTTTGCTGAGGAGAAAGCTATAGTTTGGGAAAATAGCAATGCCAAGATAGAGATACAGATGATAAAACCAGAGGCTTTTCAGTCTGAGACATACTACACTAAGTATATTGAAAAGGGCATAAAAGACTACACTGAATTTAGTCTCTTCCCTAAATACTTATCACTTTTGCCAGACAAGGCAATTATTGTCTAAAATGTCACATTAAAAAATTAGAAAAATATTAAAAATAAAGGGATGGAAATAGATATAGCAGGGAAATATAAATCTAAAAAGTTTGGTGGATAGATTTTGATGTTTTAAAGCAATTTTAAGACAATAACATCATCTGGTTAAGGAAGAATATAATACTGAGAATATGAAAATCATGAATACATATATACCTAACATTATAGCTATAAAACACATCAAGCAACAAACTAGAGAACTGCAAGAAAAATGAAAATACAAAGATGTTACAAGACCAAACTTGGGTCCACTAGCCCTTGTGCAATAAATCCAATCTACCAACATTGGGTGGTGGTGAAGGAAAGTGCAGTGTTTATTGAAGGGCACCAAGCAAGTGCCCTTCTGCTAGTGCCCTGACTGCTAGTGCTCAAAATACCCAAACTCACCAATGGGGTTCAGCAAAGCATTTTTAAAGGCAAAGTGACGGAGGGACCCAGGGTATGTGATCAGCTCTTATACAATTCTCTGATCAGTTGATTGTGAGGTAACAGGGCAGTGTCACAGGGGTTAACATTATCCTTCAGGACCAGTAGATCTGGGAGCTATGTGTTCATGGTCATCAAGTAGTTAATTTCTTCTATTTGGTGGGAGTTTTAGCATCTGTAAAACAACTGAGGAAATATGCATCAGATACTATAGGTACTTCAGAAAGGAGCTAAAGCAGAGGATATGGGGGAGGGATCTGTCCCAGGAAGGCCCCATAGGATCCTACTCGGTTACAAAGAGATCAACAGTTATATTTGAAGATTGTGATACACTCCTCTCAGAAATGGATATATCAAAAAAAATATAAAGAAAATAAATATGTGCAAATACATATGTTTATATACAAATATGTATAAATACATATTTATATATTGTATATTTATAGTTATGTAAATATGTATTAAATATATTTCATTAAATTAATTATATTTATATTAAGTATATTTCATAGCATAAGGCTAATTTCTATAGTTCCAATCAAATGTTCTTTCTGTATTCAATTGAAACTCTCCAGTATGTTTACAATTATAACTTTAATCTTAAGGATATCATATTAAGAAATAATTTATACATGAAGAAAAGTAACAACTTCTAAGTACATATGTGAAAAAAAGTAACTACTTCTAAGTACATATTATGATTTATTTCTTTCTACTAGCACAGTCCTCATTTTAAAAGTAAATGAAATTGATGAGATATTACTATTGAGATTTTATTTTGCAATCAAGCTGTTATTTTTATATTAGAACACAAAAAGCATTTTTATAAGAAAATATGAAAATGAGTTAAAGCAATATTGACTCCTAACTCTTATTAACACAGGATTAACTTTTAAAGAATAGGATTGAGTTAGCAAACATCTATTCATTTTAACTCAGAACAAAATTACCCTGTAAAATAGCAGTGCATCAAATGATAAATGCATACTGAAAATTGACATTTTTTCATTCAATGCACAAAAAATATGTAAAATTAAGCTCAAGAAAAGGAGTAACTTAAATGTAATCAAAGGGGAGCTTGAGTGGTTTAGATGGAAAAAGTACTTTTATTCTGTTCTTCCATTTATCTTCATGTACTTACGAAAATACATTTTTTTCCCTATTTACTTACATGAATCTTTATATTTCCAAATTTCAGAAAACAGAAGTTTAAATGCCAGAAAACGTTGGTTTCCATCAATTCTTAGTTAACACAGATGTCTTGGGGTGGGTGGTGGATATTCTTCTTCCTTAAGCCCTTATGTTAATTGAACTAGAAGTACACTCTTACAGCCTAGGGCTGTTCAAAGACCTTCCTATGATTTTTGCTCTTCACTTCTTCACTCCCTTAAGTTGTTCAGGTTTCTCTGTATCTGATATCCCCAACTTAACTTCATCAAACCCAGGTGACCTCTTCATATTTCTCAATACATTTTCCAATGGCACACAATATTGTATATTGTTTGATCGTACGGAATATGGGTGGGGAGGGAGTAGAAAAATCACATCATGCACCCAAAGATTTCTGCTGTCTGTAGGAATCATTCTCATTTTTACTGTCTGGGGCTGCTTGAGTTCCATTCTACAAACTTATGTAGGGGAGGAGAAATAATTTTCTTTTTATCCTTCTGTGCTCTTTGCTGAGACCCCTGTAATAAAAGACAGATAAACAAAAGAAAAATAAGCAAAAGTTTATTAACATGTATATCTCATGTATATGTGTGAGATGCCCAGGGAAAAATGAGCAACTTCCTGAGGTGGCTTAGAATTCAGGATTAAATACCATCTTAATAGGGAAAGGGGAGAAGGGATATAGGCCTCTTAGGGTTGAGTAAATAATTTTTAGGAAAGACGAATGGGTCTTTAGAAGAAAAAATGATGTTGTCAAAAACCCAAGTTCGTGTGCCAGATACACAGTGAGGCCAAACAAACTGAAACATCAAAGTTTGGAGTGGAGAAAGGTTTATTGCAATGGCCAAGCAAGGAGGACAGGGTGGCTCAGGCTCAAAAGACCAGAACTCTGATGGTTTTCAGGGAAGAATTTTTATAGGTAAAATTTAGGGGGAGGTCTGCAGGATGTGTGACCTTCCTCTGATTGGTCGGTGGTGAGGTAACAGGATGGTGTCCCAGGAATCTGCCTTCTGGTTCCAACTAGTCTGGGGTCCACATGCTTATGCTCAGCCTGAAGTTATCATCCTGCCCCTGGGTGGGGGCCTTAGCTCCCGTAGAAGAACTCAGAGATATGGATAAAATTGTCATGTATATTCCTTGAGGAGGAACCAGGACCCTGCCCCATCAGCACACTATTGTTTCTTTCTGTCTTCCTCACTCTCCTAATTAACAAGGGTTTGAATCTGCCCTTTGGAACTCAGGGAAGGCCTAGGAGGCTGAAAACCTTTTTTTTTCTACCAGCAAAAAACAAGAGACACAAAAAACTTTTGTACCTGGGAGGGCTCACAGAGTCCTCTTCAGTTTTGATTCCCCCTTTGATATCCTTCAATCTTGAGGGGAACAGGTGTTGGATAAGAGAGTAACATTTTGGATAGAGAGGTTAATCATAAACTCTGCAGAGGAACTGGGTTTTAGGGGGACTCGGTTTCAATGGGAAGTGTTGAAGCTAAATCCAGCCTCTGTACACCAGACTGAATTAAATCTCGGAGACAGAGTTTTGGGTGAAGTAGAAAAGAATAGCTTTATTGCCCCCAGGCAAAGGGGGCCACAGTGGGCTAATGCCCTTAGAACTGTGTGTCCCAATCTGGAGGAGGTAGTGAGGAGTTTTACAATAATGGTTCAAAGAGGGTGTGATCAGCTCGAAGACACTCTTCTGATTGGTTAGTGGTGAGGTAAGTGAGAGTCAGCATCATCAACCTTCTGGTTCCATCAGGTCTGGGGTCGGCGTGCTTGTGGGCGCCATACAGTTAACATCTCCCACCTGGTGGTTTCAATCTCTGCAAAACAGCTCGAAGATATTGTTATGCATATCCCTCCAGTGGGAATCAGGACCTTGTCCCAAGGCTGCACTATTGTTTCTTGACTGTTCCTCCCCTGTCTCTGCATTTCCTCCCTTCCCTAATTAGCAACTGTTTGAACCTGCCCTTAGGAACGCAGGGAAAATCCTGGAGGCTGAATGAAGCCTATTTCCTATAATCAAAAAATGGGGGACCAGAAGGGCTTTTGTGCCCAGGTGCCCCACAGGGTCCTGCTCAGTATCAGTGTGATGGTTTGAACAAAGTTCATCTGGGTGGGGTGTTGACTTCTAGTCTCCTCTCTCCTGGTAACAGTCAATCTTCCCTGGCTGATGACACCCTTGGGGAGAGCATTTATGACAATTGAGTTCCTTTTTGAGTTTCTGTCTTTAGGCAGGGAAGGGGAGTTCAGAGAAAGCCTCTCCCTGCATTTGCTGTTTTCCAAGTACCTACAGATCAAAATAATCAATATTCCAATGTGCATATATTTTTTAACATCTTTATTGGAGTATAATTGCTTTACAGTGGTGTATTAGTTTCTGCTTTATAACAAAGTGAATCAGTTATACATATTTTGAGGTAGCGTGTCCTGAACTGTCATATTCTGCTAACCTTCACTTATAAAGCTTATGAACTCAACATCTGCCTCTCTTTGCTGTAACTTCCTAGAAGTGTGGTTCCGTCTTCTGCTCTTGCTGCTTTTCTTTCAGAGTGTGATATTCTATAGTCATGATAAATTCATGGACTATAGTCCTGATATGTTCACGGAGTATATTTATGTGTCCATGAATTTTGTTTTGGACTGCAAGACAGACAAGAGATGAATTAATTTTACTGGGCAGATCTTAGCACACTATTATGCGTGTGTGGAAGACCCTCCTCCAGTTAAATTTTGCTATGCTGTGGCACAGTATGTTTGTTTTACTTGGTTTATCAAACTCTATTTTTGCCTTTGCTTCCAATCTTCTCTTCCTTTTCTCTCCTCTCATAGGAACCTACTCTAATATGTTTGGGTTATGACCTTGGATGTGAGATATCTGAAAAAATACTGGGCATAGTGAATGTATGTATCTTATTTGAAATACTTTGATAATGTTATAAATATTCTCCTGTTTCCTGCTTTTTAAAACCAGAGCTGTTTTTTGGTGATCTATCAACATTGTTGTGTTTATCACAGTTAATCTAATTGTTTTAAAATATTTAATTTTGAAATTTGATCCTTTTTTTTTTTTTTTGCAGTACACGGGCCTCTCACTGTTGTGGCCTCTCCCGTTGCGGAGCACAGGCTCCGGACGCGCAGGCTCAGCGGCCATGGCTCACGGGCCCAGCCGCTCTGCGGCATGTGGGATCTTCCCAGACCAGGACACGAACCCGTGTCCCCTGCATAGACAGGTGGACTCTCAACCACTGTGCCACCAGGGAAGCCCTGATCTTTGTTCTTTAGAATATATATACTTGGATGAATTTTTCTATGCTTCTTTTATTTTTAAAATAGATTTATCTTCTACTTGAATGTAATGGAATTGAGGTTTATATTTCACAATATCTAAATTTGGTGAAACATTCAAATAATCAAAATTATACAAAATTATTCAGTTAATTTTATCTTGTAAAAATCCTTTATAAAAAATATCTTAAGGGATATTTCAGCTGAAATGTTTATACATTTCAGTACAAAAAATAATGTTAATATCAAGCTGTATTTTTCTTTGAGCCTACCAGTTACCTCAGCATCTGTGAAGAAATTATTTTTAATTTAAAAATTATCTATTGTGAGAACACAATTAAAATTTTCAACAATTCCAAATTTATTAATATGAAATACATTTTGGAGGAAGTTACAGGGAATTTTATTAAAAATTATGAATAATAACACTCTGCTGGAATCTTTGGTTGACACTCGTGGCTTTTGGGTGGTGTCCTTTCTTCTAACTCAGTGCCAGAATCCTTTGACTAGCTCTCTACTCAGCTTTTCTCTTGATGATCTGCCTGCCCTTAGCATCCTCATATTTAATTTCTAATTTTATTTTTTAACATTTATAGTCAAAACCTAAGATGGATTTGTGTTTGCATGGCATGACATGCAGGTAGTCTCTCTGTTCTTCTGTCAAAGCCCTAATATATGACATTGATGTTTGAGAATATTTGTATATGAGTCAAAGTCCTAATTAGAATATAGCCTGTTGATCACACTTTATCAATGTATTTTCTAGCTTGCTATGCTATTTAAAAATTGTATCTGCATAATACTTCTTTGGAATTATCTCAAAAAAGAAGAGCCCTCATATCCAGTGCAAACCAAAGCAACATGTCTTCTAAAATAAGTGTAGGCGTTGTGTCTCTAAGGTATGGTGTCATTATTCAGATGAGCTCTGCTACAGGGATCTAGAACCATTGCCACACACTCCAGTCTGCAGCTCAAAATAAATAACAATTTATTATATTCTCCACTAGGGTCTTTCTGGTCGAGAGGGCTCTCTGACTAGTGGACTCATTTCTGATACAAGATTTATTTGCCTTTTTAGTTGTTTATTTGTTTTTGATTTTTGTTTCTGGTAGTTTTTGATAATCATACTTTACTCTTTTGAGTCCTATATATCAGATCACTCTGATTTAACTATGCTATATGCTTAGGAGATCAAGAAACTTATTTAGGTAATACTAACAAGCTTGAGACAGTTTCTTTCCTGGTATATACAGATACTGAAATGTTCTAAGGAAGTTTAGGGTTTCTTGTAATGGCAAAGCAATGAAGTAGTCACATAAATGCCAAGTAAATAATTTTTTTTTAATTCAATGAAATAGGTAAAGAGCTATTAAAAGACAGAAACTTAAGGACATTTTATCTCAAAAATTGAAACAGGAAAGAGTAAAAATGAAAAATTAAAAATTTCCTGGATTAAGATGACAACCTAACCCTCTCTGGATTTAGCTACAAAAAAAGGATAAAAGTAAATGAGAGATCAGGAGAACAGAAACCTCATCATTTAAAGATACCAGCTATTATAGTATTGAGCTGGAAAAACAGCTGGAAATAAGAAGGGAAAAGTCAGCATCTAAAAGTCATTGAAGGAGTGACTTCTAAATATAAATTATAGATTGCACACAGACATGATTGACAGCTAAACTATGCATGTCTGAGAGAGACACCTCTGGGGACAGCAAAAAACAAAAATGAAACAAAACAGAACAAAACAAAGCAGAACAAAACAAAACAGGCAGAGAGAAGAAAAACAATCTATTTTTGAAAGATAAATCAATGAACTTGAAGGTGGATCAATAGAAATTACCCAATTTGAAGAATAAAATTTTAAATGGTTAATAATAATCAGAGCCTTAGAGACTGGAGGGACAATTTAAACCAGTCCAACATGTGGTCAAATAGATTTACACAAATGTAGAAGAGAAAAAGAGGCAGAAAAAATACTTGAGGAAATAATGGCTGAAAATTTCCCAAATTTGTGTAAAATATTAATTTATAGATCCAAGTAGCTCAACAAACCCCAAGTAAGAAAAACACAAAGACTCTACTTCCAGACACATCATAGTCAAATTGTTGAAAGGAAAAGAGAAAGAGAAAATGTTGAAAGCAAACAAAGGAAAATGTAATGATATGAACAGGAACAATAAAATAATGGATGAGTTCTCAGAAACTGTTAAAGCCAGAAACATTGGAATGATTTATTTCAAAGTATGAAGGAAAAACAAAAACCTGTAATAAAGAATTCTATATCCCACTAAGCTATGCCTCAAAAATAAAGGCAAATAAAGCCATTTTTAGAACAAAAAGTATTCTTTTTGTTCTAAAAATTTTGTTTTTGAGAATTTTTGGTTTGTTTATTGCCAACAAATTGACACTATAAGAAATGCTAAAGAAAATTCTTCAGTCTGAAAGGAAATGTCATTAGGTGGCAATTCAGATCTGTAAATTGTGGAAGGGAGTTTGGGTGGAGGAAATATTTTTAGAGTAATGGATATATTTTATGTTCAGATTGTGGTAACTAAATGTATTTATTTGTCAAGATTCATCAAATTGCATACTTAATATGTTATTATATGTAAATTATACCTCAACAAAATAAGTACTCCAACAAGAAAGGCCCTCAGATGAGTGCAGTAGGGTGAAGTTCATGATTTGGTTCTTACTGTGAAGTAACGAAATAATTTCACATCACTATCTACAGCATCACACTTCTAATAACTTCTGACAGAGTTATTTATTTATCTGGAGTAAAATTTTTATTGGAGCTTGGATCATGGTAAAAAAAATGCCAATAATGAGAGTCCAACATAATTATAAACATGATAGTTTCAAGTAGTTGGATAATTGACACTTCTTTAGGGTAAGATACTTCCAGTCTAAAATGCTTTTAACTAGATAATTTGACTTAGATAAAATAGTTAATCTTCTAATGGCACTGGAAGTACAATTTGTCAGTTTATTTCTTAAGTGAACAGATTAAAAACACAAAGCATAATGGACAAAATTCTTCTTATTTTGGCTTTAAAACAGAAAGCTCAAACTTTTAGCTTTAAAACTTATTTAGAAAATTAATGAGTCCTAATAAAATAAGAGAAATTGAGTAAATTAAATCCTGAGGCTTATATGTGGGATAGAGTGAGAGAGAAAACTGCTCTAGTATTTAATGAACCCAACTTTCTCAATAGATGAAAAAAATAGTATAAATGAAAATATAGAGAAAAACAAAAAAGAAATTTAAAAGTTGGTATTAACATTTTTGTAGCCTGTTACAATTATTTTGTTTGTTGCCTATATTTTAAAAATGGTTGAAACATTTTAAGAGGATCTTATATATTAGACATTAAAATCTTTGAAACAATTTGTAATCAGTATTTACGTATTTGGAAAAATCTAATTTGTTGAAACTCTACTTTATATTTATTAGCTCTATTCATGTATCTATTTATAACAACTATTTTTTAGGTTTAATAAATTTAGTCAGTGGATAAAACTAATAATACTGCTATAATAGTGTGAAAGAACTAATGATAATTGTTCTCCATGCGCCTGCATGTTTTGGGAGATAAGAACATCAAAATATAAAACAGAGAAAAAGG